>NC_056736.1:601453281-602124096 GCF_019279795.1 Protopterus annectens
CAAAGTGCTCTCACAAAATTTGATATATGGACCAGCACTCGCTATGTGTATTTTGCTTTGGACATCACCATTTACAAGAAGACTGTTTCATTTATCATTCTTTTAAAATATATATATATATATATATATATATATATATATATATATATGTGTGTCTCTCTCTCTCCTGTGTGTGTGTGTGTATGTGTGTGGTGACTTATGTCTTCCTGCTGTGGACATGGCAGATAAAGGCAAGGAAAAGGAGAAAACCCCTGCAGGGTTTAAGAGATTTGCAAAGTGCTCTCACAAAATTTAATATATGGACCAGCACTTGCTATGTGTATTTTGCTTTGGACATCACCATTTACAAGAAGACTGTTTCATTTATCATTCTTTTAGCCATTGGACAGTAGTGGAGCACAAAAATAAATCAATTTTAAAGGGATACCCTCTTCCTTCGGTGAGGCTGTTTTTGGGTCACTGTCTAGAGATCCTACCAGATATAAATCTAAATCCTCCAAATCAAGTCTAGCTTCCTCAGCTTCTTCCAAATCTTTGGAAGGGAAAAAGCGAAGCTGTTCTGTGCAAATACCTATGTCAGCACCAACTATTAAGTCTAAGTTGTCGGTTGCACCTAGTTCGTTGGAGCCTACAGCTCAGCAGATAATACCGACAATTTCCTTATCACCACCTTCAGAAAAAACAATGCTTTCCACACCGTTTTCATTGGTGCTGACTAAAGAACTTATAACAGTGCCTAGGTCCAGGTATTTCCCTTTCCATCAATCCCTTTCCAGATAGACTCCTTCCTGGACTGTCCTTCTGCGAAATCCTCCCATTCTTTCAGAAGCTTCACTGAGGAAGAGTTGTGAAGAGTGGTGAGGAAGATACTCTGGGTACAAGGAGTCCCTGGAACCTCTAGGCCTCCTACCCTGTTGGGTCAGGATCCTTCTGCTTCCACCTCTCCAAGCACCTTTCCTTCTCTGGCGTCTGCGGTAGGTTCAGAGTCCTCGGTTCTGAGTTGTCCAGCACTGACTGCCTTGGTCCTGAAGTTGTTTTCTTCATCAGCACCAGTTGTGTCTCTTGAGTTCTCCAGCTCACTTGGAACCAGAGACCCTACCAGAGCTGTACCTGTCCTGTCTGTTGCAAGGAGTTTGAGTCGATCCAAGTTTTTTCAGAGTTGTCTCTTCTCCTCGAGCCTCACAGCAGATCAGCTGGGCTCCAGCTTCTGCCTCAGGAGGGATCTGCCCCACTCTGGGGGAAACTGCAGTGCCGAGCTGTGTTCTTCCGAGCCCATACTCCCTCCCTACCATGAGTGGATCAGGTTTTGAGGCAAAGGAGAGGGCCTTGTCCCAAGACACCAGTTGGTTCTACCCCCCCCCCCCTCAGGACAACCTTCTTAGTCACTCCTTACACGAGATCCTCATTCACTTCCTCCAGCTGGACAGTGGGTGCCATGGCCTCAGGGAATGCCACGTTTGGGAAGATATTCTTCCTATGCCTCCCCCAGAGATTCCCACTGAGGATGTTCCTTGGAAGAGGAAGTGTAAGAGGAAACGCATTGATTTCCCCTGAAGAATCATACATTGAAGAGACAGATTTTAAGGAGGGCAATGGATATCCATGATCACCTCCTGAAGATGTCTCCCTTTGGAGACATCCTGGAAATTTTGAAACAGAGAGGTGGCTGGCAGCCCAGCAATCCTTTGTCAGTGAAATCTATGTACATGCAGGCTTTTGGCACCTGAACATCTACCTCCTGGATGACCCCACCTGCTTTTGAGCTCATTGAGTTGATCTCTCAGCAGACATGGAAGGCCCCGACTCTGTTGAGCCAATGCCCCGTTGACCAGATAAAATTATAACTGCACCCTTAGACAGGTGCTATAGTTGTGGCAGCAGCCACCAAAAAAGAACTGGCAGATGAAAGTTCCATTATTTATCCTCCTAATAGGGAGTCCAAGATGACTGATAGGATAGAGAAGCAAATTTATGCTTCTTCGACCTTTAGCTTACGGTCTTTGAATTACCCGGCACATTTTACAAGGTTGCAGAGAGATCTGATTAAAGAACTTTTGGATACCCTCTCAGGAGCCATTTTTTGACAAGGTTCGTGACTCTAACTTGTCCCATTTCCAATTTGTCCTAGAGTCACATTTTTCAGGCAGCCAAAGAGATGACAAGAGCCATGAGTTCAAGTGTAACCTTAAGGGTGCATGCCTAGATGTTTGTGTGACTTCGCGGAACCCTTCAAGTCTACATTCATCATTGCTGCCTTTGATGGCACTTCCTTGTTTGGGCCCAAAATTAACGACTCACTAGGTGTGAGAAAGATGGAAAAAGTTTTTCTGCAGTGGGCATGCATTTTTCCACTCTTCATAGACTTTTTCTAGGAACCACTGCATTGGTGTAAAAATGTGGGTCGAGAAGTTCCAAGGGTCCTTACCTGAAACATAGTGAGAGCTCCCCCAGGGGCAGACTGAGCTCCAAAGGAAGACACCACCCTTGGAGCAGAAGGGGTCTGTGGAACCAAGGATGTTCTTCATGTTTCACTGTTGCAGTCGTCACACTTGGGTTATCTGCCTGCAGGTAGCCCTCAGTCGGCTCGAATACCAGAGTCATGGGATTTCTGCATCAGATGCTTTCTCCTCTTCCATGTCGTCAGGGGTTTAAAACATGCAGCCAGCGTCACTACATCAGCTTTTTTTGCCACGCGGGAGCCCGAAGCAGAAGCAGTTTGTAAGTATTGGTCGGCCGCTACCTGAAATTTTCATTGTTCAAGTTTCAAACCTGAAGTCTTATAAAGCTAAGTACCATGTTGGGGATCCTTTTTTCTTGCTCTAACCGATGTCAGGAAAAGTTAACAGTTGTCTTGCCTGTGGAAAGCAAATACCTCACAGAGATTTTCATTCTTACTGCATCACCTGTTTAGTCCCAGATCACGATGTTCCTTGCTGTCAGTTTTGTGCCTTGTTTAGCGCCCGAACTATTAGTCGTCGGGCTTTGTCGTTAAATTTTTTCGCTCTAGTTCTCTGTATTCTGAAATGGCTTTGATAAGCCATTCAACTACCGATCTTCCGAAAAAAATATAAGGATAAAGACAGAGACAGACTGCATAGGTCCAAAAGTGCAGACGACACTTCCGTTAAGCTAGTTGCCAGTCTGCCGGTACTCGGTGAGGTGCTTTCGCAGCCCCTGATACCCGCTACTACAGATTCGCAGGCCTCTGCTGAGACCCATTTGGAGTCCGGTATGCCGCAAGATGCTTCTTCAGCTGTGGAACCTGTGGATGTCTCTAACTTGGATGGGTCCTGAGCCGTTGTGCAGGCACCGGTTTCTGAGGATGTATTCTGATTTTCCGTTGTTTGTATTAAACCGTCTACTTTGTTTCTGACTAAAACTACAGAGTTTCTTAGGCTCAGAGTTCGCACTACGCCTAGAAAACAGACGACCAAAGCGCATGCCCAAGCTCCCATGCCACAGAAAGAAATGCTTAAAATCACTGAAGACTTTATAACTTTAATTAGGGGAAACCAGCCTTCCCCTCTAAAAGACAAAGGATTGATTTTCCTTCTGATTCTACAGACCATGAGTCCGATCCCTCTGATTACCAAAACATTCCCTTATCCACCTATGAGGATTCCTATGCAGAGGATTCCATTCCCTCTGCCTCCCCTCCAGAGGACTTTTCTTTTGGTGAAACCTTGCATACCTTTAGAAAGCATTTCTGCTCGGAATGCCAGGACTACCCACAGTCCAAAAAGAGACTCGGAGAATTTTTAGACTTGCCTCAGCATAGGCCTCTAGCTATACCCCCTGTCCTGGATATTGTAGATGATGTCTTCATGGAATCCAGTCTTACTCCAGATACTTTACCACCAGCTCCTAGAAAGCCTGATGGGTACTAAAGAGTACCTGACTCGCACATATTTCGATTTAAGAATCCCACTGCGGATCCAGAGACCATTTCACAGGGACCTAAAGGTATTAAGGCTACTACAGCCAAAATCCCTACCCCTTCAGACAGGGATTCTTGAGCTTTAGACTGGATAAGAAGGTATATACCTCTGCAACTCTTGCCATAAGGGCTTTAAATTGCCAGTTTCACATGTTGAAGTACCAGCAGCATATTATGGAACTAATTAAACAGAAAATGTTGTTGCTTCCATATTGTGCAGAAAATAAATATTTACAAGAGTTAATGCATTCTGCAAACCAAGTTCGTAAACTTACCTTACAGTGTGGTTTTGATGCCTTAGAAGCATCTTTTGCAGGGCTGCTTTCACTGGGTCTGTTCTGAGAAGGCATGCTTGGCTGAAGGAACAAATCTTGCCATACCATGTCAAAGCAAAATTACTAGATGCTCCATTAAACCAGGAACGTTTGTTTGGCACAAAAGCAGAAGTTGTTCTTAAAAAGATGGAGGAAAAAGCTAAATCTATGCAAACTGTTAAGATTTCTTACAGGTACAGCCACCTAAATTCAGCAGGCATTGGCCTTCTAAAAACTGGTCCTTTCCAGTCCCTCCCAGGCCTTCTCAGTCCAAACCCAGGGGCAACAGACCAACAAGACTACAGTCTCAGGGTATGCAGAGTTCTAAGCAATGGAGTGCTCCCACCTCAAAAAACAGGGAGTGGTAAGCTCACCCCTTATGGAAAAAGTTCACAATGACTTGTCTATCATCCTTCCCAGCCATGGCCAAGTACTTGCGCCCCTAGGAGGAAAACTCAGCCTGCATGCAAAAAAATGGATGCCCATTACCCAGGACTGATGGGTCCTAAACATTGTATCCCAGGGGTACAGATTCTACTTACTTTCACTGCCAACCCCAAGCAGGTTGCCAGACCTTCCTCCAAACCAGTGAGCAGAGGCTCAAAAGCAAGTACTTTCTCTTCTCAGTATCAGAGCTATTCAACCAGTTCCAACAGAGCAAAGGGAACAGGGTTTCTACTCCAGACTGTTCCTGGTGCCCAGAAAAGAGAGCTTTTGAGACCACCAGGAAGGTGTTGAGAATGGAGAGATCCAGGGCAGGGTGCTTTCCTGGATCTCTCCATTCTCAACACCTTCCTGGTGGTCTCAAAATTCAAAATGCTTGCACTACAACAGCTGCTTCCTGTGCTAGCCAAGGACTCCTGGCTAGTTACCCTAGACTTAAAAGAAGCTTATCTGCACATCCCCATAAGGGAATCTTGCAGGAAATATCTATGTTTCAGGGCAGGCTCTATGTACTTTTAGTTCTCTGCACTTCCCTTTGGCTTATCTACTGCATCTAGGGTATTCGCAAAGTGCCTGGCTCCAGCTATTGTATACTGCAGGCAGAGAAATATTCAAATGTAACCATACTTGGTCGATTGTCTGATTCAGGCAGACAGTCAGGAATTGCTGCTTTAGCACCTGGTATTTATAAAGAGACTTCTAACTTCTCTGGGGCACACCATCAACGAAAAGAAATCACATCTGGTGCCCAGCCAAAAGATTGTATTCCTGGGAGCAAGCTTGAACACAACTTCCCAGATGATATTCCTCACTCCAGAAAAGCAGGTTCATTTGACAAACTACTTCAAACTAATGGCCACCAAAACTCAGCTATTTGCAAGAAAAATAACGCAAGCCCTAGGGTTCCTGGCCTCATGCATTCTACTAATTCCATATGCAAGACTGCATATGAGGAAACTTCAATAGTACTTAAAAAGTCTCTGGTGTCAACATTCTCATGACTTGGAAACACTGATTCCTATCCTATCATTCCTTGTCTAAGGGCGGAGTTCCTTTGGTGGGAAGAGGCTTGCAACCACATCAAGGGACCTCTTTTCACTCAACCCCTCGCCTCCCAAACCCTGACAGCAGTCGCATCAGACTATGCATGGGGGACTCACATGGCATGCAAATGCATTCAAGGCAAATGGAGCCCAGGACAATTCACCTGCATATCAATCAAAAAGCAATGTTAGCTGTAGAGAATGCTCTGACAGCCTTCAAATATCTTATCCTTCCAGGACAACTCTTGATAAAGGCAGACAACACCACAGTTATGAGGTACATAAACAGGCAAGGGGGAAATCATTCCTACCCACTCTGCAGGTTAGCCATGGCCCTGTGGAACACAGCCTTGAGCAACCAAGTGCACCTGAAAGCTCAATTCCTGCCAGGGAAACAAAATTCACTAGCAGACGACTTCAGCAGAAATCTACTGGACTCACACGAGTGGAAACTGGAACCCAGCTCATTCAAACTTCTAATCAACAGGTGGGGGACACCAGAGGTGGACCTCTTTGCCTCCCCTCAAAACTATCAATTGAGCAAATTTCACACCCGAAACCCCCCACAGCCAAGCATGGCAAGTGGATGCCCTATCCTTTACATGGTGCCTTTCCCCCTCAGCCCCGCCTCTCAAAAGTACTAAAGTTCAAGCAGGACAGACCAAGAACAATCCTTATTGCACCAGACTGGTCACGCCAGCACTGGTAACCACTCCTACGCAGTCTGACAGCAGTGCCACCCTGGCACCTACATCAGAACCCCTCCCTGCTGTCCCATAAGGAGGGACAGATATTGCATCCTCAGCTGCAAACACTGAACCTTGCAGCCTGGCTTATTCCCAGAACACACCACCAGCAACCCTCAGCAAACAGGTGCTGGACATCATCCTTGAGGCCAGAAGGCCTAGTACTAGGAAATCCTATTCAGAAAAGTGGAAAAGATAGTGTTCTTTGAGGCAGTCTCTAGGAAAGGACACAGCCATGCCCCCCTTACCTCAAATCCTAGATTACCTAGCAGAGCTGCTCCGCAAAGGCCTATCCTTCTCATCAATTAAGATTCATGCCTCTGCTATCTCAGCTCATTACAATACTGAGCCACCTCTCTTTTCTCACCCTCTGATCAAACAGCTCCTGAGAGGAGCTAACAATTTAAGACCCCCAAGGAGAGTACCCACCCCTGCCTGGCACCTTAGCTTTGTACTAGAGAAGCTCACTCTTCCCTGTTTTGAACCTTTTGCTACATTAGAGTTAAAATTCCTCTCTTGAAAAACAGCCTTACTTCTAGCCATCACTTCAGCAAGAAGAGTGTCTGATCTACAGGCACTAATGGCTGTGGAACCCTTCGTTATTTTCCATGCTGACAGGGTCTCCCTCAGGACTAACCCATCATTTATGCCCAAGGGGGGTATCCAGTGTGGCTTTAAACCAATCCATCAATTTACCAACCTTTTTCCCTAATCCTCAGAATAAAGGAGAGAGGATCCTGAACTCCTTGGACATGCACAGACAGCTCAGGTTCTACCTTGACAGGACTAAGCCTTTCAGAAAATCTGACCAGTTGCTAGTCAGCTTTGCTACAGGGCAAAGGGCAAGGCCTTTTCAAACAAACTATTTCCAAATGGATAGCACACTGCATCCATTTCTGCTACAAGCACCATGGAAAACCTACCCCACAGGGGATCAGAATTCATTCCACTAGGGCTACCTCAACTTCTCCAGCATTTCTCAGGGGAGTCCCTACCAGGGTCATCCTGGAAGCTGCAACCTGGAGTTCTGTGCACACCTTCACCAAGCATTACCACTTACCTGTCTTTTCTAAATCCAGAGCTGGACTTGTCACAGCAGTCGTATAAGGCATGCTACCCAGCCCTAATACTACTTGACTGCCTCCATCCTTCCTCAGCTTTGGGAATCAACCCAAGTGTGATGACTGCAACAGTGAAACATGAAGAACATAGTATAGTTGTGTACACTTACCATAAAGGTAGATGTTAGAGTGTATTCACTGTTGCAGTCCTGGTTACCCTCCCTCCAGCCCCCCTGACTTTTCTAGACTTTCTATCCCTTTTTTGGCCATATCTTATGGCTATGGTATTTACTTTTTACTGGAGGTGTTCCACACCTTGTAATTGCTTCCTATTTTGGGGGCTCCTGACATCTGGGGCAAGAAAAACTGATGTAATGGCGTCGACTGCATGTTTTATACCCCTGATGACTTGGCATCATGGAAGAGGCAACAGCATCCGACGCAGAAATCCCAAGACTCTGGTATTCGGGCTGACTGGCCGACTGAAGGCTACCTGCAGGCAGATAACCCAAGTGTGATGACTGCAACAGTGAATACACTCAAACATCTACATTTATGGTAAGTGTACACAACTGTACTTTTCTGAGACTTGTTCTTTGGTAAACCTTTCCAGCACTCCTGAAAAAAGGCTCGAGTGCCCTCCTCTGGAAGACGGTCAGGATTTTTTTTCCCTGCACCAGAGAGGCTGCCTAGAGATAACTTTCGACAAATGGATGCAGGGAATTATATCCAGAGGTGGTGGTATTCCCTTTTCACTAACCCCATGCTCTTACAAAAGAATCCTGGATGTTCCACCCAATCAAAAGGAGCAAGCAGTGCTAGAAATTCAAAAGCTGATAGAAAGGTCCCCCCCAGAGTAGATAGGATCCGGAATTTGCTCAAGTTTATTTTTAGTGCCAGAAAAGACAGGGGACTGGTGACCTATACTAGATGTCTGCAAACTGAACAAATCCATTTGTCAAACCAAATTCCGGATGGTCACAGTTCAGTCCATTCTTTCGTTTTTGGAAAAAGACGACTTAGATGTGCTCCATAGACCTCCAGGATGTGTACTATCGCATAAAAATGCACAGGCGATCCAGGAGGTTCTTATGGTTCTGACTCGGGGCCAGTAACTACTAGTTCAGAGTGCTGCCCTTTGGTCTCACTACAACCCCCAGGGTGTTCACCAAATGCATGGCAGTATTAGCAGCTCACTTGAGACTGCACGGATTCAGTGTGTTTCCATATCTAGACGACTGGCTTGTCACTGTCACGACCAGACATCAGTTTGTAGAAGCCAGACAAAAAGTTCTTCAAATGTGCTCCTGTTTGGGAGTAACTGTCAACGACAAAACAAATGTCACCTAGAGCCAACCCAAGTCCTAGAATTCATAGTTGCCATTGTAAACTGAAGTACCATCATATCCTTTCTTCCTCCGCAAAGATTATGGATAATTCAGAGACTAGTTTCAAGCATAATTAGCAAGAACTAAGTGCCAGCCAAACTAGTTCTCTGAGCATTGGGCTCCATGGCAGCATCAGTAACTCTTGTACCCCTGGCCAGATACCATATGTGAATTCTACAGTGGTTGCTTGCAGCCCAATGGTCTATATTTTTTCCATCCCATGTCCACACCAGTTTCCATCACCAACATTTACAAGAAAGATCTAACATGGTGGACTCGCATTCTGGGGAAGTCCAGTGTGACAGCAGACAAGTTAAGTAGGTCAGTTCTTCTACCTCACGAGTGGTCCCTCAATCAGTGGGTGTCTGAGAGAATTTTTCGGCCATGGGTCCAGTCTTCCTGCAATCTATTTGCCTCTCTCCTAAACAACAAATGCAGCAGCTCTTTTGCCCTAATGCCCTCCAATGGGAGCAGCCCCAAGGGAATGCTCTTCACATTTGCCCCTCCCCCCGGTCTCCTTTACACCTTTCCACCAATACGTTTGATTACCAAATTTCTACATAAAGCCATCAGATTGAAGAGCAGACTCATCCTCATAGCCCCCTTTTGGCCTCGACAGATTTGATTCTCCTTCCTTTAGCCTCACCTAATCAAACAACCTTGGATACTGGATCCAGTTCCAGATCTCCTGTCCCACCCGACAGACATGGTCCATCCTGACATTCACAGTCTCAAGCTGACAACTTGGTATCTCCACTTCCAATAGTAGTCGGACAATGTATTCTTTCTTCTGTTCGACGCATACTACTATTGTCTCATAAGCCTTCCACACAAAAAGTATAGTCGAGTAAATGGAAGAAGTTTGTATATTGGGCTGTGCAGAACGACACTGAACCATTTTCAGCCCCAATTCATGAAATCCTCAAGTTCTTGGCATTGCTTTTTGATAGTGGGGCCTCTGCCTCCACCATCAAAGTTCAACTAGCAGCCATCTCCATCTTCCATATTGGCTTCCGAGACTCTTCTCTTTCTTGAAGGATGCTCTTCTATTATGACCTCCCTTCAAAAACCCTACTCCACCATGGGACTTCAACTTTGGTATAATAAGCAATCACCCAACAACTGTTTGAACCTGCCCATACTTGTGGAGAATTTCAGAGATTCAAGCCCTATCATCGAAACCTCCATATCTAGTCTTTCATGAGAACAGGGTTTCACTCAGAACCAACCCTTAGTTTCTTCCAAAAGTGGTCTCTGAGAACATCATCAGTCAGTGTTTTAACTTGCCAGTTTTCTTCCCCAACTATTCTAATAAAGGAGAGTATTGTTTACATTCTTTGGATGTACATACATTTGCATTTCTACCTACTCAGGGCAAAAGACTTCAGAAAAATCAGACCAGCTTTTTCTGTCCTTCTCACATATCAAATTGGGACAAGCTGTATCCAAAGCCACTTTAGCAAAATGGCTGACTAACTGCATTTCCTTTACATATTCCAAATCCGGTGTTACTCTTTCAAAACTCCCAAAGACTCATTCGACAAGAGCTTGTAGCTACATCAGCTGTTTTACAGACTAGAGCATCCATGGACAACATATGTGCAGCAGCAGCAGGATGGTCTAAGCCCCATATCTTTATTACTCATTACAAATTGGATCTGTTCTCCGGGGTAAGAGCATCATTTGTCTCGGTGGTGCTTAGGAATATCTTTCTGTAGTCCGCCCATGAAGTAAGGTAGCTGGGGACTTTGTCCCATCTGTTGAGGATAACATGAAAACTGACAGCTTCAGATAAAGAAGTTATGTACGTTCCATCTGAGTTGTCTGTTTTCATGTATCCTCAGCTCCCATCCTCCAACCCTCTACCTAATTCTTTTGGAAGAACAGGTAATTTTTATCTTATCACAGTCTGGCTGATTATTTTAAATAGTGACTGACCCAAAGTCCTAGTTGGAAATATAAATTCTCTCACCTTCTCTTCTGCTTATTCTGTCAGCAAACTCGATCTGAGGTAAAGAACCAGTTGCATTATTCGCAAAGTGGGAACTTGTGAGTTTTTGGTGCCCACAAGCTGTAGCAAGTGGCCGAGTCAGTTCTGAGGCGAGGTTCAAATGACAAATTCACCAAAGTAACAGGAATAGGCAAGCAAAAACAGAGGGTAATGCTACTCAGTTCTAGAAGTCTAAATCTGAAAATGCACTCATTCGAGGCACTCCTTAAAATGGAGAACTTCGATATCTGTGCAGTGACTGAGACCTGGTTCAAGGCTCTAGAGAGCACCCCTGCATTACCAGGCTATAACTCAAGCCACACTTTTCAGCCATCTAACCTGGACTAGAACACCAAAGGCAGAGGTGTGTCCATATTCATTAAGGATATCCACACCTCCAGGCTAGTTGCGCAGCATAATGCATCCAAGGTTATCCAAGTGCAACTAACTCTGGGCAAAACTGCAATCCAAATTGTAGCTTGCTACAGATCCCCCACCGTGCCCCAGGATTCCCACTCCTCTTTTCTTGATATACTGGACAATATTAGGGTTCAACCAAACACCCTAATAATGGGCGATTTCAGCTACCCCACCATTAACTGGGAAAACTACTCGCGTACCAACTCCTTCGCTCAGCGCTTTCTGGAATTCATAAATTCCAATGCCCTGGATCAACTTATCCACACCCTCCTCCAGGAGCAACAATATCCTAGACCTAGTCATTACCAATATGAGTGACAGGTGTTCCACACCTGTAGTCAACTCCTTGTTGGTCAGATCCGACCATAAGCTGATCACCCCAGATATCCGTATCCTGCCCCCACCCACCATTAAGGAAACCACGGTAAAAAAATTCTCCAAAGCCAACTTCATGCTTCTTTAGACAGAAGCGGCGAACTTCATGACACGCATGCATATCGACAATACAGTTACAACTGCTGAATCCTACACAAATGCACTGTATAAGCACTTACAGAAGTGCATGGATCGTGCTATCCCAAACAGAACCAAGATGCTATCCTCCAAAAAAAGGAAGCCAATCTGGTGGTCCCCTGCCATAAACAAACTACAACAGAAGGAAGAAACTGCTGCAAAAGAAAGTAAAATCTCATGAGTGGAGGAGCTCCCTGGTCAGCATCAGTAAGAAGCTGAGATTCCTTTTCCTCCAAAGCTAGCTATGAAAAAAAAATTGCCACTGATTCTAAGGGAAAACACAAAGCATTCTATAGCTATATCAAGAATCTCAATGGCAATACCCAGATCTGCTCTGAGTTACAGCACAAAGGCACGAAAATTTCAAAACCAACTGATATTGCCAGCATCCTGGCAGATAGGTTCATTGCTAACTTTACCCCCCTTTCAACCCCTAAAGGGCCATACCTATACAGGAAGAATGCAAAAGCTGCACACACTAAAACCAAAAACAGAGCATCCATGGGACCGGACAGCATCCCAGGCTGCATTTTACATGAACATGAGAACGAACTGGCTCCCCACCTAAGCACCTTGTTCAATCATAGTCTCACATCAGGCTTTGTGCCCACTGAGTGGCGCACAGCAACAGTTATCCCACTCCACAAAGGGGGAGCCACCACTGATCATGGGAAATATCGCCCTATTAGCCTGACGAGCCTGGTCTGCAAGGCCATGGAATGTATCATCATGGAACTCATAAACAGACATTGGTAACCTCCAAACTCTGGACCCCACCCAGTTCGGGTTTGTGAAAGGCAGATCATACCTTCTGAACCTGATCGACTTTGAGGCAGTCACCAAAGCCGTAGACAAGAGTAAGGTGGTTCACACAGCCTATCTTGACCTCGCCAAGGCTTTCAACACCATCCCCCATTCTGGAATTATAGCTAAACTCACTAAACTAGGTATAAATCCCTACGTCACAAGCTGGGTTGCCAACTGGCTCACTGACAGAACCCACACTGTAGAAGTTGCAGACTCCAAATCTGACTTCAAACCAGTGACAAGTGGAGTACCACAGGGTTCAGTCATGGGACTTCTACTGTTTGGTATCTACACCTCTGAAGTGCAGGCTAACACAGAAGGCCTCTGGCTAACGAAGTTCGCAGATGACTGCAAACTAGGAGCCATAGTCAAGTCCCCAAATTATGTGGACATCCTACAGAAGGGCCTCACAGAGACAGATGCCTGTTGTCAGAGGCATGGCCTCAAGCTCAATGCCAAAATGTGTATTGTCATCCCTTTTGGTAAAAACTCTGTACCCATGAACTGCTACATAAACTTCAGTCTCCTTAACGCCGAATGTGTGATAAGAGACCTAGGGAACCGGGTGGACAGTAGTCTCTCCTTTGATAATCACATTGCCACAGTAGTCAGGAAATACTTCTATGTGGCATACCTCATCACAAAAGGGTTCTCATCCAGGAAAAAAGAGGTCCTTGTTCCCCTCTACTCTGCACTCTTTAGACCCATTATATAGAGTACAATGCCCCTTTTGGAATGTACCTCACAAGATGGCTGCAGCAGCTGGAAAGGCTACAGAAGTACCTCCCAAAGAGGATTACTGACCTCAAACAGATGCCATACACTGACCATCTCAAAAAACTCCAGCTTTACTCTGTAGCATATCGCCTACTCCGAGGAGATCTCTGCCTAACATATAAAGCTATGTTAAACCCAGAGCTGTTGGACACGCTACACCTAAATAAATCCCAATCCCTCCAAGCTACACGCTCTAGGGACCTAAACCTTGTCACACCAATAAACAGGACATGCTGGAGGGATAGATTCCTGTCCCGGAGACTTCCTATACTCTGGAACAAACTACCCATCTATGTCAAGCAAAGTTCCTCATTAGCACTCTTCAAGAAAAATCTTGATGAGTGGATGGGAAATAGATCCCGGGGATCACTTCTGTAGCTCTGCTCAACAGGGGCACAGGAAATTAACTTTCTCTGGTGGCGTTAGCCAGGGAACCTTGTTGGTTAGGCTTACTTACGCCCTTGGGCCGATAGCCTAGTACCTACCTATGAACCTATGACATAAGTTGGACAAAGGAGTACAAGTGCTGATGAATAAAAAGTACAAAAAATGAATAGAGATTTAAGTGATTATAAAAAGGATTTCTATGAGAATACAATTCCTTATAAGACTTAAATCTGAAAAACAGCAGTGAAATGGCCAGTCACACAGAAATGGCATTAAATAGTAGCCAATAAAATATTTTATCCCAGCACGTCAGAGGGCACTAGACAACTTGGTATTCAGAGCCTAGCAAACAAGAGAAATGGCATTCAAACAGGTTGTATATGTACAGAAATTAAGTTGGAAGCAGGGCTGGTGCTATCACTTTGGGGGCCCCCACCAAGTTTCATTAAATTAATTTAATTTTTTTATTAATTTAATCTATCTTCCTTCTGTAAACTGTCATTCATAAGGTTCAAGCCTAAGTATTGAAATTTTGTGCAGTGATATGCACATTCTTCTGTGTTGATCTATATGACAGTAAAGTTTACTTTGCTTTGAGAATTTAGAGGGACTGACATGTTAAAGTATTGCAAAATAGGGGGAATCTCTCAGAAAAAGAGCAACTGAAGAATGCTAAACAGAAAATAAGGAATTACCTCAATGTGCAGAGTTTAGAAAGATTGCTGTTAAGCAGCTGTTTTTTTTTTTCTAGAGAAAGAAATAGGAGGGTCTTAAATGAAAGACCAGCACTGGTAAAATTTTTAATAGAATCTAGATCAGAAGCTGCCATTAAAAAAGGAATATTTAGTAGAACGTATAAAATATTGCATTGTAATTAGAAGACTCAATCAGAGGTGCTTAGAAAGGATTGGGAAGAAAGACTGGATGAGCAATTCACAAAGAGATAACGGGGGGGGGGGGGCATATATGTATATCTCCCAAATATGAAACAAAGTCTAGAAGATTTAGGAACTTTGCCTGCAAGTGTTTACATAGGTATTTTTACACCCTACATAAGACTCCAAAGATTTTTTCCTCAGGTGGATAGCAAATGTTTGAGGTGTGACAGGCACGGGGGAGGTAGTAGCTGGGAACATATTTTTGGGAGTGCAATGAGCTGGCAGTGACTCAATAGCTCAGTCTGTTAAATGCCTTGTACACAGTACATTTTTCCACACACAGTCCTGGGTTCAAATCAAATCCAGTGGTGTGTAGCACTAAATTTGTTGGGAGGTTGGCTTAATGGTTAAGGTGTTTACTTTAGGAGACACAAGGTGCAGGGTTTGATTCTCACATAGGGTAGTTGGCTAGGATTAACATGTCCCGCAAGAGCAGTTAGACTAGAAATAATCTATGAATCTGTCAATGAACGTATGAACCCTGAGGACCTCTCTGCTGGCGATGCTGGGTGAACGGATTGGATTGACTGGGAGATGATTTTTTTGAGCTGTGATACAGAACTGGAATTGCCTAGACATAGTAAAGCCTTGCTGAGTCTAATTATGGTAACTGCCAAGACATCAATTACTAGAAAATGGAAATCAAAAGTCTAGACCAACTTTACCAGAAGTAGTGAATGTAATAACAGAGATAAAACAGCTGGAATTGGGATCTTTAGAAAAGGGAAGGAGCAAACTACATAGGAAATGAATGGGAATTGTTGAAACAATATATGCAGAAAAGGAATTAGGTTTAAGAGGCAGGATTTGAATGAGCCATATAATGCTTAACTGACAATGACTGGATAAATTATAAGTCATGTATAATGTTTACAACTACAGCCGTTTCAATGGTGTCTGCGATGTATAATGTTTGCAGCTAAAGTAGTGTCAATGTTTATTTTTCATTGATATAAATGTAAGATTGCCTGTCATACGTGATAATTTAATAAAGATGTTTATCGGAGGGGGGGGGGGCCTGTCACTATACTTGGTATGCTACAAGACTACCAACAGGTGATCTGTGTCTGGCAAACAAGGCATCCTCTGACCAAATAAGTGACAGATTTACTGTACACCAGCAAGTCAAATGGCATCAGAAATACTCGGTCAAGGGATCTAAACCTCTTCAGCAGCATCAACAGAATGGTGTGGAATGACAGGTTTATCTCACAGAGAATACTACTGCTCTGGAAAAAAAAAACTCCCTATACACGTAAAACAAAGCTCCTCCCTGTCCATGTTCAAGTACATCTTGGACCTATAGATGGGAAATGGAACACTTACCCCAGGACTGCTTCCTGCGCTACAAATTCACAGAAGCAGCTCCTAAATGCTTTATTCCATGTATGGGTCACCTCATATCATCTATGGTATGATCCCATTTATTCTTACTAAGGGTAATATGCAGTTATCGACTATAGGATGGTTAAGGCAAATTTAACACCGAATGGGTTAGGTTAATTCAAGCACAAAAGGGGAAACTGGCTAGGCTTAAAATGGCCTGCAAGGGCAGCTAGCCTAGTACTTATCTATGAATCTATATTTTTTACACACCCTGTATGCAATAACCATAACCTCAATGTTCACTTTCTTACACCATTCAGTTACCACCAAATCTCTGCTCTCATTCAAAATATTTACATTAATGCTAATTTAACTATATCATCCTTTCCATTTTTATGCACCCTTCTTACTTCCAGCCTTTATTCATATTTTAGTATTCCTTTAACTTGCCCTTACTACAATTGATTTTTCATAATTTTCTCTGGTGTCCTGCCCAAATTTCCCCTAGTCGGTATGAATACCACCTCGGGTTTCCCCTGTAAAGAGAACACTACCCAAATTGGGCTAACCAAATCAGGAATGAGAAGAGAAAATAAATCTCTAAATGGTGAGTTCTAACATCCACATTGCAGAGGTAGACACCAGTGTCAAGTTCCATAGGGCACCATAGGGTACCACTCTCTTAAATAGGCATAGTTTTATTGGGCTGTAGGCGTTTGTAAAGGGTTCTTCATTATTTTTAGTAACTGATATTTTCATAGGTGCTATGTTATCTGGGTCCTTCTGTGAAGAAAAAGGCCTGTTCTGATAATGACAACCAAATCCTGGCACAGACGGGTCATGGCATTAGTGGTAAACTTTGGCAATGTGATAGCCACATCGCCATCCCATCCTATTCCACAGACACAGCCCCTATGCATCCAGCCCCACAAACCCAGGATGGCATTTCTGAACAGGAAGATGTCAACACATTCACCCTGTGAGTGACATCACCAGTATATCAGCGCTTCTTGGTTGCTGCCAGATCCACTGAGTGAAATGGAGACCTCAGGGGTCCATGTGCCAGGCCAAACACACCATGGGTACCGCCTATCCCAGGCAGTGAGTCTCCATTGAGGAGACCCAAAAAACAGACAGGTACTAATATATGCATAGCTGAACTGATAAGAATGGTACGTGGTCTATATGATGCCCTGAGGGATTGCAGGGCCCTGATGTACCACATTATGGACATGTGGTGCTGGGGCATTTGCAAGCAGCAGGCATCCCTGTGCAGCAACACATCACAGCCAATACACTTCTTGTGATCAGGCTACCTCTTACTCTAATAGGGAGACCCACTATGAGAGGGGGAGGATAAGGACCCATAACATCACCACCTTCCAGTGTGAAAAGTTCTATGGGGTGATTTGGATGAACAATGTGGATGGAATATTTGTGTGGATATCAGCCGTAGTATGATCTACTGTTCATACTCCGAGCACTGCATCCTCTGTACGTGCTTTGGATCATGCCTGTGACTTCCTCAGGATAGGGGGTCATTACAACAGCTGTTTTCCAGGCTTCAGGAATATAACCATTAGAGAGTCAGATGAGCCAGATCTGACACTTAATCAAGCAACCTTGGATTAGGTATTTTTGGTTTTAGAGAGGGCTGAGCGAACTTCTTCCACTGTGTTCATTATCCTTTTTCAACTCCAGTGGCCTCAAGCCATTGTGCTGCATTAGCATTTAATGAGGACGAGACCAGTGCTTTGAAAAAGAATCCCCACTTAACTGAGCAGAATCTTTTGGATCAATACCTGTGGAAAACTTAAACCTCTTCAATCCACATGACACAACAGTCAGATAAGTTGTCCCACACTGTTGACTTCTACTTTCTTCTCAAACTCCTTCCTGGCTTTTTCGGTACCTTTCAGAGAGCTCTGCTGCTAACATCACATGGAAGTTATCTTCCTTTAATTTAAGGGGTTCCCTCACTGCTGTGTCCACCTGCAGCTTCTAGGTTTACCACCATTTCTAGTCATGACCACCATTTAACCAAAGCTGTTTTTTGCAACTTCAGTTATTTAAGCAATACTCCATGGCTGTGTTTGGGTAAATCCTGATACACACACACACACACTCATGGATTATTGCTATTGTACAATGACATTATTTAAGAAAGAAATTGCTTACCTTTCATAAATGTCTTTGTATAACAACGCTGTAGTGTTCCTCTGTGTTCTTACTTGTTTACTGATGTCCTTGCCTTGTCACTTAAAGTGAAAAAAGAAAAACACACAACTTTCCTCTGTAGCTGCAACCAAATCAGGTCCTTGTTTCACTGAAGTGGACCTGATGGACTGCAGCTTTCAGCTGACATCACAGCTTACAGGGAAGGCAATTTAATAACGTTTCAGTGGTACCGCGAAATGCGCGATACTGTCATGCAAATCAGTCTGCCAGAAGTGGGCAAGAAGGAAGGAGAAACCGGTGGCCACATTTGTGCAAGTTGACTTAACATTCTCAGTGGGGGGCCCTTGTGTGCGAGTTGATAACTGCTGTCTGCATGTTTCAAGCTTAGATGCCTGATTGATATCAGATGCTAACTACACAAAAATAGTAGTGTGAACAACTGATGCAAATAGTTAATTGCAACACTCATACTTAAATGTTTCATACTGCTGTAAGACATTTTCTTGAAATATTTGAATTGTGCTTTATTTTTAGTGGATGGAAAAGAAAGCAGATGGTATATATATTTTTCGTAATAGTCGAGCAGAAGAAAAAGAAGCACAGAAGCAAGAAGAAAGACAGCAGCAAAATATGGAAAAGCTTTTTGCTAAGATTCGAGCAGAGTTTGAACAAAAATCTGAAGGTTAGTAGTCTGTACTGAAACTCATAAAGACATGGGTTTTAAATATTAAATTTACCTTTTTTTTATTTCTCCAAATCTTTTGGGTTTTTAATACCATGACAGGAATGGACCCCATTCTTTAGTCAAAGTACGATTAAAGTTTATGAAATTAATATTTTTTTAATCTTTGATGTCAGCCAAGTGCTCTTCGCAGCACCTGCTATGTGCCCAGTAATGAAGACTTCTGCAATTTGTATGGAACTGTCTATCTTTTTTCCACATTGCTGTAGTTTCTGCTTGCAGATCCTGATATTTTATGACTTTGTGTGTCTGTGCGCAGGACACTGTAGTCGCTGGGTGTCTATTTCAATGATCAATGCTACTTTTGTCTTCTTTTCTTGGACCATTCTATCTGTTTTTCTAGCATCTAACTTTTGAACTGTTGGCAGTGGATTATCCCATGTGATGTAAATTTTATTTTCTATGCTGCTTTGTGGCTCATGTTTCCAGTGTTTTTCAGCCACTTCAGTACCATAATGTTTGCACAATCCCCAGCGCCAACAGTCTCGCCACATTATTATGCTTTTCAGTATACAGTCCTTCTGCCATTAGTAGGTCACAACCAGCAACATGGTGTGCCACTGTTTCCAATTTTGTTTTACAAAACCAACATTTGTACATTTCTCCCACATGTTCAATGGATTTTGTAAACCAACGTGTACGTAGCCCACTACTACTGCTGCCAGTATTAACCTTTCATCTCTTGGCTTGACTTCGACTCTCCTTAATAATTCCTGCGTTCATTCGTGATCAACATGAGGTTCTGCCAAAAGTTTTCTATACTTGCAACTATATTAATGCATTTTCCACATTTCTTGCCTTCTCATCTGGTCCTTCAGTTTATATTCTTTATTTTGTTTTTTGGCACATTCAGTTGCTGCCTGATTTTTATCAACTTGTGATTTGATTTCCATTTTTGCTTGATGCCAATATGCTTCTGCTAACCTAAGCAGGGAAGTTATCTTAGATTTATTCTCCTCATGTTTCAAAACTTTTAGTACATTTGGGTTTTGTGAGGCCAGCAGATGTGTGAAGTCCCACGATTGCAGATCTATACATGTAATCAATTTCAATTCAGAACGGTGGATATAGGTTCATAGATAGGTACTAGGCTATTGGCCCTAGGGCCTATATAAGCCTAGCCAAAAGGTACCCTGGCTTTCACCACCCAAGAAAATTATTTCCTGTGCCACTGTCGAGCAGAGCCACATAAGTGATCCCTGGAGTGAATTTCCTATCTCCCATCCAATCATCAAGATTTTTCTTGAAGAGTGCTAATGAGGAGCTTTGTTTGATATAGATAAGTAGTTTGTTCCAGAGTATGAGAAGTCTGTGGGACAGAAATCTATCCCTCCAGCATGTTCTTTTTATTGTGGTGACAAGATTTAGGTCCCTAGAGCGTGTAGCTCGGAGGGATTGGGATTTCTTTAAGTGGAGCATGTCCAAAAGCTCTGGGTTTGACATAGCTTTCTGTGTTAGGCAGAGATCGCCTCTGAGTAGGCGATATGCGACGGAGTAAAGCTGCAGTTTTTTGAGATGGTCTGCATAGGGCATCTGTTTGAGGCCGGCAATCCTCTTTGTCAGGTATTTCTGCGGCCTTTCCAGTTGTTGTAGATGTCTTGTGAGTTGCATACCAAAAGGGGCATTGTACTCTATAATGGGTCTAATGAGTGACGAGTAGAGGGGAACACTGACCTCTTTTTCTCCTGGATGAGAAACCTTTTATGATGAGGTGTGCCACGTAGAAGGATTTCCTGACTACTGTGGCGATGTGATTATCAAAGGAGAGACTACCGTCCACCTGTGTCCCAAGGTCTCTTATCACACTATCGGTGTTAAGTAGACTACCGCCTATGTGGTAGTTCATGGGTACAGAGTTTTTACCAAAAGGGATGACAATGCACTTTTTGGCATTGAGCTTGAGGCCATGGCTTTGACACCAGGCATCTGTCTCGGCGAGGCCCTTTTGTAGGATGTCCACATCTTTTGGAGTTTTGATTATGGCTCCTAGTTTGCAGTCATCTGCGAACTTCATTAGTCAAAGACCTTCTGTGTTAGCCAGTACTTCAGATAAGTAGATACCAAACAGGAGAGGACCCAGGACTGAATCCTGTGGTACTCCACTTGTCACTGGTCTGAAGTTGGATTTGGAGTCTGCTACTTTCACAGTGTGGGTTCTGTCATTGAGCCATTTGGCAACCCATCTTGTGACATAGGGATTTATACCTAGTTTAGTGCGTTCATCTATAATTCCAGAGTGGGGGATGGTGTTGAAAGCCTTGGCAAGATCTAGATAGGCTGTGTGAATCACCTTACCCTCATCTACTGCTTTGGTGACCGCTTCAAAGAAGTCTGTCAGGTTTAGGAGACATGATCTGCCTTTTACAAACCCGAACTGGGTGGGGTCCTGAGTTTGGAGATTGCCAATGTTATTGTTTGTAAGTTCCATGATGATACGTTCCATAGCCCTGCAGATCAGGCTTGTCAGGCTAATATGATGGTAGTTTCTGGGGTCTATGGTGGCTCCCCCTTTGTGGTGTGGGATAACCGTCGCTGTGCGCCATTAAGTGGGCACATAGCCTGAGGTGAGGCTATGATTGAACATGGTACTTAGGTGGGGTGCCAGTTTGTTCTGTAGTTCATGTAGAACACAGCCTGGGATGTTGTCAGGTCCCATGGATGCTGTATTCTTGGCTTTGGAGAGTGTTTTTTTTTTACCTGTGCAGCCGTGATTACAGGAACTTTGCATTCTTCTGATATAGAGATGGGCCTTTTAAGGGATGAGAGGGGAGTAAAGTTAGCACTGAACCGATCTGCCAGAATGTTGGCAACATCAGTTGGTTCTCTATATTTAGTGCCATTGTGCTGTAATTCAGAGCAGGTCTGAGTGTTGCCATTGAGATTCTTGACGTAGCTAGAGAATGCTTTGTGGTTGCCTTTAGAGTCAGTGGCGATTTTGTTTTCGTAACTAGCTTTGGAGGATTTTATGAGGGATCTCAGCTTCTTATTGAAGCTAACCAGGGAGTTCATGGGATTTTTGCAACAGTTTCTTTCTTCTGTTGTAGAGTTTGTTTATGGCAGGGGACCACCAGATTGGCTTCCTTTTTTTGGAGGATAGCATCTTGGATGTTCTTCATGTTTCACTGTTGCAGTCATTACATTTGGGTAATCCTGCTGGCAGGTTGCCCTCAGTCGGCCTGAATTCCAAAGTCCTGGGTCCTACGTCGGCTGCTGTCGCCCCTTCCCTGACGTCAGGTCGTCAGGGGTATTAAAGTAGCAGCCAATGTCATTTTCTTTAGTCTTTATTGCCGCTCAGTGCCCGAAGCAGAAGCAGTTCGCAAGTGCTGGTCGGCCGACTCCTGAGATTTTCGTGTTCGAGTTTCAGACCCGAAGTCTTCAATAAAGCTAAGTACCCCGTTGGGGAAACTTTTTTCTTGCTCCAGGCCGATGTCAGGAAACGTTAATAATTGTATTTCTTGTGGAAAGAAAATACCTCATAGGGACTTTCATTCTTACTGCATTCCTTGCCTAGGCCCTGATCACAACGTTTCTGGTTGTCGGTTTTGTGCTAGACTTAACCAACGCACTATTAAGCATCGGTATGATTTTGCTTTAAACTGTTTTGGATGCCAGTTTAATTATCCAGAAATGTCATCGGATAGCCATCAGACTACCGGAGTTCACAAAAAACGCAAAGAAAAGCAGAGAGAGAAACAACTGAGGTCCAAAACCGACGACAAAGCTTATCCTAAGCCAGTCGCCGGTTCTCAGTGAGAACTTTAGAGTCGTAGGCCGCTACCGACTCCCACATGGAGTCGGCTATGCCGCTGGAAACTCAAGGTATTGGAGCCTCGGACACTATTCCCTCAGATGGGTCTGGAGCCGCTGAGCAGGCACCGGCTTCTGAGGGTGTATTCAGACCTAAACATCTTTACATTAAACTGGCTTCAGGTTCAAAGGCAAAGACTAAAGCACCTTCTAAAGCAAAGAAACAAACTCAAGAGCCACGTGGACAGGCCTTTATGCCCAAAAAACAGATGCTCAAAATGGCCGAAGACTTGATTACCTTGATCAGGGATTCCCATCCCCCTCCTGATAAGAGGACTTGACAAGAGACCGACTATGAATCCTCAGATCAGGTTTCTATTTTTTCTGATTCCTCTTCTGATCAGGAATATTCTCTTCCCCCCATGAGGATTCTGATGCTGAAGAATCTATACCTTCAGCTTCTCCTCCAGAGGACTGTTCTTTTGGGAAAACCTTGCATACCATGAGGGAGCATTTCCACTGGGAGAGCCAAGATTTTTCAGAATCTAAAAAGAGGCTCAGGGATTTCCTTTTACTACCTCAACACAGGCCTCTAGCCATTCCACCTGTGTTAGACATTGTAGATGATGTGTTTTCGGAGTATAGTCTGACCCTTGACTCCTTATCTCAAGCTCCTGTTAAGCCTGACAGATATTACAGGGTTCCTGACTCTCATAAATTCCTTTTTAAAAACCCTGCTGCTGACCTAGAAACTATTTCACAGGGTCCCAAAGGAGTTGAGGCTTCCGCTGCAAAAAACCCTACCCCCTCTGACAGGGATTCTAGGGCACTGGATAGATGGGGAAAAAAGTTTACACATCTGCTACCTTGGCTATAAGGGCCTTAAACTGTCAGTTTCATATGCTCAAATATCAGCAACATGTCACGGCATTGCTTAAACAGAAAATGTTGTTAAACTCTGAATGTGCAGAAAACAAGGAAATGCAGGATGTATTGCATGCAGCTGAACACGTTGGAAAGCATACTTTGCAATGTGGTTTTGATTCTTTGGAGGCCTCCTGCAGGGCTGCAGTTACAGGTTCTGTAATTAGGAGGCATGCTTGGTTAAAGGAACAAAGTCTGCCTGATCATGTCAAAGTTAAATTATTAGATGCACCTTTACAGCATGATACTTTGTTTGGTGTTAAGGCAGAAGAAGTGTTAAAGAAAATGGAGGACAAAGCTAAATCTATGCAAACTGTCAAAGATTTTTTACAAGTGCAGCCACCTAGCTTTAGTAGACACTGACCTACAAATAATTGGTCCTTTCCTGTGTCAGACAGACCTCAGAGGGGCAGATCCAGACACCCTATAGGCAGATAGCAGGCGCAAGGTTCATACAGGTCAAAGCAATGGGGTGCTTCTACCTCCAAAGTTGGAGAAGACAAATCACAACCATACAGGAAACAGTCCCAATGACTTCCCCCTGCCTGCACCAAGCACTTATGTCCTGGCAGCACCCTTAGGGGGAAAATTAGCACATGTTCATCGTGTTTCACTGTTGCAGACATGACTGTAGGGTTCTCCCCTGCCGGCAGGCAGCCCTCGGTCGGCCAGAATCCCAAAGTCTGGGTCCGGCGTCGGCTGTTCAACAATGCTCCCTGACGTCAGAGCACCAGGAGTACAAAGCTGACAGCCGACGCCATCTTCTCCAGTCTTTCTTGCCGTGCGGTGATAGCAGTTCGCAAGTGCTGGTCGGCTGTCTCCTGACGATTTTTTCTGATAAACTTCAGTCTGAAGATTTTCTTCTCTACTCGAAGCTAAGTACCCCGTTGGGGGAAACTTTTTTCTTGCTCCTCTCCGATGTCAGAAAAAGTTAATAATTGTATTTCATGTTGGAAGCAAATACCTCATAAGGATTTTCATTCTTACTGTATTCCTTGATTAGGCCCTGACCACGACATAGCTAGTTGTCGGTTTTGTGCTAGATTCGATTATCGTGCAATTAAGCAAAGGTATGATTTTGCTTTTCATTACTTCGGTAGGCGCTTTAACTACAAAATGTTGTGGGATACGGTTCCGGCTACCGGAGTTCACAAACGTCGCAAGGATAAAGACAGGCCTCCGAGGTCCAAATCTGATGATAGCGCACAAGCGGAGCCAGCTTCAGGTTCGGCCATCGTCAGTGAGGTGCTTTTGCAGCCCCTGTCGTCGGCCATTTCAGAACCGATGGCCGAAATGGACTCTCATGAGGAGCCAACCAGGCCTTTAAATATTTCTATTGCAGGACCTTTGGACAATGCTCCTTCGGATGTGTCTGGAGCCGCTGTGCAGGTACCGGCTTCCGAAGGGGGTTTCAGGCCTACTCAGCTTCTAATAAAGGCAAAGCCAAAGACTCCAAAATAAAGACTGTAACACAGGCCTCTTCTGAAACGGCTCCCAAGTCACAGAAACAGTTGCTCAAGATGGCGGAGGATTTACTTACTATGATTAGGGGTTCACACCCCCCTCCAGACAAAAGGCCAAGGCAGGATGTTTATTATGATTCCTCTGATCAGGCTTCTGTTTCTTCAGTTTCTTCTTCTGACCAGGAATATTCTTACCCTCCTTATGAGGATACTGATGCTGAGGAATCCATTCCTTCAGCTTCTCCCCCTGAGGATTTCTCTTTTGGGGACACTTTGCATGAAATGAGGGAACATTTCCACTGGGAAGGACAGGAGTATTCAGAATCTAAGAAAAGATTGAGGGATTTTCTTCTTCTTCCCCAACATAGACCCCTGGCTATTCCTCCTGTTTTGGATATTGTGGATGATGCCTTTTCGGAGGCTAACTTAACCCCTGACTCTTTTCCTCCTGCTCCTGTTAAGCCTGATAGATATTACAGGGTTCCTGATTCCCACCAGTTTTTATACAAGAATCCTTCTGCTGACCCTGAAACCATTTCTCATGGTCCTAAGGGAGTTAAGGTCGTTTCTGCCAAAAATCCCATTCCTACTGAAAAGGATTCTCGATCCTTAGAAAGATGGGGCAAAAAGGTGTACACTTCTGCTACTTTGTCCATTAGGGCTTTAAACTGTCAGTTTCATATGCTGAAGTACCAGCAATTTCTCTTGTCTGTTTTAAAACAAAAGCTTACTTCCATTTCTGCCTGTGCAGATGATAAGGAATTACATGACTTATTGCATGCCACTGAACAAGTTGGGAAGCATGGTTTACACTGTGGATTTGATGCCTTGGAGGCTTCTTGTAGGGCTGCGGCCTCTGGCACAGTCATTAGAAGGCATGCATGGCTAAGGGAACAAAATTTGCCTGAACAAGTAAAGGCTAAATTATTGGATGCTCCTGTTCAGCATAATGTTTTGTTTGGATCAAAAGCTGAAGAGGTGATTAAAAAGATGGAGGATAAGGCGAAATCCATGCAAACGGTTAAAGATTTCTTACAGGTACAGCCACCTAGATTTAGCAGGAATTGGCCTTCAAAAAATTGGTCCTTTCCCACTTCAGACAGGCCTCAGAGGGGTAGATATAGACGCTCCAGAGGAAGGCCTCAAGCACAAGCCTCTTATAGACCAAGACAGTGGACTGCTTTCTCCCCTAGGGGAGGAGAGAACCGGTCACAAACTCAAAGGAAACAAACTCAATGACTCCCTCTGTCGGGCTACAGGAACTTCTTGCCTGGAAGCCCCTCTCGGAGGAAAACTCTCTTTTTTATCAAAATTGGACTCAAATAACCCAAGACAAGTGGGTTTTGGATGTGGTTTTAAGAGGTTACAAATCCATTTTCATACCTTGCCAAGGCCAAGCGGATGGCCAGACCTTTCAAAGCATCAATGGACGGAGGCCTTAAACCAGGTGGAAGCGCTTTTGGCGATGAATGCCATAGAACTGGTTCCACTGTCAGAGATGGGAAAAGGTTTTTACTCAAGGCTCTTTCTAGTCCCAAGGAAGCAAAACACATGGAGACCCATTCTGGATCTGTCGGTCTTGAACACCTTCCTAGAGATTCCAAAATTCAAGATGCTTACTCTACAGCAGCTACTTCCAATGCTGTCCAAAGATGCATGGATGGTAACTTTGGATTTAAAGGAGGCATATTTACACATTCCCATCAGGCAGGATCGCAGAAAATACCTCAGGTTCAAGGCTGGATCGAGGCACTTTCAATTCTCTGCGCTGCCCTTTGGATTGTCTACTGCGCCCAGGGTCTTCACCAAATGCCTGGCTCCAGTAGTAGCTTACTGCAGACTCAAGGGAATTCAAATTTACCCTTATCTGGACGATTGTCTAATTCAGGCAGACAGCAAGGATGTCTTACTCCAGCATCTAGAATTTGTACAGAACCTCCTCAAGTTCCTGGGATTCTCTGTAAACATAAAAAGTCAAATTTGACACCATCACAACAGATAACTTTTCTGGGTGCTCTTCTAAACACCACAACCCAGATGGCATTTCTGACATCCGAAAAACAATTACAGCTGGCTTCAACTTTCAAAACCTTGGCAACTTTAACTCAACTATCTGCAAGGAAATTCCTGCAGGCTTTGGGTTACATGGCCTCCTGCATCCTTCTCGTACCATATGCAAAACTACACATGAGGAAAATACAGTGGTACCTAAAAAGTGTATGGTCTCAGCATTGCCACAGTTTAGACATACTGATCTCCGTCCTTCCTTGCCTTCAAAAGGAATTTCTTTGGTGGTCCAGGGCATGTGCTCTAAACAAAGGGAAACCCTTCTGTCTGCCTCCTGCCACTAAGATTCTAACCACGGATGCCTCGGATTATGCTTGGGGAGCCCATTTCAAGGGCAACTGTCTGCAGGGCCTTTGGACAAAGGATCAGAAGCACCTGCATATCAATTTAAAGGAAATGTTAGCCGTTCAGAAAGCTGTATTGGCCTTCAGGAATCTTCTACAACCAGGACAACTACTAATAGGACAGACACCACAGTTATGTGGTACATAAACAAGCAAGGGGGATCTCATTCCTACCCCCTTTGCAGACTAGCAATGGATCTATGGAACACAGCTCTAGCTTGCAATCTGGATCTTCAAGCTCAGTTTCTACCAGGGAAACAAAACTTCCTGGCTGGCAGATCTGCCAAAAAATCAATGGGCAGAGGCACAAAAACAAGTCTCATCCCTCATGGACATGGGGGCCATTCAACAAGTACCAGAGCAAGAGCAGGGACAAGGATTTTACTCGAGGCTGTTCTTGGTACCCAGAAAGGACAAGGCCTGGAGACCAATACTGGACCTATCTATCCTGAACACATTCCTGGATATACCAAAATTCAAAATGTTGACTTTGCAGCAGCTTCTGCCCATGCTGGGCAAGAATGCTTGGCTTGTGACTTTAGACCTAAAAGAGGCATACCTGCATGTCCCAGTCAGACAATCATGCAGAAGATACCTCAGATTTAAGGCTGGCTCAATGCATTGCCAATTCTCTGCACTTCCCATTGGCTTATCTACTGCGCCCAGGGTCTTTACAAAGTGCCTGGCACCAGTAATTGCATTATGCAGACAAAGAGGAATACAAATATATCCTTATTTGGACGACTGTCTAATTCAAGCAGAGAACAAGGACATTCTTCTACAGCATCTGGCGTTTGTGAAAAGACTTCTAACATGCCTAGGGTACACAGTCAATGAAAAGAAATCAAAACTAGTACCCTCTCAAGAGATAATATTCCTGGGTGCAAGCTTAAATACAACTGCCCAGATGGCTTATCTCACGCCAAACAAACAAAGGCAACTGACTATTTCAAAATGTTGGCAACAAAGGCCCAGTCATCTGCAAGAAACATTCTGCAGGCTTTGGGCTTCATGGCATCCTGCATCCTACTAATTCTATATGCAAGACTGCATATGAGGAAACTTCAATGGTACCTAAAAAGTGTTTGGACTCAACATTGACACAGCCTGGAAACAGTGATTACTCTTATTCCCTGCCTGCAACAGGAGATTCGATGGTGGGCGAAGGTTTGTCACCAGAACAAGGGACAGCCATTCACATTACCCCCAGCCAGGCAGACACTAACAACGGATGCCTCAGATTATGCCTGGGGGGTCCACATGGCAGGAAGATGCATTCAGGGCACATGGCCCTCAAACCAAATGCATCTACATATCAATCAAAAAGAGATGCTAGCTGTTCAAAATGCCCTGACAGCCTTCAAGGACCTACTTCATCTGGGACAACTACTGATAAAGATAGGCAAAACCATGGTCATGTGGTATATACACAAGCAGGGGGGGGCACACTTTCTTACCCCCTTTGCAGACTAACCATGACTTTGTGGGACACAGCATTGACTTACCAAGTGCATCTGCAGGCACAATTCCTGCCAGGTAAGGAAAACACTCTGGCAGACGAACTAAGCAGAAACCTCATGGATCCCCACAAGTGGCAGCTGGGTCCACAATTCTTTAGCATGATAACAAGGAAATGGGGATGCCCGGACATAGATTTATTTGCCTCCCCTCACAACTACCAGCTAAAAAGATTCTGCGCAAGGACTTATCACAGACAAGCATTGAAAGTGGATGCCCTGTCTTTCAGCTGGAAAAAACTATCAGTATATGCCTTTCCTCTACTGCCTATCCTCCCCAAGGTACTCCTAAAGGTCAGACAGGAGAAGCCAAAGATGATACTGATTGCCCCAGACTGGCCCCACCAGTACTGGTATCCAATCCTAAGGAACTTGGCTCAATGCCCAGCTTGGACCTTACCTCATATACCTCATCTACTGTCCCAGCAAAACAATCAGATCTTGCACAGCCAACTCAGTACTTTAAACCTGGCAGCATGGTGGATAATGTAGTCATACAACACACACCTCTCAGTAAAGCTGTGATGGGTGTCATTTTGGAAGCCAGAAGGCCTACTACTAGAAAATCTTATGCTGGAAAATGGAAGAGATTCTGTGCTTGGAACCAGGCACAATGAACTGATACAGCTATACCACATATTCCACAGATTTTGCAATACTTAACTGAGATGCTGGACAAAGGCCTATCTTTTTCTTCAATTAAAATTCATGCCTCTGCCATTTCTGCTCATTGCAATACAAAGCCACCAATCTTTTCTCATCCTTTATTAAAGCAGTACCTCAGAGGAGCCAAAAACTTAAGGCCTCCAAGATCATCACCAATACCTGCATGGGACCTCAACTATGTCTTGGAAAAACACACCCAGGTGCTTATTTGTTAAGTACTAAAAACTGTTTTCCTCTAGACAAGTGAGGAAAGTTGAGTTCTATAGTAATTTTTAGCTTATTTAGTGCTTACGAGTTCTGAACAAGTGCTGAGCTCAAAGAAAGAGACTTGAGTGCTAAAACTAAAAAAAACTGGCTAGTTCTAAGAAACAAATTAAGCTAGAAGGCTTCCCTCCAACACAGAAAGGCTTGGGGGCTCAGAAGTCCACAAACACTCTTGGACACAGCAAATCTGTATCCAGAGTAGACTACCCACAGGAAAGGCAGGAAACAAGCTTAGAATTTTTTTTTTAAGCGGAAAGAGAGAAAAGAGGAGCATAAACTAAGTGGATTGGCCTTCTCAAATGTTCTCCCTGGATTAGGTTGAATGAGGTAATGACACTAGACTGGGAAGAGTGTCCCAGATCAAATTTACAGTAGGGGCGGCGCAACTGCAAAGCCACCAACTATAAGAACAGCATACAAATAGGGAGGAAGGATGGGAAACAAACTGCAGAAATGTTTCTCACAGCAGAAAAGCAGCAGTGAGCCTTTAAATGAAAGTTTTAAACAGATAAAAGAGCCTCTAGAGAAAGCTTTTAACTGTAAACAAGTTATCAGAATCAAACAACCCAAACAGATGCTTAATAAAAGTGGACAATTTCCAGTTAATACCTCACACACAGTGAAACTAGCTAGAAAAGTATGCAGTAGACCAAGTGCTATAAATAACTTGAAAAATAAGCAAAAAAAAACAGGATACTTAGTTATATATTATAGATCCGAGTTTGCTCAGTGTCCTTCCTTCGATTAGCTCAGTGTGAAATGGCAGAAACGCTCACAAACTTAACTTCTTAGGTAACATAAAGTTGTAACCTGATAATTTTTGTATGCACTGATTTTTATAAATCATTTGATGAGCATGAAACATCCTTCTTCTTTTCATGTCTAATCTATCCAGCACTTTTTAGGGTCAGTCACTCCAAAACTGTAAGTTAGGACAGAGAGAGCAAATTGGTTTATAGCTTGGATTTTGTTCCTAGATGTCAAAAACTGTTTTCAGGAATAATTTAAGTATTCTGAAGTACTTCTTACTAAGTTTTATTCACATTTGTTCATGTTTTATTGTTGATCCTTCAATTCCCAAATATTTATACACTCCCTCTTGCTCAAGTTCTTTTGTATCACATTCTTGTCCCAAACTGATGTTTTCTTGGTGCTGCAGTTTTACTGCTTTAAAAGTTGTTTTTACACATTTATCAAGACCAAATGACATTCTTATATCATTTGAAAAAATTTTGACAACTTGCAGTTGTGATTTCAGTTCCTCATCTGATGAGCTATACAGTTTCAAATCATCGACAGAGAGAAGATAAGTCTTTGCACTTTGTTGTTTTCTAGAAGCCAAATTTATAGCCATGACCTAAGCTGTTAAGTAGACAGCTTAATGGATTAAGGGCAAGGCAGAATAACAGCGGTGGCAGAGAGTCACAATGGAATATCCCCTTTTGGATTTTTATCCCTGGAATAAGTTGTCCTTTAGAATGGCTTAATTGCAAAGTGGTCTGCCACTGTTTCATGGTGACTGTAATGTAATTGATCAGTGTAGGGTGTATCTGATGCATTTTTTGGGGGGGGTTTATTGATTTTTTAATAATCATTTCAACAACAAAATATGGTAAAACTATGTACAAATTTTACAAAGGCTGCAAGCAATGTATAAGGAGAAAAAAAGAAAAAAAGAAGGAAAATAAAGGGAACAAGTTATATAAACTGTAAAGTAGGGTACAATATTCATTCATTCATACTTTTCAGTATGACTAATTAGATGACAACCTATCTGAATTCAATGACTGAATAAGAGATATAACTTTTGTCCAATGGTTGTTGGTCCATTTTCTTGGGTATATTCTTGGTTCTTTAACTTTTATTTCCATTGATGCTACTTCAACCAAAAAAGTCATGAAGTCTTGTAAGGTTGGAATGAAGGATGACTTCCATCTTCTTGTAATACATTTTTTGGCTACTGCTAGAATTGTCCAAAGAAGATATTTATTTTTGTTATCCAATACAATAGATTCATTTACATTCAGAAGAATTAAAGGTTTTGATAATGTAAAGGAATCAGTAAAGATGGCTTGGAGAAATTTTTCAATATCATTCCAAAATTTCTTAATGTGAGAAAAATCATAAAAGATGCAAGACCAATCGGCCTTACATTCTAGAGAGCATCTCCAACATATCACCTGTTCAGAAGAGTTAAATTTAGCAATTTTACTAGGAGTGTAAAATCCTCTCTGCAAAAATTTCCAGGAGAAAATCTTCCATATTTGTAAATTAGAGAGAATGTAAAATTTTAGATTTATTCGTAGGAGATGGGGACAATGTACAATCTCTAGTAACAAAATCCCAAAATTTCTGATTAGGAGTAGTTTTATAAGTAATAATTTTATAAAGTTTTGAGATTAAGTTTTTCCAGTTAAATTCACCATGCAGTAGTTCATAAATAAGAATTATAAATTTGGGTGATGAGCTATAGGAAGAGCTCTGTATTGTTCTGCACAAATCTTGAGTGAATAGAAGCAGACTATAGAGAACTAGCCAGTCTGATGATGGTAGATCATACTCTTTGATCAAATTTTGTGTATCTAGTGCAACTAGGTTCTTTGTGCAATGATACCAGCATATAAATGTTTTCCTTTCCCAGTAGTTGAGTGTATCTAAGCTAATATTATCGAATAAGTCTTTTGTAGTTTTAAAGGGGAATAGAAGCTGGATCCAGAGTTTAATGTCATTATTGTTATTTACAAAACTTCTAAAGGACTTATATATATGATTTAAATCTAGATTAGTAAATTTAATAGTATTATATTGTATATTTATACAGAGTACATACCAAAGTTTGTTAATTTGGTTAATTGTAATTTTTTTATTAGCTTCTTTTCATTTAAGATAATACTTGTATGTAACGATTTCCAAGCTGAAGAATATTTGGGGTCTATCCAATTTAATATTGTTTTGAGGTTAGAGGCTTTAATGTAGGATTATAAATCTGGGAAATTTATTCCTGTAAGTTCCCATGGTCTAATATGATTAGTTAGAGCTATCCTATGCTTTTTAGGATACCATAAAAATTTTAATAGAATTTTGTTTCTTTTAAAGTATTTTTACTGGGTAATGCAGAGATGGAAAGAGCTATGTAATTTATTTTTGGCAATAAGATCATTTTAATTAATTGTAATCTATCTTCAAATTTTAGATGTAATTTATTCCATTTCTCTGTGAAAATTTTTAATGTGTTTATAATGTCTTTATAGTTTGTGTTTAAAGTTAGGTCTATATTTTCACATAGGTCAATCCCTAGGTACTTCAGTGAAGAAACCTGCTTCCCAATTATTTCATTAGTAGTCAAATTAGTATTATCATTAAGATTTTTTTTTATTTAGAAGCATATGGTTAGATTTAGAACTACTGATTTTTAGGCCAGAAATATAGTAACATTTTTTGACTAGTAAACCTAATTCCTGTAAGGATTCTTCAGAGTTTATTAAAGTAAGGTATTGTCTACAAATAACATTATTTTGGAATTAAAATGATTATCTATCGCTTTAACAATAGAACCCCTTTCTTTGGCAATTCAGTCTGATACATTTTTAAGTACTCTTTTACCCATGCATGTGGGATAACTATCAAATGCTTTTTTGTAGTCAGTCCAGGCCATACTTAGTCTTCCTTTAAATTCTTACCAAATGTGTGATCTTTGTGATTGGTAAATAGATTGACAGTCTTAGTTTTTTTTTCACCTGTTTTATGCTTCTAAACTAGAAGTTCAAAAGTTATTAGACTTTGCTAATTTTTTGTGAAATTATTTTCTTCCCTCTAATAGTCTGATGGTTGAGCCTAACTTTTCACTTGCCTTTGTAGAACAGTTTATCCAAGTTTAAATATTATATCAGTTGATGTTCTTCATTAGATCACTGCTGCAGTAGTCTTAGCTGTATGGGTTATATCCAGCCAAAGATATAACAGCCGGCCAGCTTCCAAAGCTAAAGGGCACCTTCCATTGCCCCAAGCCATTAACCGGTTCGAGGAAAGGTGAAAGAATGTGTGGTTTGGGTGCCAGGCCCTTCAGAGCTTTCCTGCCGCCAAAAAGTGCTCCTGTTTTTCAAGCTTTTAAAGATTGGTCTGCTAACACTATTCCTTTGTTTGGCAGTTAAGTTCCCTTTGTGGTGGGCTTCCACATTTTACTTTTATGACAGAAAGTGAACTTGTTCTGTGAAATTATGAATTTTAACCATGTAAAAGTGTTTTTATAGACTGTCGCAAGACTTTTAGTAACTTTTTAATAGAAGAGTTACTTTTTCCTTTGTGGGGATTAGTTGTTAAAAGTAACTTAAAACTGAGTTTAAAAACACCAAAGAACAACAAAAAAAAAGAGGTGAAGACTTCAGAGCTTAAGTCCACAAAATCGCTTTTATTAAGCGATTTCTTCCTTGGTACAATAGGACTTCTTCAGAACAACTCTTCACAGCTTCTCACTTTTATATAATAATCAGTTAATTAACTAATCCCATCCCCCCAATCAGTCACCATGGAGACTGTTTAAGCCAGTACCACACACACCACCTAAATCCTTAAAAACATGTTGCAACAAATTAAGTATAAATAACCATTCCATACATAAAATACGTTCCTAACTAGATAAACCATGACCAGTGATGCATAAAAAAGTACTTGCTTTAAAAAAACTTTTTTATTTTGTTTTATTTTATTTTTTAAATAAAAAGCAGGTCTCAGTTTTAAAATGCTAGACAAAGGGATGGTTTCATTCAAACCAGGGTATACAGTGGCATTAGTTCTTAACTGCCGTTTAAGCTCCTGATATTCTAAAAAAATCATCCACTGGTGCACCTCTCTGCCCCAGGTCTTTGAATCTATGAAACAGCTTTTTTTTTATATATGCTTCTATAGTGCATCCCTTCCATCCTTTTTTTAATGTCGTAAAGGTGTTGATAAACCCTTGTCCTCAGACTAAGCTTAGTCTTACCTATATACAGTGCACTGCAATGGTCACAGACGGCCAAGTATACTACCCCCTTACTGCCACAATTAAATTTCCTTGGAATGTCAGTCTCACCGTAACCAACTATCACCACAGATTTCCCTTCTCAAATGTATGGGCACTGGCAACAGTAGCCACATTTAGCCATCCTTCCATGTTGCAAGTCCCTCACTGGTCTTTCCAGTAGAGTCTTAACACACAAATATTTCTTGTACACAGTGGTAGGCCTTTTACCTACAACCTCCAAATGTTCATGTTCCACCCCCAAAAACCCTCCACTTCCTTTGGATAATAGATTTGAATCCAAAGAAATCATTATTATATGTCAAAATGAGGGCTCTGCTATACTCATGCACACCTTCTTCTCCATGTGCGTAACTAAGCACCACCTTATCCCTAGACCCTAATAGTGGTGTAAAATGGCCTGTCCTTCTTTTCTCATTAACTTCTGATAAAGTGTTCAACCAAAAGGGTTCAGGATATCCTCTCAAAGTAAACATATTCATGACGTTGTCACATTCCAGTTGAAATTCAATGTCATCCATGACTATCCTGGCTAGTCTTGCATACTGTCCCTTCACGACAAAATAAAAAAGTACTTTTTTATGTATCTCAGGTCATGGTTTATGTAGTTAGGAATGTATTTCATGTATGCAACGGTTATTTATACTTAATTTGTTCTACCATCTGTTTTTAAGGTTTTAGGTGGTGTGTGGTACTAGCTTAAACAGTCTCCATGGTGACTGATTGGGGGGATGGGATTATTTAATTAACTGATTACTATATAAAAGTGAGTAGTTGTGAAGAGTTGTTCTGAGAAAATCCTGTTGTACCAAGGACAGAAGTACTTAAAGTGATTTTGTGGACTTTAGCTCTAAAGTATTCAACTCCTTTTTTTGTGTAGTAACTTAAAACTGATTTTCTTTGCTAAAATTTGTCACTACTTTGGGGGTGAGGTAATTCTTTAAAGTGCTTTTCTCTGTGTTTTTTGGTGGGGGGGGGGGGGACTCATTATTTCACCAACTACTGCTACCAGGCTTCCCTGGAATTCAGATGTCTTTTTTTCTGCTTCACCATGGAACATCCTACAGGTTTCTTGGTTTTTACTTCTTCCAGCCTCAAAAAGAAAGAAAAAATAGATTTCTAAGCAGCCTTTATCACTTCAGCAGGCTTCTCACTTGCCTCACCTGCAAATTCAGCTTGGACCTGATCTGGGGAGTTCACCTAGGACAATTCTAGGTCCAAAGGAGTTAGGACAGGCATCTGATGAATTAACTCATCAGTGCAAAGGAAATAATAGTACATATTATGGCATTAAAAGGCTTTCAAGAAAAACTGACTCTTGGACCCAAAAAGATTCAGACAGGCAACATCAGTCTCATGTGGTATATGAATAAATGGGAGAATCCATTCCTACACCCTATGCAGGCTAACAATGAAACTTGGCTTATAGCACAGCAACTAGGGATCATATCCATTCCTTCGTACATATGGGTCCAGGGCCATCTGATAGTGGATTCTCTGAACAGAACTCTCTTAAACCCCAGCAAGTGGATGTTAAAAAGGGAGTTTTTTTTTAGACCTGACATGCATCTGGGATGTGCCAGAAATAGGCTTTTCTGCTTCCTTAGAAAATAGGCTACTCAGTAAGCGCTACTCAAAGACCCTTCAGCGAGAGAGATATGGTGACCAGACATTTTTCAAGTGGACAGACCTCTTTCTCTCTGCCTTTTTATCAGTGTCCCTTATCCCATTGATATTACAGAAGGTAGGATCAGGCAGGTTGAAATGATTCTAATAGCTCCCTACTGGCTCACTCAGCACTGGTTTTCCATACTATTGACATGGGAAAACCATACTTCTACTCTCCCCTTATGGACTTAATAACCTAGAACAAAGGGTATGTCATCCATTGCAATCTAAAAACTCTCATATCGGCAGCTTGGATAATTTGGTACTAATTTTGTTCAGACATTTCTTTTTTCAGAACATCCTGTTTTTCCTAAAAGAGGCCAGAAAACCATTCTCTGGACATGGTAAGATTCTACCTCCACAGAACAAATTTTCCAGACATGTCAGACCAGCTTTTAGAGACCATTGCAGAAGGGTAAACAAAGAAAACCAGTTTATAAGCAAGCATCTTGTAATGGAATGTGAACTTCACCTACTTTTGTTAATTCCAGCATGGTAAGCAACTCCCTGCCAGGGTAAGAGCACAGTCTAGTAGGTCAAAAGCATTTATGAAAGAAGCTCCCACTCAGACCATATTAGAAGCAGTCACCTTGGTCCTTTATACACACCTTCACCAAGTACTACCGTTTTGGGGATATTTATATGGCTACAGCAAGGTTTGCCTCTGCCATCCTGAAAAGCCGCCTGCCCTCAGACTAAAATTCTTTCCACCCCATCCAGTAAGAGTCTTCCCAAGACTCAGTCCTGCAGCATTACTAGGATAACATAGTACACTTGTATAAATGACTTGACACACTAGTAAATGTTTGAGTAGATCAGTGTTGCAGTACTCTTTCTCACCTCCCTTTCCCTCTCTTGTCTATTTCTCTTCCCTAGGGTTGGGGTGATTTCCCCTCATCAACCCACGTCCTCTCCTACTCCTTTACCCAGTGTTTTGGTGTCAGTAGGGTCAATTGGACAGGTTGTGCTCCACCTGAAGTCCATTAGACTCCTAGGAACACTGACATACCTCTTAAACCTATGAAGTCCTGATGTTGGACAGCCGCCATCTGTTGGCTGGGGGATGGTGAAAGATTTGGTATTCTAGATGGCTGCAGGCTTCTGTATGGTAGGATGTCCCAAGACTCAGTACTGCAACCACCACATCTTTGCTGCATCTTTACTTAAAAAAAAAAAAAAGGAACTGAAGATTTTATATAGCTTCTTACATTTTAAGTGCTTACTGCATCACTACTGACACCACAGTTGTAGGTTTTACACAGGTTTTCACCTTGTACATATTTGTTGAACCTTTCCTAGAAAAAAAAAACTGTTGCAGGTTTTTTATAGCTTCCTACATAACCATCTTTTGACTTGGCAGATAAGTTGCTGATTTATATTTTCTCCTGTACCACTCAGAAGAAATGCTTTGTGTGTCCCAATCATTCTGTAATACTAACTCCCATTTTTTTTGTCTCCAGCCCTGTTGATCTAAAGTTCTTATTTTCTCTCCAATACCCTTCATGTTATTCATTCTGTCTAGGAAAGAAAGTTGGGAATTGGAGCTTCAAACACCACCACATTGCATTACCAGGCTTTTTATGCATGTCCTGCTATTAGGTCCTTCAGGTCATAACTTGCAGTGATTTCATTCCAAAAAGTGCACCAATGCTACTGTTTTGCAGATATTTTCTGGCATACGCAGTGGTATTGTTTGTCTTTTACAAGTAGCTGCTTTAAGAATCAAATTATATCTAAGCCCTTAAGAAAAGCACCAGTAGAAGCCACTGCTCTAGTAGAATGAGCCTTGACTGAAGAAGGAAGACTCTTGCAGTGAAAGTTGTAGCAAAAGGAAATAGCCTTAGAAATCCAAGAAGAAACAGTTTGCTTGGAAACAGCTAGACCCAAAGAACTAAGATGAAAAGAAACTAACAACTTATCAGATTTTCGAATAGCCTTAGTCTGATCCAAATAAATTCTGAGTTGCCTATGCACATCCAAAGTATGCAGCACCCTCCTACTGTGTCAGACTGCGGAGAGGGGAAAAAGTAGGCAGATTAATAGACTGATTAAGGGAACGCTCATTAACCACCTTAGGCATAAAAGGGGGATTAGTGTACAAGGGCCCCCTGTCCTTATGAAAAATCAAAAAAAGGAGGACAAGGCATAAGGACCTGCATCTCAGACACCCATGTGGCATAAGTAAGACCTAACAAAAGATCAGTCATCCAAGAACAATGTTGCAAGGAAGCTGAAACAGCAGGCTCAAAAGGAGTCTGATTCAACTTCTCTAAAACAACATTAAGATCCCAGGGAGGTGGGACAGGCTTTCTGGGAGGTCTAATATTAAAGTTGCCTTTGAGCAATGGTTTAACCTTGCATCTAGAAGCTAAAGGAGGAGATAAAGGCAGACAAGCAGAAATGGCTGATGTGAGCCTTAATAGAAGAGCAGGCCAAATCAGCATTGAGCAACTCTTACAAATAAGAGTGAACCAAAGGAACATCCACAGCAAGTGAGTTCAGGTTACAAGACAGACACCAAATAGAAATCCTCATCCATTTGGATAAGTAGGACTTCCTAGTAGTAGGTTTCCTGGCCTCCTGCAAGACTTGCAGCATATCCTCATAAAAAAAGGTGTCTGTGAGGAATCAAAATCCTGTCACCCACAATGTCAGTTGAAGCATGGACAGGAGGGAGTGGATGAGAGATCTCTTATCTTGTGTGATTAGATCAACCCTTTGAGGTAACTTGTGATGATTGTCCCTGGCTAGATGCAAAAGTAGAGGGAACCAGTGCTGTCGCAGCCAAAAGGGAGTCACCAACAAGATGTTGGGAGCATCCTGCTGAATTCTGAAAGGGACTTTCAGAATGAGAGGAAGGGGAGGAAATGCATTAAAAAAAATCCCCTTCCAAGAAAATGATGGCATCCACCTTCCATACCACAGGACCTGGGACTCTGACAAAAAACAGAGGAAGTTGCCTGTTCAGAGGCAAGGCAAAAATATCTACTTGAGGGGAGTACCCCATTGGTGAATAATGTCCAGAAACACATCCCTGGGAAGCATCCATTCGTGTGACTGAGTTAAGGACCTGCTCAGAGTGTCTGCCATAATGTTCTGACAGGAAGGGATGTAAACCAAAGAATAAAAGCACCAAGGAACCGTAGATACTGTTTTTTAATGTAATAAACTCATCCAAAATAAACCATGTTAAGCGCTTTCATCATGTTAAAATGACTTCCTCGTGTAAACTGCCTGAAGAGTCACTTGATACTTGACAGTAAGATTCCATACCAGAAGTGCCAACCGGCAAACAAGGTAGGATCTCATTCCTCCCTGTCTGTCGATATACCACATAACACTGGTATTGTCTGTGAAGACCTTGAGAGTCCCTGGCTAGAAAAGAGGATGAAAGGCATGAAGTGCCAGCAGAAGAGCTCTCATCTTTGACATTGGTGTGCTAACTCTGCTGGTGAGGTGAAAATACCCCCTGTACTTTTAAGGAGCCAAAATTTGCCCCCCCCCCCCCAACCCACATCTGAAGCATCTGTGAACAATTCCTGAGAGGGAAGAGGGGAATGAAAGGGTGTCCCTGAGTTCAGAAACAGCTGCTGAATCCACCAGTGAAGTTCCTGTCTGAGACAAGGACGAAGGGACCTACAAGGTCTACAGAATATGCATGTTGAAGCCACTCTGACTTCAGAAATCACTGAATCTTTCTCGTGAAGTTTGGCCAGAGGAAGTATTGGAATGGTTGATGCCATGAAACCCAGAGCTCTCAGAAATTTCCTGGTGGTGTTGGAAACCAGAGGGGAAAGTGAGTGAAAGAAAGAAATGAGAGTTAAGGCCTTTGGAGGGGACAGGGATGCAATCATAGGCACCAACTGAATCCTGAAACCCAGAAAAACATGATCCTGGAAGGGGTCAGAGAAGACTTTTTGAAATTTATTGTGAATACCAGGCTCTGAAGAAGGGAAATGGCAAAATGAAGATTTTGCAAGAGTCTCTCTGGAGAGGATGTCTGAATCAACAGATCATCTAAGTAAGGAAATATTTGGATCCCTTGAAGTCTGCAAAAAGCAATCACAGGAGCAAGGCATTTGGTGAACACCATTAGGGCAGCAGAAAGGCCAAAAAGCAGATAACTGAAAATGCCAGGAAGAAACCGAGAAATGTAAAAACTTCCCGAAAAGAGGATGGATTGGAATATGGAGATGAGCATCCTTGAGATCCAGAGACACCATATAGGCCTGAGGGAGCAGGAGAGGAAACGGATTCTGAAGACAACATAAAAGGAAGGCACTTTTAAAAATTGTTTAGATGAGAGGGGTGTAGAATAGGTCTGCAAGTGCCCTCATTCCCTGGGAAAAGAAACAGTCTGGAGTAGAACCCTTTCCCACTTTGGGGCACAGGTACCTCTATGAAAAGTACCCTGAAGTCAAGAAAGTTTTAAGAACCTCTGGGGAAAAAGGGAAACTGTTCCTGAGGTGGTTGGATAATGCCTGTAAAAGAAGGGTGGGATTTCCACCCCATGAAGTACCCCTGATGAATGATCAAAAGAACCCAAGAATCTTGCGTGATCTGAAGCGAAGCAGGAAGAGGAAAAAGAAAGGTGAAGAGAAAGGGGAATGTGGCTGGATGGAGATGGATGGTCATACAGCACCTGGTTTGTCTGGAAAGGAAGGCTTCGGAAACCCTTAAAACTGAGTAGCCTTAGCAGCAGGAGCCTGTCTTCCACTCTTCTTGCCTTTAGTAGAAGGGTGGGAATGTCTACGAAGAAAGGCAGGTTTAGCCGGGCTAGTTTTCTCTGAAATTTTGGCACAGGAGAAACAAAAACCTGTTTAAGCTCCTGTAAAGCCCTACCCTTATCCTGAAGGGACTTAAACCAGCAGCAGCTTCCCCAAACAAAAGTTTAGAATCCAGAGGAGCATCCATCAACATAGCTTTAATATCATCAGGTAGAGGCTGATGCCTAAGCCAAGAATATCTCCTCATAACTGAACCAAAAACAGCAGCCCTAGAAGAGACATCCACCACATCATAACTACATTTAGTAGAATGACGAATGGCTTGAGAAGAAGTCCCTAGCAAGGAAAGAACAGAAGTTTTACCCTCGGACTCAGGAAAATCAGAAATAAGTTGACAAGCCTGAGAAAGAAGAGCCAACACATACCTAGACATATGGGTCTGATAATAGCCCTAAAACCTAGGGTAGCAGAAGTGTAAACCTTCTTATCCAGCCATTCCATAGTTCTGGTATCTTTGTCAGAAGGCAGTAACTTGGGCAAAGGAAGCAGTTCAGACGGCTTATCAGAGGCTATAGAGATCCCAGAAGGGTCAGCAGAAGGACATTTATACAAAAAGAAACGATCCTCAGGCACCCTATAAAACCTATCAGGCTTCTTGGGAGCAGGGTGTAAATAATCAGGAGCATGAGAGGCATTGGAAAAAACATCCAGCAAAGCATCCAAAACAGGAGGAATAGCCGCAGGTTTAGGAGTCTCTAACTGTAGTAACGCATAGTACCTCCTATGGATAACCGGGACCTGAGCACAATCCAACTTTTAAAAAATCCTTCATCCTAGAGAGTGTATCCCCAAAGGAAATTTCCTCAAAAGGAGCATCAGGACTAATAGATTCCTCCTCCTCTGACCTAAGTCCAAAGGAAAAGGAATTTGAGTAGAATAAGTCAAGAATTCATCATCAGAATCTAACTCGGTCTCAGAAGAATCCTGTTCTCAGTGCCCTATGGATTCTTTCAATTGAGAATGATTGTGCAAGATCTTTATTATCTCGTAAGAATCCTGTTCTCTAGGCCTTTTAAGGGGGATAGAGGACCAAGAAGAAGCAAGAACTGAAACCCCTTGAGGAGGCTTTACAGATATTAAAGCAGAAAATAGCCTGCCATTCACTTTGAGGATCCCTAAGAGCAGAAGAACATGTTTAAGTTTTTGTTTCTTTTTTAAAGGAACGTCCCCTCCAAAACACTGACAAGATTCAGACCCAGGGGTTTCCAAAATGGCTGCTGACTAGGAAACACTGTCTTCTGTGTGCTCTTACCACTGCCAGATAATCTACTTGAATCAGCTGCTGCCACATCATAAAAAAGGCAAAAAAATAATTTTTACAAAACTAAATATAATCTACATACCTCTTAAAAAGTTTTGCTGAATTTGTGACTTGCAAAGGCTGATACATCCTCTCTTCATCCAAGGGGCTAATAGCACTCACAGCCACATGTGTCTAGGCCGGACAGCACTGCAAATAATCTACAGAAGCACAAACAAATAAAGGAACGTAAAGAAAAAGGAGGAAAAAATAAAAATCTGCACAAGATGGAACAAATGGAAGCACAATCTTCAAAAACCAGACTTTCACTAATTTCATCTCCAGAAAAGGAAACCTCTACCAAAAGGCAGAAAACATCCAAATCACAGCCTGAAGCATCCAAGCAGCCACAAAAAAAATAAGGGAAAACATCCCTTTACAATTGAGGACCTCAAGGCAGCATTATCTCCACTTCAGTCTGAAATACAAGCATTTTCATCAAAGTTAACCCTCTTTGTCAACAACCTGGATCAAATCATTACTAGAATAGATCAAAATGATGCAAAAATCTTGGAAAACGAAATCAAAATACAGGAACTTCAAAAAAATACTTCCACAAATGAAGCTTCTATAAAAGAAATACAGCAAAAAATAATTGATCTGGAGGCTAGAACAAGGCGTAATAATGTGCTGATCAGAGGAGTTCCAAGAAGTTTGAACAATCACAACTGCCCTCTATTGCACAGGAAATTATTGGTCTCTTACTAGATAATAAAGATCTTGCACAATCATTCTCAATTGAAAGAATCCATAGGGCACTGAGAAAATCACAAGCAACTGATATGCCCAGACAAATTTACACAAGGCTACTTAATGCTTCCCATGCCCAGTCAATCCTACAAGCTGTTAAATCTTAGAAGTTTGTGATCTGGAGAGGCTCAAAAATAACATTTGCCCAGGACTTGCCGTTCCCTATTAAACAAGAAAGACAATCCCTCTCACCCTTCTGCAAATTTCTTATAAACAAATCCATCAAGTTCCAGATGAAATATCCAGCCACCTTATCATTCCAGCACAAAAGTGTAATGTACTCTATAAAAAAACCTACAAGAAGCGAAAGCTACATTCCTTAAAGCATTTGGTGAAACTCCGACATCCTCATAAAAACATCAAACAGGTTTTCATATGTGTCCCTCTTCTTTTAAACGATAATTCAACCAAACACATGATTTTCAAGAAAAAAAAGCATTTAAGCTCCTGTATGCATTCAAGTTTTGAGGAACTGTTCAATACACAATGGCATGCAATTTCAGCGTTTAAATCAACTGCTCGAACAGTTAGACTCAACAGAACACCATTTTCCTTATCTTTGAATGTATTCAGTAACTCGAGGCCATGTCCAGGCTCTCGTCTCAACATTCGAACTGTAGGCCAAGATTCTGTGTGTTTCAACTATCCCTCGTGTCCTCCGTGTGCAGCAAGCTAACTGGTCCTACAGGAATCCTCTTCCCTCTCCAAATGCACAGGCTTGACCCGACTCAAATGAGTCCTACCACAAAATCGAGACTTCCGCCTTTCTCCTTCTACTCGCTGAGAAGGAAAATATGAGTTCTGCTACCGAGGAGAAGGAAGAAGCGCCTCATAGGAAAAACACTTGCATGGACCCGTAACTCCTTATCTCCGGTATGTAGAGGAGCGCCATTCTGAAGAAGCGAGTCCAAAAAGATTGATAGCCGATGACATCTGTACAAAAAATAACTGAACTGTAAAAAAAAAAATGTATGGAACTGAACAGTCCAATCCTGAATACACTCAGAATTAGAAAAATAGAAAATATTTAGTACTGTTAAAAAGAATAGCTAAATGCACTCAAAAGTTGAATATATCGATCTATTTTATAGGTTGTTTTGTAATATCTGTGTGCGTATGTGTCTGTGTGGGTGTGTGTATAATAATTTATTTTTTACTATTGCTACTTGGCTACCGATCAAGATCGAAACCGTAACAGATAAGCTGATTCTCTAGCCCAATAACCTAGACTGGAAATAGTTCTGGCTTGCCATGATGAAAGTTATGGGGAACTGGTAACTTCTACCTGCATTCCTAGGGAATTGTGATGTGTATGGGTAATGATTTGTTTTGAAATAAATCGTCATGGGTAAGGGACATTGAAAGACACTTGCACTCACAGAGTAGCTGGGCAGAGGCTTGGGGAGCTAGGCAAAAAACACAGCATGGTAAAAAGTAAATATAAATCACTAGTCTTCATCTGGATGTTGAAAGCCAACACCCACAGCAGCAGTGCATAGTTCCTGTTTTCTGTTAAAGCCAAGATATATTTGGTGAATAGGTTGAGTGCTACTGGTATGACTTGCAAGACCATCACACTGGTAGTGATCAGACCTATTTGTGGGTAGAAGAGGGTTTCCAGAAGTCTCAACTCCTGTTCTTCAAATATCCAGTACAACAGTTGGTTGTCTCTTGTGGGATTCAATCACCATCAGTGTCAGTTTGGTCACCATGTTTCATGACGGTGGTGGTACTGCAAACCATCAATGCCAGACCAGTTACAGTGACTACAAAGAAAAAAGTATACTAACACACTGCTAATTTATTTACCACTCAAACATACAAGTGAATCTGGTAATGCATAAATATACTAATCAGTTTTACAGTGATTTACAGTGTACAAAACTAAATAGTATACATAATATACAATATATAAAGGTCATATATTCAGGGAACTACATATAGCTTAAACAAATAAATAATTTTTCACTTTGCTATACATGTTTTCATACGTAATAACCCAGACTAGGACAGATTATAAGGTATTCTATGATTCAGAAAGTAACAGAAGATACAGATCTAGGATTTAGTTGAAGGTCATGAACAGTAAGGGAGAAGAAAGAAGAGTGGAGAACAGGGGTCAGTACTATTTGAGGGTAAATGTTAGGGTAGGGTGCCTGTGTGTGTTGTCCTTGTCAACGTAGAATGTATTTTGACAGTTCTTATTAATTTGAACAAAGTGCAGTGTCCAATTTCATAAATATCTGTGTAACAAAGGAAAAATACTTATTTTTTTATGTACATTAATGAGGCAAGTCATTACCAACTCTATTTCATTAGCTTATCTTTAGTGCTATACTATCAGATCTATTTAAATATATGTACATCTACTTAGTCTGTCCATACTCCCACTACTGTCCATTAATGTTTTATCTTTTAGCCCTAGATTTTAAGTATCCATAGTTTAAATCTTGGTTGTCATTTAAATTGTTTTAAAGCACACTGTGGTCAAATGATCTGTTATGCTGTTGCACTTAATCTCTTTAAGGAATGTGCACTTGATTTCTTTGTGAGACCACTGCCTCAATGCTGGGCTTAGCGCTACTATCTGGTACAAGGATATTATTTCAGCTCTAATTACCTGAATTAAATAATTTCTAATAAAGACAGAAGCACTTATAAAAAGGTGTGAATAAGCTAGAAAGATCGCAAAAGTATTGCTGTCCCAATTTCATTCAAACCCAATGTAGCTACATCATTAACATGAAGAATGCTGCAGTTTTAATATGATAACCAGGGAGTATGGGGAAGTATAACGTGGCCTGCATTCACTGATGTAGCAGTGCAAGAAAGCAAGTATTAAATTTTAGGTTCTACCGGGTTATTTTAACCAGAGTCAGATACAAATGGAGTTTGTAACAATACTGTGGTGAAGCACTATATAAGGAGAAAACAAAGGAACCCATAGAACTGTATCTGCGGCAAAATAAAGTATGCTGGTCAGATTCAGCGAACACAGACGGAATATTGTATATGCTCATAAGGTTTAAGGGGTCTTGCAAAAGACAGTTAAGTAGGGTGTTATTGTATACTAAAGCCCATGCTTTCTATATCCAAAAGTCCAGAAAGGGTCTTCAATGCTGACTAACATACAAATACACTCTGCTTTAAACCTCAGCCAGACCTTGCATTAACAACAACCTAGTACTACCTGTTGTGAGGTCTGGTTAGAGAGGTGAATACAACATATATACCTGGATAAATGCTTTCTGGCAAATATAAATCAAGCAATATCAACGAATTTTAAGATAGAGCAAATATTTTAGCTTTGAGTACCCCAGTTGCATCCCCCCACAGTTATTTTCTCCTGCTAAGGCATTCTGCACAGCTGAGTAGCAGAAAGCACTGAAGCATGAAACTTGATGTATGGCTTTAAGGAGCTTCATAAAACTCTTCCTTGTGTCATCTTTATAATAGCTTATTCAGGCTTTTAAACAAAATATTTCTGCAGATATGGCGATGCTTTACACTCATCTGTGGTCTCTGACTCAAGAGTCAGTAAATGGACAAATGCATTATTTGTTTTTACAGTCTTATAGCTGTTGTGAAGTAGGGTGTCTTTGAATGGTCATACAGGATTAGGCACAATCAGACACTAATCTAATGTTAAGAAAAATCCTTTGTCAGAACCAAATACATTTGATGATGTATACTATATGTCAAAAAGTTCTTTTTTACTACAGATACTTTAGAGCAAGAAGCACGTGTGTGTAGTAAGTTGGATTTTGGAATGTTGAGAAATTTTTGTAAAGTAGTTAATTTTGTAAATAGTGTCTTATCTCTTTCAGATATTTGTAGATGGTGGTTAAGCATGGGTAGTGATCTGAGAAAGGCGACTGTCACCTTACCCTATCTTTGTCCTAAATTTACCTCATTCAAGGGAAACAATCCTGTCTGCTTTCACTCCTACTGCCTATTTCTACTTAAGCTAACAACCCATTTCCCTGTAAACTCTTCTTACTTTAATATCAACATGACTCTCTCATCCCACTAGTTACTTGGATAAATGTTATTGATAGACTCATGGAATATAAAAGGGTTGCAAAATAATAAAAAAAAGGAATCTAGTTTTACACTTAATCCAAAAATCTTCGTTTGAAATTACTCCTATACAAGAAACGCACATGACTACAGCTCAATGGACAAATGATGCTAGAAAGAAATGGATAAAACAAATTGTAATGGCTGGTAATAGCACGGTCTCCAAGGGAGGAGCAATAATAGTTAAAAAATCTTTCAAAGGATCAATTACAGCCTCTGGCTGGGATCCAAACGGGAGATGATATTACCTAACATGCTCTATTCAGTCCTACAAAAAAGAAATATTAAATGTCTATGGTTCCTGTATACATCAGTCTTTATTCCTATATGAAATCTTTTCGCTCATTGAAAAATTCAACAATCATCTACTGATCCTTGGTGGGGACTGGAACACTACAATCAGACCAGAATTAGACCGAACCTGTAAAACCAATAAACAACCCATAAATACTACTAATACTGTGAGAGATATGATGGAAGTCTTCAACTTGTTTGATCCTTTTGAACTCTTTAGGAACGTCCCCAACATTAGTAACTACACATTCTTCTCTGCCTACCATAAATCCTGGTCCAGGATAGACTTCTTTTTAATATCAACATTTTTTGGTTCCTATGATATAATATATAGCAGTGACCCCAGAAGTATTTCTGACCATGCCAAAATTAACCTACAGCTAAATATATGTAAACATAAACCATTTGAATTCCATCCCGACAAATTGGTCCCTCAATCCAAACCTCCTGAACAACATGACTCTCCATAGAGAAATTCAAAAATTCTTGTCACAGACATTTACCTCCTTTGAAATGTCTGATATACCTCTAGATATTCAATGGGCATCTGCCAAAGCTACTTTAAAAGGTATTCTTATTCAAAAATCCTCTATAATTAAACACGCAATCTAAATCCCGCACTTTGGTGCTAGAAACAAAACTAAAAATCTAGAATTAGAACTCCAAACCAAGTTCTCTCCTGACATTGAGAAACAAATATCCACCATTCAAAAGCAACTTCACGAACTACATCTTAATCAATACTCACTTGTGGAATCCAGACGTATCCACAAGTATGCTGAATGGGCACAAACTCCTTCGAATATCCTGGCTAGGATTATAAATATCAGACCCCCACCTACTACGATAAAATATATTCATAAGGGTCGCTCCTATTTCACAGATAAGGAAATCATTCAGGTCTTTCAGGAAGTATATGAGGAAATTTATGGTCCCCAGACACTTGAATCAGTAGGCCTTCAGGACTCTTTCCTAAATGAATTACACTTTCCAAAAATAAGTGATAATCACTTTAAATTACTTAAGGAACCTATAACCTGGAATGAAATCTCGTTGGCCATAAACAAGCTGAAACCAGGTAAAGCCCCAGGTCCAGATGGCTGTGTGTCAGAATTCTATAAGTCCTACAAGCAAACACTTGCCTCCATTCTTTTTAATGTTTATAATTACATTATTCAGGTTGGTATATTGGATTTATATCTCAACAATTCCAAGACCATTTTTATACCAAAATCAAATGACAATAACGTTAGCACAAATGACTACTGTCCAGTTGCCTTAATTAACATTGACATAAAGATTTTATCATCTATCTTAGCAAATAGACTAAAAAGCATATTACCACATATTATATCATAACCAACTGGGTTTCATGAACAATAGACATGTTTGGGATAACACTCTAACCATTGAAGCCATAACATATATAACAAATCACGACAAATCCCCCAAATATGCTCTATCTGTTGATTCCCAAAAAGCTTTTGATCAGGTAAACTTAAAGTTCCTCTTTAAAACCTTGAAATACTTCTCCATCCCTGATGAATTTATCAAAATGGTTACAACCCTCTACACTAAGGCCACCACTACCCTCAATATAAACAAAAAAAAACTCCATGCCAATTCAGATTATAAACAGTTCAAGACAGGGCTGTCCGCTCACACCCTACCTATTTAATATTTATCTTGAAGTATTATTGCTAAAACTAAGCCAGAAAACGTTCCACCACTCAATATACTTATATAAAATACAAGTGAATTATACCGCCTTTGCAGACGATTTAAACATCTATTTAGAACTTCCCTCAATGGAACTTAAAAAAATTCTAAACTCAATAGACAAATTTTCACAAATTACGCCACCAACCCTAACAAATCAGTAATCTTTCCGCTAAACCCCATTGGTCATAAAGAATTCTTTATTCCAGAAACATCAATCAAAGTTAACTATTCCCTAAAATATTTGGGTATAACCTTTGCTCACCCTCAACAAGAGCTAATCAGTGGTAATTTGTACAAAACATGGTCTAAAGTCACTGAAGATCTCACAAGATGGAAGAGTCTAAACCTATCTCTTCTCTCAAAAGTAGCTATTATAAAAATGAATATTCTCCCCAAACTTCTTTTTCACTTCTCCGCCCTTAACCTAACATTCTGAACACTTTTTTCTCAAAAGTAAATGTCACACTGGGGAAATTTATGTGGCACCCCAAAAATGTTAGAATCCGCTACAGCAAACTTACACTTCCCAAAGATAGAGGAGGTCTGGCCCTTCTGGACTTTCTAACATATTACCATATAATTATTGCCAGTTGTATTATACAGATTGCTAACTTCCAACAATCAAACAAGGACTGGAACCCCTTATGGATAAAAATTTACAATGCACATATAAAAGCGCCCAATGTCAATCCCAGAGCAATTCTCTTTCTTAACAATAAAACTCTTAAAGAACATAAAATTCACCCTATATTAATAAAAAATATCAATGGGTTTCAAACACTGATAACATCCCTTGGCTTGCAGCACTCTCTAGCGATGGCCCAACCAATTCATCTTAATCCAAATCTCAAATTGGGTAACAGCATGCTAAATCTTGATAGTTACCCTCTCATTAAAAACTGTACAGTTCGGGACTTCTATACAGTCAAAGACTTACCATTTAATGACATTATAGCCTCTTTGGCAGTGAATAAAAAATACTATATAATCATTAAACAAATACTATACCTAATTTATTTGGTCACTGACATGAGGCCAGTTTCCCCACCGGAATACCAACTTTACCAGACACTAATAACTCAACTTTTATCAAGGTCTAAAATGCTATCCAAGGTCTATAGACTAGTAACAAAAATAAAACACCAAGACAATATATTCCTGGCATGGACAAAACAAGGAAATTACCCTTAGCCAAAAACTTGATGCAATTGATGCAACAATAAAATTAACACCATTCAAAAAACAAATATATACCCAGCTCATGATGAACAATAACGCCTATCACACACCATCTTTTCTAAATAAATTTAACCCAAACACCTCACCTCTATGCCCAACTTGCCCTAATTTTGTTGCAGACATACTCCACATTTTCTGGTCCTGTAAAAACGTGTATAAACTTTGGTGCTTCTTAAGAGCACAACTGGAGAAAATGGGATATATGAAGTCAACTCTGTCCTGGGAAATGGCGTTATTAAATATTTACCCAGGTTCATTTAAATCTGAAACTAAACATATTATTGTGACATTGTGTGCGCTACTCAAAACTTACATTACTTTAAACTGGCTAGACAGACCCAAAATGTCCTGGAAGGACTTCCGATCGATGGCTGTTAAATATGTTTTGGCAAGTAAACTAAAGACAACAAGCAAAAAGAAATTGTTACTTCCAGAAATATTGGAATAACCTCCTAGATGCTCTCAATCAACATCCTACTTAGGTAGACCTCCATCCCTCCTTTCAGTCCCTCAGGCCTCATCTTAATCCCCTTGTCTCTAACTCACCTTGTTCATGTGGAATGCTAATTCTGTGATAAATACCTTTTCTCTTTAATATCTATCTCTACCAGAACCCTTGAATGATTACAACTATCATAACCTCCTACGATATCTTCTCCTACACTTGTGCAGGACCTATATTCTAGCTTTCTTATACTAACATCCATTCATTTAGTGACAGTCGTATGTATATATTGTATATAGTTAAATCAAATGGGTTTTAGGCATACTGATACACCTTCACACACCTGCATAAATAATTACCTGTCAGTAAATTTGTGTTACATCTATGTTAGCTAATATCATATTCACTTGTTTAAAGCAGGTTAATTTTTCTTTTTATTATATCAAAACTGACTCTACTTGTTCCTAAGCAGAATGTATGAAGATTTTTCACTTATTTGTTTTGAACTTATTTGCATTGTGTGACTTATATTTGTTTATGTACTTGTGTCTTTAAAAAAAAATTCTAATAAAAAATCAGATTGCAAAAACAAGATTCAGACCCATAGTCGAGAACCATAATAAGAACTTCTTCCCCAATTAAAATCTGAGGAACTCCCCTAGGCCCATCGGAAAAAATCAACCGTGGTTCCCCCTGAACATCCGAGATGGGCACATGTAAAGCCTCGTCAGATTTGCTGGCAGTCGAAACCTCACCGGTCTCCAACACAGTCAGTGTAGAGAAATCCAACAACACAGCTGGGCGAGCCTCCAACCTTGGGAGAAACACCTGACAGAGGCTGGGCAGCAGAAGATTCCGGCTGTACCTTTTTTCACCTTCTTCCCTAATGGCTGACCCTGAGGGTGGGAAAATGCCATCCATTGTATCTTTAGCAAGAAGCTTAATACGCTGGATGTTCTTCGTGTTTCACTGTTGCAGTCATTACATTTGGGTAATCTGCTGGCAGGTTGCCCTCAGTCGGCCTGATTAACAAAGTCTTGGGTCCTCCGTCGGTTGCTGTCCCTTCTTCCATGATGTCAGGTCATCAGGGGTATAAAACATGCAGCTAATGCCATTACATCAGTCTTTCTTGCCACGCGGTGCCCGAAGCAGAAGCATTTCGCAAGTGCCAGTTGGCCGACTCTGGTTCTGAAACTCGAAAACGAAAATTTCAGAAGTCTTCAACTAAAAAGCTAAGTACCCCATTGGGGAAACTTTTTTCTTGCTCCTTACCAATGTCAGTAAAAGTTAATAATTGCATTACTTGTGGGTAGCAAATACCTCATAAGGATTTTCATTTGTACTGTATTCCATGCCTAGGCCCTAACCACAACATACCTTGCTGTCAGTTTTGTGCTAAATTTAATCAACACACTATTAAGCGTGTATATTTTTGCCTCTAAATATTTTGGCTCACGCTTTAATTTTCCAGAAATGTCTTCGGATAGCAATCTGACTACCGGAATACCTAAAAAACACAAAGAAAAAGACAGAGACAGGCTGTCGAGGTCCAAAACTGATGACGACGCTTCTCCTAAGCCAGTCGCCAGTTCGGCGGTACTCAGTGAGGCGCTTTCGCAGCCCCTGATAACCGCTACTTCTGATGCACAGGCCTCTACTGAGACCCATTCGGAGTCCGGTATGCAGCGAGATGCTTCAATTATGGAACCTGCGGATGTCTCTACCTTAGATGGGTCCGGAACCGCTGTGCAGGCACCGGCTTCAGAGGGTGTTTTCAGGCCTACAGATTTGTATATTAGACCGATGCCATCTTCAAAACTAAGGCCAAAATCTAAATCTGTGTCTAAAAAAATGACGCCTGAGCCACATGTGCAGGCCCCTGTGCCTTTAAAACAAATGATCAAAATGGCTGAAGATTTAATTACTCTGATCAGGTGTAGCCAACCCCCCCCCCTTCTAAGAGGCCTAGGCAAGACATTGATTATGAATCTTCTGAACAGGATTCTATTTCTTCTGACTCTTCTAATGAACAGGATTTGTCTATACCTACTTATGAGGACTCTGCAGAAGATTCCATTACTGCTGCTTCTCCCCCTGAGGAATTTTCTTTTGGGGAAACTTTACATACCTTATGGAAACATTTCCACTGGGAAAGTCAGGATTTCTCTGAATCTAAAAAGAGACTTGGGGATTTTCTTCTTCTGCCTCAGCTTAGGCCTTTGGCTATACCTCCTGTTCTAGACATCATTGATGTTTTTTCAGAATCTAGTATGGCTCCGGATTCTCTGCCTCTGGCTCCTTGTAAGCCAGACAGATACTACAGGGTTCCAGACACCCACAAATTCCTTTTCAAAAATCCTATTACAGATCCTGAAACCATTTCTCAGGATCCCAAGGGCATTAAGGCCTCTACTGCTAAAAATCCTACCCCTTCTGATAGAGATTCCAGGGCGCTGGATAGATGGAGTAAGAAGGTTTACACTTCTGCAACCTTGGCAATCAGGGCTTTAAATTGTCAATTTCATATGCTTAAATATCGGCAGCATATCATGGGACAGCTTAAACAGAAAATTATGTTAATTTCTGACTGTGTGGAAAATAAAGATTTACAGGATTTATTGCATTCAGCTGAACAAGTTGGAAAACATACTTTGCAATGTGGTTTTGATTTTTTGGAGGCCTCTTGCACGACTGCTGTAACTGGGTGTGTGCTAAGAAGGCATGCTTGGCTCAAAGAGCAAACTCTGCTTGATCATGTTAAAGCAAAATTGTTGGATGCTCCTTTACAACAGGACCGTCTCTTTGGTAATAAGGCTGAAGAAGTTTTAAAAAAGATGGAAGATAAAGCTAAATCTATGCAAACTGTGAAAGACTTCTTACAAGTGCAACCTCCAAGATTTAGTAGGCACTGTCCAACTAAGAACTGGTCCTTTCCAGTTCCTTCGAGAGCCACTCAAGTCAATCCCAGACATTCCAAAGGCTCCAGGTTTCAGTCACAAGAGACTTTTAGAACAAAACAATGGGGTGCGTCCTCCTCCTCCAAATCTGGAAACAACAAGGCACCTCCCTATGGTAAGCAGTCTCAATGACTTCCCTCTACACCTACCAAGCACTTACCTTTCAGCCGCCCCTTTGGGGGGGGAAACTAGCACTTCATGCAAGAAACTGGCAACTTATAACCCAGGACAAATGGGTTTTAAATATAGTATCCCAGGGATACAGATTTCATTTCCACACGTTGCCAATCCCAAACGGATGGCCAGACCTGCCTCCAAATCAGTGGCCAGAGGCCCAAAAACAAGTACTCTCTCTCCTGAACATGGGAGCTATTCAACCAGTCCCAGAAGAGGAAAAGGAACAAGGTTTCTATTCAAGACTTTTTCCTGGTACCCAGAAAAGACAAATCATGGTGTCCAATTCTGGACTTATCTACGCTAAACACATTTCTGGACATTCCAAAATTCAAGATGCTGACTCTTCAACAGTTACTTCCTATGCTAGGCAAAGATGCCTGGTTGGTAACTCTAGACTTAAAAGAGGCTTAACTGCATATCCCAATCAGGGAATCTTGCAGAAGATACCTTCGCTTCAAAGCAGGCTATTTGCATTACCAGTTCTCTGCACTGCCCTTTGGCTTATCTACTGTGCCCAGGGTCTTCACAAAGTGTCTGGCTCCAGTAATTGCATTTTGCAGGCAAAGAAATATTCATATATATCCATACCTGGACGATTGTCTAATTCAGGCAGAAAACAGGGACATTCTTCAAAAGCATCTGGCATTTGTAAAAAGGGTTCTGACTTGTCTATGGTACACCATAAATGAAAAGAAATCACAACTGGTACCCTCTCAAAAAATTAAATTCCTGGGTGCCAGCTTGAATACAACTGCCCAGATGGCTTACCTTACACCAGAAAGGCAAATTCATTTGGTAACTTACTTCAAAGTGGCCACAAAACCCTGCTATCTGCAAGACAAATTCTGCAAGCCTTGAGGTTCATGGCCTCCTGCATTCTTCTAATTCCATATGCAAGACTGCATATGAGGAAACTTCAGTGGTACTTAGAGTTTATGGAGTCAACATTGTCACAGCCTGGAAACAATGATTCCTATCATAACTTGCCTACAACTAGAGTTCCTATGGTGGGCAGAGGCCTGCCACCAAAACAAGGGACTACCATTCACTCCACCCCCTGCTGCCAAAACCCTAACTACAGACGCATCAGACTATGCTTGGGGGGCTCATCTGGCAGGGAAGTGCATTCAGGGCAAATGGAGCCCAAATCAAATGCACCTTCATAATCAATCAAATGCTAGCTGTACAGAATGCACTGACAGCCTTCAAGGACTACCTTCATCCAGGACAATTAATGATAAAGACAGACAACACCACAGATGTTTATCATGTTACACTGCTGCAGTCATTACACTTGGGTTATCCTGTCGTCAGGCGGTCCCGCAGTCGGCCAGAGTTCCAAAATCTTGGTCCGACGTCGGTTGCTGTTGCTTCTTCCCTGACGTCAGTGCGCCAGGGGTATATAAGATGCATCCGATGTCATTTTCTTCAGTCTTTCTTGCTGCGCAGTGCCCGAAGCAGAAGCAGTTCAGTTCGCAAGTGCCGGTCGGCCGACTCCTGAGATTTTCGAAGTCAAATTTCAGATCCGAAATCTTCAGTAAAGCTAAGTACCTCGTTGGGGAAACTTTTTTTTTGCCTCAGTCCGATGTCAGAAAAAGTTAATAATTATATTTCTTGTGGGAAGCAAATACCTCATAAGGACTTCCACTCTTACTGTATTCCATGCCTAGGCCCTGATCACGACGTCACTAGTTGTCGGTTTTGTGCTAGATTTAACAAACGCACTATAAAAAGACGTTTTGATTTTGCTTTGCACTAGTTTGGCCGAAGGTTCAATTATACTATGCCGTCTGATCAGCCGACGACCTCTATACCGAACAAACGCAAAGATAAGGATAAAGACAGGCATCCGAGGTCCAAAACCGACGACAAAACCTCTTCTAGGCCAGTCACCAGTTCGCCGGTTCTCAGTGAGGTGCTTTCGCAGCCCCTGACACCCACTACCTCAGAGCCACAGGCCACTTCCAACTTCCACGTGGAGACATCTAGGCCTCTGGAAACTCAAGGTATTGGGCCTACGGAAACTAATCCCTCAGATGGGTCCAGAGCCGCTGAGCAGGCATCTGCTTCTGAGGGTGTTTTCAGACCTTCACAACTTACCATTAAAACAACAGCCAAGACAAAGGTACCATTAAAGACAAAGAAACAAGTACAGCATTCTCCTGGACAGTCCTCCATGCCTAAGAAACAGATGCTTAAAATGGCCAAAGACCTCATTACTCTAATCAGGGGTTCCCATCCCCCTTCTGAGAAAAGGCCTAGGCAGGATACAGACTACGACTCCTCTGATCAGGTTTCCATTTCCTCCGATTCCTCTTCAGACCAGGGATACTCTCTACTCCCCCTATGAGGACTCTGATGCTGAAGAATCTCTCCCTTCAGCCTCTCCTCCTGAGGATTATTCTTTTGGGGAAACTTTACATACCATGAGGGAGCATTTACATTGGGAAAGTCAGAATTACTCAGAATCCAAGAAAAGGCTCAGGGATTTCCTCTTATTGCCTCAGCACAGGCCCCTGGCTATTCCGCCTGTGCTAGATATTGTGGATGATGTGTTCTCTGAATCCAGCTTATCTCCTGATTCTTTGCCCCCTGCTCCAGCCAAGCCAGATAAGTATTATAGAGTCCCTGACTCTCACAAGTTTCTTTACAAAAACCCTTCTGCTGATCCAGAAACTATTTCCCAGGGTCCAAAAGGAGTTAAGGCTTCCATTGCAAAAAATCCAGTACCCTCTGACAGAGATTCCAGAGCTTTGGATAGATGGGGGAAGAAAGTATACACTTCTGCAACTTTAGCAGTAAGAGCTTTAAATTGCCAGTTTCACATGCTTAAGTACCAGCAATATTTAATGGCTCAGTTAAAACAGAAAATGCTTGCAAGCTCAGAAGCTCCTGATTGTAAAGAAATGCAGAATTTATTGCATGCAGTTGAACAGGTGGGAAAACATACTCTGCAATGTGGTTTTGATTGTCTAGAGGCCTCTTGTAGAGCCGCAGTTACAGGTTCTGTGATTCGAAGGCATGCTTGGTTAAAAGAACAGAGTTTACCTGATCATGTTAAGGCAAAATTATTGGATGCTTCTTTACAGCATGATACCTTGTTTGGTATTAAGGCAGAAGAGGTGTTAAAGAAAATGGAGGATAAAGCTAAATCTATGCAAACAGTCAAGGATTTCTTACAGGTACAGCCACCTCGGTTTAGCAGAAATTGGCCAACAAAGAATTGGTCCTTTCCAGTGTCAGACAGGCCACAGAGAGGCAGATACAGACGCCCAAGAGGCAGATCTCAACCCCAAGGCTCAAACAGACAACGACAGTGGGGCACCTCAACCCCAAAAGGAGGTGAGGACAAGTCTCAACCTTACAGGAAACAGTCACAATGACTTTCCCCTTTGTACGCCAAGCACGTCCCTTTTGGAAGCCCCCTTGAGGGGGAAACTAGCACTTTTTTCTCAAAACTGGCAAACAATCACTCAAGATAAATGGGTTCTGAATATTGTGTCTCAAGGTTACAGATTCCACTTTCATACTTTACTAAGGCTAAAAGGAATGCCAGACCTGCCACAAAATCAATGGGCAGAGGCACAAAAACAAATTTCAGCCCTCATGGACATGAGAGCTATTCAAAAAGTACCACAACAGGAACAAGGACAAGGATTTTACTCAAGACTCTTCCTGGTCCCCAGAAAGGACAAGGCCTGGAGGCCCATACTAGACCTTTCAATTCTAAATACTTACCTGGATATTCCGAAATTCAAAATGTTGACATTACAGCAGCTTCTGCCCATGCTGAGCAAGAAGGCTTGGCATGTTACTCTGGACCTCAAAGAGGCATACCTGCATGTCCCTATCAGACAAAATTGCAGAAGATACCTCCGATTCAAAGCTGGTACAATGCACTACCAGTTCTCTGCACTGCCCTTTGGCTTATCTACTGCGCCCAGGGTCTTCACAAAGTGCCTGGCACCAGTAATTGCATTTTGCAGACAAAAAGGAATTCAGATATATCTATACCTGGACGACTGCCTCATTCAAGCAGAGACAAAGGACATTCTTCTACAACATCTGGTGTTTGTAAAAAGGTTGCTAATTTCTCTAGGGTACACAGTAAATGAAAAGAAGTCAAAACTAGTGCCCTCGCAACAGATTATATTCCTGGGTGCCAGCTTAAATGCAATGGGCCAGATGGCTTACCTCACACCAGACAAACAGGTTCAACTAACTCAATATTTTCAATTACTGGCAAAAAAAGTCCCATCTCCCTGCATACTACTAATACCATATGCCAGACTGCATATGAGGAAATTACAATGGTACCTAAAAAGTATTTGGACTCAACACTCTCACAGTTTAGAAGCAGTAATATCAATGATTCCCTGCCTACAACAGGAGTTTCGAAGGTGGGCACAGGCATGTCACCTAAACAAGGGTCAGCCTTTTACCCAACCCACAGCCAGGCAAACTCTAACAGATGCTTCGGATTACGCCTGGGGGAGCACACATGGCAGGAAAATGCATTCAGGGCAAGTGAACCACAGACCAGATGCATCTTCACATCAATCAAAAAGAGATGTTGGCTGTCCAAAATGCCCTAACAGCTTTCAAAGACTTTCTCCATTCAGGACAATTATTACTAAAGACAGACAACACCACAGTAATGTGGTACATAAACAAGCAATGGGGCACTCATTCTTATCCCCTATGCAGGCAAGCCATGACCTTGTGGAACACAGCTCTAACGTATCAAGTTCACCTGCAAGCTCAATTCCTGCCTGGAAAGAAAAATACTCTGGCAGACGATCTAAGCAGAAATATCATGGACCCTCACGAATGGAAATTGAATCCACAAATCTTCAGCATGGTAACGGAAAAATGGGGATGCCCAGACATAGATCTTTTTGCCTCCCCACTGAATTGCCAACTACAAAAATTCTGCACAAGGACTTATCACAAACAAGTATGGAAAGTGGATGCTCTTTTGTTCAGCTGGAAAAACCTAAAAGTTTATGCCTTCCCGCCTCTGCCTCTCCTTTCAAAGGTACACATAAAAGCCAGACAAGAAAAACCACAGATGATCCTGATTGCTCCAGACTGGCCACGCCAGCACTGGTACCCTATCTTAAAGAACTTGGCTCAAGGCCCACCATGGATTTTGCCTCAAATTCCACACCTTCTGACTCAACAAAACAATCAGATCCTGCACGGTCAGCTCAAAACCCTGAACCTGGCTGCATGGCAGATACATTAGGCAAACAGGCAACACCTCTCTCTAAAGCTGTTATGGATGTCATTTTAGAGGCCAGGAGGCCTAGTACCAGGAAAGCTTACTCAGAAAAATGGAAGAGATCCTGCGCCTGGAACCAGGCTCAAAGCCTTGACCCTCTAGTTCCAAACATTCCTCAGATTTTACAATACTTAACTGAGATGCTGGACAGAGGCCTATCCTTCTCATCAATTAAGATCCACGCCTCTGCCATTTCAGCACATTACAACACGGACCCTCCTTTATTCCCTCATCCCTTGCTAAAGCAGTATCTCAGAGGGGCTAAAAACATAAGACCGCCCTGGAGAGCACCAACACCAACTTGGGACCTCAATTTCGTTTTGGAAAAACTGACCCTACCACCTTTTGAGCCAGCCAATACAGCCGATCTAAAATTTTTATCATGGAAAACAGCTCTGCTCCTGGCAGTAACTTCAGCACGAAGAGTCTCAGAGCTACAGGCATTAATGGCAGTGGAACCTTTCATAATTTTTCATCAGGACAGGGTATATTTAAGGACAAACCCTACCTTTATGCCAAAGATGGTATCTAGTGTGGCTCTTAACCAAGCCATCCATTTGCCAACTTTTTATCCAAACCCCCAGAATAAAGGGGAGAAACTTCTGCATTCTTTGGACATACACAGGCAGCTACGCTTCTACTTGGACAAAACAAAAGCTTTCAGGAAAACTGATAAACTGTTTGTAGCATATGCTGTAGGATCACAGGGCAAGGCAATCTCAAAGCAGACTATATCCAAATGGATAGGACACTGTATTCAGTACTGCTACACACAGCATGGAAAATCAGTCCCAAATAACATTAGGCCACATTCCACCAGAGCAACAGCCACTTCAACAGCCTTTCTCAGAGGAGTACCTACCAAGGAAATTTTAGAGGCTACAACTTGGAGTTCAGTGCACACCTTTACCAAGCATTACCACCTGCCTCTTTACTCTAAATCCAGGGCAGGATTTGCCACTGCAGTTCTGCAGGGCCTCATAGCCAATCCTAACTCTTTATAGACCAGCCACCCAACCTTAGCTTTGGGATTCTACCCAAGTGTAATGACTGCAGCAGTGTAACACGATGAACATAGTACAGTTTTGTACCTACCATAAATGTAGATGTTCGAGTGTTCACACTGCTGCAGTCCAGGTTACCCTCCCTCCATCCCCTCTGAACTAGCTGGACTTATCTATACCTTTCTATCCTATACAACCTTTGTGGTATATTTGCTTGTAACTGAAGGTATTATTTTTACTTTATATGTACATTTTTGATTAGCAATATGTATTGTCTACCTACTTGGGGGCACCTGACATCTGGGGCAAGAAAAACTGAAGAAAATGGCGTCGGATGCATCTTATATACCCCTGGTGCACTGACGTCAGGGAAGAAGCGACAGCAACCGACGCCGGACCAAGACTTTAGCACTCTGGCCGACTGCGGGACCGCCTGATGGCAGGATAACCCAAGTGTAATGACTGCAGCAGTGTGAACACTCGAACATCTACATTTATGGTAGGTACAAAACTGTACTTTGTGTACATAAGCAGGGGGGTACACACTCTTACCCCCTTTGCAGACTAGCCATGGCATTGTGGAACACGGCCTTGACCTATCAACTACAAGCTCAGTTTATGCCAGGAAAGCTGAACACTCTGGCAGATGAACTAAGCAGAAATCTCATGGACCCACACAAATGAAAACTGGAACCACGGATTTTCAACATGTTGACACGCAAATGGGGGAGTCCAGACATGGATCTTTTTGCCTCACCCCAGAACTATCAGTTGGACAAATTCTGCACAAGAATTCATCACAAAAAAAACTGGAAAGTGGATGCTCTATCATTCAGCTGGAAAAACCTATCAGTCTATGCTTTTCCACCTCTGCCTCTGCTCTCCAAAGTTCTACTAAAAGTCACACAGGACAAACCAAAAATGATTCTGCTTGCTCCAAACTGGCCTCGCCAACACTGGTACCCACTCCTGCTCAATGTGTCACACCTTCCATCGTGGCACCTGCCTCAGCCACCTTACTTACTGTCTCAGCAGAACAACCAAATTCTGCACACTCCGCTCCAAACTTTGAATCTTGCAGCATGGCTAATCACCTAAATTCACCCTTAGCATCCCTCAGCAAACCTGTGATGGATGTCATTTTGGAGGCAAGAAGGCCTAGTACTAGAAAATCTTATGCTGACAAATGGAAAAGATTCTGTGCCTGGAATCAGTCACAAGGGATAAGCACAACAGTGCCCAATATTCCTCAGATTTTACAGTACTTAACTGAGATGCTTCACAAGGGTCTGTCCTTATCTTCCATAAAAATCCATGCCTCAGCCATTTCAGCTCATTACAACACAGAACCTCCCCTCTTCTCTCATCCTCTGCTAAAGCAGTATCTCAGAGGGGCAAAAAACATAAGACCTCCCAGGAGAGCTCCAACCCCTGCATGGGACCTCAATTTTGTATTGGAAAATTTCTCTCCTAGAAAACAGCTTTCCTTTTAGCAGTCACTTCAGCTAGAAGGATTTCCGAATTACAGGCTCTTGTGGCAGTGGAGCCTTTCATCATTTTTCATGCGGACAGGGTATCTCTCAGGACCAATCCATCCTTCATGCCTAAGGTGGTATCCAGTGTGGCTCTTAATCAGACCATTCATTTGCCAACTTTCTTTCCCAATCCACAGAACAAGGGGGAGTGGATTCTGCATTCATTGGATGTACACAGACAACATGGATTTTACTTAGGACAAAATCTCTAAGAAAATCTGAACAACTACTGGTGGCATTTGCTGCAGGGGCAAAGGGAAAGTCTATTTCAAAGCAGACCATTTCCAAATGGATAAGCCATTGTATTTGTTTCTGCTACTTGTACCATGGTAAAACTATCCCCCAGGGGATCAGATCTCATTCCACCAGGGCTGCATCTACTTCTACAGCCTTTCTCAGAGGTGTTCCTACCAGAGACCTTCTAGAAGCTGCTACCTGGAGCTCAGTTCATACGTTCAAACATTACTATTACCTTTCTTCTCTAAATCCAGAGCTGGCTTTGCCACTGCTGTCCTCCAGGGCTTTATAGCTGGTCCTAATGCTGTATAAATCCATCCTCCCAATAATAGCTTTGGGAATCTACCCAAATGTAATGACTGCAACAGTGAAACACGAAAAACATAGTACAGTTGTGTACACTTACCATAAATGTAGATGTTCGAGTGTATTCACTGTTGCAGTCTGGTTACCCTCCCTCCAACCCCTTGTTTTTCTCTTACTATACCTCTACTTTCCTTTACTATGATTAAAAGCCTTTTTGGTGTATTTGCTTTTGTTTGGAGGTATATTTTTGTGTTTTTAATTCTTTAAATATTTGGCTCCCCATTTGGGGTGCACCTGACATCTGGGGCAAGAAAAACTTATGTAATAGCATCGGTTGCATATTTTATACCCCTGACGACCTGACATCATGGAAGAAGGGACAGCAACCAACGCAGGACTCAAGACTTTGTTAGTCAGACCAACTGAGGGCAACCTGCCAGCAGATTACCCAAATGTAATGACTGCCACAGTGAATACACTCGAACGTCTACATTTATGGTAAGTGTACACAACTGTACTTTCTCAAGATACAAGGAAAGGGAAGAAGGTTTACTGAGAAGGGTTTTCAGAACAAACCCCTGGCAAATAGAACAAGACGTGTGGTCATGAGACGTTCCTAAACAAAAAAAGACACTTATGGCAGTCTTTATGGGGAATCTGTCTCCCACACTGGCATTTACCCTTCCTGGATGACATTAACCCCAAGGAGCACAAAAAAGCAAGAGAAAACAACAAAAAAAAACAAAACAATGGGGTACTTATCTGCACTGCAAACAGGCGTAGGTAATCACTGGAGAATGAAAATGTGTTCAACTGGCAAAAAGGAAGCAGGTAAACAAACCCTTCGGTGAAAAGATGCATTCGGACTGGCAGCAAAAATGTTCTCTTTATGGTAAGCCTGAACATCACCTTTATTCCCTACAGTACACAAGTAGTGATGTTCAGGCGTACCTTTAAATGCTACAGGAAATCTTTGGTATACTGGCGGGACGATGGGCTTCCACATCAGGAAATCCCAAATGTTTAGAATACTGCAGCAGTGAATGTAAGGAGTTCTTGTAAATATCATACAAGCAATGGAAAGAAATTAGCTTAACTTCTGACTCTACTTGCATACATTCAGAATTTTAATATGGCCATGAACTGTTACAGGTGAGTAGCGTATTGATCCTGGTGACTGGTAATAATAGCAGAATATATCGGCATTTCATTTAATGGTGTTTAACGTTCATGTATTAACTGTCATTTTTTAAACAGCTGCAAGTCAAGGAAAGGACAAGAAAATGCTGAACTTAACTAGACGGCAAATTCAGAGTCTTCAGGATGGCGCAGATCTATATGAAGCGATACAAAACGCATCAGATCCATCTTACCTAGAGGTAATATTTTGCTTGTCAGATTGCAGATTTCATAGCCTAAGTAAAATGTAGAGTGAAAAACTGAAAGGACATTCACTTTTTGTTTGTCCCTATGATCATTTAATAGTGTAATATAGATTCTGTGTGCACTTGAACACAGTATTATATATGTAAAGTGAAGCTTGGTTTGGATGTTTTAGGATCATTTTTAATTGTTTTAATTTTAGTTATTAACTGGGAAAACCCACAGAATGCAAGTGTTCCTTTTCAGGAGTGACCTTCTTGGAATCGCAATATAGGCAAATTTAGACTGAGAGAAATAAACCCTAGACTATTAGTAGCTGCATGATGAAATTGTCCTAAAGTTAGATTTAAGATCTCAGTCCTGATTTACTTCATGGAAGAATTAGTTCCTAAATTCAAAGATTAAATCAGCGTATCCTTTTTTGTGTTCATATTGCTGCCAAATAAATGCAGTGGTGGTGCTGCGGTAGCATTGTCACCTCACAGTTAGATGTTGCCCGTTCGATTCTCAGAGCGTCTTCTGTGTAGCGACATGCGTGAATGGGAGTTCCTTCGTTGAAGGTTGTGCGTTGGGCCCGGCAAGCCAGTACGTAAAATCTACTGCCAATCATTAGCGGACCGGAGTTCCGCTGTGGCGACCCCTAACCGGGAAAAGCCGAAAGACACAAACATTGCTGCCAAATAAAGAGCACAATGTGAAGCACTGCAATCTGGTTAATTTAGCCATCTCCAAACATTACAGAAACCACATTGTCTTATATTAAGCGACATGTATTTAATGTCAGAATGAAGCAACACATCCATCTTAGTCTGCTGTTTTAAGTGTCTTACTGTTCTGTCTGTTACATCTTTACTATTTTCCTTTACCTTTTTCCCATCTGTCCCATATACTATGTAGTTTCTGCTGCTACTATATAAATATTTAACAGTTTGCTTATTTTAAGGGTAAACAGTACTTGTGTTCTTGGTGAACTGGAACTGTCTGGTGGCAACATTCCTGCAAAGACAGGAGAGTGTGTCTTGGTACTAGATAGATATCAACTCTCCTAGAAAATACTGCATTTATGTTTTTGTGCAAAACAATCTTGGACAAGTTTCAGTTTCTGTCAGTAAGATTGCACTGGAAAGTACTGGGCTCAGTCAGAGGTGGGTGAAATCCTTGGGAACCAGTTGTCATAATTCTGGTCTGCAAATGTAAAATATAAAGCTTATTTAGTGTGGCAGATAATGGTTGCTTCCTGGAGCAGCGGTCCACATTTACTTATACTCTTAAGGTCAGTTGTTCCTCAGATTTCCTTGTGGTCAGTACAAAGAATCATGAGATTGTGTACCCGTTGACCAACATATATTAAATGGTGGCAACAGATGTAATTATATGCCTGTTTATCACAGTAAGTGCATAATTTATTTTTTATATAGCTCACAAACTAAAATGAGTTTAATCTTAACAGTAACAAGGCCAGCACATGCTTGTTATGTGTTTTCTTTTTCTGTAGACCCTAGTTTCTAAGTGGGCATTTTCAGTTTAGTCATTTTAATGGCATTACAGTAAGTGGGCTCTCCCAAATGTTATTTTCAGTTTCAGAAATATGCATTAGATGAAAAAGGAAAGCGGAGAATGAAGAGGTTTTTTTTATATTTTTGTGAACTATTTTATTACCTTACCTCATGTTATTGAAATAGTTGAATATTCTAATTTTAACTAGGCCTTACAATGAGCATTTGCAGCTGCAAAAGCATTTTTTTTAAACGTTCACTGGCACAGATTAATTCAGTGTTACACTGTCTTGCCTACTTAGATAAAACAGTGTGTATGTAGCAGTATTCTAGGACATGCATAAGTGTATAACATATTTCTACATACTGCTAATTTGCCAGTAACTATCTCTAAGATGCAGGATAATGCTTTCTTCTTTTTTTGTAAACTGAGACAGTCTTGTATGCAGCTGTTGTTGAAAATGAGACAAAATAAGAAAGCTGTAACTGTTGTATACACATGTGAGCACTTATACATGTCTCTTTTTTGTCTTTGTTTGTGGCCTGCAATTTAGATTATATAGTTAGAAATCATATTCAGTGACTCCAGATCAAAGGTTTTCTTAAAATTTAGATAAGGTCATTAAAACAGTATTTCAGGTTATGTTTTGGTATATTACCTTAACCCAGCTTTTTTTTTTTTTTTTACTTTGCTGTCATATGCATAAAGTGGATGTATTAATACAGAAAGTAAACACGCAATGCTTGCTAATTTGTATTTTATTAAGTTTGTTCAGTGTGTTATTTTATGTGAAAAAAAATTGTAGCTAAACATCATATTTCTTTGCTCCAGAGAAGTGCTAAACCCATTCTGTTTACTGTGAAGAACTTGAAAACCTATAAAGTTGTAAGGCGGAATTATGAAGGTTAAACACTTACTGCAAATAGCTTGAAAGCATTTCAGGATGTGACTGGAGCCATTTTGTATGGCACTCCTCCTGAAACACTTGAAATGTGTGTAATGTAAAGTGGGAGGATAACCTTTCTTCGTGATCAAGTTGGTCAGTTCAACAGACATCAGAGCACACCACAGGACAGCAGTAATGTCAAGTAATGCTATTATAGCTGGAATTTTCAGTGTTCTATCATTGGCTGTGTGAGATGCTGCTCGTTTTGTGGGAAAGGGAGTGAAGGAGCAGTGCGTTTTCTTTTTTCTGTAGTGCTTTGAACTGAAGGTGCAGTTATCTGTACTGTTTTGTATGGCTGAAATGTTTGACTTGATATTTTTTCCTTGCATTTGTGTGTCTGTGACTATAGAGTAGTTTAGTTAAGTTAAGGACTGGGGGTTGCTTCCCTGGGATGGCAACTTGAGATTCAGCGGAGCTGGTTATGGCCATGTATTTCAATTGTTTAGATTTTTTTTTACAAATATACAAGGAAAATGGTATGGGTATATAAAGTGGATATAAAAAGTGTATACCCAGGTTTTTGTATTATAAAAAAATGTGACCATAATAAATCATTTCAAAACTTTCCCCACCTTTAATGTGACCTATAACCTCACCAAACCTATCCGCTAGCAGGTTCGCTATCTCTGTGGGGTCAGCGTGTGTGATATCGGTTGACCAACAGTTCTGCACATGCTTGGGTCTTAGCCATTAGGTTATATACATAGCTGTAAAACACCTTATGGTTATCTTTGGCAGTACTTGCTAGGTTTCTCTCAAAGGAGCTCTTGGAGGATTTGACAAGTTGTCTTATTTGGGTCTGTATTATATGAAAGAAAGTTTATATAAGTGAATGCTCTAATGATTGAAACTCCCGGACATAGAGGTTCATGTTGTGGGATTGCAGTACAGTGAAGATTGGAGTTTTTGCACTTTCCTCACTGTAGTGCGATTTCGGAGTTGCGCAGCCCCCCACAATATTGTTTTCGATGTCCAGGATTTTCGCTCATTGAGCATTTGCTTATATGAACTTTTGTTCATACAATATAGACCCATCTTATTTGCCTGTTAAGGCTAAGGAGGGTGTTTTTCCATTGTTGGGTCCTTGTCTTTGTTTTCTTAGACAGGAACATTTTGAGTTTGTGGAAGCTAGAAGTCCACCATGGCAGCTTGATTTTACTTGAGGCTCTGTCTGGTACAGCTGAGTTTATGCACTTATGCAAATGATTGTTATAGGGTTTTAGTGTAAGCTTTGGCGTAGTTAACACTTTCAGCTTGGGGTGAGACTTGGAATGCATTTATACCTTCACCTAGGAGAGTATAGTTTTTCTTGATGAAGTTTTTTAGTCTGATTTCACCCATTGTGAGTTCTGGTGTTAGTATCAGTTTGAAGGTGGCTGATTTGTGGTCAGTTTTAACTAATGAGGGTCAGCAGTTGCACCAAAACAAGTGCAGCAACTATTTCGATCTGATCCCCCTCAGGGAGAGTCCCTGAGGGATGCTCTAGTTCATGATTGGCCCCCTGCACCCCCACCCCGGTCTCCTCTATGCTTATCCTCCTCTATACTTGATCCTAAAGTTTCTCCAGAAAGCTAAGTGTATGAAGTCCTCGGTAATCCTCATTGCCCCTATTAGCCTTGTCAGATTTGGTTTCCCTTCCTCTGGTCTCAACTGAAATATCCTCCCTGGATTCTAGAACCCAAACAAGACCTCCTTTGTCACCTGATAGAGAGTTTTCATCCCAATTTGACATCCCTCAAATTGACCGCTTTGTTTCTCCACTTCCAGTAATTGTTCGAAGACCAGGCTTGCTTCCTCTGTCCATGACATTATTTTAGTCTCCCAAAAAACAGCTACCAAGAAAGTCTATGGGAGTAAATGGAAGAGATTTGTTGTCTGGACTTCTAAAGAGAACTTTGACCCTTTCTCTGCACCTATTTCAGCTATCCTTTGCTTCCTGGCATCTCTTTATAAAGGAGGGGCCAGCTTTTCTACCATCAAACGTCAGTTGGCAGCCATCTATAACTTTCATTCTGGCGATGTTTTTAATTCCCCATCAACTTCCAAGCTGTGGAAGGCTTTCTTGAAAGGGGTCTTCCTCCTCAGGCCTCCAGTCAAATATCCCTCCCCACTATGGGTTCTCACAGTAGTCTTAACTCAAACCTTTTGAACCAGCCTATAATTGTGACTTCAAGTTTATTTCATGGGAGACCGTCTTTCTCATTGCCATCACCTTAGCAGAGAGTGTCTTGGAGATTCGGCCTTACATTATTTTCCACAACGATAAGGTTTCCCTTCATACTAATCCCTCTTTCATGTCCAAGGTGTCTACAGAATCCAACCAAAACCCAGACCATTCCACTACCAGTTTTCTTCCCAAATTTCTCAAATGACTGAGAACATTTGTTGCACCTGCTTGATGTTCACAGGCAGTTACGTTTTTACCTGCACAGGATGAAATCCTTTCAGAAGTCAGAACAGTTGTTTGCGTCCTTATCCCCTAGCCATTTCTAAGGTTACTCGTGCTAAATGAATAACAAACTGTATTACCTTGATTTATTCAAGTAATGGATTTACACCTATCTCATCCTCCCATGGCTTATTTAACTATATCCATGTCCACCTCATCCGCCTTTTCTTCCATGGTTTCTTTAGATGGTATCTATGCGGCACCCACTAGGTCAAAGGCTCACCTCTTTGTTTTGCATTATAATTTAGACATTGTTTCTAGGAGCAGAGTCTCCTTCGGTTTGGCAGTGCTCCTGCATATCCTTCCGTGAGACCACCCAGGAGTTGTATAGTTGGGGACTCTACCCATACATGAGTAGGAATGAATGAGACATCAGATTTATTAGTTATGTCCTTACCATAACTTGTCTTTGTTGTCTTCTTTCATTCCTCCTAACCTTCCCTCCCTGCCATCCCCCTTCCCAGTGCTCTAGAAGACCTGGAGAGAATTTCTTAAGAACTGTTGTTCCTGGTTTTGAGCCTCTGGTTATTGATGCATACTTATTTATTTCTTTCCCTGCTCTGTATTCACTAATGGGCAGCAAACTCAATCTAAGGAGGTTAGTTGGGGTATGGTGCATTGTGGGAAGTGGGAGGAGCTCAAGACTTGGATCGTAGTCTAAAGAGATGCATCCGAGTCAGATCTGAAGGTTGGATCCATAACCCATATGTGAGGAGGAATGAAAGAAGACAACACAGATACCAAGTTATGGTAAGTACATAACGAATAATTTTTCATAGTCAGTGTTGCAGTACTAATCCTTGCTGTGCAGTAACCTATGACCAACCCAATTTCCAGAGTCTTCTCATCCCAAGCCAACAGATGATGTTCATCGTGTTACCCTGTTGCAGTCATCACACGTCGGTTATCCTGCCGTCAGGCGGTCCCGCAGTTGGCCCGAATTCCAAAGTCTTGGTCCGGCGTCGGTTGCTGTCGCTTCTTCCCTGACGTCAGTGTGCCAGGGGTATATGAGAGGCATCCAATGCCATTTTCTCTGTCTTTCTTGCCGCGCGGTGCCCGAAGCAGAAGCAGTTTGCAAGTGCCGGTCTGCCAACACCTGAGATTTTCGAATCTAGTTTCAGTCCGAAGTCTTAAAAGCTAAGTACCCCGTTGGAGAACCTTTTCTTGCCTCAGTCCGATGTCAGAAAAAGTTAGCAATTGCATTTCTTGTGGGAAGCAAATACCTCATAAGGACTTTCATTCTTTTTGTATACCTTACCTAGGCCCAGACCACAACGTCGCTGGTTGTCTGTTTTGTGCTAGGTTCAATAAGCGAACTATAAAGCGACGCTTTGATTTCGCACACTACTTCGGTAGGAAATTTAATTACACTATGCCGTCGGAGCAACCGACTACCGGCGTACATAAAAAAGCAAAGATAAAGAAAGGCAGCCTAGATCCAAGCCAGACTCTGAACCCCTGGCTGGGCCGGTCGCCAGTTCTCCGCTTTTCAGTGAGGCGCCTACGCAGCCCCTGGCTACCGCTGAATTGGATCCCCAGACCGCTTCGGATTCTCCAGCAGAGAGTTCTAGGCCAACGCAGCCATTTTCTTTAGGCCCTACCGACGACATTGCAGTAGAAGAAGCCGGTGCTGTAGAAACACCTTCGGTTTCTGAAGGTGTCTTCAGACCAACTACTCACCATAAAATCTTATGCTAAGCTTAAGACTCCTCTAAAACCAAAAAAGACTACACTTCAGTCTCCAGGTCAAGGCTCTATGCCTAAGAAACAGATGCTTAAAATGGCTGAAGATTTAATTTCTTTGATCAGGGGTTCCCAACCCCCCCCCCCCCGACAAAGGGCCTAGACAAGAGGAGGATTATGCCTCCTGTGATCAAGTGTCTGTTTTCTCAGGCTCCTCTGAGGAACAGGATTACTCCTTTCCCCCTTATGAAGATTCTGATGCTGAAGACTCCATTCCCTCGGCTTCTCCCCCCTGAAGATTATTCCTTTGGGGAAACCTTACATGCCATGAGGGAACATTTCCACTGGGAAGGTCAGGACTACTCCGACTCAAAGAAAAGGCTCCGAGAGTTTCTTTTACTCCCCCAGCACAGACCACTTGCTATCCCCCCAGTTTTAGACATTGTGGATGATGGTTTCTTAGAATCTAGTCTAAATCCAGATTCTCTGCCTCCTGCTCCAACCAAACCAGATAGATACTATAGAGCGCCTGACTCTCACAAATACAAAAGCCCTGTTGCTGATCCAGAGACAATCTCCCAGGGTCCCAAAGGGGCTAAGGCTTCTATGGCTAAAAATCCTGTACCCTCTGAAAGGGACTCTAGAGCACTAGATAGGTGGGGGAAGAAGGTTTACACCTCAGCTACTCTAGCTATGATAGCACTAAATTGTCAATTTCACATGCTTAAATACCAGCAATTCCTAATGTCTCAAATAAAACAAAAGATGGGCACGCACCCTCAACAGTCTGAATTCAAGGAAATGCAGGATCTGTTGCATGCAGCTGAACAGGTGGGCAAACATACTTTACAATGTGGTTTTGATGCCTTGGAAGCTTCCTCTAGAGCAGCTGTTACTGGGTCTGTTATACGTAGGCATGCTTGGTTAAAGGAACAATCTCTGCCTGATCATGTTAAAGCAAAGTTACTAGATGCACCCTTACAGCAGGATGTCTTATTTGGGATTAAAGCAGAGGAGGTTTTAAAGAAAATGGAGGATAAGGCAAAATCTATGCAGACGGTCAAAGATTTCTTACAGGTACAGCCCCCACGCTTCAGCAGAAATTGGCCAACAAAAATTGGTCCTTTCCAGCTTCTGACAGACCACAGAGGGGGTAAATACAGGCGCCCAAGGGGCAGAGGACAAGCACAAATCCCTTACACCCTTGCCAATGGGGCACTGCAACACAGAAGGGAGGAGAAGACATGTCCCAAACTACTAGAAGGCAAACACAATGACTTAAACCTCAAACTGCCAAGCAAAATTCTCTTGGCAGCTCCCTTGGGAGGAAAATTAGCACTTTTTGCAGACAACTGGTGCATCGTCACAAAGGACAAATGGGTCCTAGACATTATCTCACAAGGATACAGATTCCATTTCCGCACCTTGCCAAGGATAAAAGGAATGCCAAACCTGCCACAAAATCAATGGGCAGAGGCACAAAAACAAATTACAGCTCTCATGGACATGAGAGCCATTCAGCTGGTACCTACACAGGAGCAAGGCCAAGGATTTTACTCAAGGCTCTTTCTAGTCCCCAGAAAGGACAAAGCTTGGAGACCCATTCTGGACCTTTCAATTTTAAGCACCTTCTTGCAAGTACCCAAATTCAAGATGCTAACACTACAGCAGCTTCTTCCCATGTTGGGCAAGAAAGCTTGGCTAGTAATGTTGGACCTCAAGGAGGCATACCTGCATGTCCCTATCAGAGAAAATTGCAGAAGATACCTCCGTTTCATTGCAGGTTCAACCCATTACCAATTCTCTGCACTGCCCTTTGGCTTATCTACTGCACCCAGGGTCTTCACAAAATGCCTGGCACCAGTAATTGCATACTGCAGACAAAGAGGAATTCAAATATATCCATACCTGGACGACTGCCTCATCCAAGCAGAAAGCAAGGACATTCTCTTACAACACCTGGCTTTTGTAAAACATCTTCTAAGTTGCCTAGGGTACACAGTAAACAAAAAGAAATCAAAACTAGTGCCCTCACAAAATATGTAGTAAAACAGACACAAGTCCTCTTGGCTCGAACAGATGGAGATCCACAAAAAAGTATAAACAAGCTCACTTTATTCCAAGGCAGTGAACAACGAAAAAATAAGTAAAATCACTCTACATCCAGGTTAAGCACTTTCATCTGATTCAGACTTCCTCAGAACCAATTAATTACTAGTAATTCTATTTATATACCTGTTTTGGCGCCTAAAATGTTAATTGATACCTTAACACATTTAAAACCATTTTTTGATATATATATATATATATATATATATATATATATATATATATATATATATATATATATAAAAATACATTAAAAAGCTTTATGTCATAAATTATGTATTATATGTCCAGCTTTTTATGTTAATACCATCCAATAGGAATATACAATTACACTTGCATATGATATGTAGTACAATTAATACTATGTTAGGGTGAATGTATTATGTATAGGTTTGTAGAATATGAGGTAGTTTGGCCACAAGATGTCAACATTAATTGTATGCATCATGTCTTCAGGCTTATAATGTATTGAGTGGAATTCATGTATTAGTGTTATATTATTATAATTATTCTATTACAATTATTTCATTATAAAAATTATATAAATTGTAACATATTGATATTTATATTAGATTAATGAGAGTTTTTAATCAACATATAATACATAATTTATGACATAAAGCTTTTTAATGTATTTTTATATATATATATCAAAAAAATGGTTTTAAATGTGTTAAGGTATCAATTAACATTTTAGGCGCCAAAACAGGTATATAAATAGAATTAATTACTAGTAATTAATTGGTTCTGAGGAAGTCTGTTTGAATCAGATGAAAGCGCTTAACCTGGATGTAGAGTGATTTTACTTATTTTTTTGTTGTTCACTGCCTTGGAATAAAGTGAGCTTGTTTATACTTTTTTGTGGATCTCCATCTGTTCGAGCCAAGAGGACTTGTGGACTTGTGTCTGTTTTACTACATTGGTCGTTTTCTTTTGTTTTGCCCTCACAAAACATGACATTTCTGGGTGCCAGTTTGAATACAACGGCCCAGATGGCTTATCTGATGCCTGACAAACAACTACAGTTAACTCAATACTTCAGAGCAATGGCAACAAAGACCCAACTCCCTGCAAGAAAAATTCTGCAGGCCTTGGGCTTCATGGCATCTTGCATACTACTAATACCATTTGCAAAACTGCATATGAGGAAAATACAATGGTACCTAAAAAGCGTATGGACTCAACACAGCCACAGCTTGGAAACAATGATACCTCTCATTCCCTGCCTTCAACAGGAGTTTCTATGGTGGTCACAGACATGTCACCTCAACAAGGGTCAGCTTTTCACCTTACCCCCAGCCAGGCAAACTATGACAACAGATGCATCGGATTATGCCTGGGGGGCACACATGGCAGGACAGTGCATTCAAGGCATATGGACTGCAGATCAAAGGAATCTGCACATCAATCAAAAAGAAATGCTAGCTGTACAAAATGCTCTGACAGCCTTCAAGGACCTCTTACATCCAGGACAGCTTATCATAAGGACAGACAACACCACAGTAATGTGGTACATAAACAAGCAAGGGAGTACACACTCCTACCCTCTATGCAGGCAAGCAATGACCTTGTGGAACACAGCACTGGCTTACCAAGTTCAATTACAAGCTCAATTCCTGCCAGGAAAAAAGAACACATTGGCAGACGACCTAAGCAGAAACATCATGGATCCCCACGAGTGGAAACTGGATCCACAAGTATTTGCAATGATAACTCAAAAATGGGGGCTCCCAGACATAGACCTGTTTGCCAGCCCCCAAAACTATCAACTAACAAAATTTTGCTCAAGAACTTTTCACCATCAAGCTTGGAAAGTGGACGTACTCTCATTCAGTTGGAAAATGCTGACAGTATATGCCTTTCCTCCATTACCCCTTCTCACAATGGTGCTGCTGAAAGTCAGGATGGAGAGACCCCAAATGATACTCATTGCCCCAGACTGGCCACGCCAGCACTGGTACCCACTACTAAGGAATATGGCACAGGTCCCACCATGGATTCTACCACAAATTACCCATCTGCTCACACAGCAAGACAATCATATTCTACACAGCCAGCTCAAAACCTTAAACTTGGCTGCATGGCAAATCACCTAAGCAACCAGCCAGCTCCTCTCTCACAAGCTGTTATGGATGTTATTCTGGAGGCCAGGAGGCCCAGCACCAGGAAAGCCTACTCAGACAAATGGAAAAGGTTTTGCGCCTGAAACCAAGCTAAAGGCCAAAATACCCTTCAGCCTGACATACCTCAGATTCTGCAATATTTAACTGAGATGTTACACAAAGGGCTTTCCTTTTCATCTATTAAAATCCACGCCTCAGCTATTTCAGCTCACTACAACACGGATCCTCCCTTATTTTCACATCCAATCCTAAGGCAGTTTCTCAGAGGGGCCAAAAACATTAGGCCTCCCAGGAGAGCACCAACACCTACTTGGGACCTCAACTTTGTTCTGGAAAAACTTACGCTACCTCCTTTTGAGCCAGCCTTCTCAGCTGACTTAAAGTTTATATCATGGAAGACTGCCCTGCTGCTAGCAATTACTTCAGCGAGAAGAGTTTCAGAACTTCAGGCACTAATGGCAATAGAGCCTTTCCTCATTTTTCATCAAGACAGAGTTTCTCTACAAACTAACCCCTCCTTTATGCCTAAGGTGGTATCCAGTGTGGCTCTAAATCAAACCATCCATTTACCCACCTTCTTTCCAAATCCACAGAACAAAGGAGAAAGGCTCCTACATTCCTTGGACATTCACAGGCAGCTACGTTACTACTTGGATAAAACTAAGGTTTTCAGAAAATCTAACCAGCTTTTTGTATCCTATGCTACAGCATCACAAGGAAAGGCTATCTCAAAACAGACCATTTCCAAATGGATAGGACATTGCATACGTTTTTGCTACACCCACCATGGAAAACCAGTTCCTGCTAGCATAAGGCCCACCAGGGCAGCAGCTACATCTACAGCCTTTCCTCAGTGTGGTGCCAACCAAGGATATTCTGGAAGCTGCAACTTGGAGTTCATTACACACCTTGACCAAACATTACCACTTACCACTTTACTCTAAGACTAGAGCTGGCTTCGCCACTGCAGTTTTGCAGGGCCTTCTAGCCTCCTCTAACCCTGTTTGACTCCACCTCCCATCCTTAGCTTTGGGATTCTACCCAAGTATGATGACTGCAGCAAGGTAACACGATGAACATAGTACAGTTTTGTACCTACCATAAATGTAGATGTTCGAGTGTATACCCTGCTGCAGTCCAGGTTAGCCTCCCTCCATCCCCTCCTTTATGATCCCCTGCTTATGATTTCCTCCCCGAGGAAATGCCTACGTTTTAGGGCAGGATCCATGCATTATCAGTTCTGTGCACTTCCCTTTGGCTTATCTACTGCTCCCAGAGTATTCACAAAATGCCTGGCTCCAGCCATTGCCTATTGCAGACAGAGAAATATTCAAATTTACCTGTACTTGGACGACTGCCTGATTCAGGCAGTCAGGAGCAGCTGTTGTAGCACCTGACATTTGTAAAGAACCTTCTAACCTCCCTGATGTACGCTGTCAACAAAAAGAATTCAAAACAAGTCCCCAGTCAAAAGATTGTATTCCTGGGAGCAAGCTTGGACGCAGCATCCCAGATGACATTCCTTACTCCAGAAAAACAAGCCTATCTGACAGGCTACTTCACTCAAATGGCCACCAGAACCCAGCTATCCGCAAGGAAAATCCTGCAGGCCCTAGGGTTCATGGCCTCTTTCATCCTACTAATTCCATATGCCAGACTGCATATGAGGAAACTTCAGTGGTACTAAAAAAAGTCTTTGGTGCCAACATTCTCAGGACCTGGAAAACGTCATACCTTGTCTAAGGACAGAGTCTCTTTAGTGGGCAGCATGCAAACCACAACAAGGGACTTCCCTTTACTCAACCCCATGCTGCCCAGACCCTAACCAGAGACACATCAGACTATGCCTGGGGGGCACACCTGGATGACAAATGCATTCAGGGCCACTGGAGCCCAAGTCAAATTCATCTGCACATCAACCAAAAAGAGATGCTAGTTGTTCAGCACGCTCTAACAGCTTTCAGATCCCTACTCTCACCAGGACCCCTGCTAATAAAAACAGACAACACCACAGTTATGTGGTACATCAACAAGCGGGGGAGCCCACTCTTACCCACTCTGCAGGCTAGCCATGTTCACCTGCAAGCTCAATTCCTGCCAGGCAAAAAAAACTCTCTGGCAGACGACTTAAGCAGAAATCTCCTAGACCAACATGAATGGCAATTAGAACCCAGCACCTTCAGCCTTCTAATCCAGAAATGGGGGAACCCCAGAGGTGGACCTCTTTGCCTCCCCCTGCAATCACCAGCTCAGCAAATTCTGCACCAGGACACCTCACAGCAGGGCCTGGAAAGTGGATGCCCTATCCTTCCAGTGGGAAAACCTCTCAATCTATGCATTCCCACCTCTGCCACTTTTCTCAAGAATATTACTCAAGATAAGACAGGACAGACCAAGGATAATCCTGATTGCCCCAGACTGGCTGTGCCAGCACTGGTACCCACTACTGCGCAGCCTGTCACCGGTGCCACCTTGGCACCTACCCCAGATCCCAACCCTCCTCACTCAGCAGGAGGGGCAGATCTTGCATCCGCAACTGCAAACCCTGAATCTTGCAGCCTGGCTTATTCCTTGAACTTTCCCCCAGTGACCAGCCTAAGCAAGCAGGTGCTGGACTTCATTCTTGAATCCAGAATACCCAGTACAAGGAAATTCTATGCTGATAAGTGGAAAAGGTATTGCTCCTGGATTCAGTCTAAAGGAGAGGACACAGCACTGCTCTCCTTACCACTAATCCTGGATTACCTAGCAGATCTACTCCACAGAGGCCTATCCTTCTCCTCCATTAAGATCCATACCTCTGCCATCTTGGCTCATTACAACACTGAGCCACCTCTCCTCTCTCACCCTCTCATCATACAGCTCCTGAGAGGGGCAAACAACTTAAGGCCACCAAGGAGAGCACCCACCCTGCTTGGGACCTTAACTTTGTACTGAAAAAACTCACACTACCCCCCTTTGAGCCTGCAGCATCAGCAGAGTTAAAATTCCTCTCTTGTAAAACAGCCTTGCTTCTGGCCATCATTTCAGCTAGGAGTGTCTTAGCTACAAGCACTTATGGCTGTGGAAACCTTCATTATTTTTCATGCTGACAGGGTCTCTCTCAGAACTAACCCTTCCTTTATGCCTAAAGTGGTGTCCAGTGTAGCTGTCAACCAATCTATCCATTTGCCAACCTTCTTCCCTAATCCTCAAAATAAAGTGGAAAGTATCCTGCACTCCTTGGACGTGCACAGACAGCTCAGATTCCACCTGGATAGGACTAAGCTCTTCAGGAAATCTGACCAGTTTACTAATCAGATGTTCTTCGTGTTTCACTGTTGCAGTCTTCACGTTTGGGTTAACTGCCTGCAGGTAGCCCTCAGCCGGCCTGAATACTAGAGTCTTTGGATTTCTGCATCAGATGCTATCGCTTCTTCCTTGACGTCAGGTCGTCAGGGGTATAAAACATGCAGCCAATGCCATTACATCAGTCTTTCTTGCCGTGCGGTGCCAAAAGCAGAAGCAGTTCGCAAGTGCCGGTTGGCCGACTCCTGAAATTTTCATTTTCGAGTTTCAGACCCAAAGTCTTCAAAAAAAGATAAGTACACCATTGGGGATCCTTTTTCTTGCACTAACAGATGTCAGTAAAAGTCAACAATTGTCTTACCTGTGGAAATCAAATACCTCATAGAGATTTTCATTCTTGCTGCATCCCCTGATGTTCATCGTGTTACCCTGCTGCAGTCATCACACTTGGGTTATCCTGTCATCAGGCGGTCCCGCAGTCGGCTGGAATTCCAAAGTCTTGGTCCGGCGTCGGTTGCTGTCACTTCTTCCCTGACGTCAGTGTGCCAGAGGTATATATAATGCAACCAACGCCATTTTCTCCAGTCTTTCTTGCCGTGCGGTGCCCGAAGCAGAAGCAGTTCGCAAGTGCCGGTTGGCCGACTACTGAGATTTTCGAATTTGAATTTCAGACCGAAGTCTTTTATAAAGCTAAGTACCCCGTTGGGGAAACTTTTCTTGCCTCAGACCGATGTCAGAAAAAGTTAACAATTGTATTTCTTATGGGAAGCAAATACCTCATAAGGATTTTCATTCTTATTGCATACCTTGCCTAGGCCCAGACCACTACGTCACTAGTTGTCATTTTTGTGCTAGGTTTAATAAACGTACTATTAAAAGACGCTTTGATTTTGCACGACACTACTTCGGTAGAAAATTTAACTACACCATGCTGTCGGAGCAACAGACTACCGGCATGCACAAAAAAACGCAAGGATAAGGACAGACAGCCCAGGCCTAAGCTAGATTCTGAGGCCTCGGCTGGTCCGGTCTCCGGTCCTCAGTGAGGCTCCGACGCAGCCCCTGACTACCGCAGTTCTGGAACCCGAGACTGCTTCAGATTTTTTAACGGAATGTACCAGGCCGACAGCCATTTAGTTCAGGCCCTACCGACGACATTGCTGAAAAAGATGTCGGTGCTGCAGAAACGCCATCGGTTTCTGAAGGCGTTTTTAGACCGACGCTCACCATTAAATCATATTCTAAGACGAAGACTCCTATTAAATCTAAAAAGACTGCACTTCAGTCCCCTGCTCAAGGCCCCATGCCGAAGAAACAGATGCTTAAAATGGCTGAAAATTTGATCACTTTAATCAGGGGTTCCCAGCCCCCTCCTGACAAAAGGCCTAGACAAGAGGAAGATTATGCATCCTCTGAACAACTGTCCATTTCTTCAGACTCCTCTGAGGACCAAGATTACTCCTTCTCCCCTTATGAAGATTCTGATGCTGAGGATTCCATTCCCTCAGCTTCTCCTCCTGAAGACTACTCCTTTGAGGAAACTTTACACACCATGAGGGAACATTTTCACTGGGAAGGTCAGGACTACTCTGACTCTAAGAAAAGGCTCAGAGTTTCTTTTACTCCCCCAACACAGACCTCTTGCCATCCCACCAGTTTTAGACATTGTGGATGATGTTTACTTAGAATCCAGCTCTAACCCTGATTCTCTCCCTCCTGCTCTGGCTAAGCCTGACAGATATTATAGAGTACCTGACTCCCACAAATTTCTTTACAAAAGCCCTGTTGCTGACCCAGAGAAATCTCCCAGGGTCCCAAGGGGGCTAAGGCTTCTATGGCTAAAAATCCTGTACCTTCTGAGAGGGATTCCAGAGCACTAGACAGGTGGGGGAAAAAGGTTTACACCTCAGCCACTCTAGCTATGAGGGCATTAAATTGCCAATTTCGCATGCTTAAGTATCAGCAATTTCTAATCTCTCAGTTAAAGCAAAAAATGACCACTCTCCCTCAACAATCTGAATGGAAAGAAATGCAGGATCTGTTGCATGCCACTGAACAGGTGGGCAAACATACCTTACAATGTGGGTTTGATTCTTTGGAGGCCTCCTGCAGAGCAGCTGTCACTGGGTCTGTTATACGTAGGCATGCTTGGTTAAAGGAACAAGCCCTACCTGAACATGTTAAAGCAAAACTTCTAGATGCTCCCTTACAGCAGGATGTTCTTTTTGGAGTTAAAGCAGAAGAAGTCTTAAAGAAAATGGAGGATAAGGCAAAATCTATGCAGACAGTCAGATTTCCTACAGGTACAGCCCCCTCGCTTCAGCAGAAACTGGCCAACAAAAAATTGGTCCTTTCCAGCTACAGACAGACCACAGAGGGGTAAATACAGACGCCCAAAGGGCAGAGGACAACCACAAGCCCAGTACAAACCTCGCCAATGGGGCACTACAATGCAGAAGGGAGGAGAAGACAGGTCCCAATCTACCAGAAGGCAAACTCAATGACTTGCACCTCATCTGGCCAAGCAACACTCTCTTGGCAGCCCCCTTGGGAGGAAAACTCGCACTTTTTTCAGACAACTGGCACATTGTCACAAAGGACAAATGGGTCCTAGACATAATTTTATGAGGATACAGATTCCATTTTCACACCTTGCCAATGAAAACAGGCATGCCAAACCTGCCACCAAATCAATGGGCAGAGGCACAAAAATAAATTACAGCTCTCATGGACATGAGAGCCATTCAACTGGTACCTACTCGAGAGCAAGGTCAAGGATTTTACTCAAGACTCTTTCTAGTGCCCAGAAAGGACAATGCCTGGAGACCAATTCTGGACCTTTCCATTCTAAACACTTACAAGTACCCAAATTCAAGATGCTAACACTACAGCAGCTTCTTCCCATGTTGGGCAAGGAAGCATGGCTAGTAACGTTGGACCTCAAGGAGGCATACCTGCATGTCCCTATCAGACAAAGTTGCAGAAGATACCTCAGTTTCATTGCAGGTTCAACCCATTACCAATTCTCTGCACTGCCCTTTGGCTTATCTACTGCACCTAGAGTCTTCACAAAATGCCTGGCACCAGTAATTGCATACTGCAGACAAAGAGGAATTCAAATATACCCATACCTGGACGACTGCCTCTTCCAAGCAGAAAGCAAGGACATTCTATTACATCATCTGACTTTTGTAAAACGTCTACTAAATTGCCTGGGGTACACAGTAAACGAAAATAAGTCAAAATTGGTACCCTCACAAAATATGATATTCCTGGGTGCCAGCTTGAGGCCCAGAAGGCTTATCTGACGCCAGACAAACAACTACAACTGACTCAATATTTCAAAACAATGGCAACAAAGGCCCAATTAACTGCAAGAAAAATTCTGCAGGCCTTGGGCTTCATGGCGTCTTGCATACTACTAAAACCATTTGCAAAGCTGCATATGAGGAAATTACAGTGGTACCTAAAAAGCGTATGGTCTCAACACAGCCACAGCTTGGACACAATATCTCTCATTCCCTGCCTACAACAGGAGTTTCTATGGTGGTCACAGGCATGTCACCTCAACAAGGGTCATCCTTTCACCTTGCCCCCAGCCAGGCAAACTATCACAACAGATGCATCAGATTACGCCTGGGGGGCTCACATGGCAGGACACTGCGTTCAAGGCGTATGGACTGCAGATCAAAGGAATCTGCACATCAATCAAAAAGAAATGCTAGCTGTACAGAAAGCTCTGACAGCCTTCAAGGATCTATTACATCCAGGACAACTGACAAAGATGGACAACATCACAGTAATGTGGTACATAAACAAACAAGGGAGTACTCACTCCTACCCTCCTTGCAGACAAGCAGTGACCTTATGGAGCACAGCTCTGGCTTACCAAGTTCAGTTACAAGCTCAATTCCTGCCAGGACAGAAGAATACATTGGCAGATGACCTCAGCAGAAACATCATGGATCCCCATGAGTGGAGACTAGATCCACAAGTATTTACAATGATAACTCAAAAATGGGGCCTTCCAGTCATAGACCTGTTTGCCAGCCCTCAAAACTATCAACTAACAAAATTTTGTACAAGGACATTTCACCATCAAGCGTGGAAAGTGGATGCACTCTTTCAGTTGGAAAAACCTAACAGTATATGCCTTCCCTCCATTGCCTCTCCTCACAAAGGTTCTTCTGAAAGTCAGAAAGGAGAGACCACAACTGATTCTCATAACCCCAGACTGGCCACGCCAGCACTGGTATCCACTATTGAGGAATGTGGCCCACGGCCCACCATGGATATTGCCACAAATTCCCCATTTACTCACACAACAAAACAATCAGATTCTTCACAGCCAGCTCAAAACCTTAAATCTGGCTGCATGGCAAATTATCTAAGCATCCAGCCAGCTCCTCTTTCCCAAGCAGTTATGGATGATATTCTGGAAGCTAGGAGGCCCAGCACCAGGAAGGCTTATTCGGACAAATGGAAAAGGTTTTGTGCCTGGAACCAATCTAAAGGCCAAGACACAATTCAGCCTCACATGCCTCACATTCTACAGTATTTAACTGAGATGTTGCATAAAGGACTTTCCTTCTCCTCCATTAAAATCCATGCTTCAGCTATTTCGGCCCACTACAACACGGATCCACCCTTATTTTCGCATCCACTTCTAATTCCTCAGAGGGGTAAAAAACATCAGACCACCCAGGAGAGCACCTACACCAACATGGGACCTCAGTTTTGTTTTGGAAAAACAAACACTACCTCCCTTTGAACCAGCTTTCTCTGCAGATCTTCAGTTCCTATCATGGAAGACTGCCCTGCTGCTAGCAATAACTTCAGCTAGAAGAGTCTCAGAGCTACAGACACTAATGGCAGTGGAACCTTTCCTCGTTTTTCATCAAGACAGAGTTTCTCTACGCACTAATCCATCCTTTATGCCTAAGGTGGTTTCAAGTGTGGCTTTAAATCAAACCATCCACATACCCACCTTCTTCCCAAATCCACAGAACAAAGGTGAGAGACTCCTGCATTCCTTGGACATTCACAGGCAGCTTCGTTACTACTTGGGCAAAACTAAGGCTTTCAGAAAATCTGACCAGCTCTTTGTATCCTATGCTACAGTTTCTCAAGGGAAGGCTATATCAAAGCAAACCATTTCCAAATGGATAGGTCATTGCATACGTTTTTGCTATACCCATCATGGAAAACCAGTTCCTGCTACCATTAGGCCCCACTCTACCAGGGCAACAGCTACTTCTACAGCCTTTCTCAGGGGGGTTCCAACCAAGGAGATTTTGGAAGCTGCAACTTGGAGTTCAGTACACACCTTTACCAAACACGATCACTTACCGCTTTACTCTAAGACCAGGGCGGACTTCGCCACTGCAGTTCTGCAGGGCCTCCTAGCCTCCTCTAACCCGCTATGATACCTCCACCCATCCTTAGCTTTGGGATTCTACCCAAGTGTGATGACTGCAGCAGGGTAACACGATGAGCATAGTACAGTTTTGTACCTACCATTAATGTAGATATTCGAGTGTACACCCTGCTACAGTCCAGGTTACCCTCCATCTCCTCTGACCTACTAGCTAAATCTCTTCAATACCTTCCTGATGTATTTGCTTATAGCTGAAGGGATTTTGTGTTTGTACAAGTTTACTCAATTTGGTACTAATTACTGACCACCTTTTTGGGGGGCACCTGACATCTGGGGCAAGAAAAACTGAAGAAAATGGTGTCGGTTGCATTATATATACCCCTGGCGCACTGACGTCAGGGAAGAAGTGACAGCAACTGATGCTGGACTAAGACTTTGGAATTCCAGCCGACTGCGGGACTGCCTGACGACAGGATAACCCGTGTGTGATGACTGCAGCAGGGTGTACACTCTAACATCTACATATATGGTAGGTACAAAACTGTACTTTTAAGCCCAGACCATGACGTCCCTTGTTGTCGGTTTTGTGCCCTGTTTAACGTCTGAACTATTCGTCATTGGGCTATTTTTGCAGCCAATTTTCTTTCGTACTCGATCTGTGTACTCCGAAATGGCTTTGTTAAGCCATCCGACTACCGACCTTCCAAAAAAAGTAAGGATAAAGACATACCGCATAGGTCCAAAACCGTCGATAATGCTTCCCTTAAGCTAGTCGTCAGTCCGACGGTACTCAGTGAGGCACTTTTGCAGCCCCTGATACCCGCTACTTCAGATTCACAGGCCTCTGCTGAGAACCATTCGGAGTCTGGTATGCAATGAGATGCTTCTTTGACTATGGAACCTGCGGATGTCTCTTCCTTGGATGGGTCCGGAGCCACTGTGCAAGCACCGGCTTCTGAGGATGTATTCAGGCCTAAAGACATTCATATTAAACTGACACCATCATTTTCATCCAGGCCAAAAATTCACACTGCACCTAGAAAACAGACGACCAAAACTGCAGGCTCAATCCCATATGCCTCAAAAACAAATGCTTAGAATGGCTGAAGACCTTATTACCTTAATTAGGGGAAGCCAGCCTTCCCCCTCTAAGAGGCCTAGAACTGATTTTCTTTCGGATTCTTCAGATCAGAAATCTGATATTTCTGCTCCATCTGATTACCAGTATTTGCCCTCATCTGCTTATGAGGATTCTGATGCAGAGGATTCCATTCCCTCTGCTTCCCCTCCAGAAGATTTTTCTTTCAGTGAAACCTTGCATGCTCTTAGGGAGCATTTCCGCTGGGAAAGCCAGGATTACTCTGAGTCCAAAAAGAGACTTAGGGAGTTCTTACTCCTACCTTAACACAGGCCTTTAGCTATCCCTCCTGTTCTGGACATTGTAGATGATACTTTCTTGGAATCTAGCCTTACCCGAGACACACTACCTCCAGCTCCCAGAAAACCTGACGGGTACAATAGAGTACCTGGCTCTCAAAAGTTCCTCTTCAAGAATCCTTCTGCATATCCAGAGACCATTTCCTAAGGACCAAAAGGCATTAAGACTACTGCTGCCAAAAATCATACCCGTTCTGATAGAGATTCTAGAGCCTTGGACAGATGGGGTAAGAAGGTATACACTTCTGCTACTTTGGCCATTAGGGCTTTAAATTGCCAGTTTCATATGTTAGAGTATCAGCAGCATATTATGGGACTACTTAGAAAATGATGTTGATTCCTGACTGTGCTGAACACAAAGAATTGCAAGATTTAATGCATTCTACAGAACAAGTTGGTAAGCATACGTTGAAATGTGGTTTTGACACTTTAGAAGCATCTTGCAGGGCTGCTGTCACTGGGTCTGTACTTAGAAGGCATGCTTGGCTTAAGGAACAAAACTTGCCAGATCATGTTAAAGCTAAATTACTGGATGCTCCCTTAAACCAAGACTGCCTTTTTGGCAACAAAGCAGAAGTCGTCCTCAAAAGGATGGAGGAAAAAGCTAATTATGTAATTGTAAGACTACATATTGAATGCAATGTAAATTAATCTTTTTTTCCTTTTGTTATTTCAATTTATGTAACTTAGCAATGTGATAATTCTACATGTTATGTAACTTGTTATGCGGAGCTTCGCAGCTTAGCAATGTGAAAATTATATATTCTATGTAACTTGTTATGTGGAGCTTTTCTCCCTGGGCCTCCACTGAAAACGGGCTCCCGGACCCAGTGGACCTCCCCGTTCACCAAACTGGAATAAATAATTAATAAATAATTAAATCTATGCAAACTGTAAAAGATTTCCTACAAGTACAGCCTCCAGATTCAGTAGGCATTGGCCTTCAAAGAACTGGTCCTTTCCAGTCCCTTACAGGCCTTCTCAGTCCAAACCCAGAAACAGCAGACCACCTAGGCTACAGTCTCAGACTACACACAGATCTAAACAGTGGGCAGCTCCCCCTTCCAAAGCACGGAGTAGTAAGCCACCCCTCTACGGAAAAATGGCACAATGACTTAACCTTAAATCTTCCAAGCCCTGCTCAACTACCTGCTCCCTTAGGAGGAAAGCTCTCCTTGCATGCAAAAAACGGGGAACTCATTACCCAGGACAAATGGGTTTTGAACATAGTTTCCCAAGGATACAGATTCCACTTCCACACACTGCCAACCCCAAATGGTTGGCCAGACCTTCCCCCAAATCAATGGGCGGAGGCCCAACAGCAGGTTCTCTCTCTTCTCAGTATCAGGGCTATTCAGTCTGTCCCAGCAGAACAAAGGGGACAAAGTTTTTATTCAAGACTTTTACTGGTACCTAAAAAAGACAACTCCTAGCGTCTTATCCTGGACCTCTCTATTCTCAACACCTTTCTGGTGGTTCCAAAATTCAAAATGCTAACTCTTCAACAGCTTCTTTCTATGCTAGCCAAGGATGCTTGGCTGGCAACCCTAGACTTAAAGGAAGCTTACCTGCACATCCCAATAAGAGGATCCTGCAGACAATACCTACACTTCAGGGCGGGCTCCATGGACTTTTAGTTCTCTGCACTTCCGTTTGGCTTATCTACTGTGTCCAGGGTGTTAAGAAAGTGTCTAGCTCCAGCCATTGCATTTTGCAGGCAGAGAAATATTCAAATTTACCCATACTTGGACGATTGTCTGATTCAGGCAGAAAGCCAGGACTTGGTATTACAACACCTGGCATTCGTAAAGAGACTTCTAACCTCACTGCGGTACACCATCAACAAAAACAAATCTCACCTAGTAACCTTCCAACCGATTGTATTCCTGGAAGTAATCTTGAACACAACTTCTCAGATGGCATTCCTCACTCCGGAGAAACAAGTTTATTTGACAACTTACTTCAAACTGTTGACCACAAAACCCCAGCTATCTGCAAGGAAACTACTGCCAGCTCTGGGGTTCATGGCCTCTTGCATTCTACTAATTCCATATGCAAGACTGCATATGAGGAAACTTCAATGGTATCTCAAAAGACTATGGTGTCAACATTCTCAGGACATGGAAACAATTTCTATCATTCCTTGTATGAAGACAGAGTTCCTCTGATGGGCAGAGGACTGCTGCCACAACAAGGGACTCCCTTTCACTCTACCCCCTGCCGCCCAAACCCTAACAACAGACGCATCAGACTATGCATGGGGGGCTCACATGGCAGAGCAGTGCATTCAGGGCAAATGGAACCCGGGACAGATGCACCTGCATACCAATCAAAAAGAAATGTTAGCTGTACAGAATGCTCTGATAGCCTTCAAAGGACCGTATTCTTCTAGGACAACTATTGGTAAAGACAGACAACACCACAGTTATGTGGTATGAAAGCAGGGGGGAACCCACTCGTACCCTCTCTGCAGACTAGCCATGGCTCTGTGGGACACAGCTTTGAGCTACCAAGTACACCTACAAGCACAATTCCTGCCAGGCAAACTAAATTCACTGACAGACAACTTAAGCAGAAATCTCATGGACCCACACAAATGGAAACTAGAACCAAAAATATTCAACCTCTTGAGGAACAAATGGGGGACTCCAGAGGTAGACCTGTTTGCCTCCCCTCAGAACTACCAATTGAAAAAATTCTGCACAAGAACTCCCCACAGTCAAGCTTGGAAAGTGGATGCCCTGTCCTTTACCTCTTGGTTTATGCCTTTCTCCCTCTCCGTTTATGCCTTTCCCCCTCTGCCTCTCCTCTCGAAGGTTCTACTAAAGATCAAACAGGACAAGCCAAGGACAATACTGATTGCACCAGACTGACCACGCCAGCACTGATACCCCCTCTTGCGCAGTATGACACTGCAGCAACCATGGCACCTGCCTCAGACCCCTTCCCTGCTGTCCCAACAGGCGGTCCAGATTCTGCACCCTCAGCTTCAAACCCTGAACCTTGCAGCCTGGCTAATTGGCTAATTCCTTGAGCTCTCTAGCATCCCTCAGTAAGCAGGTACTGGATGTCTGGAGGCAAGGAGGCCTAGTACTAGAAATTCCTATGCTGAAAAGTGGAAAGAGATACTGTTACTGGAGCCAGGCTCAGGGGATGGGCACAACGGTGCCCAGCTTACCTCATATTCTACAGTATTTAACAGAAATGCTCCTCAAGGGCCTATCGTTCTCGTCAATTAAAATTCATGCCTCTGCCATTTCAGCACATTATAATGCTGAGGCACCACTCTTCAGTCACCCCTTGCTAAAGCAATTCCTTAGAGGGGGCCAAATATTTTAGACCCCCAGGAGAGCTCCCTCTTCAGCCTGGGACCTTAACTTTGTGTTGGAAAAACTCACCCCCCCCCCCCCTTGAGCCAGCTGCTACAGCAGAGTTGAAATTCCTTTCTTGGAAAACAGTCTTCCTTCTAGCCATCACTTCAGCAAGAAGTGTGTCTGAATTACAGGCCCTCATGGCAGTGGAACCCTTCATTATCTTACATGCGGACAGGGGATCCCTCAGGACTAATCCTTCCTTTATGCCCAAGGGTGGTGTCTACTGTGGCCGTAAATCAGTCCATTCATTTGCCTACTTTTTTCCCTAATCCACAAAACAAAGGGGAACGAATACTGCACTCTCTGGACATGCACTGACAACTTATATTCTATTTGAACAGGACTAAGCCTATCAGAAAATCTGAACAGCTGCTAGTTAGCTTTGCTGCAGGGGAAGAAAGGAAGGCCATTTCAAAGAAAACCATTTCCAAATGGATAGTTCATTGCATTCATTTCTGCTACAAGCACCATGGAAAACCTACCCCACTGGGGATAAGATCATTCCATCAGGGCTGCATCTACCTCTGTGGCATTTCTCAGAGGAGTCCCTACCAGGGACATCCTAGAAGCTGCTACCTGGAGCTCTGTACATACCTTCACCAAGCATTACCACATGCCTATCTTTTTTAAATCCAGAGCTGGATTTGCCACTGCAGTCTTGCAGGGCTTACTAGCTGGCCCTAATGCTCTTTAACTTCCTCCTCCCTTCCTTAGCTTTGGGAATCGACCCAAATGTGATGACTGCAACAGTGAAACACGAACATATTACAGTTGTGTACATTTACCATAAATGTAGATGTTTGAGTGTATTCACTGTTGCAGTCCTGGTTACCCTCCCTCCAGCCCCCTGACTTCTCTTGGCTCTACCTTTCTTTCTTGTTGGTATATTTATTTTTTTCTTGTGTATTTGCTTTTTGATGGGTTTTTACCATACCATGTAATTGCTTCCTATTGTGGGGGCACCTGACATCTGGGGCAAGAAAAACTGATGTAATGGCGTCGGCTGCCTGTTTTATATACCCCTGATGATCTGATGTCAAGAAAGAAGCGACAGCATCCGACACATAAATCCAAAGATTCTGGTATTCAGGCTGGCTGAGGGCTATCTGCAGGCAGATAACCAAAATGTGATGACTGCAACAGTGAACACACACGAACATCTACATTTATGGTAAGTGTACACAACTGTTTTTTGCACCAGGGGCAGAGGGCAAGGCCATTTCAAAACAATTTCCAAATGGATAGCACACTTTGTTCATTTGTACTACAAGCACCATGTGGGAAGCCAACCCTTCAGGGGGCCAGAACACATTCCACTATGGCAACTTCTACCTCTACAGCATTTCTCAGGGGAGTCCCTACCAGGGACATTCTCGAAGCTGCTACCTGGAATTCTGTACACACCTTCACCAAGCATTACCACCTGCCTATCTTTTCTAAATCCGGGGCGGGATGTTCATCGGGCTATACTGCTGCAGTCATCACACTTGGGTTATCCTGTCGTCAGGCAGTCCCGCAGTCGGCCGAATCCCAAAGTCCTGGTCCGGCGTGGGTTGTCGTCGCCTCCTCCCTGACGTCAGTGTGACAGGGGTATAAAAGAGACAGCCGACGCCATTTTCTTCAGTCTTTCTTGCCGCGCGGTGCCCGAAGCAGAAGCAGTTCGCAAGTGCCGGTCGGCCAGCTCCTGAAATTTTCGAATCGAGTTTCAGCCTGAAGTCTTCTCTAAAGCCAAGTACCCCGTTGGGGAAACTTTTCTTGCCCCAGACCAATGTCAGACAAAGTTAATAATTGTATTTCTTGTGGGAAGCAAATACCTCATAAGGATTTTCATTCTTATTGTATTCCTTGCCTAGGCCCAGACCACGACGTCTCTGGTTGTCGGTTTTGTGCTAGGTTCAACAAACGTACAATTAAGCGTCGGGCAGAATTCGCCCAGCATCATTTTGGCAGAAAATTTAACTATAGCATGCCGTCGGAGCAACCGACATCAGCAATGATTAAAAAACGCAAAGATAAGGACCGGCAGCCAAGGCCAAGACCAGTTACCGAGGCCTCAGCAAGCCCTGACGCCGGTTCTCCGGTTTTCATCGAGGCGCCTTCGCAGCCCCTGACTACTGCTGATTCAGAATTTCTGACTGCATCCCTAACCGAAACCGTTGGGCCTCAGGATCCGGTTCCACCTCACTCCTTGCACGTTAGCCCCGACGGGGATCTGGAAACTTTGAATAGACCTTCGGTCTCAGAGGGTGTTTTCAAACTGACAACTGCCTCTGCCAAGCCTTATGCTAAGCTCAAAGCCCCCTTGAAAGTTAGAAAACCGCCCCCCCCCCCCCCCCAGGCCCCTATGCCTAAAAAACAGATGCTTAAGATGGCCGAGGATTTAATTACCCTTATCAGGGGATCCCAACCCCCACCTGACAAAAGGCCTAGACTGGAGGAAGATTATCCTTCCTCTGACCAAGCATCCATTTCCTCAGGTAACTCTGACGACCAGGATTACTCCTTCCCTCCTTATGAAGACTCAGATGCTGAAGAGTCCATTCCCTCTGTCTCCCCCCCTGAAGACTACTCTTTTGGGGAAACTTTACACACCATGAGGGAACACTTCCACTGGGAAGGCCAAGATTACACTGACTCCAAGAAAAGACTCTGTGAGTTTCTTCTTCTTCCACAGCATAGACCCCTGGCAATTCCTCCAGTTTTAGACATTTTGGATGATGTTTTCTCTGAATCCAGTTTAAACTCAGATTCCATACCTCCAGCACCAGCTAAACCAGACAGATACTACCGAGTTCCTGATACTCATAAGTTTCTATACAAAAGCCCTAATGCAGACCCCGAGACCATTTCCAGGGTCCCAAAGGGGTAAGACCTCTACTGCTAAGAATCCCACTCCCTTCTGAAAGAGATTCCAGAGCATTAGAAAGATGGGGAAAGAAAGTGTATACGTCTGCCACTTTGGCCATGAGGGCATTAAACTGCCAATTCCACATGCTAAAATACCAACAGTATTTGATTACACAGTTAAAGCAGAAGCTGATCCCTCAGACAGATCAACTAGATTTGAAAGAGATGCAGGATTTGCTGCATGCAGCAGAACAGGTGGGAAAACATACCTTACAGTGTGGTTTTGATTCATTGGAAGCCTCATGTAGAGCAGCTGTCACAGGGTCTGTCATACGTGTAGGCATGCTTGGCTTAAAGAACAAGCCTTACCAGAACATGTCAAAGCAAAGTTATTGGATGCCCCATTGCAGAAAGATGTGTTATTTGGTGTCAAAGCAGAGTAAGTTTTGAAGAAAATGGAAGAAAAGGCAAAATCTATGCAAACAGTTAAAAATTTTTTACAGGTACAACCTCCTCGTTTCAGCAGAAACTGGCCATAAAAAAACTGGTCCTTTCCTGCATCAGATAGACCCCCAAAGAGGTAGGTGCAGGCACCCAAGGGGCAGAGGCCAGCCACAAGGTTCTTTCAGGCCTAGACAATGGCATACAGCAACTCAAAGAGGTGGAGACGAAAGATCTCATCCCTTCAGGAAACAAACACAATGACTTCCCTCTTCGCCTGCCAAGCAAAATTGCCCTGGCAGCACCTTTGGGTGAGAAACTGGCTCTATTTCCACAAAATTGGCGCATCATAACAAAGGACAAATGGATTCTGGACATTATTACCCGAGGCTACAGATTTCATTTCCACACTTTACCGCAGATGAGAGGCATGCCAAATCTGCCTCCAAACCAATGGGCAGAGGCTCAAATGCAAATTTCAGCTCTCATGGATATGAAAGCAATTCAAAAGGTACCTACAAAAGAGCAAGGCCAAGGTTTTTACTCAAGACTGTTTCTAGTCCCAAGAAAGGACAAAGCCTGGAGGCCCATCTTGGACCTCTCAATTCTGAACACATACCTGGAGGTACTCAAATTCAAAATGCTCACACTACAGCAGCTCCTTCCCATGCTGGGCAAGGAGTCTTGGCTGGTAACGTTGGACCTCAAAGAGGCATACCTGCATGTCCCTATCAGACAAGATTGCAGAAGATACCTCAGATTTTTGGCAGGTACAATGCATTATCATTTCTCTGCACTGCCCTTTGGCTTATCTACTGCGCCCAGAGTATTTACGAAATGCCTGGCATCAGTAATTGCATATTTCCGACAACGAGGAATACAAATTTATCCATATCTGGACGACTGCCTGATCCAAGCGGACAGCAAGGACATTCTATTACAGCATCTGGCTTTTGTAACACAGCTGCTCAGTTGCCTAGGGTACACAGTAAACAAAAATAAGTCAAAACTAATACCCTCGCAACAGATAATATTCCTGGGTGCCAGCTTAAATACAACAGCCCAGATGGCTTACCTCATGCCAGACAAACAAAAACAATTGACTCAATACTTCAACAAGATAGTAACTTTTACCCAGCTCACTGCAAGGAAAATCCTGCAGGCATTGGGGTTCATGGCATCATGCATTCAACTAATCCCATATGCAAAGCTGCATATGAGAAAATTACAATGGTACCTGAAAAGTGTATTGTCTCAGCACAGGCACAGCCTCGAAATAAATATACCTAGCATTCCCTGCCTTCAAAAAGAGTTCCTATGGTGGGTTCAAGCATGTCAAACAAACAAGGGTCTTCCTTTCGTCTTGCCTCCAGCAAACCAAACCATGACAACAGATTCTTCAGACTAAGCCTGGGGAGCACACATGGCAGGACAGTGCATACAGGGCAAATGGTCTGCAAAACAAATGCATCTTCACATCAACCAAAAGGAGATGCTAGCTGTGCAAAATGCACTGACAGCCTTCAAGGACCTCTTGCATCCAGGACAACTTCTAATAAGGACAGACAACACCACAGTTATGTGGTACATAAACAAACAGGGAGGAACACACTCCTACCCTTTATGCAGACAGGCTATGACCTTATGGAACACAGCTTTAACCTACCAAGTACAACTACACGCACAATTCCTGCCAGGAAAGGAAAACATATTGGCAGACGAATTAAGCAGAAACATGGCAGACCCTCACGAGTGGAGACTACACCCACAGGTATTTTCAATGATAACTCAAAGATGGGGATGTTCAGACATAGATCTGTTTGCCTCCCCCAACAATTGCCAATTACAAAAATTCTGCACAAGGACTTATCACTCCCTAGCCTGGAAAGTGGACGCTCTATCATTCAGTTGGACAACACTGACAGTCTATGCCTTCCCTCCACTACCTCTGTTGACCAAGGTATTATTGAAGGTCAGATCAGAGAGACCACAAATGATCCTCATTGCTCCGGACTGGCCACGCCAGCACTGGTACCCATTACTAAGGAACTTGACACACAGCCCTCCATGGATCTTGCTTCAGTTCCCACTACTGTTGACTCAGAAAAACTATCAAACCCGTCACAGGCAGCTCAGAACTTTGAATTTAGCTGCATTGAGAATTCCTTAAATTATCAATCTACACTTCTCTCAAAGGACGTCCTGAATGTAATTATGGAGGCCAGGAGGCCCAGCACCAGGAAGACTTACTCAGACAAATGGAAAAGATTTTGTGTATGGCACCAAGCTAAAGGTCAAAATCCTTGGATTCCAAACATTCCTCACATACTGCAATACCTAACTGAGATGCTACACAAAGGCCTTTCCTTCTCCTCCATTAAGATCCATGCTTCAGCCATTTCAGCTCAATATAATACGGATCCCCCTATTTTCTCACACCCTTTACTTAGGCAGTTTCTCAGAGGGGCTAAGAATATAAGACCCCCCCAGAAAACCACCAACACCAACTTGGGACCTGAACTTTGTTTTAGAAAAGTTAACACTACCTCCTTTTGAACCAGCATTCTCAGCAGAACTACAATACTTGTCTTGGAAAACAGCCTTGTTACTGGCTATTACCTCAGCACGCAGGGTCTCAGAACTACAAGCACTTATGGCATTGGAACCTTTCATCATTTTCCATCAGGACAGAGTCTCTTTATGAACTAACCCTACCTTCATGCCCAAGGTAGTATCCAGTGTGGCTTTGAATCAGACCATTCATTTACCCACCTTTTATCCTAACCCACAGAATAAAGGAGAAAGGCTCCTTCACTCTTTGAACATTCAAAGACAGCTACATTACTATTTAGATAAGACAAAGATCTTCAGAAAAACTGACCAACTCTTTGTATCATATGCTGCAGGATCACAAGGAAAGGCTATTTCAAAACAGACCATCTCCAAATGGATAGCACATTGTATCCGCTTTTGCTACTCGCACCATGGGAAGGCAGTGCCTGTCAATATTAGATCCCATTCTACCAGGGCTACTGCAACCTCAGCAGCCGTTCTCAGAGGGGTTACAACCAAAGACATTCTGGTGGCAGCTACTTGGAGTTCAGTGCACACCTTTACCAAGCACTACAACCTTCCATTATAGTCAAAAACCAGGACTGGTTTTGCCACTGCAGTTCTGCAGGGCATCCTAGCATCACCTAACCCAGTTTAGTACCAGCCACCCTTCCATAGCTTTGGGATTCTACCCAAGTGTGATGACTGCAGCAGTATAGCACGATGAACATAGTACAGTTTTGTACCTACCATAAATGTAGATGTTCGAGTGGTTATACTGCTGCAGTCCAGGTTACCCTCCCTCCATCCCCTCTACATACCAGGGTGTTAGTTACAACTCCATGTGCTTCAATTTATTGGATGCATGTCTATATGGTGTATTTGCTAACAGCTAGTACTATTGCTTATCTATTAAGTTATTGTTGCATAGCTATTGTATTGCCTTCCTAGTTGGGGACACCTGACATCTGGGGCAAGAAAAACTGAAGAAAATGGCGTCGGCTGTCTCTTTTATACCCTTGTCGCACTGACGTCAGGGAGGAGGCGACGACAACCGACGCCGGACCAGGACTTTGGGATTCGGCTGACTGCGGGACCGCCTGACGACAGGATAACCCAAGTGTGATGACTGCAGCAGTATAACCACTCGAACATCTACATTTATGGTAGGTACAAAACTGTACTTTTTGCAACAGCAGTCCTGCAGGGCATACTAGCCAGCCCCAAATCTTCTTGACTGCTCCACCCTTTCTTCAGCTTTGGGAATCAACCCAAGTGTGATGACTGCAACAGTGAAACACGAAGAACATAGTACAGTTGTGTACACTTGCCATAAATGCAGATGCTCGAGTGTATTCACTGTTACAGTCCTGGTTTCCCTCCTTCCAGCCCCCTTGTCTCTCTCTCCTCTCTGTCTATTACTCACCCCTTACAGGGGTATTGGTATTTACTTTTTACTGGTGGTGTTTTTCCCACCATAACTTAGCTCCCTATTGGAGGGCTCCTGACGTTTGGGGCAAGAAAAACTGATGTAATGGTGGCTGCCTGTTTTTATACCCCTGATGACCGGACGTCAGTCCTGGAGCGACAGCAACCAACGCAGAAATACTAAGTCTCTGGTATTCGGGCCGACTGAGGGCTACCTGCAGGCAGATAACCCAAATGTGATGATTGCAACAGTGAATACACTTGAACATCTACATTTATGGTAAGTGTGCACAGCTGTACTTTCCTTCTTTTTGAGCTCCAGATGGTGACTTTCCATCTTAAAACTATACATTTATTCTGTCATACATAAGAAGCTACAAACAAGATCTGGGTAATGAGGAGGACTGCTGCATTATGGGTAAAGAAGAAGTTGAAGAGCTTGCAGTATCCACGATCTGTGAAACAGCGGCCAAGTCCGATCTGATCCTAACCCATATGTTGAGGAAAAATGAAAATGGACAACACAGATGGAATGTTATGGTGAGTACAAACTTCTTTTTATTTTCTTTTTTTTTTTTTTTTTGAAAAAGCTAAATTGGCTGCCTCTGCTCCCCTCAAGATGCTCACCAGGAAGACCTTTCTTGTAACTGTCACTTCAGCTAGAAGGGCCTCTGAACTGCAGGCCCTCATGAGTATTGAGCCTTTCACTGTATTTCCCAAAGACAGGGTAACCCTCAAAGTAGCCCTTCATTTATGCCCAAGGTGGTTTCTGAACTCAGTCTTAACCAGGCTATCCATCTGCCCAGTTTCTTCCCAAATCCACAGAGCAAGGCAGAAGGAATCCTGCACTCAGTGAATGTCCACAGACAGATCAGGGACTACTTGGATAGAACTGTGACAAAAGGAGATCCTGCCAGCACAGCTAGCTGGAATTTTGTAAATAATATGTTGTCTTTCGGCTTTTCCCGGTTAGGGGTCGCCACAGCAGAACTCCGGTCTGCTAATGATTGGCAGTAGATTTTCATGAACGTCGAGGTGCCAGCTCGACGTTCAACCTTGAGAGAAGGCACGCATAATATGTTGTTGGTGAATATTGAAATTATTTATATAAGATGCATGTGTAAATGTATTAGAATTGTATGTCATGTATATCAAACTTGTTTGTACAGACGTGTTGAAAACGTATTTTATAAAGTGTTTGTGTTTGGAATGCATCCACAGTGTGCTCTACTGGAGAGGACAGAAATATACATGCTCTGTTGTAACTGGTTAAATATATAGTTTAACAGTGGAAATTGGAATACAGGAGGTTCACTTCAGTCCAGAAATCTTTAGAAAAATAACTGAAATTAAATTACTTTATGGCTAGGCCATAAAAGATGGTATCTTTCAGTTTTCAATGCAGCTAGAGACAGGGTTTGTACTGGGGAAGCTTTCTGTATTAGGATGAAGTAATTACTAGTCTTGAAATGTGGATAAATGTAATTGTTTTATGACTTCCAGCATCTGCCAAAGATCTGAGCAAGCCCTTGTCTGTATATTTTTACAGGTGGGTGTTAAGTACTGCCAGCTTCAACAATGGGGATTTTACCTGGGAACTAGGAGTTAGATTACAAGAAACGATGTCATTCTGCAAGCTATCCCAGCAGTAATATTGTAGATATTAATTTGAGAAGTCTCTTGGAGCATTCTGTATTCTGTCTTGGACCTGACAATAACTAGAAGATCCATTCACAACTGCCTTGCTCTGTTAGTAAGTTCTTAGGTTATGGTAATTCTCTGAGATACAGTCAGAAATATAGTGAAGCTTAGTTTAGATATTTTTTTTATTTATTTGAGTCTGTCCTGCAGTGTTGTTTTAAATATTTCCTGTGGTTTGAACTCTGATATCACTGTGAATATATATTTGGCATTGTCTTGGTTTTTTTATTATTTATTATTAAATATATTTAAAATTTTCATTGTGGCTGATCTGTGTAGAGATATTTAAGTTTTGAGAATACTTGCATATTTATTTGGTGACACTGTGTGGGTCACTTCTAATAGCCTTGCTCTTGGTCAAACTGCCATTAGTATTAATATTACACAGTAAACTTGGTCACCCTTTGTTATGGGCCTTAAAGTAGCTGATAAGGAATGACTGGTGGCAGTGAAAACTACCTTATAGTCTGGGCAGAAGGGGGCATAGCTAGTAAACCTGTGCCAGCCTTTCCCAGGTGTGTGTGTGTGTGTGTGTGTGTGTGTGTGTGTGTGTGTGTGTGTGTGTGTGTGTGTGTGTATATCAAACCTCAAAGTGTGTGTCAGAGGCAGGGACATGAAGCACTGGTCGGACAGAGAGGGTGCTGGAGGTATTGGTGTGGTCACTCAGCTGAGATCTCAACTCTAGCTGTGCCAGTGGGAAGTCTTATTGGGGATCTAGAGGAAAGAGTGAGAAACCAGTCCCAGACTGACTGGGGGGTCTCTGTGTGCTCTTAAGGGAAAACCATACTTGATGCAGAGAGCTGCATCTGGAAATACTGTGTGTGTACCTGTTATCCTCCCAGTGAATGTCCCCCACTGTTGCCAGTGGTGAGGATTGAGGCTCCTTCATTACTGGTCCAGTGGAGGGTAGCCACAAGAACAAAGACTGTGGACAGGGCAAAGTTGTTGGTATCCTTCACAGAGGGAAGGCAGGGTAGGCCTCTTTCAAAGCAAACCATCTCAGACTGGATTGCAAACTGCATTAAGTTCTGTTTCACACACCACGGAAAGCTTCTGCCTGGCCGTATTAGAGCCCACTCCACCAGACGTAGGACAATTACCACTGCCTTCTTCAAAGACGTGCCCACTCGAGCAATCCTAGAGGCAGCTACCTGGAGCTCATTTCACACACTCACAAACTTACACAACAGGCAGCCAGACAGGGCAGGATTTTCCTTTGTCATCTGACAAAATATTATTTTCTAAAAACAATATTTCATCTCTTCCCCTCTCAGAGCAGCTTTGGGAATCTTTCCAAAGATTAGTAGTGTGACATTGACTACAAAAACAATACAGTTGTTTCCCACATAGCATAATTGTAGATGTTCGAGTAGATCAGTGTTGCAGTACATATTCCCTCCCGCCTACGCCCTTGTCTGAGTAGGGACCTCATGTCCTTCTGCTGCTTCTTATTGTCCATTTGGCTCATCCAAACCCTTCTCACTTTGCTTCTTCCTTTTTGCATTCACTACCAAGACCAGACAGTTGGGGAGGTCATGCTTTTGTTAGGCTTCAGACTGATTTCCTGGCTTAAAAAGACCTGAAGATGGTGCTGACAGACAACTTTTTTATATCCTGACATCAGGATGAAGTCATAAAATGTCCATTGGCTTGGGATGATGCTAAGACTTTGAAAATCAGACTGGTCATGAGCATCTGCATAGCAGGAAGTCCCAAGGATTTAGTACTGCAACATTCATCTGTTCGAACATCTTCAATAATGGTAAGTGGGACGCTACTGTACTTTATTTTACTTGTGCATTTGACCATATTTGAACATTTCCATTTTGGGTTGCTGCTTAGGAAGAACTGGAGGATGAGCTCTTTCTGATTTTTATGAATGAGTTACGTCATTTCTGATGTTATTGGCTGACAGCTGCTACATAAAAATGTTGTGCATTTAACACGTAAGCTGTGTACAGTTTTACAAGTAAGAACATTTCTTAGTTTAAGTGGCATTGTTTTTGTATCTCTGCTTAGTAACTTGAACTACAGGTACACAATTTATTCGTTTCCTTAGATTTTTATAGTGAGTAATCTCTGCAATATAGTTTTAGTAAGCTGCCTTCTTGATTAATGTGTAGACTTTGTCCCTTAAAGGAGTCTGTTCTGGCTCACGTATTTGGTAACGGTGTGTAACTACTTTTTGTTACCTTCCTAGCGATCCTAATGATGTATTTTTAACAAGCTTGAGGTGTTTGGCATTAACGATGCTGCGGGCACCATAGGTGCTTAATAGTGAGAGCTTTAGCTCATGTCTCTGTGATCTAACTTCATTCCTGACTTCAGTCACACTTTCTTTTTTAGTTTAGATCTTTTTGTCTCCATATGTTTTCTACAGTTAATTCATTTTTCTCCCACCTCCAAAAGATACTGATTGGCTGCGCTAAAACTGTCCATGTGTATTGAATTTACCTATACTCATGTGGCTAGGGTCTTGGCTGAAAGTATTCATGCTTCAGCCCACTTAGCCTGTTAACAAATGGTGAAGTAAAGTAATTCCTTATTATTGTTACTGTCGGTTAACTAAGTGCAGCAAGCCTTTGGATTGCATTTACTTTGATCAGTCCACCGTGTATTAAGAATCTGCTAGTACCTTGTTTTGTGATGTATAACCCCTGAAGAGCTTCAGAAAAAAATATTTAATTTCCTAACTGATTTGCAGGCTTGTTTAACTGAGGAGCAGCTAAGAATGTTGAACAATCATAGACAAATGGTCAAAGATAAAAAGCAAGTTGAAATCCAAGCCGAGTTCAGGAAAGCTTTAGAATCTGCTGAACACGATAACCAGTGCTCTAAGAGGGATGTTACTCCAGTCTGGAAGATGCGTGTTGCGGAGTATAAAAAACAAATGAATTATGCAGGTAAGGTATCTACTAAATCTAGTTAAGAAGGTTAATTGCTGCAAGACCGCTTGATGTTCCTACTACACTTTTCTTTGGTGATCATTTAGGTTGGAAGCTGAACACTGAAATCAGTGTGTTAAAACAGAAATGAGGGCATATTGCCCCATTTTTTTGCTCTACTAAATGGAATTAAGCTGTGCCCAGATAGCAAGCAGAAAACTGCAGCTCCCGAGTAACCCTAGATGATCTTCCATTTCACTGTTGCAGTATTCATTACATTAGGGATACCCTGCCTGGGGCAAACCAATGTCTGGCAAGTATACCAAAACCTTAGGTTGCTTTAAGGTACACTGTATTGTCACACATATGCTCCTTGCATAGCATAGGGCATAAAGGTAACATACAGATGTACCATCCTCTGAACCTGCGTCAGTCTGAACGCATCTCTTGATAGTCTAAACGCCTACATCATGTTTGCTGGTTTCTTAGGTGTTGCAGATAAGTGCCTCATTGGGCTTACGTTTTTTTCTTGACTTTTGGTTGCTTCTGGGAGTTCATCTGCTGAACACGATAACCAGTGCTCTAAGAGGGATGTTATTCCAGTCTGGAAGATGCATGTTGCTGAGTATAAAAAACAAATGGATGTTGCAGGTAAGGTATCTACGAAATCTAGTTAAGGTTAATTGCTGCAAGACCGCTTGATGATGTCCTTCAAGGATGCATCTGCAGTCCTAACATATGGGTTGTCCTGCCTCAGGCAGCCCTTCGGTCGGCCAGATTCCAAAGTCTGGGTCTGGCCTCGGCTGATGTCGCACTTCACCCGACGTCACAGCTGCTGGGGTATAAAGGCATCAGCCGACGCCATTTTCCTCAGTCTTTCTTGCCGCGCGGTGCCCGAAGCAGAAGCTGTTCGCAAGTGCCGGTCGGTCAGATCCAGAGATTCCTACTACCGAAGACTTCTAAAAAGCTAAGTACCCCGTTGGGGGCTCTTTCTTGCCTCAGCCGATGTCAGACAAAGTAAATAATTGTTTAACTTGTGGGAAACAAATACCTCATAAGGATTTCCACTCTTACTGCCTTCCTTGTTTAGCCCAGACCACGACGTTTCAGCTTGTCTAGACTGTGCTTCCTTCAACCGACGGACGCTTAGACGTCGGTCGGAGTTTGCAGAGGAGTTTTTTGGTCCCGCTTTTGCTTACAAAATGCCGTCGGAGACTCCGACTACACAATTAGCTAAAAAGCGCAAGGAAAAGGACCGACACTCGCGGTCCGCGGTTTCGGCTGAAACCACGGTTAGGCCAACCGCGAGTGTCTCTGTTTCGGCTGAAACCGAGTCCTCGGTTCTTCCTTCGGCCGAAAGCATGCCTCCGATAGCCGAGGCCTTACAGAGCATGGCTGAATCTGCTACTGAAATTACCCCTACAGAAGCAGGCACCCAGGATTTGTCAGATACTATTCCTTTAGACATATCTACCCCTGCACGTGGGGCTGCTAGACCCCCTGCATCTATGTCTATCAAGGCTTTTTCCAGGGCTAAAGCAGCTAAATCTTCTAAGGCCTTACCTGCTAAAACTTCCTCACACAGGCCTACCTCTAGTTCCCAAATGCTCAGCCTGGCAGAGGATCTCATTTCTTTGATCAGGGGATCCCAACCTCACCCAGACAGGGCCTCTCAACCCCCTCCAGATAAGAGGCCTAGGACTGAACCCCCGGAACCTGTTTCTACAGACTACTCCTCGGATGACTCAGATATTTCAGACCCTCAGGAAGGCCCTTATTCTCCTTATGAGGATTCTGATGCAGAAGATTCCATTCCTTCTGCTTCTCCTCCTGAAGAATTTTCTTTTGGGGAAACCTTACATGCTATGAGGGAACACTTTCAATGGCAGGGCCAGGATTTTTCAGATTCAAGGAAAAGGCTAAGGACTTTTTTACACTTACCACAGCATAGGCCTTTAGCCATTCCTCCAGTACTAACAGTTGTTGATGATGCATATAATGATGCCTGTACTGCCCCTGATTCTCTTCCTCCGGCCCCTGCCAAGCCTGACAGATATTACAGGGTCCCGGATACACATTACCATTTGTATAAGGCTCCTGCTGCAGATCCTGAAACCATTTCACAGGGCCCTAAAGCTGTGGCAGCTGCCTCTGCCAAAAACCCTCTCCCCTCTGAAAGGGAATCTAGAGCATTAGAGATGGGGTAAAAGGTTTATACTTCTGCTACTCTTTCGGCCAGGGCCTTAAACTGTCAATTTCACATGATTCAGTACCAGGAATTTTTGTTAGACCAGCTAAATAAAAAACTGTCCTCCCCTGAACCTATAGACCGCAAGTCCCTTCAGGATTTGGTACATAACTCTCAGCAGGTCAGTAACCATTTCTTAAAATGTGGCTATGATGCACTGGAGGCTTCCTTTAGATCAGCTATGACTGGAACAGTGATTCGAAGGCATGCCTGGTTAAAAGAACAATCCTTACCAGACCATGTTAAGTCAAAACTCCTAGATGCTCCTATGGCGAAGCAAAGTTTGTTTGGCTCCCCTGCACAGGAGGTTCTAAAGAAGGTGGAAGAAAAAGCAAAATCTGTCCAAACAGTCAAGGATTTCTTACAGGTCCAACCTCCGAGGTTTAGCAGAAATTGGCCTTCGAAGAATTGGTCCTTTCCAGACACCTCCAGAGCACAGAGAGGCAGAAATAGACGCCTCAGAGGCAGAGGTCAATCCAGGGGTGCCTACAGGGGACATCAGTGGCAGCCTACCAACCAGAGAAGTACTGCCACAGATTCAACTACAACCACTTCCACAGGACAGACACAATGACTTGGCTCTGATTCCGCCTACCAGGGAACAACTGGAAGCACCCTTGGGCGGAAAACTAGCCTTATTCTCCGACAACTGGCATTACATTACAGGAGACAAATGGACTTTACAAACAATAGACAAGGGCTACAGGTTTCACTTCCACACTCTACCAAAAAAGAGAGGAATGCCAAACCTACCACCAAGCCAAAAAACAGACGCTCTAAGACAAATCAACAACTTACTAAGGATGAGAGCTATAGAAAAGGTACCGCCTATGGAACAAGACCAAGGATTTTACTCCAGGCTTTTCCTTGTACCAAGAAAAGAAAATCAATGGAGACCGATTCTCGACTTGTCCGCTCTGAACACATACCTCATTGTTCCAAAATTCAAAATGCTGACCCTCCAGCAACTTCTTCCCATGCTGGGCAAGGAGTCTTGGCTGGTGACTCTAGATCTCAAGGAGGCATACCTGCACGTCCCTATACGACCAGATTGCAGAAGACACCTCAGATTTCTTGCAGGATCAGAGTATTATCAATTCTCAGCATTGCCCTTTGGCTTATCTACTGCCCAGAGTATTCACGAAATGCCTGGCATCAGTAATTGCTCATTGCAGGCTTCAGGAATTCAAATTTACCCATACCTGGACGACTGCCTAATACAAGCGGACAACAAGGCAAAATTAACAAAGGATTTGGAAAAAGTCATACAACTGTTGCAAGCCTTGGGATACACAGTCAACATGCAAAAGTCAAGACTAGTACCATCCCAAAGGATAACATTCTTGGGTGCAGAACTGGATACATCAACTCAGATGGCTTTTCTCACAGAAGAAAAACAAAAGCAGCTACCAGTCTATTTCATGTCATTAACAACACAAACTCGGCTTACTGCAAGGAAAGTCCTGCAAGCCCTGGGTTACATGGCATCCTGCATAATATTGATTCCGCATGCCAGGCTGCATATGAGAAAGTTGCAATGGTACCTAAGGAATGTATGGTCTCAACACAAGCACAGTCTAGAAGCCCAGATTCCAATAATTCCATGCCTGAAGCAAGAATTCCTGTGGTGGGCTCAGGCCTGTCAGTTGAACAGAGGACTGCCTTTCCACAAATCTCATCCAAGCCAGACCATCACCACGGGCACCTCAGACCTAGGCTGGGGGGCACACATGGTGGACAAGTGTATACAAGTCCTATGGACCCAAGACCAGCTGAATCTACACATAAATCAAAAGGAGATGCTGGCAGTGAAACATGCAATCCAGGCATTCAGACCATTCCTTCAACAGGGTCACCTGCTGATAAGGACGGACAATACCACAGTCATGTGGTACATCAACAAACAGGGAGGTACACACTCATATCCTCTATGCCGGATGGCAATGGACCTGTGGAATGTGGCCCTGAATCTCAACATTCAACTCCATGCCAGATTTGTACCAGGAAAAGAAAATTCACTAGCAGACACCTTAAGCAGAGCTACCACGGATGCTCACGAATGGATGCTGCATCCAGATATCTTCAAAACCATAACAAAGAAATGGGGACTTCCAGAGATAGACCTGTTCGCCTCCCCACACAGCCACCAATTGAAGAAATTCTGCACAAGAGCATACCACCCACTTGTTTGGAGGGTGGACTCCCTTTCCTTCAGCTGGAAAAACCTGACAGCATATGCATTCCCACCTCTTCCTTTGATGTACAAAGTACTACTGAAGATCAGAGAGGATCAACCAAGGGTAATCCTGATAGCTCTACAATGGCCGAGGCAACATTGGTACCCACTACTGAGAAGCATGTCTCGGACACACGCATGGCCTCTACCTCTATGTCCCTTACTTCTAACACAGAACAACTACAAGATCCTACATCCAAACTTGAGGACACTGCAGCTGGCTGCTTGGAATATTGCATAAAACAAAATAACCCAGACTTATCTCAGAGGGTTAAGGACATTATCCTGGAGGCTCACAGACCCTCCACAAGGAAGACTTATTCAGCCAAATGGAAAAGATTCCTCATTTGGAGTGCAGCAAAGGGAGAAAATGTCTCATTGGCAAACATAGCACACATCCTGGAATACTTAGCAGAACTGTTCCACAATGGCCTGTCCTACTCCTCCATTAAGATTCATGCATCAGCAATTTCAGCAGAATACAACATGGATCCTCCTGTCTTCTCTCATCCTCTACTCAGGCAGTTCTTAAGAGGAATCAGAAATGTAAAGCCTCCAAGGAAACCACCATTACCTACATGGGATCTTAACTTTGTGCTGGAAAAGTTAACACTTCCCCCTTTTGAACCAGCAGCAACAGCAGATTTACAGTTCTTGTCTTGGAAAACTGCTTTCCTGCTAGCAATCACTTCAGCAAGAAGGGTATCTGAATTACAGGCATTAATGGCAGTACAGCCCTTCCTTATCTTCCATCAGGATAGAGTGTCTCTGAGAACTAACCCTACCTTTATGCCAAAAGTGGTCTCCAGAGTATCATTGAACCAAGCGATTCATTTACCCACATTTTTCCCCAACCCACAGAACAGGGGGGAAAGACTGCTACATACCTTGGATGTGCACAGACAATTACGCTACTACCTGGACAGAACTAAGACTAACAGAAAAACTGACCAGCTTCTGGTAGCATATGCAACTGGAATGCAAGGAAAAGCAATTTCAAAACAGACAATCTCAAAATGGATAGGAAATTGCATTCGATTTTGCTACTCTTTTCATGGAAAGACAACTCCTGAAAATATCAGACCTCATTCCACAAGAGCTACAGCCACCACTACAGCTTTCTTACGAGGAGTGGCTACCAAAGACATTTTAGAAGCTGCTACTTGGAGCTCCGTGCATACATTTGCCAAGCATTATAACCTTCCTTTATACTCCAGATCCCGAGCAGGTTTTGCAACTGCTGTGTTGCAAGGGATCTTGACTACACCATCTTTATTTTAGTGCCTCCTCCCCCAGTTTGGCTATGGTATTCTACCCATATGTTAGGACTGCAGATGCATCCTTGAAGGACATAGTACAGTTTTGTACCTACCATAAATGTAGATGTCCGATAGGTATGCATCTGCAGTCAGGATTACCCACCCTCCTTCCCCTCTGTGGTATTCCTAGGGTACTTACCCCTCCTTTAGCTAGCTGGGGGATCTATTATGGTGTATTTGTTTGTATGTATATATGTATATATATATATATATATATATATATATATATATATATATATATATATATATATATATATTGCTTTCTGTTGTTGGGAATTATTTGCATTTATCCAAATTTAGCCTTCCTAGAGGGCACCTGGCATCTGGGGCAAGAAACACTGAGGAAAATGGCGTCGGCTGATGCCTTTATACCCCAGCAGCTGTGACGTTGGGTGAAGTGCGACATCAGCCGAGGCCAGACCCAGACTTTGGAATCCGGCCGACCGAAGGGCTGCCTGAGGCAGGACAACCCATATGTTAGGACTGCAGATGCATACCTATCGGACATCTACATTTATGGTAGGTATAAAACTGTACTTTCCTACTACACTTTTCTTTGGTGATTGTTCAGGTTGGAAGCTGAACACTGAAATCAGTGTGTTAAAACAGAAATGAGGGCATATTGCCCCATTTTTTTGCTCTACTAAATGGAATTAAGCTGTGCCCAGATAGCAAGTAGAAAACTGCAGCTCCCGAGTAACCCTGGATGATCTTCCATTTCACTGGGGCAACCCGATGTCTGGCAAGTATACCAAAACCTTAGGTTGCTTTAAGGTACGCTGTATTGTCACACATATGCTCCTTGCATAGCGTAGGGCATAAAGGTAACATACAGACGTACCATCCTCTGAACCTGCGTCAGTCCGAACGCATCTCTTGATAGTCAGTCTAAACGCCTACATCATATTTGCTGGTTTCTTAGGTGTTGCAGATAAGTGCCTCATTGGGCTTTCATTTTTTTCTTGACTTTTGGTTGCTTCTGGGGGTTCATGTCATCTAGGAAGGGTAAATGCCAGTGTGGGAGACAGATTCCCCATAAAGACCACCACAAACAGTGTTTATTTTGCCTGAGCACTTCTCACAACCATACAACCTGTTCTGTCTGTCAGGTTTCATATCGAAGACTCTGTGTAGTAGACTTTCTTCCCTTGCATTGTATTTGGAGAATCAGCGACTTAAGCTTCTCGCTAAGGATACTATAGAAGGAACTTCCCACCCCTAAGGTCAGCCATTAGGGAAGAAGAAAGTTAAGAAATCAAGACCAGAATCATCCACTGTCCCACCCTCTGCCGGCCGTTTCTCCTGAGATGAGTGAGAACCTTTGTGGTTTACCCGGCTTTTTTGTCAGATTCCTCTGCCATGACCGGATTGGAGGCCAGTGGGGCAACGACTTTCAGCCTGTCCGATGAGGCTTTGCAGACGTCCATTTCAGATGTTCAGGGGGAATCACAGTTGATTATTTCCAAGGGACCTAGGGGTCTTCTGCAGTTTTTAGTTAGGAAAGAAGTTCCTACTACTGTTATTGAATGCCGTCCTGGGTCAGAGCCTTCTAAGTTGTACAAGGCAGATGTCCCAATAAAGAAGCAGAAAACTAAGCATGTTTCTCCTACCCCCTTGGGATCCACAGAGTGGGTGGCAGGCCTTCACTCAAGGTTTGTTTAATGCTTTGATGGCATTGAAACCTCCTCAGGTGGCCTCTCTTCCAGCTCCCCCTTGGTCTGCTTCTCCACTTAAAAGACACAGGGAACAGGATTTCCATGAGGAGGAGTTGGATTCTGATGGGGAATCCCTTGCTTTACTATTCCCATATTCCTTCTCCTTTGGACTATTGGTCTGAGGACAAGTACTCTAACTGTCCTGATACTCCCATCGAAGAAATTTCTTTTGGGGACAGGATAATGGAGTTTTTAAATGGGATTGCGCTTCTGTCTCTGCAGTTCATTAGAGGTACTATGAGTTGCTACAGATGAAATCTGATGCCTTCTGCTATTCCTCCTGTTTTGGCTACTTTGGATGCATTTTCAAATGCCTGTAAAGCTCCTGATTCTCTGCCCCCTGCTCCCAAGAAGCCTGATAGGTTTTATAGGGTGCCTGAGGACAGTAATTTGTTTTACAAGTGTTCTGCTGCTGAACCCTCAATATTGTCTGTAGCCTCTGACAAGCTTTCTCAGTTGCTTCCTTCGCTCAAGTTACTGCCTTCTGATAAAGACAGCAGAACCATGGAAAGGCTATTTTAGGGCTATTAATTATCAGACCCATATGTCCAGGTATTTGTTGGCTCTCCTTTCTCAGGCTTGTCAGGTTATTTATGATCCCCCAGGCTCTGAGGGTAAAACTTCTGCTCTTTCCCTTTTAGGGGCTTCCTCACAGGTGGTTCATCATTCTACCAACTGTAGTTATGATGCTGCATATGCCTCTTCTAGGGCTGCTGCTTTTGGTTCAGTGTTGAGGAGATATCCTTGGCTTCAACTTCAGCCACTGCCTGATGATATCAATGTCAAGTTGATGGATGCCCCTCTTGATGATGATCACTTGTTTGGGGAAGCTGCTGCTACTTTAAGTCCCTTCAGGATAAGGGGAAGGCTATACAGGAACTCAAACACGTGTTTCTCTCTCCTGTTCCTAAATTTCAAAGAAACTACCCAATAAGCCTGCCTTTGTTTGCTGATAATCTCGTCGTCCTCCTAAGGGCAAAAAGAGTGGCAAGCGGGCTCCTCCTGCTAAAGCTACTCAGTCTTCAGGGACTCGGAAAGTCTTCCTTTCAAGATAAACCAGATGCTGTCTGACTTTCCATCTCTTCCCAGCCACGTTGCTCTTTCTCTTCACCTTTTGCTCTCTCTCTCACCCTGTTTGGTGTCAGATTACTCAGAATTATTGGGTTCTGTCCATTATTTGCCAGGGGCATTTCATGGTGTATTGTGTGGGCATTCCTCATCCTCTGATGGAACAACTCCCTTTTTTCCCATAGGTACTTTAAGACCTTTTGACTCAGGGTACTATTCAAAAGATGCCTGTGTCCCAAAGAGGGAGGGTGTTTTTACTCCGGCATGTTTCTAGTTCCCAGAAAAGACTGTATTTGGAGACCAATTCTAGACCTCTCTCATCTAAACACTTTTCTGAAGGTCCCCACTTAACAACTGTTGTCCATTCAGACTATTTCTTTTTTGCTTCATCAGGCCTATATGGTGTCTCTGGATTTCAAGCATGCTTATCTCGATATTCCCGTCCATCCCCTTTTCAGGACGTTTTTGCATTTTTCTGTTGCTTCCTGGCATTTTCAGTTCTGTCCCTTGCCGTTTGGACTTTCTACTGCCCCAAGGGTGTTTATTAAATGCTTCAATCCTATAATTGCCTTTTGCAGGCTTCAGAGGATCCAAATATTTCCTTACTTGGATGACCTGCTGCTTCAGGCCTCTGCTCCAGAGATCCTGTTGCAAAATCTTCATTTTGCCATTTCCTTTCTTCAGACTGAAGCCCGGGGTTTGCAATAAACTTCAAAAAGCCTTCTCAGACCCCCTTCTCATGTTTTTCTAGTTTACAGGGTTCAGATGTTGCCTATGCTGGCATTCCTCCCTCTCCTCCCAAGGCTTTAACTCTCATTTCCTTTTTTCAGTCTGTTCTTCTTCTGGCCTCCATAACAGCCAGGGAGTTGCTGAGGGCTCTGTGTTTCATGTCATCTACTATCCCTGTGCTGCCTCTGGCCAAACTCCACATGAGAAAGTTTCAGTGGTTCCCGAAGTCAGTTTAGCTTCGACTTGCACATCCTCTAAACTTTGTAGTTCCTCTTCTTTCTTGTCTCAAGAAGGAACTTCATTAGTGAATCCGTCAGTTGTCTCTAAATCTATGGCTGCTTTTTCACCCCCCCCCTTCCCTCTCAAGAACTGTTCACAAACTCTTCAGATGCTGGATGGGGAGCAGTTTTTGGCTCCCTAAAGGTGTACAGGGGGTGTGGTCGCCTCTTCAACAGAAGGAGCACATCAGTGTCAAAGAGATGAGAGCTCAGGACCTCTCAAGGTATTTACAAGACAGTACCACAGTGATGTGTTATATAAACAGGGGGGAACAAGATCTGATCTTCTTTGCCAGTTGGCCCTCCTGATATGGGATCTTGCTGTCCAGTATCAAGTAATTCTTCAGGCAGTTTACATTCACTCAGACGGCAGACACTCTGAGCAGGTCCTCAACTCAATCTCATGAATGGATGATTCACATAGATGTGTTTCTGGACATTGTACACCAGTGGGTATTTCTCAAGTAGATCTATTTGCCTCCCTTCTGAGCAGATAATTTCCTCTATTTTGTGCCAGAGTCCTAGGTCCTCTGATGTGGAAGGTGGATGTCTTCTCTTTCTTGTTTCTTTATCCATTCACTCCCCTTCCACTCTTTCCAAAAGTCCAGTTCAAAATTCAACAGGATGTTCCCAAAATCTTATTAGTGACTCCCTTTTGGCCGAGACAGCATTGGTTCTCTCCTCTTCTGCATTTAGCCAAGGGCAGTCATCACAAGTTACCTCACAGGGTAGACCTACTCACACAAGACAAGGGGTCTCTCATCCATCCCCACATATCCACTGTTCAACTGACACTATGGATGATAGGATTTTGATTCCACATAGGAGCATAGGATCATAGGCGGTTCATAGATTAGTACTAAGCTAACTGCCCTTGCGAGCCATTTTAAGCCTAGCCAATTATCCCTTGTGAGACTCAAACCCTGCACCTTGTGTTTGTAAGGCAAACACCTTAGCCATTAAGCCACTAGGGTAATGCACCAGGACCTTTACAAGCCTAGCCATGTTCAACCCATATTCCCAAGAGTGTATGGTTAAAGCAGACATTGAAATCAGCACCTAATTGCCCCTGTCTGAGGGACATGGGTGGAACCCCCAAGGTGAATTTCCGGTTACCCATCCATTCGTCCAAATTATGCTTAAATAAGGCCAATGAGGGGCTTTGTTTAATATGAATGGGAAGCTTATTCCAAAGGTGGGGCAACCTCTGTGAGACAAGTCTCTCTCTCTCCAGCAAATTCTGTTGATGTCACATACCAAGTTAAGGTCCTTTGAGCGAGTGACACGTGTGCCATTTGACTTGTGAATGTGCAGCATTTCCATTAAAGCTGGGTCAGAGATTGCTTTATATGCAAGGCACAGGTAACATCTTTGCAGTCTGTACAACACAGAGTAAAGGCGCATACTGAATTTGTTGCTGTCCATCTTCCTCTGGTCATCTGTTAGGATGGATGAAGAACCCGAGGATCGCCTGATGGCTGTGTCAGTTCCCCTTGTCACAACTTAGTTGTAGGCCAAAATGGAGCTGCCTACTTTCACATCTGTAGAGGTTGTGCCCAAGTCTGCTACAGGTGTGGAGCGGGCACCATAGCTGATTACCATGGAGGAGCCTAGGGAGATTCCCCAGATATTTGTTAGTGGTGCCTGGTACCCTCATTAAAGCTCAGAAGGGGCTGACCCGCCTAGACTGATTAAAACTGTTTCATTAAAGAAAAAAAACGAAGACCAGGCATATGGCCCCTGTGGCTAAGGATCCTCGCAAAGAATGTTGGGACTTTATTCAGGGGCTGTTCAATGCCCTCATGACTCTGAAGAACCCTCAGAGATTATCTGTTCTACTTCTGTTCCCTGGTCCTCTATTTCTTCAGAGTATCATGGGGAATCTGATTCTTCTGAGGATGAGGTGCATTTAAACTCTGGAGAGGAGACTTTGGCCTGTTCCTCTCAGATCCACTTTCCTCTTGCCCTGGGATCTAAAGAGAAAGATCCACTCACTCTTCTAATACCACTATGGAATAATTATCCTGTGGGGATACTGTGCTTCATATGGTGGATCAATTTAAGTGGGATTGTTCCCAAGTGTCTGACATCCAGAAAAGGGATAGCAAATATTATACAGAGATTTTCATAGTTTTGGATGACTCTTTTTGGATACTTTTTGTTTGGCTTCTTAACCCTCTGATTCCCATCCTTCTGCCCCTAAAAATACCTGACAGGTTCTATAAGGTCCCTGTTTTTAATAAAAATCCTTCCTGTGACCCTGATGTTTCTGTGTATACAGATCAGCTGTCTAAGTAACTGTCCCTTCTAAGCTATTACCTTCAGATAAGGACAGTCATGCCGTGAACATGTATGGGGGAAAAGTATAAACATATGCTTCCTTAGCTTTCAGAGACATTGGCTACCGAATCCATATGGCCAGGTTTGTTCTGGATCTTCTGACTAAGGTTGGGGCATTCTTACTGCTATGCTTGACTCCAAGGTAAAGTCTTCTGCTGTTTCCCTTTTGAGTACTTCTTAGGTGCAGCTAGGTGATGCTGATACTTCTAGATGTTCATCGTGCATACAGCTGCAGTAATCACATATGGGTTCTCTGCCGTCAGGCGTGTCCTCGGTCGGCCGAATTCCAAAGTCTTGGTCTGGCGTCGGTTGTTGTCGCCTTCTTCCCTGACGTCAGAGCGACAGGGGTATACAAGTCACAGCCGACGCCATATTCTTCGGTCTTTTTTGCCGCGCGGTGCCCGAAGCAGAAGCAGTTCGCACGTGCCGGTCGGTCAGCTCCTGAATTTACGAAAAATTGGAAACCGAAGTCTTCTTTAAAGCTAAGTACCCCATTGGGGAAACTTTTCTTGCCTCAGACCGATGTCAGACAAAGTTAACAATTGTATTTCTTGTGGGAAGCAAATACCGCATAAGGATTTCCATTCCCTCTGCATACCTTGTTTAGACCCAGACCACGACGTCTCGGGCTGTCGCTTTTGTGCGACTTTCAATAAATGCACTATTAAGCGTCGGGCGGAGTTCGCCCAACATTATTTTGGTAAAGCCTTTGATTATAAAATGTCGTCGGATACTCCGACTACCGTTTTGTCCAAAAAACACAAGGACAAAGACCGACACGCGAGGTCCACGGTCTCCACCGACACCACGCCAAAACCGGCTACACGTGGTCCGGTTCTCAGCGAGACGCCTATGCAGTCCCTGACTACCGACGACACTTCCTTGGCGGTGTCCTCTGTACCCGAGACCGCAGGTACCTCGGCCCTTGCTCAGACTTCAACCCTCGAAGCCACTGTTAGTGTTGAAACTCCTACCGGGGATAAGTCTACTTCCACCCAGGGTGTATTTAGGCCCTCTTCTTCCTTTTCCATTAAGGCCTTTACTAAGTCCAAATCAGCCATGCATCCCAAGAGGCCTGTTGCACAAGGCCCATCCTCAGGCCCCATGCCTAAAAAGCAGATGCTTAAAATGGCTGAGGATTTAATTACATTTATCAGGGGCTCCCAGCCCCCTCCAGACAAGAGACCCAGAGTAGAAGAAGATTCCCCCTCCTCTGAACAGGGCTCCATTGTCTCAGAACATTCTGATGTAGAGGAACACTCGTACTCCCCTTATGAAGATTCGGATGCAGAACAGTCCATTCCTTCTGTATCTCCCCCAGAGGAATTCTCCTTTGGGGAAACCTTGCACACCTTGAGGGAGCACTTCCATTGGGAAGGCCAAGACTTTTCTGATTCCAAGAAAAGGCTTAGGGAATTTCTATTGTTACCTCAACACAGACCTCTGGCTATACCTCCGGTCCTGGACATACTTGATGATGTTTACTCGGAGGCTTGTCTTAATCCGGATTCCCTGCCTCCTGCCCCAGTCAAACCTGATAGGTACTACAGAGTTCCTAATTCTCACCAATTTCTTTACAAAAGCCATAATGCTGACCCTGAAGCCATTTCTCAAGGCCCCAAGGGAATGAAGGCCTCTACTGCCAAGAATCCACTTCCTTCCGAAAGAGAATCTAGATCCTTAGAAAGGTGGGGTAAAAAGGTATACACCTCGGCCACCCTAGCCATGAGAGCCTTAAATTGTCAGTTCCATATGCTTAAATATCAGCAGTTTCTGTTATCACAGTTAAGAAACAAAATGGCTCAGCCTGAACAACCAGATTTGAAGGAATTGCAGGATATGATGCATAGTGCAGAACAAGTGGGTAAACACACCTTGCAATGTGGCTATGATGCCTTAGAGGCTTCAAGTAGAGCTGCTATTACAGGATCAGTTATTCGTAGACATGCCTGGCTTAGGGAACAAAGCTTGCCTGATCATGTTAAAGCTAAACTGCTAGATGCTCCCTTACAAAAGGATGTGTTATTTGGCACTAATGCTGAGGAGATACTACGAAAAATGGAAGAAAAAGCTAAATCTATGCAAACTGTCAAGGCCTTTCTACAGGTACAGCCACCACGTTTTAGCAGAAATTGGCCATCAAAAAACTGGTCCTTTCCAGCCACTGACAAGCCCCAAAGAGGTAGATACAGGCGTTCAAGGGGCAGAGGACAGTCTCAAGGATCATATAGAGGCAGACAATGGCAAACTCCAGCCCCAAGAGGTGGCAAAGACGATGCACAACAATACAGAAAGCAAACCCAATGACTTCCTTCTTTTTCAGCCCAGCATCTCCCAGCTGGCAGCTCCCTTGGAGGAAAGCTGGCACTATTTACAAGAAATTGGCATATTATCACAACAGACAAATGGATCCTGGATATTATAAACCAAGGTTACAGATTTCATTTTCACACTTCCAAAAATGAGAGGCATGCCAAACCTGCCACACAATCAAAGGGCAGAGGCACAAATACAAATTACAAAACCCATGGAAATGAAAGCCATTCAAGAGGTTTCTACTCACGAACAAGGTCAAGGTTTTTATTCCAGACTTTTCCTGGTGCCAAGAAAAGGAACCAACTGGAGACCCATTTTGGACTTATCCATCCTAAATACATTTCTACTCGTACCAAAATTCAAGATGCTCACATTACAGCAGCTTCTTCCCATGCTGGGCAAGGAGTTTTGGCTGGTAGCATTGGACCTCAAGGAGGCATACCTGCATGTCCCAATCAGACAAAGTTGCAGAAGATACCTCAGATTTCTTGCAGGTTCAATCCACTATCAATTCTCTGCATTGCCCTTTGGCTTATCTACTGCGCCCAGAGTATTCACGAAATGCCTGGCATCAGTAATTGCATACTGCAGACTACAAGGGATACAAATTTACCCTTATTTGGACGACTGCCTGATCCAAGCGGACAGCAAGCACACACTGCTGGAACATCTGGCCTATGCAACACGTTTACTGAATTCTCTGGGATACACAATCAACAAAGAGAAATCAAGACTAACACCAACTCAGAAAATAACTTTCCTGGGTGCCAACTTGGACACAAACACCCAGATGGCCTATCTTACGCCAGAAAAACAAGGGCAACTAACTCAGTACTTCAAAACACTAGCAAATTGTACCAGGCTTACTGCAAGGAAAATCCTGCAGGCTCTGGGCTTCATGGCATCTTGCATCCTTTTAATCCCATGTGCAAAGTTGCATATGCGGAAACTTCAGTGGTACCTAAAAAGCCTATGGTCTCAACACAGCCACAGCTTGGAAACAATAATACCAATAATTCCATGTTTACAAAAGGAATTTCTATGGTGGGCCAAAGCATGCCAAACAAACAAAGGCCTCCCTTTCTGCAAGCCTCAAGCAAATCAAGTCATCACAACAGACGCCTCAGATTACGCCTGGGGGGCACACATGACAGACAGGTGCATTCAGGGCAAATGGTCCCAAAAGGAAAAGCACCTTCATATCAATCAAAAAGAAATGCTGGCAGTAATAAATGCAATTACAGCTTTCAAGGACCTCTTGCATCCAGGACAATTGTTTATAAGAACAGACACCACAGTAATGTGGTACATAAACAAACAAGGAGGAACACATTCATACCCCCTGTGCAGACTAGCCATGACACTTTGGAACTTGGCTCTGGAATGGCACATCGAACTTCAAGCACAGTACTTGCCAGGTTTGGAAAACACGTTGGCAGACAATCTAAGCAGAAGTATGACAGACCCACACGAATGGAAGTTGCATCCACAGGTGTTTACAAGGATAATCCAAGAGTGGGGAAGGCCAGACATAGATCTCTTCACCTCCCACAGGAATCATCAACTGGAAAAGTTTGTTCAAGGACCTTTCACCCAAAGACCTGGAGAGTGGACGCCCTTTCATTCAGTTGGACAGGATGGACAGTGTATGCTTTCCCACCTCTGCCCCTTCTACCCAAGGTACTCTTGAAAGCAAGAGCAGACAGGTCGAAGATGATACTGATTGCTCCAGACTGGCCAAGACAACACTGGTACCCACTCCTAAGGAGCCTAACACATACTCCTCCCTGGCCACTACCTCTGATGCCTCTTCTGCTGACTCAGCACAGCTACAAAACTCTTCACGGTCAGCTGAAGACACTCAATCTCGCTGCATGGAAAATCCCTTAACACCTCAACAGACCCTACTCACCAAAGAGGTGCAGGATGTCATTCTGGAGGCCAGGAGACCATCTACTAAGAAGACTTACTCCGCAAAATGGAAGCGGTTTTGCTCTTGGAATGAGAAAAAAGGCCAGGACCCTAGAAAATTGAATTTGCCTCAGGTATTACAGTATCTAGCTGAGCTGCTGAACAGTGGGCTTTCATTTTCCTCCATAAAAATCCATGCCTCAGCCATTTCTGCAGAATTTAACACGGATCCTCCTTTATTCTCTCACCCACTTTTAAGACAATTCCTCAGAGATGCTAAGAATATAAGACCCCCAAGGAAACAACCAGTGCCAGCCTGGGATCTTAATTACATTCTAGAAAAATTAACATTGCCTCCCTTTGAGCTAGCTTCCTCAACAGATTTACAATATTTGTCCTGGAAAACAGCTTTCCTTCTGGCCATTACCTCAGCTCGTTGGGTTTCAGAACTACAAGCCCTCATGGCTGTAAAGCCCTTCCTCATCTTCCATCAGGACAGGGTCTCCCTTCGAACCAGCCCGTCATTCATGCCTAAAGTGGTATCCAGGGTAGCTTTAAATCAAGCCATTCACTTACCTACCCTCTACCCCAACCCTCAAAACAAAGGGGAGAGGTTGCTACATTCCTTAGACATCCATAGACAGCTTCGTTATTATTTGGACAGAACAAAGCCTTTCAGGAAATCTGAACAACTTTTTGTGTCCTATGCTGTAGGAGCTCAAGGAAAGCCTGTTACCAAACAGACAATTTCAAAATGGATAGGCCATTGCTTACGATTCTGTTATTCCTTCCATGGGAAACCTGTCCCTGTAGGCATCAGACCACACTCCACCAGGGCCACAGCTACCTCTACAGCTTTCCTCAGAGGAGTTCCTACCAAAGATATTTTGGAGGCAGCCACTTGGAGTTCTGTACATACCTTCACAAGACACTACCACCTGCCTTTATATTCCAAAACTAGAGCAGGCTTTGCCACTGCTGTGTTGCAGGGCATTCTGGCTCAACCCAGTTCCACCTAGTGCCTACCACCCTGTGCGTAGCTTTGGGATTCTACCCATATGTGATTACTGCAGCTGTATGCACGATGAACATAGTACAGTTTTGTACCTACCATAAATGTAGATGTTCGAGTGCTTATACAGCTGCAGTACAGGTTTCCCTCCCTCCATCCCCTCTAGGTACAGGATTAGTGGCTAACTCCTCCTCATACATACTATTTTGGGTTATCCTCCTATGGTGTATTTGCTTGCAACTTCTCTTTTTTGATAACTTTGCATTGATGGAATATATTTATATATATATATATATATATATATATATATATATATATATATATATATATATAGGCATATAGCCTTATAATTTATGTATTGCCTTCCTTTTGGGGGGCACCTGACATCTGGGGCAAGAAAGACTGAAGAATATGGCGTCGGCTGTGACTTATATACCCCTGTCGCTCTGACGTCAGGGAAGAAGGCGACAACAACCGACGCCGGACCAAGACTTTGGAATTCGGCCGACCGAGGACCCGCCTGACGGCAGAGAACCCATATGTGATTACTGCAGCTGTATAAGCACTCGAACATCTACATTTATGGTAGGTACAAAACTGTACTGTCAGCTGCATCAGGATCTGTGATGAGGTATTCTTCATTGTGTCTACAGGCTCTTCCTGAAGACATCAAGGCTAAATCGCTTGATTCTCCTTTAGACAACCAGAATCTTTTTGGCACTGCAGCTGCTGACATTTTTAAGACCCTACAAGAGAGGGATAAACTTACACTGGATCTGAAACAAATCTTTTTATCTCCTGTTACTCAGTTTTAGAGATTATCCCTCTAAACATGCTTTTATCCACAGACAACCTCAGCAGCCTTCTCATGGCAAGCAAGCTTCCAAGAAAGTTTTTCCTGACAAGTCGTTTCAGAGTTCTAAGGGTCAAAAGCCTTCCTTCCATGAAAATCTGCTTCTATTTGATGTTCAGCCTGTTCTACCTCTTGGCCAGATCCCTGTGTCCCTCAGGTTGACTTTGTCTTTTCTGGTTTGGCAACAGATGGCCACAGACTCTGTTATCCAAAATGGTTATTTTATAGTTTGGAGGTCCCTTCCGACCTTCTCAGGCCTTCTCCAGCCACTTATTTGTCAGCTCCCTCATTTTACTTTGGCTGTCAAAGATCTTTTGGCAAAGGACCATCCAACCTGCTCCCTCTTCTCAGCAGGACACAGAGTTCTACTCCAGGATATTTCTGGTTCTTAGGAAGGAGGGGATTTGGAGGCCCATTCTGGGTCTTTCTTTTCTCAACACCTTTCTGAAGGTCCCTTCTTTCAGGATGGTTTCTCCAGACACTTTTACCTATCTTGTTCCCCTAAAGCTTTTCTGGTAGCCCTAGATTTAAAGAATGCTTATTTACACCTTCCTGTTCACCCACTTTTCAGGAACGTTTTACATTTCTCTGTTCTCTTCCTCAGATTCAGTTCTCTGCTTTGTCTGTTGGTCTTTCTACAGCCCCAAGGGTATTTATCAAATGTCTAGCCCCAGTGGTAGCCTTCTGCAGACTTCAGGGGATTCAGATTTTCCATTATTTGGACAACCTATTGATTCAGACCCCTCCTCAGCAGCTTCTGCTTTAAGATATCCAATTTTAGTATGGATCTTTGCAGTGTGTGGGGTTCACCGTAAATCTCAAAAGGTCTGTGCTGCCCCCCTCTCAGGACTAGTTCTTTCTTGAGTGAAGGATTCTGACTCAGCCAGTGATAGCTTCGCTTTTGATTTCCAAGATCGCCTCAGTCCATCTTTTTTAGTCTCTTCTCCCTCTTCCAGTCTTTCCTGGCAGGAAATTTTTGTGAGCTCTGGGGTACATGACATACACTATTACCATGGTTCCTTGCCAAATTCCATATGAGAAAATCTGAATGGTATTTCAAGACTGTCTGGCTTCAGCACTGCCATCCTCTGGATTTTCCTGTTCACCTATTGGCTTAACTCTAGCTTGAGCTCCACTGGTGGATTCATCAGGTTTCCTTGAATCCAGGCCTTTCTTTTCTCGTCCCCCTCAGGAGCTGCAGACAAATGCTTCTGACCAGGGTTGGGGAGTCTTATCCAACAGCCTCAAAGTCTGTGGTCTCTGGTCCCCTCGACAACTAACAGATCATATAAATATCAAGAAAATGAAACCTCTGCTTCTGGTCATCATGATTGTCACTCCCTTTGGGTTCTAGGTCCTCTTAAGGATCTTCAGTGACAATAACACAGTAATGTGGTGCCTCGACAAGAAATGGAGCACAAAATCGTTTGCAGATTGGCTCTTCAGGCATAAGATTTTGTGGTCTGCCATCAGTTATTTCTTCAGACAGTTTAGAATCCCTCAAATCTCAGTCTTGTGGCAGATGCTTTGAACGGGTCCAGGACAAGTTCTCACAGTTGAGTGTGTCGAGGTTGGAGGTAGTTGAGGCTCAATCACTAACAGTTAGGATAGGAGGAGATGAGTTGGGGGTTGTGGTGTATGGCCAGTCTACATGAGGGTCCCCTGGAGCAGATGGTGTTCCTGTGGAAGTTTGGAAGCTAGGAGGAAAAATAATGTTAAGGTGTTCACCTTATAAGCACACGGTTGATTCAGACATGGGGGAATTTGCTGGGCTTGGAATGCCTCACAAGCACAATTAGCCTGGTACTGGTTTATCCCGTCTGTGTCCTTGCTGGACAGGGGGAACAGGTGCTGACTTTGAGGGAACATGGGTGAAATTCTTGGCTAGGCTTATAAGAGCCTCTGGGCCAATAGCCTATTATCATCCTATGAACCTATGGGCTAATCGCCTAGTATCATCCTATGAACCTATGAATGAATGCTTCTTATGGAGGTGTTCCTGGGCATTGTACATCAATGGAATATTCCTCAAGTAGATCTTTTTACCCCAAGTTATGTTCCAGAGTGCCAAGTCCTCTAACTAGGAAAGTGGACATCATGGCTTTTTCTTGAAAACGGGACATTTCTGCATACTTATTCCCCTCTTCCTTTGCTACAAAAGTCTTGCACAGGATGTGGGACAGGCCCATATTCTTGCTAGTGACTCCCTTTTGGCCCAAACAACACTGGTCCTCCCTTCATTTTCATCTGGTCATTGGAAGTCTTCACAAGTTACCTCACAAGATGGATCTTCTATGTAGGATAAAGAGAGCTCTTATTCACCCTCATTTGTCCCCTCTTCAATTGTTTGTTCAGTTGATAGGGTTTGTACTTATCCTGGCTTTGACCAATAAAGTTGCTGGAGAAAAGTCTAGGAAGCTACACACCAAGAAATCCACAAGTAGCATACCAAACCTTAGAAATAATTGAGTACTAGGCCCAGCCTAGTCAGAAAATATGCAATATAAAAGCAAATATGTAGGAGGACTGGGAATGTTATACCCCATAGTATTTATACAAGTCTGTTATAGCATGTTTCAAACGTAATGTCAAACTCTGTACAAATTCACACTAAGATTAGTAATTTGCACCCAAATTCTATGATGGCAACAGGTCAATGAAAGTATTTTTAATTTATTTTTTCACATGCCTGCTTGTTTATGCTACTGCTTGCTGGCAAATGGCTTTTATGGTGCTAAGGTTTCCTTTTATTCTTAAAGCAGAATGGCTGTATGCCTCTGCACCTCTGGTGCGGTCTTCTGCATTCAGTTAGTGTTTCACTACATCTTTTTAGTGAGAGATGTTACATTTTGCATGGTTACAGTGCCCTTCCTTATCACTTTTGCAGTATTCTTTACTTTTAGGTTATCCTCTGCAGGATATTCCAGCATCTGGCCAACATACCAAAGCCTTTACACCGTCCAAGCATTGTACGTCTAGACATTTGTCCTACATGCACAGAGTAAGGTACATATGTGACATACAGACACCTAATCCACAGAACTACTTTGCCACTAGTCCAAACCTACCTCTGAATTCAGTCTGTGAGCTGTCCACTGAGATAGTTCATCTACCAAGCCTTCTAAAGGTAAGTGCTTGTTGTGGTTCTTTCCTTTCATTTTTCCTCCTTGTAATTTTTCATGTCATCCAGGAAGAAAGAGTGTGGGAGGCAGATTCCTCAGAGACACACATGTGAATTGCCTTTTTCATTTGGGTGCTACCCATGACCATACACAATGTTGAGATTTGTCAGCCTTTTGTCCCTCTATTTAGAAAATAAGTGTCTGAAACTTTTGGCTTAGGGTACCATGGCTGAATCTGTGCTCCCTGAAGTTCAGCAGCCATTTAATAAAAATGTTAAAAAGACATATAATGATTTTATTGCTGTCCATCCTCTACCAGGCATCTCCCTCAAGTTGAATGAAGAACCTGGGGATCACCTGGTGCCAACACCAGTTCCCTCTGCCACAGCCCAGTTGGAGACCAATACTGAGTTGTCTGCTCGCACACCTGCCAAGGTTGTGTATATGTCTGGTACAGATGTATAGGGAAAACTACAGATGATTACAACAGAGGGGCCTATGGAGATTCCCCAAAAATTAGTTAGGGAAGAGGTTTCTGAGACCCCAATCAAATATAGGCAGGGGTCTGAACCTCCTAGATTTACTTGTTAAAGTAGATGTTCCTTTAAAAAAGAAACAGAAAACCAAACATGGCTTCTGTGGCTAAGGATCCTTTACGCTATCTATTTAGCTACTGTCCAAGTAACTGAACAGGTGGAGTCACGGCCTAAAGTGTTGTAGGTTCCAGGTTCGAGTCCCCAGCAGTCATACCTTTTAATTGGATGAGAAACTGGAAATTCATACCTGTTTTGGCACCTATGTCTCTAATGGACACAGACAAGCTGTAAATGGTTCATCTCCCAGGCCCATGCTTACACTTATCAAGGGTATCAGAACTTGTCAGAGATTTGGGATTCATGGCTAGGCTTAAAAAGGCCCTTGTGGTCACCCTAGTGAACACCTATGAAAAGAGTGGCATGACTTTATTCAGGGACTGTTGAATGTCCTTATGACCCTGAAAGCCATACAAGGATTTTATGTCCCTGCTTCTCTTCCCTTATCCTCCACTCCTTCTAAGACGCCTACGGATTCTGATGAAAAATCCATGGCATATTCTTCCCAGCTCCACTCCCCTCTTGTCCTGGATTCTGATGAAGACTCACTGTCCCCTAATTCTCTCTTTGAAGAATGATCTTTTGGGAATACAGCGGTCCATATGACTGTTTCCATGTTTTGGAAGTTTAAAAGAGATTATGAACTCTTGCAAATAGACTTCCCCAGACTTTTTGCAGTCCCTCCTATTTTGGCTGTCCTTTGGTTTATATTTGCAGCAGCTTTTCAGGCTTCTGACTGTCTAACCACAGCCCTAAGCAGCCAAAGAGATTTTATAAAGTCACTGAGGATTGTAAGTATTTGTATAAAAGTTCTTTGTCTGATCCTGCTGGTGTTTCCATGTCTACAGATAAGCAATCCTAACTGTTATCCTCTTCCAAGCTTTGCCGTGCTGCATAAAAGTATGGGGGAATGTGTATATTTTTGCTACTTTGTAATTATCACACCCACTTGACTAGATCTGGCTTGGCTGTCTTGCTGATATGCCTTATTCAGATAGTAAGACTTCTGCCTTTTCTAAGTTTTGCCTCTCAGGTGGCTTGCTATTCCATTAAATAATACTGCTGATGCCTCTTGTAGGGCAGCTGCATCTGTGCCTGTCATGAGGAAATACTCCTGGTTGTGCCTTCAAGCCTTACTTGAGGACATTAAGGCAAACTTTTAGATTCTCCTTTAGATAACCAGAATTTCTTAGGCACTGCTACTGCAGAACTGTTTAAAACTCTTCGGGATAAGGGTAAGATTATACCACACCTGAAGGAAATCTTTGTTTCCCTTGTACTTAAATTTCAGAGGAACTGTTCATCTAAATCTTCTGTCTGTAGGCAGACTAGACAACCTTCTAAGAGCAATAGAGTTTCTAAACTGGTTTTACTAGACAAACCCACTCAAAGTTCTAGATGCCAAAAATCTTCTTTTCCTAACGAATCTTCCTCTGACATCCAACCTCTCCTGCCCCTTGGCCAGATTCCTATGTTCTTCAGGCTAACCCTCCACTCTCCTATCATCTCCTCTCCATCTCTTCCCATCTCCCCTCCTTTTATGGCTTGGAAGTCCCACCTCCATTTTCTAGCCTTCCTTTGCTAGCTTTTTTACTTTCCTTTGCTTCTGCAGGATTTGGTGGATCAAGGAACCATCCAACCTGTTCCCTTGTCTCAGTGAGAAAAGGTTTTATTCCAGAATATGTTTGGTTCCCATGAAGGAGAAGTCATGGAGGTCCATCCTAGACCTGTCCTTTCACAAGGTCTCTTCCTTCGGGATGCTGTCTGTTCAGACACTCTTCCCTCTGTTGCTCCCTCAAGCTTTTCTGATATCTCTGGATTTTAAGGATGCTTACTTCCATATTCCTGTTCACCCTTTCTTCATTAAGTTTTTGAGCTTCTCTGTTTCTTCCTCTCATTATCAGTTCTCTGCTTTGCTTTTTAGGTCTTTCTACATCTTCAGTGGTCTTTATCAAATGTCTGATCCTAGTTGTAGCCTTCTGCAGACTCCAGGGAATTCAAATGTTCCCTTATTTGGACAGCCTTCTAATTCAAGCTCCCACTCAGCAGGTCTTGCTTTGCTTTAAAATCTCCCCTTTACTATGCTGCTTCTGCACAGTGTGGGGATCACCCTCGGCCTCAAAAAGGTTCTATTGACTCCCTCTCACGTCCAGGTGTTTTTGGGTTGCAGGATCCAGACTATTCCAATTTTGGCTTGTCTCCTGCCTTCCAAGGTCCTCATTTTGACTGCTTATTTCTGGTCATTTCTTCCTCTTCCAGTCCTTTCTGCAATGGAATTTCTCCAAGCCCTGGAGTACGTGGCATCCATCATTCCCATGGTTTCTTTTGCCAAACTCCATATGAGGAAATTTCAGTAGTATCTCAAAACTGTTTGGCTCCAGCACTGCCAATGTCTGGAGTATCCAGTCTCCCTCTTATCTTATCTCTGGCTTGAGCGCCACTGGGTAGATTCATCAGATTTCCCAGAATCCAGGTCTACCTTTTCAGGCTCTTCTCCCCCTAATCAGGAGTTATACATGGATGCTTCTGATCACAGATGGAGAGCATTCTTTAACAACCTGAAATGTCAGGGTGTTTGATCCAATTAACTGACATATACCATATCAGCATCAAGTAGGTGAGAGCTGTACTTTTAGCTGTCCAGGTTTTTCACTCTGTTGGGTTCCAGGTCCACTAAAGGTTTTTACAGATAATACCACTGTTGTGGTACAACAGCAAGCAAGGAGCAGCACAAAAATCTTACCTTCTTTGCAGGCTGTCTCTTCAGGTTTAGTATTTTGCTGTCTACCATCACTTGGTTCTTCAGGAGGTTTATGTCGCTTCAGAACACAGTCTGATGGTAGACTCCCTGAGCAGGTCCAGGACAAATTCTCACAAATGGATACTTCACAGGGAGGTGTTTCTGGACATTGTATATCAGTGGGTTACTCCTCAAGTAGATGTTTTTGCCTCCTCTCTAAACAACCAAGCTCTCTGGCTTGGAAAGTGGATGCCATGCCTTTTTCTTGGAAGGGGATGTTTCTGTATGCCTAGCCCTCTCTTCCTCTTACCACAGTCCTGCACAAGATCATGTGTGACGCACCCAAAATCTTGCTAGTGACTCCCTTTTGACAAAGACAGCACTGGTTTCTCCTATTTCACCTGGCTAGGAACAGTCATCGCAAGTTACTTTACAACATGGATCTTCTCACATAAGGCAAGGGATCTCTTGTTCACTTTCACTTGTTCCCCTTCAAATTACACTTTGAGTAAAAGGGTATTGATTCCTTTTAGGCACCAATTTCCTGAAGATGTGCTTTGGGTTTTGCAGGAGGCCAGAAAAGTATACCACTGGAAAATCCTGTATGGCTAAATAAAAGAGATTTTCTGTTTAGTGTCTCAAGTATGACGTGGGGCCCCCTATAGTGTTTTATTTTGTATGAGTTGCTCAATTCCAGTTTGGCATATTCATCTTTTAAAGTTCTCATTTGTCAGGCATTTCTACCTTTCTCCACCATACGACAAAAGTAGTTGTATATAAGAAAAAACAACAACTTGTAGTCGAATAAATCCTCTCTCATTACGAAACACTCTAGAGCCTCGGCTGTTTAGCCTTCAAGGAGTTAATTCAAAGTAATACTGATTTACTTTTTATACCCATAGTATCCAATAAAACAATTCATCAATTATATAATTAAACAAATATTTAAATGCATATTTAACCAACATAACTTAAAAGCATGCTTTTAAAGCTATACAACACATTTCCAACAACAGTCTACATTTAAACCATATGGGATCAAAGTCCCAAACTTTAAAATGAACACAGTCTCCTTATATAATAACATATTTCTCTTGTAATCCTCATTTTCTACCTGTATTTGTTGCAACACTGTTGCTGTTAAATCTTTAGGAACACTGTTGTGATATAATTTAAAATGCTGAACCAAGGGACTTTCCTCTTTATTTAATCTAATGTCCTTTAAATGTTCCAGTATCCTCACCTTAAACATTCTCTTTGTTTGACCCATATAAAATTTATTACAGCCACATTTTATAGCATAGACTACACTTTCTGTTAAACAATTAAATGTTGCAGGAGCTTCAGATTTGATATTATTAATACTAGAAAAAGTCTGCACAATGTCTGCAACCCAAACATCTTCCACAGGGTGCAGTACCTAAAAACTGAATATGTTGCGTTAACTTGATTTGTGGTCTCTTAAATTTTGTATGTACTAACCTATCTTTCAAATTTGACCCTGTCTTATAAGAAAAGACCAAATTCTGTTCCACTAAACCTTTCAACTCTGGAAACCTGCGTAGGAATTGCCAATAATGTTTTATAACTTGTTTAACATTCTCACTCAACAAATTATATGTTAATGTTTGTCTTTCGGCTTTTTCCCGGTAAGGGGGTCACCACAGCGGAACTCCGGCCCTCTAATGATTGGCAGTAGATTTTTACAAAACGCAGAGGTGCCAGCTTGACGCCCAACCTTCAGTGAAGGCACACCCATTAACGCACGTATGTCTTTCGAACGCTACCCAACCACGGGGAGGACATGCAGACTCCACACAGAAGGCACTCCCAGGCCAAGCCGAGAATCGAACGGGAGAACCTCTTGCTGTGAGGTAACGCTACCCCACCGTACCACCGTGGCATTCATACTATAAAGAAACTATTTACATCTTTATATGTCTTTAAATTTTGTTTTGGATGTCTATATATTATTTTATTATTATCTTTGCTATATCTATCCCTTCTAGCTCTCTCCATACTTTTCTCTATAACATCTATGTTATATTTCCTCATTTTAAACGTATTAGCTGATTTAAATAACTCCTTTTCAAAATCAGCATTGTTGCTGCAGTTTCTAGATATTCTCAGAAATTCACCATATGCTAATGATTCTAAAGTTTATGGGTAGGATGACAACCGTTTCCCAACAAAAATTGATTAACTACATCAAATTTTCTATGTAGCCCAGTGGCAACTAGTTCACCAATTTTACCCTCTAACGTTATATCTAAAAAAGAAATCTTATTTCCCCACTGTAAACCATCAGATTGCAGGTTGAACCTATTTTCATGTAACTCTGTTATAAATTGTTCAATAAATTCTGAACCTCCATCACATAAGACAAAGTCTTCTATAAATCGGTAATATTTCTTTACATATTTCTTAAAAAAACAATGTGTATAAATATACTCAGTCTCAACCATCCCCATAAAAAGATTTGCATACATAGGGGCAAAAGACGAACCCAGAGAGGTTCCTTGCAACTGATGGTAAATTTTGTCTTCGAAACAAAAATAATTATTTTCCAAACTAAATCTTACTAATTCCATCACATAATACGCCACCAGGCTATCATCTAGATATAACTCAAGAGCTTCCATGCCAAAACTATGTTTAATATTGGTATACAAGCTTTTAATGTCTGATGTCATCCAAAACATATTTTTCTCCCATCTTAATGTATTAATCTTCCATAAAATTCTGAAGAATCTTTAATGTAAGGTGGGAGACGGACCACTTTCTTCAACAAATATTTGTGTAATACAATACCTACATTATGTAAAAAATATTTCCTAGCTAAGACTATGGGTCTGCCAGGAGGGTCTGTCATTAGTTTGTGCACTTTAGGTAGGCAATAAAAATATGCCATATCAGACTCATCACATGCCAACTTTTTTCTCAACTTCTGATTCAGACCAATAGCCCAGTCCTCCACCCTTTATTAATTAATTGGGTATATTTCTTTGTAGCTTCCTCTATCTTATATTGTGTTACTACTTCATAAACATTAACATCATTAAGTAAGTCATAACACATTTTACTATATTGTAAGTAATGCATCACAACAATCTTGTTCCCCTTATCTGAGGGCTTAATCACAAACTCTTTCTGTTCTGAAAATTTTTTTAAAGACATCCATTCGTTCTTAAATTATATTCAACATTTTGTTTATTAAACGACTTAAAAGACAATTCCAGCTCAAATTCCACCATAGAATACATTTTTTTAGTGTCATCATGATTAAATGGTGGCATAAAATTGCTTAAAACTTTAATATCTGATGCATCTAAATTACAATAGGCATTCAATTCACTATCACATGAAACAAAGGAGGCATCTGAAACATCTTCCCCTTCTTCATCACTATGTTCAGCATTTAACACCACTTCTGTATTTATACGCTGAACACCCTGGTGTATTTGAAAAAAAATACCGTAGATGCATTTTTCGTACCATTTGAAACAACTCAGTTTTAAAACGGTGTAATCTAGGCATTACAGTGGGTAGAAATTTTAAACCACATTTCAAAACAGCGAACAAATTTTCATCTAACGTACTATTAGTCAGGTTTAATACTAAGTCCGTTGCATCATAAAAAAACTTTTCAATACCATCTAGTTCTTTTTCTGTTCTTGTTTCATTGTCGGTGATTCGGCTCATCTTTGTGCTGTCCCTGTTCTTATTCAGCATACTGTCGTTTTTTCTGTTGATTGAATCTCCGGTTGGGACGAAAATTATTGTACATATATTGTGGATTATTAGGTTGTGGAAAGGCAGGAAATTGTCGCTCATCTTCCATGTCACTCTGACCTCGGCTGAGGACATTTCCCCTCTGTTGTACTTAACCCTTCCTGAAAACGTACCCGAGACGTAGCTTTCCGATTCGTCGGCCTAAAAAAGGCCGTACCACTGTCATACTGTCTAAGGTCTCTCTTTAATTTGTACAATTTTTGTTCACACAATTTCTTCTCTAATACCACAAGTTTGTCTTGTATGTCATGCAGTCCCAACTCAAACCTTGATTTGTCAACCAACATTAACAAATTATTGCACACTATGTTAATGTCTTTTTTAATGTCCAAAAGTTTTACCCCATCTCGCTCTAGCAATATTTTAGTCCATTCTATAGCCCACCGTTGAGCCGCGGCTTCCCATCTGTTTGAAAGATTTTTCTGTTGATTTTGACATATCAAATGGCATGGATGGGAACTTCATAGCTCTAAGCCCTTTCGGAGCTATTTTTAGTTCCACATATCTTTGTAAACTCATCCTGTTATACTGAGTTGCCATTTCTTTATGTAACAATTGTTCCAACTTATTCAACAAACTTTTTGCCTCAGATGAGAAGGCAGTGGAATGCTTACCCACCTCCGTAAACGGGTTAGAGGAACGGTTACCTCTGGTCTCCTCCAGTAACCTCTCCCATATTGGAGCGGGTCGCCCTTCACCACTGCTAGTAGCCGATGCCACACTTCCATCCTGGTTCCTGTCTGGATTTGATCTCACAAAGCCATCCATAGTTAGCTGCGAGGAGTTGGAAGACTCTTCTCTAAATATGCGTGGCAAATTGTTAGCAGGATCACTCGACATACCGCAAAGTCAATATCCACCATACGACAAAAGTAGTTACATATAAGAAAAACCAACAATTTGCAGTCGAATAAATTTCCACCTTTCTGCCTCTGAATCCATCTTCAGCTTCTAGTTTTTATGTCAAACAATTTTTAAAAGGCATCTATATCAGGGCTCCAAAAAGGATTATTCCTCCTCCTTGGGAGCTTGATTTTGTCCTTGAAAATTTGACTCCTCCTCCTCCTTATTTTGAGCTTGCTTTTTCTTCTCTACAACATTGTACTTGGAAGACTTTTGTTGGTGGCTCTTACTTCTGCCAAGAGATTCTCTGAACTTCAAGCACTCGTGGTGATTCCTTTTTTTGTTTTTTCACAAGGACAGAATTTATCTGTGTACGAATCCTTCTTTTATGGTCAAAGTGGTTAATGATTTGTCCTTTAAATTAAAATTAGTCTTCCTTCTCTTTTTCCCCTTCTACACCTAGTGAAAGCATACATAGACAACTCCCACTATTACTTGGACAAGACAAAATATGTAAGAAAATCTAAGCAACTTTTATTTCCTTTCATGCCAAGAAATTTGGCTTGGCGGTATCTAAGAATACCATCACCTCTTGGATTTCTAAGGCATTTCTTTTTGCTATTCTTTTCATAGCAAACAACTTTCCTGTTATGTTTGTTTTCATTCATCCGGGGCAGTGGCCTTTTCTGGTACTTTTTCAAGGGTCTGGATACTAAATACACCTTGAAAGCTGCTACTTGGTCTTTTGTTCACACTTTTACAAAATGCTGCAAGCTAGATGTGATTTCCACTGCCAGGACCATCCTTCATGAGTCTGTGGAGAGTTGTTCTCTGTGTTCCTACTCCAATACTTTCTAGTAGCTTTTGCAGTCTCGCAAGCAGGGCCAGCCTTAGCTGAAATGGCACCCTAGGAGAAGTAGTGGTCCGGCACCCCTTAAGCCCCACCCACACCATACTCATGAAACACCCATATTTGAGCCACACCCACAGGGTCACTCCCCAAGAAAGCCACTGCCATCATTTCCTTAAATTATTTAAATGCATAGGAAGAAAAAGATAACCTGTAATGTAGTTCAACTGCAACTACCTTTGCGTATGTATTTTTTACTTTAAATACCAGAGCCGGATCATGGTCAAATAGGGCCTTAGGCAGAGTAATAGACCCCAGAACAGCCTCTCCTGCAGGCAAGCTCCTACCCCCCTCAGCAGCAGCCCACTCCTCAGTCATTCCAGTGTTCCATTACTTGGTTATTTCTCATCAGTTACCATACGTACTGTTCTCTTATTTGCTTCTACAGTGATTACAGATATTGAAATAAAATAGCACAAACACAGATAGACAAAACAATACAGTCTCACAATGAAAATAGACTTAGACTGAGTAGTAAACGTCTATGCCCTTGAAACTCAACATTTATTGAAATGGCAACAGTCGTTAATTGAAACGGCATGAAAATCTACATTTAGGAAATGCATCTGGCAGTGGAGAAATTAAGTTTACCTTTGGGCTGCTTTCAAAACAGACTCCTTGCACACATTTTTTAGGGCCATGCATACATGTATTTGCTCTTTGATTCACCTTCCTGATTTTATTGAACTAAACTCCTTGTGTAATACAGTACCAGTTTAAATTTATAGTTTTAAATATTCTTTTAATAAGCAATGAAACAAAATTTATGAACCAATGCCTACCCATTTCAGAAAATTTCAACCATAAAAGGCCATTCAAGACTTCCATCATTGCAGTCCTTCAATATTACTCAATAAGCACAATCTCTGCAGAAGTAAAATCATCTGAATTCCACATTAAAGAAATCTGCAACTAATGAAGAGGTTGCTACCGTCAAAACAACTTCATATATCAATGTTTTATCTGCAAATTAGTGCCTGCTGCCCTTGAAGAATTAATTGCCTATATTACATTAAAAAATGTTAAGTTGGTAATATTGCGATAGGAAATGACTAACAAGTTCATAGTGACTAGGCATCTCATACAAAGGACATACTCAAGAGCATAGAACCTCTATCCCCCTTATGCACCAAATAATCAACAATCATATGGGCACTCCAATATCAACACTCCATCTACATAGTGTGGGCGTAGAATCCACAGTCTTCTGCACCAAAGGCAATTATGCTACTAACACTGCTTTCAGATTCTACAACAGTGTGCCATTTGCTAAAACAAAAAACAGCTAGTTGCACATTGACCACATTTACACTTGTTACAGTGAGTTTTAAAGTTGTAGTTTTGAACATTTTTTCCAGTAAGCAATGGAACAAAATGCATGACCCAATAATGACAAAACTGCCCATTTCAGAACATTTTAACCATAAAAGGCACCTCAAACTTCTGTTACAACCCATCAGTATCAGTCAATAAGCACAATCACTGCAGAAGTAAAATTCATCCTAATAATTCTCTACGAGATTTGTAACTAATGAAAAGGCTGTTACTGGCAAACAACGTTACATTTCAGTGTGTCATCTACAAAGTCAGTTCTTACTGCCGTTGAATTAATTGCCTACGTTACATTAAAGAAAAAAAATGTTAGGCTGGTAATATTTCAATAGAGAATGACTGAGAAACCAACAACAAGTTCGTAGTTTCTAGGCATCTTAAACAAAGGAAGTCTCACTAAGGAGTGCAGAACCCCTATCTCCCCTTAAAATGCAACAAATCTGTAACTAGGGCATTACATACCATGCCTCCATACCTCTCAACCTCTTAGCACAGGAAATCTGAACAAAGCCTAAAATAATGATGGGGGGGGGGGGCAAAGGCCTCCAAACAAAGGCAGATTATAAATATTGCTCTTATAGACTTGGAAAGTTGCTAGAATAACAGCATTTACCTTAGCATGTATTTTCTGAAGGAAATGAAGGCTGAAGCTCAAATGTATGACATTTAGTTATTTAAATCCTCAGTGATTTGTCAGAAAACCACAAATTTTATGAGGAATGGGCCAAAAATATGAGGCCAAAGTCTGGACAGTTGAGAGGTATGCATACCTCTCAACCTGTTAGTCCCAGAAATATGAGCATGATGTGGGTGCAATGGCCATAAAAATAGGGATAGATTTTAAATAGTACACTTTAACTTAAAGTTGCTAGAACAACAGCATTTGTTAACATGCATGTCCAAAAGATATGAAGTCTGAAAGTTTTATATATATATATATATATATATATATATATATATATATATCTGTGTGTGTATATCATTATTTAGGTGACTTTAGTTCTGTGATTTACCACAGAACTGCAAATTAGTATGATAACAGAGATGTTTCAGAGTGAATGCAAAAGAGAAACTAAACTGATAATAAGAAACATAGTGAAAACATCTAGATATGGAAGGCCCATTAAGACAAACAGATGAGCAAGCTCAAATAATTGTTCTAGAGTTTCAGTCCACTCAAAAGACTGGCAAGTACATTCATGTAAATGTCTACTAAATCTAAATAAAGACTGAGTTTTATGAAATAAATTACACTTTATCACATAAAGATATTTTAAAATGATCACTGTACAGCAATGCATGATACTTCACAGAAGATGTGTAAAATAACGTGGAATACTAGAGAGAGATGTATAACTTTATGTACATTGCTTTCTGGATGTTTGACTGATGTGTGCTTAATTGGAAATCCACAGGCAGGTAAGAGATATACAAATGAAGTGAAAGTGCATGCTCAAGTAAGCATTTGTACAAACAGACAACACCCCCCCCCGCAAACTTTGCCTCATGCCCATAAACTAATATATATAACTTTCGGTTTACTATCAAATTTTTGAATCTAACTCCATCATCTGCACTTTGAACACGGAAAGTCGAGCATGGCAATGCGGAACTCCAAAAGCCAACCTAGGAAAGGGTTTTAACATGGGTCGAGATAGGTGTTCACTGCTGTTGCCGAACTACAAACCTCACCCCTATCTCGACCCATGTTAAAACCCGTTCCTAGGTTGGCTTTTGGAGTGCAACATTGCCGTGTTTGACTTTCCGTGTTTGAACAAAGTGCAGTTGACGGAGTTAGATTTGAAAATTTGATAGTAAACCCAGATGTCCTTCAAGGATGCATCTGCAGTCATAACATATGGGTTGTCCTGCCTCAGGCAGCCCTTCGGTCGGCCGGATTCCAAAGTCTGGGTCTGGCCTCGGCTGATGTCGCACTTTCCCCGACGTCAGAGCTTCTGGGGTATAAAGGCATCAGCCGACGCCATTTTCCTCAGTCTTTCTTGCCGCGCGGTGCCCGAAGCAGAAGCTGTTCGCAAGTGCCGGCCGGTCAGCTCCAGAGATTTCAGCTACCGAAGACTTCTAAAAAAGCTAAGTACCCCGTTGGGGACTCTTTCTTGCCTCAGCCAATGTCAGACAAAGTAAATAATTGTTTAACTTGTGGGAAACAAACACCTCATAAGGATTTCCATTCTTACTGCCTTCCTTGCTTAGGCCCAGACCACGACGTATCAGCTTGTTTAGCCTGTGCCTCCTTCAACCGACGGACTCTTAGACGTCGGTCGGAGTTTGCAGAAGAGTTTTTTGGATCCGCTTTTGCATATAAAATGCCGTCGGAGACTCCGACTACACATTTAGCCAAAAAACGCAAGGAAAAGGACCGACACTCGCAGCCCGCGGTTTCGGCTGAAACCACGGTTAGGCCTACCGCGAGTGTCTCGGTTTCGGCTGAAACAGAGTCCCCGGTTCTTACTTCTGCCGAAATCATACCTCTGACAACCGAGGCCAGAGAGGCCCCGGCTGCGTCGGCTACAGAAATCCCTACCGAAGAAGCAAGCGCACAAGAATTGTCCGACACCATTCCATTGGACATTTCTACTCCTGCACGTGGGGCAGCTAGGCCCCCTGCTTCTATGTCTATTAAGGCCTTCTCCAGAGCTAAAGCAGCTAAAATTTCAAAAGCCTTACCTGCAAAAGCTACTTCTCAGAGACCTCCCTCAAGTTCTCAGATTCTCAGCCTTGCTGAGGACCTCGTATCCATGATTAGGGGTTCCCAACCTCACCCAGACAGGGCCTCCCACCCTCCTCCTGACAAAAGGCCTAGGACTGAACCCCCTGAACCTCTCTCCTCAGACTACTCCTCGGATGGATCTGATTTATCAGACCATCAGGAAGGGCCGTATTCTCCTTATGAGGATTCAGATGCAGAAGACTCTATTCCTTCTGCCTCCCCTCCTGAAGAATTTTCTTTTGGGGAAACTTTGCATTCAATGAGGGAACACTTTCAGTGGCAGGGTCAGGATTTCTCTGACTCTAGAAAAAGATTAAGAACCTTTTTACACTTACCACAGCATAGGCCTCTAGCCATACCACCTGTGCTAACTGTAGTTGATGATGCATATAATGATGTCAGTTCTGCCCCTGACTCTCTTCCCCCGGCCCCTGCAAAACCTGACAGATATTACAGGGTCCCGGATTCTCACTTCCATTTGTATAAAGCCCATGCTGCAGACCCAGAAACTATATCTCAGGGCCCAAAAGGCGTTGCAGCTGCCACTGCCAAAAATCCCCTACCCTCTGAAAGAGAGTCAAGAGCATTAGAGAGATGGGGAAAAAGGTTTATACATCTGCTACTCTTTCTGCCAGGGCATTAAACTGTCAATTCCACATGATACAGTACCAGGAATATTTGTTAGATCAGCTGAATAAAAAGCTTTCTTCTACTGAACCTTTAGACCGAAAGTCCCTTCAGGATTTGGTACACAATTCTCAGCAGGTCAGTAATCATTTCTTAAAATGTGGCTATGATGCACTGGAGGCTTCATTTAGATCAGCTATGACTGGGGCAGTAATTCGAAGACATGCCTGGCAAAAAGAGCAACCCTTGCCAGACCATGTCAAGGCTAAACTCCTAGATGCTCCAATGGAGAAACAAAGTTTATTTGGCTCCCCTGCACAGGAGATTCTAAAGAAAGTGGAAGAAAAAGCAAAATCTGTGCAAACAATAAAGGATTTTCTGCAGGTTCAACCTCCGAGGTTCAGCAGAAACTGGCCTTCAAAGAATTGGTCCTTTCCAGACACCTCCAGAGCACAGAGGGGCAGGAATAGACGCCCAAGAGGCAGAGGTCAATCAAAGGGTGCCTACAGGGGTCGTCAGTGGCAGCCTGCCAACCAGAGGAGTAGTGCCACAGCTACAACTACAACCACTTCCACAGGACAGACACAATGTCTTGACTCTGATTCCGCCTACCAGGGAACAACTGGAAGCACCCTTGGGCGGAAAGCTGTCTTTATTCTCGAAAAACTGGTATTGCATTACAAAAGACAAATGGACATTGCAAACCATAGACAAAGGATACAGGTTTCACTTCCACACTTTTCCAAGAAGGAGCGGAATGCCAAACCTTCCACCAAACCAGAAGCCAGAGGCTTTAAGACAAATCCACAATTTACTTCAGATGAAAGCTATAGAAAGGGTACCATCTATGGAACAAGGCCAAGGATTTTATTCCAGACTATTCCTTGTACCAAGAAAAGAAAACCAATGGAGGCCTATTCTCGACTTGTCCGCACTAAACTCATATCTCATTGTGCCAAAATTCAAGATGCTGACCCTACAGCAACTTATTCCCATGTTGGGCAAGGAGTCTTGGCTGGTGACTCTAGATCTCAAGGAGGCATACCTGCACGTCCCTATACGACCAGATTGCAGAAGACACCTCAGATTTCTTGCAGGATCAGAGCATTATCAATTCTCAGCATTGCCCTTTGGCTTATCTACTGCGCCCAGAGTATTCAAGAAATGCCTGGCATCAGTAATTGCACATTGCAGGCTTCAGGGAATTCAAATCTATCCATACCTGGACGACTGCCTAATACAAGCGGACAACAAGACAAAACTAATAAAGGATTTGGCCTATGTCATGCACCTGTTACAGGCCTTGGGATACACAGTCAACATCCAGAAGTCAAGACTAGTGTCATCCCAAAGGATAACATTTTTGGGTGCGGATCTGGACACAATGACTCAGTTGGCTTTTCTCACAGAAGAAAAACAAAAGCAACTACCAGTCTACTTCATGGCTTTGACAAGACAAACTCAGCTCACTGCAAGGAAAGTCCTGCAGGCCCTGGGTTACATGGCATCCTGCATAATCTTGATCCCGCATGCCAGGCTACATATGAGAAAATTACAATGGTACCTAAGGAATGTATGGTCTCAACACAGGCACAGTCTAGAAACCATGATACCAATCACTCCATGCCTGAAAAAGGAATTCCTGTGGTGGGCTCAGGCCTGCCAGCCCAACAGAGGGTTGCTTTTCAACAAACCACAACCAAGGCAGACCATCACCACGGACGCCTCAGACCTAGGATGGGGAGCACACATGGAGGACAAGTGTATCCAAGGCCTATGGTCTCAGGACCAGCTGAACTTGCACATAAACCTAAAGGAGATGCTGGCAGTGAAACATGCAATCGAGACATTCAAATCATTCCTCCAGCAAGGACATCTGCTGATAAGGACAGACAACACCACAGTCATGTGGTACATAAACAGGGAGGCACGCATTCCTACCCTCTATGCCAGATGGCAATGGATCTGTGGAACCTAGGCCTGAATCTCAACATCCAGCTGCAGGCCAAATTCGTACCCGGAAAAGAGAATTCACTAGCAGACAGCCTAAGCAGAACCACCACGGATGCTCACGAATGGATGCTGCATCCAGACATCTTCAAAATCATAACAAGCAAATGGGGAATGCCAGAGATAGACCTGTTCGCCTCCCCACTCAACCACCAACTGAAGAAATTCTGCTCAAGAGTATACCACCCACAAGCCTGGAAGGTGGACTCTCTCAATTTCAGCTGGAATGCCCTAACAGTGTATGCTTTTCCACCTCTCCCATTGATGTACAAAGTTCTACTGAAGATCAGGGAGGAACAGCCAAAGGTGATACTAATAGCTCCAGACTGGCCAAGGCAGCACTGGTACCCGCTACTGAGAAGCATGTCTCGGGCGAACTCATGGCCTCTACCCCTATGGCCTCTTCTTCTAACGCAGAACAACTTCATGACCCTGCATCCAAACTTGAAAACACTGCAGCTAACTGCCTGGAAAATTGCTTAAAACAAAGCAAAACTGTTTTATCTCAGAGGGTCAAGGACATTATCCTGGAGGCTCGCAGACCCTCCACAAGGAAGACATACTCAGCTAAATGGAAGAGATTCATCATTTGGAGTGCATCAAAGGGTACAAATACCACACTGGCAAACCTAGCACACATCCTAGAATATTTAGCAGAACTGTTCCACAATGGCCTGTCCTATTCCTCCATTAAGATTCATGCTTCAGCAATTTCAGCAGAGTACAACATGGATCCACCTATCTTCTCTCACCCTCTCCTCAGACAATTTTTAAGAGGGATCAAAAATGTAAAACCTCCAAGGAGACCCCCTCTGCCTACATGGGATCTCAATTTTGTGCTGGAAAAATTAACATTACCCCCTTTTGAACCAGCAGCATCAGCAGACTTACAGTTCTTATCTTGGAAAACTGCTTTCCTTCTGGCAATCACTTCAGCAAGAAGAGTATCTGAGTTACAGGCATTAATGGCAGTGCAGCCTTTCCTTATTTTTCACCAGGATAGAGTGTCTCTGAGAACCAATCCTACTTTCATGCCAAAGGTGGTATCCAGGGTATCATTGAACCAAGCTATCCATTTGCCTACGTTCTTCCCTAACCCACAGAACAGGGGGGAAAAACTTTTGCACACCTTGGATTTACACAGACAACTACGCTACTATCTGGACAGAACTAAAACCAGCAGAAAAACTGACCAACTTTTTGTAGCATATGCAACTGGAGTGCAAGGAAAAGCAATTTCCAAACAGACATTTTCAAAATGGATAGGAAATTGCATTCGTTTTTGCTACTCTTTTCATGGAAAGACAGCTCCTGAAAATATCAGGCCTCCTTCCACAAGAGCCACAGCCACCACTACAGCTTTCCTACGAGAGGTAGCTACCAAGGACATTTTAGAAGCTGCTACTTGGAGCTCCGTGCATACATTTGCCAAGCATTACAATCTACCTTTATACTCCAGATCCCGAGCAGGTTTTGCAACTGCAGTTTTACAGGGGATCTTAACTATACCATCCTTATCTTAGTACCTCCTCCCCCAGTTTGGCTATGGTATTCTACCCATATGTTATGACTGCAGATGCATCCTTGAAGGACATAGTACAGTTTTGTACCTACCATAAATGTAGATGTCCGATAGGTATGCATCTGCAGTTAGGATTACCCACCTTCCTTCCCCTCTGTGGTACTCCTAGGGTGCTTACCCCTTCTTCAGCTAGCTGGGGGAATCTATTATGGTGTATTTGTTTGTATGTATATATGTGTATATATATATATATATATATATATATATATATATGTGTGTGTGTATATATATATATATATATATGTATATATATATATATATATTGTTTGCTATTGTTTGGAATTTTCAACATTTATCCAAATTTAGCCTTCCTAGAGGGCACCTGGCATCTGGGGCAAGAAACACTGAGGAAAATGGCGTCGGCTGATGCCTTTATACCCCAGAAGCTCTGACGTCGGGGAAAGTGCGACATCAGCCGAGACCAGACCCAGACTTTGGAATCCGGCCGACCGAAGGGCTGCCTGAGGCAGGACAACCCATATGTTATGACTGCAGATGCATACCTATCGGACATCTATATTTATGGTAGGTACAAAACTGTACTTTTTCACAACTTCACAATAGTAGAGAAGGGACCATTTCCCCACTTATTTGAAGAGTGGTCTTACAGAAATACTGATCCCACAGAGAACAGGTATTCCTCCTTTGATCTCAACTAGCTGTTTTGGGCAGTGGCATCATGAATGTTTGGTCATCCATCAGTTTCAGGAAACTGTGCCCCCTATGATCGATAAAGGGGTGAAAAAATAGGAAACAGTTCCTTGACCACAAGTAATGGAGAATGCAAATGGCCTAAACTACTCTGGCACACATCAAAAGCAATATTGTTGATAGGAGTAAGCCCTCCTGTACCCTCTCACTCTTACTTATATATGCTAACTCTTTAGTTGTGTAACATTAGAAAAACAAGAAAATCCCCAATACAATGCATAACAAGTCTTAAACAGTAGCACAGCAGTAAGCACATTGCAGAACAAAACGCTCTGAAGAATTGCAAGATCAGGGAAATGTGATTATAAACTTAAACCCACAAACCCCATGGTAAATGATAGGCAAGACGTATTTTATTTTATTTACCAGGAAAGTCCAAATTGGAACAAAGCCAATTTTCAGCAGAGGGAAACCATCTAGATGCATGTCTTTGTAACGTGGGAGGAAACCAGAGCACCCAGAGAAAACCCACACAAATACAGGGAGGACATGCAGACTCTGCACAGAAGGCATGCCAACTGAGAATCAAACTAAAGATCCTCTTGCTGTGAGGTGACAACTCTACCACTGCACTACTGCATGCATCCTTCTAAATATTGGAGAGTTCCCAGACAGGAAATTAATGCCTAGAAGGCAGTCATAGAAAAGAAATCATGGAGGCTGGTCATGCATCCAAGTTTTTTTTATAGGGCATCCTGACAGATATTACAAATGTTTTAAATGTCATCATCTGACTGAAATAATTTTTCATTTTTCTTGTATTAAATAACTACATAACTTAAATGGCTATAGTTCAGTCTTTTTACAAGCACTCTAAATACAACAAAAACGTAAAGCATCTAGTAGTGAAATGGACATACTCAGTTTCAATTTTTCAAATGCTTTCTTTCCCCCAACTCTTTGCTGACTTCCTTTACATTTTAAACACTGATCATCAAAAAAAAACACCTTAGAAGATCAAAACAGCAAGTGAAAAAGATGAGCATGTCCTTTTTTATATATTTTTTTAGAAAAGACAATACTGAGTAGTGATATATTTTTGTAAAGACACAACCCATGACCTACAATTCATTGATTTAATAATTAATGTACTGTACAAATTGATCTATGGTTATAAAGAAAACTAGGATTAGGGTAAGGCTAAACTTGAAGGCAAAAATCACAGAGGTCTGCATAAATCATTGTAGGTAACAGGTATGCTATCTTGTGTTGTCAGAGATAGTATAGTGTCATGCATCAACAACTCTGGAAAAATATCCTGCTAAGTGAAAAACACCAGCAAATTAACAGTGTCTTGGATTTTATGTCCTTGCCATAATTTCTTTCAGCTTTGTGCCTTTCTCCAGATTTCAACTGACAAGTCTGACAACATTTAAAAATGTAGGCTGCATCGGTATAAAAAAGGAAATTTGTTCTGGGTATGTTGTAAGGTTCTCAGAAAATGTAGATCGGCATTATTTGCTTGCATGTCTGCTTTTTCAAAATTGAAAGAAACTCAGCAGAAGGCACATTATTGTAAAAATAGTTTGCTTTTCTTTTCTGTTTCTCTAGTAACTATTGTTTTCATTGCACACACACGCACACAGAAGCCCAGTTTAAACTACACAGACACACACATACACTTACCTTCTTTTTAATCTGAATAGTCACACGCGTACACATGGCGTTAACCCTTCTCTTAAACTGCTTGTTTAATTTCCGCATGCAACTGCAGAACATGTTTACACCCACGTTGGCGTACGTGGATGTGATGCATGCATGTTCCTCCTTAAAGGAGGAGATTCCACTACCGACTCCACTACCATGGAGTAAAGTTTTTTTTTTTTTGTTTGTTAATTCTTAAAGTCCTGGCCAACCTGCAGGTATTAAAGTAGGAGGGGCGCTCGCTTCCCCCTCCTCTCCCTATGATTCCGGCACCCTATGGTTTATTTATTTTAATTAATTTACTTTCTTATTATGAGTTCACATAATAAGAACAGTAAATAAATTAAAATAAATAAACACAAATTGCGCCCTTTACGAGGCCGTCCTGTACAGCACCCTAGGCGGTCGCCTAGTTCGCCTATGCCTAAGGCTGGCCGTGCTCACAAGTGTAAAGAATATTGCAACAGTAATAAAGAAAGGACATAGTACAGCTGTGTAGGATCTTACCTTAACATTGTACCTCCTTCCTGCCCCGTTTTTCTGTTGCCTGCTTCTTTCTGAATGGTCTTTCTTCCATCCTTTTTTTTCTCCCCCCCCCCCTTTCCTGGATATTCATGCCCCCTCTTTGTTTGCTTTGTTTCTTCTGAAGCACTTCAGTTCTGAGGATTAGACATCCGTACATCACGTATGTACCTTACACCTTGCATGTAGGACATACGTCTGACATACGATGCCTTACGATATAAAGACTTTGGTATGCGGACCAGACATTAGGGTATCCTCAGCAGGATATATCAAGAGTAAAGAATACTGCAACAGTGAGAAGTAGGATGTAAACTGTTAAAATCTTACACAACTGTACTTTCTTTGGCAGAATGTAGCTTAGTTAAAAAGCTCTGGTTGTTTTTGATATTACTGTATTATTGGTTTATGTAATTAAATAATTGGTGAGCTCATCACTGATGCTTCGGTGCGGCTGTGTTGTAGTTTGTATCCCTCCCTGATTGTATATTATTGCATGACTGCTGTTAGAGAGGCTTTTTTATGCTTTATAATTTTATGGTGTGCACGCCATGGGTGATGTAGTTTGTTTCTGTCCAAACATCTGTATCCTGTTTAAATGAAGTAGATTTTTTTTTTTGTTGTATCTTTGAATATGAATCAGTAGCTAATGTTATTTTGATTATGGAGGGCTGCCGTGTCGGTGATTGCTGAAGGGTCACTATAGTTGAAGCCTTGCTCATATGATTAAAGCAACTGAAACATATAAATGTTCTTATTTTGATTTCAGCAACATGAATAGGTTGCTGAGTGTGCCTTGAACTGTCTTTGTGATCTCTGACTAATTCCAGCAGTTATTTTTTTAAATTTGACAGTTGAGCTGTTGTATGGAGCAATTATACTATTTTCATATTTCAGTTATTTATTGGGTTCGTTTTCTTTGCAAGTAGAGTGCACATCTCATATAATTTTAGCTGTAGCATTATTTATCAGTGCACTTTGTTGCTGTACTTAGTTCTAGCGGTAAGCATTTAAACTCGACTGAAGAGGGGTACTATTCCTGTACAGTACTAGTAGAAAAATAAAATATCCACTAAAACAGCAGCTTGTAAAAGAGTAAGAACGGAAAGATGTAAAAATGTGTCAGGAACGGACAGGACACGATCAAAACCGATCCCATATGGAATATGGACATATTGTTTTGCCATTTGCACTTTAAATATTGCCATTAAATGTAAAGAGAGTATTTAGAGAGACCAAGCGGGAATGCTAAGAGAGAAACTCAACAACTTGTTTTGTAGATGATTTGTGGACAGAGTGATTTGAAAAGAGCTAAGGTGTGAATATTTGTATTCAACATATAAAAGATCTGTGTCTTGAAGATAGAATTGTACTGGGGTCAAAAATGGACAAACCAGTAAGTGAAACACCTTTGACTGTGTTAGTTCATAGGTTGGTACTAGGCTATCAGCCCTAGGGCCTATACAAGCCTAGCCATAACAATTCCTTGGCTATTTCTTCCCCACACTATTTACTTCCCTGGACCCTTGTCTAACAGGCAACTGATCTGATCCCCGGGGTGACTGGGTTTGTAGGTATGTAGAAAGGAATAGTCTAGAAATTACCGTATAAGAAATAAAATAAATGCAGTTTAAATGAGATGAGCAGCAAGTGGAAAAAGTGTGGGCAAAGCTTTGAGGGTGGCATTGGTTAAAGTGAAGTGAAATAAGTAAATTATATGTACATACAAGTAGATAGCTTTAACATAAAAAAATATCTCTTGATTGCTGGCATTGACATCCACCTGATCTACTGCTTGAGTAGACAGAGAGATGGTAGTTTACCTTACATACAGGACAGGCATGCTCGGGTGTTTAGCACCTTCCACATGTGTTACATCAACAGTAATGAAACAAGAATTTGGGTGAGTGGTGTGAGGATGGAACCTATAACTTATGTATTTGCCTTTCAAGCACATTATGCAAAGTGATAGGAACATCATGGCACTTATATGGGTAGATGAATGAAACCATCTCCATTACTTAATCCAGTATGGTTTTGTTAGAAGTAGGTCTTAACATGCTTAATCTTATAAATGTGTTCAAGTGCAAGATTGCTGTTAAGCAACTGTTTATTGATGATAAATCCTGAGCGCAAAAGCTTTTAGCACAATGGCTCAGGCAGCAGAAAGTAGAAGGGGTTGTTGCCAAGCTTGGGGAGCCTATAACAAACAAAATAATCGGGGATCCTGAATAGATATTAGAAATATTTTGGAAAGTTTATGAAAATCTGTATAAAGCAGAGAAATATGAAAAACAAGAAAAATACAAATGGAAATGTTTATGGAAGAATTAAATATGCCAAGGTTAGGGGTAGACAAGGCTCAATTACTAGGATAGGAGGAGATGAGATAAAAATGGCAATGTATAACCAGTCTATGGGAAAATCTCCAAGAATAATAGACAGTATTCTTGTGCAAGTTTGGAAGATGGGAAGTAGGAAAGTTATAAAGATCTGCAAGGTTTTAACAGTATTTTAAAATGAGAAAAAGCACCAACATTCTGGAAGAAAGCTGTTGTGGCTGAAATACCTAAATATGGTAAAGATAATCATGTCCAGCCTCCTATAGGCCCATTTTGATTTTAAGCCATGGTTGTAAAGTGTTTTTCTATAATGGCTAAAAAAATGGCACAGGTGATGCCAAAATTGATAGCTATGGATCAGTGTGGTTTTGTGGATGAGAGGCATACATTTGACAAGATTACTAGAGCAGTGTTGATACAGAGGGAAACAGAATATTGGAAATTATACCATGATCCCCCCAAAACGTGCACGCTGATTGGCCAGCGTGCCCGTTGTAAATCGAGTTATACTAATGGAAAAAGGTCCGTCGCCGGACTTTTTCCATTAGTATAACTTTTAACACTGTTCGCTATGTTAAATGGGTTTAACATGAGACAGCTTTAAAATAAGCAACGGAGATCTCCGTTTATTTTAAAGCTGTCTCGCTATGTTAAACCCATTTAACATAGCGAGGCAGTGTTTGTGTTAACGAGAAAGCAAGATCTCCGTTGCTTTTTGGTCTCGCTATGTTAAATGAGTTTTACATAGCGGGACAGTTTTAAAATAAGCAACGGAGATGTCCATTGCTTATTTTAAAACTGTCTCGCTATGTTAAACTCATTTAACATAGCGAGACACTAAAAAAAAGCAACAGAGATCTTGCTTTCTCCGTTGCTTTTGCTCAACTCTGATGTACTGCGCAGGCGCGCAGTACATCAGAACTGCCGCGGATGCCAAGACATCTGCGGAAGGGCAGTAAACAGGCATTATACTATGCCATTATTTAAGAAAAGTAATAGTTTCTTTTCTTAAATAATGTCATATAATAGCAATAACCACTTCTGGGTGGGTAATGCTAATTACCACGGTTGGCTTTGTTTGGTCCTCGGCCCTCGGGACCAAACCACGCCAACCGTGGGTAAATTTAGCATTACCCACACCCAGGCGTGGGTTATTGCTATAATAACACTGTTGTTGGTGGGTCTTAATGCAGAGAAAGCATTTGAACAGAGTAAGCTGTGATTTTATGAGTAGGACAATGGAAACATTTGCATTCTTTGGCACAGTAAGGTTACTTAGGGTATATGAGGGATTGGAGGCAAAAATTTAAAGTAGGTGGGTCCTCACTTATAAGTACTGTTTGAACATAGGAACCAGACAAGGTTGTTCTTTTTCCCCTTTATTTGCATTATGTTTAGAAACATTGGCAAAGAAAATTAGGGACTCCAAAATTCAAGGATATAATTGCTGTGGTGACGAAGATAAGTTGGCTTTATTTACAGATTGTATTATTTGATGCCTGATAAAACCATAAAAGGACATTTCAGTGTTGTGGAACGTTGAGATAGTTTTAAGACTTTTCAGGATACAAAATTAATGACGATAAAACAAAGGCAGCAGCTGTAAATTATGCACCCACACACAAATTGTTTCAGCAATACCCATATTTATGGGGACGTGATGAAATGAAATGTTAAGGAGTATGAGTAAAAGGGGATTCTCTTGTGGCAGCTAAGGATATGTGGGAAGAGACTAATTAAAAGTTTATACAAAAACTGAGAAACTGGGAGCTCTGTTTTATGGTTAGAAAGATAGCAGCAGTTAAAATATTTTTAGTTCCTTTGGTTTTATACACAGGTCAGTCATATTTTTTTATCAACCAGAAGAGAAGTTGTCAATAGCAATTAATAAAGAAGTTGAAGGATTTTATCTGGAAGGGGAAGAGGGCAAGAGTCCTAGTAGAACTAGTTGATCCTTCCAGTAGAACAAGGTGGTTTGGGATTACCTGACTCTCCATTGTCCTTCAGTTAACAAGTTGCAGACTCGCTTTTGATGCTAGAAAATCAGACGGCTGTTATTAAATTAAATCCCAACCCAGCCACTTAAGTTTGTGTTCGAATAATAATGCCACATTATTGAATGTGGGGTATTTTTCCTGGGGTATATTCCTTTGGATGAAGCATTAAACCAAGATACTGTATACTTAATTCAGTGGCAGTTAAGCTAGATATTTGATCCCATTATGTTTAGGGGGATTTGTAAAGGTTATTGACTTTTTTTAATTTCTCCAAATCCTTTGGGTTTCTAATACCATGACTGGAATGGACCCCATTCCTAAGTCAAAGTACGATTAAATTTCATGAAATTAGTATTGTTTCAATCTTTGATGTCAGCCAGAAGTGCTCTTTGCAGCACCTGCAGTGTGCCCAGTAATGACTCCTCCTGCCATTTGTATGAATTACATATATTGGTTACGTATCTAAATACGATTGTAGATTATTTTTATAAGACCCATTGCTCCTCCTACTTTTGGGACTGTCCCTAAAAATCTTTCTTCCACATTGCTCTCGTTTCTGCCTGCAAATCCTGATAATTTATGACTTTGTGTCTCTCTGTACGCAAGACACTGTAGTCACTGGATGTGGCATTTTCAGTGGTCAGTGCTACTTTTGGCTTCTTTTCATGGACCACTATATCCGGTTTTCAAGCATCTATCTTTTGAACTGTTGGTAATGGATGAACCCATGTGATATAAACTTATGATGCTTTGTGGCTTATGTTTCCAGTGTTTTTCAGTCACTTCAGTATAATAGTGTTTGCACAATCCCCAGTGCAACAATCTTGCCACATTATTATGCCTTTCAGTATACAGTCCCTCTGCTGTCAGTATGTCACAACCAGTAACGAGGTGTGTGACTGTTTCCAATTCGGTTTTACAAAACCTATATTTGTCTGTTTCTCTCATGCTCAATGGACTTTGTAAACCAATGTGTAAGCAGCCCACTATCTTGGGCCACCAATATTAACCTTTCATCTCTTGGTTTGAATTTGCCTCTCCTTAACCATTCCTGCATTCGTTCCTGATCAACATGAGGTTCTTTCAGAAGTTTTGTATACGTGCAACTATATTTATGCATTTTCCGTATTTCTTGCTTTCTCATCTGGTCCCTTTTTTTTTTTTTTTTTTTTTTTTTTTTTTTTTTTTTTTTGCCACATTCAGTTGCTGCCTGATTTTTATCTACTTCTGGTTTGATTTCTATTCCTGCTTGACACCAATATGCTTCTGCTAGATTAAGCAAAGAAGTCATCTTAGATTTATTCTCCTCATGTTTCAAAACTTTCACTACATTTGGGTTTTGTGAGGTCGGCAGATATGTGTGGAGTCCCACAATTGCAGATCTATACATGTAATCAATTTCAAGGAAGCCCATCCCTCCTTTGGAACCGGGAATATATAATCTTGGTATGCACTGATTTTTATAAATCGTTTAGTGTGCATGAAGCATCCTTTTTGTTTCCCTGTCTAATCTATCCAACACATTTTGGGGGCAGTCAATCACTCCAAAACTGTAAGTTAGGCAAGAAAAGCAAATTGGTTTATACCTTGGATTTTTTTCCTAGATGTCAACGCTGTTTTCAGGATCAACTTAAGTCTTCTAAAGTATTCTTTGCTAAGTTTTATTCTCATTTGTTCATGTTCTATTGTTGACCCTTCATCAGTTCCCAAATATTTATACACTTCCTCTTGCTCAAGTTATTTTATATCACATTCTTGTCCCAAACTGATGTTTTCCTGGTGCTACAGGTTTTCTGCTTTAAAGGTTGCTTTTGCACATTTATCAAGACCAAATGGCATTCTTATATCATCTGAAAAGGCTTTGACAACTTGCAGTTGTGCTTTCAGTTCCTCATCTGGTGAGCTATACAGTTTTAAATCATCGACAAGGAGAAGATGAGTGGTCTTTACACTTTATTTTCTAGGAGCGAAATTATAGCCATAGCCTAAGCTGTTAAGTAGACAGCTTAATGAGTTAAGGGCAAGGCAGAATAACAGCGGTGACTGAGAGTCGCACTGGAATATCCCCCTTTGAAGTTTTATCCGTGGGATTATAATTTGTCCTTTATCATGGCTTAATTGCAAAGTTGTCTGCCACTGTTTCATGGTCACTGTAATGTAGTTGATCAGTGTAGGGTGTATCTTACACATTTTTTGTTACCATGAGGAATGCATGATATATACAGCTATAGTAACCTTTAAGTTAGTAGATAGAAAAAGCACTGTAGTTGAGGCTGTCTATGAATTCTGAAAGGTTACATTGAGTTGTGTTCACATCACATACTATTCATGGTAACCTTTATGATCCCTCCTTAGTTGGAAATACCAGTCTGGACTATGACAAAAATGTTGATTTGATTTAGGGTTCGGATCTAATCCTCTGATCAGACTCGGCCGCTACTTTAGCTCATGGCCACCAAAAAGCTGTTGAGCTTCTCCCTTACCCATAATGCACCAACCCCTAGCATACCTCTGGTCTCGTCTACCGGTTTTCACAAAAGATGCAATTGCCCTGAGCTCTCAAGCTTATATTAAGATAAGTGTTTTTTTTCTTGATAGTTTCTCTTCTTTAACATATTAATATATCTCCCTTACCCTTTACACTCATTGTAATTCTCTTTTGCCATTGCTGGTAGTTTTTTCTTATTCTCTTTCTGTATTATATGATAGTGTAGTTTGTTGCAAGCTTGCTGGTATTTCCTTTCTTTTTATTAAGTTTACAACATATTAATCTTTCTCTATTTTTTCTGTCTCCTTTCATATCTGGAGTAGTCATGTCTGATAAAGGACCTGTCTGCTTCAAAAATGTCAAAAGTATGGGCATAAATTACCACTTTCAGATCCGCACACTTTGTGTTTATTGTTTAGTCCCTCAACATCTGCAGGAAGATTGTTCTGTCTGCAAAAAGTTCAATCCTAGGGCCATAGTGTAAAGGAAAAATACACTAATTTTAAAAGGATTGCTTCTGTCTTTATTTGGATTGGCTATTGCTGGGACTCAGTCCCCAAGACTAAAATTAAAGAGCCCTTGACTAAGTCTCCAAGACCTTCCACTTAGACTGGTTACTCAGAACCGCCGAAGAAGAAAAACGAGACCAGATTCGAAATCTGCTCAGATCCACTCCCTTCAGATCTGACGAAAAAATCTTCAGATCCGAAGATTCTACCAAGACATAAATATCCTCCATCCCTGAATCCAGTGCTTTCTAGGGTACCATCTCCCTTTTTGGAGAGACCTCATTCCAGATCACCACCCCTAGTCTCATCTCATTCATCGAGAAGTCTAACTGAAGAAGATGTGGACAGAATGAGGAGATGCCTATTGGCACAGATGGATGGGTGTTCTTCCAGCTTCTATCCCCTCAGTTAGGGAGCCCGTCCATCTGATGCCCTTCTATTCACATGTTGTGCAGCATTCTATACTCTTGGGTTTCCTCCTCTTGCTACCTGAATGTCCAGCCAGTCTTCAAAAGTTTGTAGTGACTGCAAGGTGCGTAATACATCTGACGTGGGTAGACGAGCATGGGCCACAAAAGTGATGTCTGCATGCACCAGACCTCTGAACTTCTCTGCTGCCAGTCAAATGTCAGCTGTTCCTGCTTTACCAGCTGTCAGGTCAAAAATCCTACGGATAAGTACCCCGTTGGAGACCCTTTGTTTTTTTTTTTTTTTTTTTTTTCCCAAGCCAACGAACTGTATTGTCTCTACCTCTTCTATCTAATCTAAGACTGATTTTACATTGTACGCTAAGTCCCGAGAAAAAGTGGATAGGCACCTCTACGCCAACACAATATTGAAAATTTGCTCCTATATTTTTATATTGTTGATATTTTTCTTATGGTCGCTTATTAAGAGTTTATGCGCTAAGATATGTTGTATAGCCATCAATCTGAAATTTCCCCACGATGTCTGGTCTGGGTTCAACCAATTTTTGGCTATATATAATTTCATTAATAAACAAATATTCATAATTACGATCCTTTTTGATTTTCCTAGATTCTCCGGGGGAATAAGAAGAATCATAAACTCCCAAGAGAGTGTTGAGTTTTGGTAGCCCATTTTTTGTAACTGTAACTTGAGTGAATTCCACAATTTATAAATACACCTGCAACTCCAGAACATGTGAAGCAAATCCGCTGTTTGATCTAAGCAATGTGGGCATTTAGGTGAATTCTTCGGATCAAATTTGTGGAGAGTGAGACGAGTATAATATGCGTTGTTGAAAATCATCAACTGCGTAAAAATCAATTTTTGCAGGGATACAGACTTTAATGTTGTACTGAATGCCTCCAATATCTTATTGTCATCTGACAATATCAATTTCTCCCTCCAGTAACTCGATAAAAGAATGTGTTTGTTATACTTCCTCTCTTTTATCAATTTATATGCTGCGGTTATATATTTTCTATCCTGCAACAGGGCTTCCCACAGATTACGAGAAGTGATTAAGTCCTCCTCTTTCATTTCAAAGTTATTAAAATAGTTTATTGCTAAGTCCTTCAACTGTCTTACTATGATTAAATGGGAAATAGGAAGTTCCATTTCTTTTAGAATATCATGTACTACTACCCCTAGAAAAGGATACAAATCAAGTACAGTTAATTCCTTAATTAAGGGGAATTTCTTTAAATCTATCAATTGACTACCAATTGTTAAGTTAGGGTTCCCATGAAACGGTTGGAATACCATCATATATTTTAATAAGTTTAAGGAAGCAAAAAGAGTTTGAATTGCCATTACATAGCTCTTTATGTGTTCCATTAACTTATATTTACTCATTGTTCGATCATTTAGAAAGGGTAAAGCTTTAACATTGACCCCCACTTCACTTATATACTTATACGTTAGGAGCACCCATTTGGGTGTCCATTTTCTACTACTACTATCAAAGTATGACGTCTTTAAGATCCTATTGGCCTGAATCACTAAATAGTAAATTTCAAAATCCGGTAACTCCAGCCCCCCTTATTTTTTGGAAGAGACCCTTTGTTTTTAAGTCATTACATGCTAGTGTTTTGTTCATGTCATCCAGAAAGGGTAAGTGCAAGTGCAGCCATCAGATTCCCCATAAAGACACCCACAAGCTTTGTCTCTTTTGCTTAGACCTGCTCCATTTGTCAGGCCTTCATCCCAAAAACTCTGTGTAGCAGACTCCATGCCCTGAGTATTTACTTAGAGAATCAGCAGCTTAAATGGTTAGCGTTCGCTATGGAAGGGCCTTCCCATCTGCCCGCCGAGCCACCCAAGAAAAATGCCAAGACCCTAAGGCCTGAAACCATAGCTGCGCCTCCACCTCCCGACATTCATCCTGTCGCCCACAGCCTGGAGGAACGATCAGTTCCCAGTGATTCAGGTATAGCAGGTATCAGAGTGGAAACCGCAGAACCCCGTGCAGAAGGCACATCCTTGGAGACCCTGCAGACGTCTGCTTCTGACGCCGAGGGGGATCCCAGGCTTGCATCAACAGACCGGGTGGATCCCTCCCCTGTGTTGAATCCTAGGCCACAAGCATTAGACTCCTGTCAGGTACAGTAGGAGGAGGAATCCTCTGAGTCCTGTTCAGAGGAATTACTCTCCTATGTGTTTTAGCTTCCCTCCCCTCTTGGCTATGCCTCCCCAGAGGAAGAGTCTGCTGAAGCAGATTCCCCAGCAGATGATCTCACCTTTGGTGAGACTATTGCTAAGATGAGGGAGCACTTTAATTGGGATTCATCTGAGATGGCAGAGGTACAGAAAAAGTACTATGAACTGCTCCAGATGGATTCCCCGGCTCCTTCAGCTATCCCCCCAGTACTGCCTGCATTCCTAGATGCTTTTAGTGCAGCAGCTTTGAACCCAGACTCTCCTCATAGGCCTGATAGTTTCTACAGAGTCCCAGAGACAGCCAAATTCCTAGTGAAATGTCCTGCAGCTGACCCAGGCACAACCTTAGTCTTCTGCAAATATGACTTCCAAACTCCTTCAGTCTTCCCTTCTCCCCACAGACAAAGATGGCAAGGCTATGGAATGTTTGGGTAAAAAGGTCTACACATAGTCTGCCCTGGCTTTCAGGCCGTTCAGTTATCAGATCCACATGTCCAAGTATGCCTTGGCTCTTCTAGAAAAAGTAACTAAACAGTTGTCTGACACACCTAATTTCCCGGCCAAAGCTAAACTGTCCAGCCTCATCTCTCTGACCTCCCAGGTCACCAGCCACTCTATTAGGTGCAGCTATGATGCTGCTGAGGCCTCAGCAAGGTCTGCTACATCAGCTTCTGTTCTCAGAAGGTACTTGTGGCTAAGACACTACCTGATGACATCAGGGCAAAGCATCTTAATCCACCTTTAGATAACTCTACTCTGGCACCAGTGCAGCAGAGCTATTTAAGACTTTACAACAAAAGGGGAAGGAACTTCAAGACCTCAAACATCTGTTTGCCTCTCCTATCCCCAAGTTTCATAGGAACTACCCATCTAAGATGCAATTTATTAGGAAGCACTCTGCTCCACCTCCCCCTCCCAGATCTAGGAAAGCTGCCATGAAGCAATCCACTCGTGCCAGACCTACTCAACCCCCAGCTCAGAAGCCTCATATTCAAGACAGGACAGGTAGCCTGTGAACTACTTGCCATTCTTGAAGCCTCCCCTCCCTCCGTCCCACTATCAGTAAAGCTCTCTCACTGCCTCCCGGTGTGGTGACGCATCACTACGGACAGGTGGGTTCTGTCAGTAATAGAAAATGGGTACTTTATGACATGGATCACTACTCCATCTGGGAGGGGTATCCCTCTCTTTCCATCAGTTTTGGACAACCTCAAGGCCAAAGGCATCATTCAGCCTGTCCCACTGACAGAAAGGGGAAAAGGCTTCTATTCCAGGCTCTTTCTAGTCCCAAGAAAAGATGGATCCTGGAGACCAATCCTGGACTTCTCCCACCTAAACCTTTTCCTGCAAGTGCCCCCCCCCCCCCCCCCCCGTACGGTTGCTAACCTTGCAAACTCTCTTCCCTCTGATCTTGCCTTGGGAGTTCATGGCCACCTTGGACATCAAGGATGCCTACCTTCACATACCCATGAGGCTCAATTTCAGGAGATACCTTCGTTTCTATGTGGCCTCTTCTCATTATCAGTTCTCTGCCTTTCTCTTTGGTCTCTCCACAGCACCAAGGGTCTTTACCAAGTGCCTTGCACCAGTGATTGCCTTCTGCAGGACCCAAGGGATCCAGAGTTTCCTCTATCTAGACCTGCTCATCCAGGCGGATTGCAGAGAAACCCTCCAGCTCCACCTGCAAACAACCCTGTCCCTTCTGCAGGCACTGGGTTTCCAGATAAACTACCCCAAGTCCAACCTGACCCCCTACCCAGGACTTAGTGTTCCTAGGGTGCAGGATTCAGACAGATGTCATGAAGGCATTTCTGCCTACCCAAAAGGTGGAACATCTAGCACAGTAACTGCTCTTGGCTCTTCAGACCAAAGAAATGACTGCCAGGTAGTACCTGAGACTCCTGGGTCACATGGCTTCCACTATTCCAATGTTACCATTGGCAAGGCTTCACATGAGAAAGCTTCAGTAGTACCTAATATCCATTTGGACTCAACACATTCATCCTCTGGAGTACAAAATTCCCTTTTTACCCTGTCTCAAGAAAGAGATTCTTTGGTAGGTGAATCAGTTGAACCAACAACCTGGGCCCACCCCTGCCAACACAGGAAATGTACACAGACGCCTCAGACCAGGGATGGGGAGCAACTTTGGGCCCCTAAAAGTCCAAGGCCCCTGGCCAGACTCCAACAAACAGGAGCACATCAATGCAAGAGAGATGAGAGCAATTCTTCTGGCCCTGAGGGCCTTTCAGCCCAGACTCACAGGGCCCACTAAAACTATTCACAGACAATACTACATTTCTGTGGTATGTCAAACAGGGGGGAACAAAATTTTCTTGCTATGCAGACTAGCTCTCCTAGTGTGGGAGCTGGCTACGGAACAGGGGGTAACACTTCAGGCAATTTACATCCCTTCAGAGCAGAACTCTCAGGCAGACAGCTTAAGCAGGTCCTTGTCACAGTTCCATGAAATGGATACTCCACAGGAATATTTTCTTGGATCTAATGCACAAATGAGGTACACTGCAAATAGATTTGTTTGCCTCCCTCATGAACAGACAACTTCCTTCATTCTGTACCAGGTTGCCCAACCCACTGGCGAGGGCAACGGACACCTTTTCAGTTTCTTGGAAGGTTATGTTTCTCTATGCATTCCCACCTTCCCACTCATTCAGAAAGTCCTACTTGAAGATTCAGCAGGACAGACCAAAAATCTTGTTGATGGCCCCCTTTTGGCCAAAACAGCACTGGTTCCCCCTCCTTCTGCATTTAGCCAAGGGTAGTCACCACAAGTTACCCCACAGAATGGACCTTTTCACACAGGACAAGAGATCTCTAATCCACCCACACTTGCAATCCCTACAACTCACCCTGTGGGTGTGGATCCCTTGCAGACATCTATACAATGAGGACGTGCTCTCAGTTCTGCAGGAGACCAGGAAACCTATTACAAGGAGATCTTATGTATCCAAGTGGAAGAGATTCAACATATGGTGTCTTCAGAGACAGTTGGACCCTTTCCAGAGAGTGGTCCCTTTCATATTGTCCTGTCTGTGTGAACTTTTACAGGCAAGATTAGCATATTCCTCCATCAAGGCTCATCTGTCTGCCATTTCAGCCTGCCTGCTTCTGGAACACCCTCTGGCTTCCAGGTTACCCACAAAGCTGTTCTTAAAAGGAGTGCTACATCTCAGGCCCCCCAGGAAGCCCCCCCCCCCCAGACCTGAATTGTGTTAGAGCTCATACTGCCTCCTTTGAACCGGCATCTAAGGCCTGTCTAAAGTACTACTCATGGAAAACAGTTCTCCTTGTGGCCTTAACCTTGGCTAGAAGAGTGTCTGAGTTGCAAGCCCTCATGGCCACCCCCCTTCTCATTTTCCACAAAGACAGGGTAACCCTTAAGACCAATCCATTCTTCATGCCCAAGATGGTCAATGAGCTTTCCTTAATCTCAAACCATCCACCTTCCTTGCCCAACCACAAGGTGACAGTCAGAGAGTCTTACACTCCTTTGATGTGCACAGGCAGATTAGGTTCTACCTGCACAAAACTAAGTCCTTGAGGAAGTCTGACCAGTTATTTGTCTCCTTCCAGCCCAGGACCCTGGGAAAAAAGGAGTAACTAAACAAACCGTCTCTTCCTGGATTTCCAGAGCTGTTAACTTCTGCTGTGCACACCATGGGAAATCATTGGGACACAGGTCAAACCACACTCCACTAGGGTCATGGCCTCTTCTGGAGCTTTTTTCAAAGTTCTGGACACCACCACGATTCTAGAGACAGCCAGTTGGACATTTGTCCATACATTCACCAAACATTACAAGTTAGACCAAATTTCTAGGTCCAGGGCTGGATTCGCCAGGGCTATCCTCCATAGATTAATTGAGAATTCCTCCTAACTGCCACCCTCGTCCTCACAGTGAGCTTTGGCACTCACCTAACAGTACAGAATACTGCAAAATGTGAATAGAAGGACATAGAATAGTAGTATAAAATCTTATCATAACCATAGATGTCCTTCTCTTCCATGTTGTAGTATTCCTTCCCTCCCTCCCTCCTACTGATCTAGCTTTCCCTTCTTGGATGGCACAGGAGTGGCACCGCTTGTCCTGGGACTGAAGTCCTACTGGTGCACTCCGTTCTGAGGTCTGGTGCATGCAGATGTCACTTTTATGGCCCATGCTCGTCTAGCTATGTCAGACGTTCCACGCACCTTGCAGTGACTACAAACCTTTGAAGACTGGCTGGACGTTCGGGTAGCAAAACAAGGAAACCCAAGAGTACAGAATACTACAACATGGAAGGGAAGGACATCTATGGTTATGGTAAGATTTTACACAACTGTTCTGTGCACCACCATTGCCTGCTCCTTCTCTGATCCCACTGGTTGTTTCATAGTCCCTGGATCCAAACCTTCCGAGTTTGACTGGCTCAGATCCAAAGATGTTGGTATCTTCAGATTCAAAGATTTCTCCTAGTGCATTGGCTCTGACTTCTTTGGATGCAAATCCGGGTGTTAACTCTGAGGTTTTTGGAGCCGTCCTTGCCCCCTTGGAGCTTCGGTATTGAATAGCTCAGCTCAAACTTCCGCCTTAGGGAGGTTGCTCTTGGGACAGAGGGAGGCAGTGCTCCAGAAACCTGCCTTCTTGGAGCCGCTGTCTTGCTCTCAGGGGCAGTCTGCCTTCAAGGTAGTGAAAAAAGTGTTTTCTGTTTCGACAGGACGGATCCAGCCTCTTTGGATCTCCAATCTAGTTCCTAAATGTCTCTGTGCTTTGAGCCACATCATTCTGTGCCACAGGGACAACCAGCTGAAGGCATCCAGACCACCCAACAGGGTCTTACAATCTTTTCTGACACCTTACTTGAACATCCCACCAAGGCAATCCCGAGGAAGAGGAAGTGCAAGAGGAGGCAGTTGGACTCTCCACAACAGTTCGTCGCTGAGGATGTTCATCGTGTTTCACTGTTGCAGTCATTACACTTGGGTTATCCTGCTGGCAGGCTACCCGCAGTCGGCCTGAATTCCAAAGTCCTGGTCTGGCGTCGGTTGCTGTCGCCTCTTCCCTGACAGTGCGCCAGGGGAATATAAGATGCAGCCGACGCCATTTTCTTCAGTCTTTCTTGCCGCGCGGTGCCCGAAGCAAAAGCAGTTCGCAAGTGCCGGTCGGCCAACTCCTGAGATTTTCGAAATTGAATTTCAGATCCGAAGTCTTCAATAAAGCTAAGTACCCCGTTGGGGAAACTTTTTTCTTGCTCCAGACCAATGTCAGAAAAAGTTAACAATTGTATTTCTTGTGGGAAGCAAATACCTCATAAGGATTTTCATTCTTACTGTCTTCCTTGCCTAGGCCCTGACCACGACGTTGCTAGTTGTCGGTTTTGTGCTAGATTTAACCAACGCACTATTAAACGTCGGTACGATTTTGCATTTCATTACTTTGGCCGAAGATTTAACTATAAAATGCCGTCGGAACAGCCGATGACCGGAGTTCATAAAAAGCGCAAGGAAAAAGAAAAGGACAGGCATCCGAGGTCCAAAACCCACGACGAAGCCTCTTCTAGGCCAGTCGCCGGTTCTCAGTGAGGCGCTTTCACAGCCCCTGACACCCGCTACCTCAAAGCCACAGGCCACCTCCGACTCCCACGTGGAGACAACTAGGCCTCTGGATACTCAAGGTATTGGGCCTTTGGAAACTAATCCCTCAGATGGGTCCGGAGCCGCTGAGCAGGCATCGGCTTCTGAGGGTGTTTTCAGACCTACACAGCTTTATATCAAGCCAACTTCAGCATCCAAGACAAAGACTAAAACAGCTTTAAAGACAAGGAAACAAGTACAGCATTCTCCAGGACAGACTTCCATGCCTAAGAAACAGATGCTCAAAATGGTCGAAGACCTAATTACTTTGATCAGGGGTTCCCATCCCCCTCCTGATAAGAGGCCTACGCAAGACACTGAATATGATTCCTCTGATCAGGTTTCCATTTCCTCTGACTCGTCTTCAGAACAGAGATACTCTCTTCCTCCCTATGAGGATTCTGATGTTGAATAATCTATTCCTTCAGCTTTTCCTTTGGGGAAACCCTGCATACCATGAGGGAACATTTCCACTGGGAGAGCCAAGATTACTCAGAATCTAATAAAAGGCTCAGAGACTTTCTTCTACTACCTCAGCACAGACCTATTGCTATTCCACCTGTTCTAGACATTGTAGATGATGTATTTTCAGAGTCCGGACTGTCTCCCCACTCTGTACCTCCTGCACCTGTTAAGCCAGGCAGATACTACAGGGTTCCAGATTCTCATAAATTTCTATATAAAAACCCTGCTGCTGACCCAGAAACTATATCTCAGGGTCCCAAAGGGGTCAAGGCCTCTACTGCAAAAACCCTGTCCCCTCAGATAGGGATTCAAGGGCACCGAACAGATGGGGGGAAAAAAGTTTACACTTCTGCTATCTTGGCTGTAAGGGCTTTAAATTGTCAGTTTCATATGCTTAAATATCAGCAATACTTAATGTCATTGCTAAAACAGAAAATGTTGACAAATTCTGAATGTTTTGAGAACAAGGAAATGCAGGATTTATTGCATGCATCTGAACAAGTGGGAAAACATACTTTACAATGTGGTTTTGATTCACTGGAGGCCTCTTGCAGGGCCGCTGTTACAGGTTCTGTCATTAGAAGGCATGCTTGGTTAAAGGAACAGAATCTGCCTGATCATGTTAAAGCAAAATGATTTGGATGCTCCGTTACAGCATGATACTTTGTTTGGTGTTAAGGCAGAAGAGGTGTTGAAGAAAATGGAGGATAAAGCTAAATCTATGCAGACAGTAAATGATTTCTTACAGGTACAGCCATCCAGATTTAGCATGAACTGGCCTTTTAAGAATTGGTCTTTTCCAGTGTCAGACAGGCCACAAAGAGGCAGATACAGATGCCCTAGAGGCAGACAACAGCCCCAGGGCTCATACAGGCCCAAACAATGGGGTGCTTCTACCTCCAAAAGTGGAGAAGACAAATCACAGCCATATAGGAAGCGGTCCCAATGACTTCCCTCTGCCAAGCACTTATCTTTTGGCAGCACCCTTAGGGGGAAAGCTAGCACTTTTTTCACAAAATTGGCACATGATCACCCAGGTCAAATGGGTCTTAAATATAGTCACTCAGGGCTACAGGTTCCACTTTCACACTCTTCCAAAGGCAAAAGGTATGCCAGAACAAGTTTCATCTCTCATGGACATGAGGGCTATTCAGCCAATACCACAACAAGAGCAGGGACAAGGATTTTACTCAAGACTTTTCTTAGTACCAAGAAAGGACAAAGCCTGGAGACCAATTCTGGACCTGTCTATTCTAAATACTTTTCTGGACGTTCCAAAATTCAAAATGTTGACTCTGCAGCAGCTTCTGCCCATGTTGGGCAAGAACGCTTGGCTTGTAACTTTGGACCTCAGAGAGGCATATCTGCATGTCCCAATCAGACAATCTTGCAGAAGATACCTCAGATTCATAGCTGGCTCAATGCACTACCAATTCTCTGCACTGCCCTTTGGCTTATCTACTGTGCCCAGGGTCTTCACAAAATGCCTGGCACCAGTAATTGCATTTTGCAGACAGAGGAATTCAAATATATCCCTACATGGATGACTGCCTTATTCAAGCAGAGACCAAAGACATTCTACTAAAGAATTTGGCGTTTGTAAAAAGATTACTAATTTGCCTAGGGTACACAGTAAACGAAAAGAAATCAAAACTAGTACCCTCTCAAGAGATAATATTCCCGGGTGCAAGCTTAAATACAACTGCCCAGATGGCTTATCTCACGCCAGACAAACAAAGGCAACTGAATTCTTACTTCGGAAGCATGGCAACAAAGACCCAGTTATCTGCAAGAAAAATCCTGCAGGCTCTGGGCTGCATGGCATCCTGCATTCTGCTAATTCCATATGCAAGACTGCATATGAGGAAGCTACAATGGTATCTAAAAAGTGTTTGGACTCAACATTGCCACAGCCTGGAATCATTAATTTCACTCATTCCCTGCCTGCAACAGGAGTTTCGATGGTGGGCACAGGCCTGTCACCACAACAAAGGACAGCCATTCACTTTACCCACAAGCCAGGCAAACACTAACAACAGATCCATCAGATTATGCCTGTGAGGCCCACATGGCAGGAAAATGTATTCAGGTCACATGGCCCGCAAGCCAAAGTCATCTTCACATCAATCAAAAAGAGATGCTAGCTGTACAAAATGCTCTGACAACCTTCAAGGACCTACTTCATCCAGGACAACTGCTGATAAAGACGGACAATACTACAGTCATGTGGTACATAAACAAGCAGGGAGGCACACATTCTTACCCCCTCTGCAGACAAGCCATGATTTTGTGGAACACAGCATTGACTTACCAAGTACACCTGCAAGCACAATTCCTGCCAGGAAAAACAAATGCTCTGGCAGACGAATTAAGCAGAAACCTCATGGATCCTCAGGAGTGGAAACTAGATCCACCAATCTTCAACATGATAACAAGGAAATGAGGATGCCCAGACATAGATCTGTTTGCCTCTCCCCACAACTGCCAACTACAGAGATTCTGCACAAGGACTTATCACAAATAAGCATGGAAAGTGGATGCTTTGTCATTCAGCTGGAACAACCTTACAGTATACGCCTTTCCTCCACTGCCTCTCCTCCTCAAGGTACTCCTAAAGGTCATACAAGAGAAGCCACAAATGACACTGATTGCCCCGGATTGGCTACGCCAGCACTGGTACCCAATCCTAAGGAGCTTGTCTCAAGGCTCAACCTGGACATTGCCTCAAATTCCTCATTTACTGACCCAACAAAACAATCAGATCCTGCACAGCCAACTCAGAACCCTAAATCTGGCTGCATGGCGGATAGTGTAAACATTCAGAATACACCTCTCTCTAAAGCAGTTATGGATGTTATTTTGGAGGCCAGGAGGCCCAGCACCAGAAAATCTTATGCAGAAAAATGGAAGAGATTCTGTGCTTGGAACCAAGCACAAGGAATTGACACGCTTGTTCCAAATATTCCTCAGATTTTAGAATACCTAACTGAGATGCTGGACAAAGGCTTATCCTTCTCATCAATTAAGATCCATGCCTCTGACATTTCAGCTCATTACAATACGGACCCACCTATTTTTTCACATCCATTGCTTAGGCAGTATCTCAGAGGGGCCAAAAGCATAAGACCTCCAGGGAGAGCACCAATACCTGCATGGGACCTCAGTTTTGTCTTGGAAAAACTCACACTGCCTCCTTTTGAGCCTGCCAATACAGCTGAGATAAAATTCTTATCGTGGAAAACAGCTCTGCTCCTAGCAATAACTTCAGCAAGAAGAGTCTCAGAGTTACAGGCATTAATGGCTGTGGAACCTTTTATTATCTTCCATCCGGACAGGGTTTCTCTAAGGACAAACCCAACATTTATGCCTAAGGTAGTGTCCAGTGTGGCTCTTAACCAAACCATTAATTTGCCTACATTTTATCCAAACCCACAGAATAAAGGGGAGAGACTTCTGCATTCTTTGGACATACACAGACAGCTGCGCTTCTACTTGGACAAAACTAAAGCTTTCAGAAAGACTGAGCAACTTTTAGTAGCATATGCAGCAGGATCACAAGGAAAGGCTATCTCAAAACAGACTATTTCAAAATAGATAGGACACTGCATCGTTTCTGCTATTCACAACATGGCAAATCAGTGCCTAAGGGCATTAGACCACATTCGACCAGGGCAGCAGCCACCTCAGCAGCCTCCCTCAGAGGAGTACCAACCAAGGATACTTTGGAGGCTGCAACTTGGACTTCAGTGCACACTTTTACTAAGCACTACCACTTACCTCTATACTCTAAATCCAGAGCAGGCTTTGCCACTGCAGTTCTGCAGGGCCTCATAGCCACTCCTAATTCTATTTAGACCCAGCCGCCCAACCTCAGCTTTGGGATTCAACCCAAGTGTAATGACTGCAACAGTGAAACACAATGAACATAATACAGTTGTGTACCTACCATAAATGTAGATGTTCGAGTGTATTCACTGTTGCAGTCCAGGTTACCCACCCACCATCCCCCTTTCTTTGCTGGGACTTATTCTCTATTCTATACAACCTATGTGGTGTATTTGCTTGTAGATGAAGGTAATGTTTATTTTAGTGCATGCTTTTTATAAGCAATGTTTTTAGCCTACCCTTTTGGGGGCACCTGACATCTGTGGCAAGAAAAACTGAAGAAAATGGCATCGGCTGCATCTTATATTCCCCTGACGCACTGACGTCAGGGAAGAGGCGACAGCAACCGACGCCGGACCAGGACTTTGTAATTCAGGCCAACTGCGGGTAGCCTGCCAGCAGGATAACCCAAGTGTAATGACTGCAACAGTGAATACACTCGAACATCTACATTTATGGTAGGTACACAACTGTACTATACTGACTTCACTAAAGGAGAAGGGTCCACACGATCACCTCCAGAAGATGTCTCATTTGGAGACATTCTGAAGATCCTTAAGCAGAGAGGTGGTTGGTCCTCCAGCCGTGCTTCACCAGAGGAATTGGTATTTCTGGAAGGTTTTGGAGATAGCCTACTTCCTTGGTTACTCTGCCCACCAATGAGCTCAATGATTTGGTCTCCAGGCAGGCATGCAAGGAACCTGACTCAGGTGAGCCAGTCTCTAAGAGGCCAGCTCAGATTCTAGCTCCACCAATCAGGAAGAAATTCTGGAGTAAGGGGGGTGCCAGTGGATGCTATGGTCATGGTAGCTGCCACTAAGAAGAAACTTTCTGAACAAAGTCTAGGGCAATGGACGGATTTGGGAAGCATGTTTATGCATCAGTGACCTTTGCTGTTAGGTCACTGAACTATTTTGCACATTTTAGTAGGCTACAAAGGGACTTGATCAAGGAACTTTCTGGGACTATTACTTCTGAGGCTCAATCTTCTGAGGCCTGTCAGTTGGCTACCCTTCAATCCATTTCAAATTCGTCCATAATCACAGGAAGTTACTAGGCTATTGTCCCTAAGGCCCCCTACAAGCCTAGCCAATAATTTAGCCCATATTCTGACAAGTCAGCACCTGATGACCCTGTCCAGCAGGGACACCGGTGGAATCCTAGGGGTGTATTTTCTGTTCCCCATCCAGTTATCCAGGTTGCACTTAAAAAGGGTTAATGAAGTACTTTGCTTGACATGGAGAGAGAGTCTATTCCACAGAAGGTGGAATCTCTGGGACACAAATCTTTCCCGCCAACAAGTCCTGTTGATGTCACAGACCAGGTTGAGGTCTTGAGTGCGGGTTACTCGAGTGGAGCTTGAGTTACAAATATGCAGCAGTCCCATCAAGGTGAGGTCTGAGATTGCGTTGTATGTGAGACAGAGGTCACTTCTAAGGAGTCTGTATGAGACTGAGTAGAGGGAAGAGGGCTTTTAGCCTATCTGTGTAGGGTAGCTGTTTGAGGCCTTGGATTCTCCTCATGGGGAACCTCTGTGGTCTATCCAGCTGCTGCATGTGCTTTGTGAAGTACATACCAAAAGGGGTGTTGTACTCAATGGGTCTTAAAAGGGAAGAATACAGGGATGTTATGATCTCTTTGCCCCTGGATAAGATACCCTTCCTAATGAGGTGGGCCATGTAGAAAGCTTTCTGTACAGTGGATGCAATATGGTGGTCAAAAGTCAGTTTGCTCTCAACTTGGGTGCCCATGTCCCTCACAACTGATTGTGTGCTTAGGACCTTGTTATTAATGTGATAATTTGTGGTGATGTCACTCTCCCCAAGGGGGATGATGCATTTTTTGACATTCAGTTTGAGGGCCATGTTTCTGGCACTAGTCGTTTGTTTGAGTGAGACCCTCTTGGAGGATGTCCATATCACTAGGGGAATTGATGATAGCGCCAATCTTGCAGTCATCTGCAGACTTAGTCAGCCACAGCCCACTGGTTTTGGCCTGCACCTCAGAAAAGTATATCCCAAAAATAGAGGCCCCAAGACCAATCCCTGGGGTACACCGTTCGTTACAGGTCTACTGATTGAGGTGGCTTCCCGTATTTTGACATGGTGGGTTCTGTCAGTGAGCCAGTTAGCTACCAATCTGATAACATATGGATTGATTCCTAGTTGAGAGAGTTCATCTATTAAACCAAGTGGGGGAATAGTGTTGAAGGCTTTGGCCTGGTCAAGGTAGGAGGTGTGCACAGTCATCCCCTCTTCCATGGCTTTGGTGACTGTCTCATAGAAGTCGACCAATTTTAACAGGCAAGACCTCACTTTGAGGGAACCAAACTGTGTGGGATTGAGTGTTTGAAGGTTGCCAATGTCCTTGTTAATGAGGTTCATGATATTCTTGTTCCATGGCCTTGCATTTCAGGCTAGTTAGGCTCATAGGCCTATAATTTCCAGTGTTGGTGGACACTCCACTTTTGTGCAGAGGGATGACGGTGGCTGTCCTCGACTTGGCTGGGATGAAGCCAGTGCTCAGACTTTGGTTAAGTAGGGTGCCTAATGGTGCTGTAAGTTCCTGCCTGAGTTCATGTAGGATGAAGTAACACACTGGAGTCTGACCACCACAATAAATGGAATAATTTATTTCGGACAAGTGCTTTCACGTGTATCAAACACGCTTCTTCAGATCCTTAACAAAAGTATTCTACTAGGCTGTACATATATATACTCACTAAGTAAATTCTCTTTAATTAAACAATGCACTTAATCAATCAAGCAATTAAACAGATGAAACAATTTAGAACAATTTAAAACCATTGCAACAAAAGCAGCATAAAACACCAAATGAAGCAACGCTATATGTTTTGCTCAACAAGTTTGTATAGAAAGTTTGCATAAAAACATGACATAAACCATCATAAAAAACACCTTAGGTAAGCTCTGATTTGTGTCAAAAACTATACATTTGATGTAGTCCAATATAAAATGAAATATAATATATATGGTAGTTCCAAAACTAGTACATGGAATCATGCACCTTGACCATGAAACAAAACAAGTACTAAGACTTGCGAGAATTCACAGGATACCAACGCTGACAAGTTACTAACAATGAATGCATTCTATCAAATGACCATATATTATATGTATAAATCACATAGAAATATATACATCTCTGGACAAAAAATTTGTGTCTCATATCCATTTAAACCTGTCATATGAAGAACAAAACCGTTGTAATAAAATCAACGATCATGTGGTATAAAACAGTAAGACAAATATAAATATGTAAAAACTTGTGTTTGTTAAGACCTCTTCAAATAGAATGAGCGAACATCTCATTCTTCAGTGAGTAAAGTGCTTGTGCATATAAATAATGTAAAACGCAGTCAAGTTAAAAAACGCAGTCGAATTGAAAAGCGCAGTTGAGTTAAAAAAACAATTTCAAACTTGTGTAGGTTAACACTATAAATCTCAAAAATAGATTCGGAGCACATACTTCACTACATAGTAAAATTTCAGTATGTGCGAATCAATAAACATATAATCAATATCTAGGCAACTGACTGCAAACATAAATATGGATAACCATAAATATTAACATATGTAAAAGAGCAATGATGTGGAGCCATTAAAATTCAACAGTAGGTATATGTTAACGTATATAAATATAACACATTCCTCATATTATGAAATGGCATGTAAACATGTTTTAAATTCATAAACATGTGTATAAAAGTACTCATGGTATGTGAGTGTAAGTTTGAATATCTATATATATCTGTTTAGAATGACTATAAAAGTGGCTATTGAAATCAGAGTCTCAGCATAACATTCATAAATAGCAAATAAGTAAATAAATAAATAAGCGATGGAATAAATTGATCCACTCACAAAAATAAAACCTAGTATTCATGAGTCTATTATGAAATGTAATAACTTATTAAAATGTAAATAAATATTTAAAATCTCATGAAAATATGAAAAAGTAAAACTCAAATACTCAATTCATCGTACAGTAAACATATATGTACATATATGGATCATACTACTATCTTATATATTAGATATCAATACATTAGTATATAGAATGCTGATATGCAATAATGAAGCCATTTAAAGATGCAACTTGTAGGATGCAGCCTGTGATGTTATCGGTCTCATGGAGGCTGTATTTTTTGCCTTTGAAAGGGCAGTGATGGCTTGCTCCATAGAGGTAAGGGGAGAGGGGCAGGTACTGGGGGACAGAAAGGTGAAGTTTTCGCTGAACGTCTTTGCCATCTACAGCGTTTGTGTATGTGGTGTCCTTGACCACCAGTTCTGAGCAGATCTGAGTGCTTCCTTTGAAATTGCGGACATATGTGAAGAAGGTCTTATGATTGTCTTTAGTAAATGTGCCAGTCCCAAAGAGGCTTATCGTACATGCAACCCAAGGGGCCTCAAGGACTGTGGGTTCAGGCATATCCATTACGAGGCATGTCTGGATGTGCTTATGTGATTTTGCAGAGCCTTTCAAGTCCTCATTTGTGAATGCACCATTTGACGGTGTTCGTTGTTTGGCCCAGAAGTGAAGGACACACTTTCCAGGTATGAGAAGGATGGAAAGATGCTCTTTGCAGTGTGCGTACATTTTCAACCCCTCAGATCTTTTTCTAGGAATCAACGAGGGGGTCAGAAGATGTTTTTCAGAAAGTCCTAGGGTCCTTTCCAGGACACAAGTGAAGATAGATCTCCTAGGGGCAGAGGAGGGAACTCTAATGGATGACGACGCCTCCACAGCCGAGGAGGCCTGCAAAACCAGGGGTCCAGAGATTACTCTTCTGGTAGATTGTACCAGCACTCTTGAAAGGAGGCTCAATTGTCCACCTCTGGATTCATTTGGGTGTTGACTATCCCTGCACCAGAGAGCCTGGCTACAGATAACTAAAGATACTTGGGTGCAGAGGATTATTTCCAGAGGTTATATAATTCCCATTTTCCCTTACACCCCCAACTGTATGCAACATTCCCAATGTTCCACTCAGAGGAAAGCAAGGATTCCAAGTGTTTCCATGTCTTAATGACTGGCTGATTACCACCCCAACTAGGCATCTACTAACAGCAGCAGATTTGTTCTCATCTGGGGATAACAATAAATTATAAGAAGTCTCAGTTGCAACCAACTCAGACTTTAGAATTCATAGAGGCAGTCTTCAACACGATATCAGTGACAGCTTCTCTTCCTCTCTCAAGAGTACAGAATATCAGATTCCAGGTCAGGAAAATAATTCACAGTACCAAAATTTCAGCCCAATTGATCCTTAAATCCTTGGGGACAAGATCAGCTGCCATAATCTTAGCTCCTCTAGCAAGATTTCGTATGAGAAATCTTTAGAGGATGGTAACAACACAGTGGTCGATTCTTTACCAGCTCATGTCAGCACAAATAAGAATCACTCAGGCATTCAAGAGATACCAGTGGTTGTTGAGTCAGTCATATCAGGTTCTACATGGCCGTCCTTTCATTCTCCTTCAACCCAAGGCAATGGTGACCATGGAAGCTCCCCAGATGGGGGGGGCACTTCCTGGGGAAACAGTCCAAGGCACTTTGTCCCCCGAGAAGGCCAACTTTCATATCAATGTCCTAGAGTGCTTTTAGCATTGCAGGCCTTATGTTGTCCCTTTAGGGGCAATTGCAATTCATACAGACAATTTGTCAACAGTTTGTTACTTCAGCAAGCAAGGAGGAACAAGATCATACACCTTGTTTCAAGAAGCACTGAGTGTGTGGCAATGGGCAATCTCAGCCAGCCGCTTTCTCATAGCAATACACATTCTGGGGAAGTCCGGTGTGATAGCAGATAAATTGAGCAAGTCCATTTTTCTACCTTATGAGTGGTCTCTCAACATGAAAGTGACAGAAATTATTTTCTGTCAGTGGGCCAGCCTTGCTGTAATCTTTTTACTTCTCCCCTAAACAACAAGAGCAACATCTACTTTGCCCTCATCTCACCTCCAGGGAAATCGCTGAAGAATTCCTCCTGGTATTTATGCTTATCCACCAATTTCCCTAATTCCAAAATTCCTGTAGAAAGCTGCCAGGTTGAAGAACAAAGTTATTCTCATTGCACCATACTGGCCTTGACAGATTTGGTTCCCCTTCCAATGGCTTCATCTGCTTTACCAACCTTGGATTCTGGATCCAATTCCAGACCTCCTCTCTCACCTGACAGGTATGACTCATCTGGATATTTCAAGCTGACATAGTGGTTTCTAAAATTCTGTTAATAGCCCAGACAGCCAATGCTCTCTTCCCCATTATTCATATTTTTTAATCTTCCCAGAAGCCTTCTACAGGAACACTTTACACAAGTAAATGGAAAAGGTTCACTTGCTGGGCGCAACAAAAACACATTGAACCTTTCTCAGCGCCTGTAAATTGTATACTTGAATTTTTGGCATTGATTTTTAATGAAAGAGCTAGCTCCTCGACAGTTACAGTTCATTTAGCAGGGATCTTTAATTTTCTTATTGGATTTGAAAATTCTTCTGTGGCCTCTTCTAAACTTTGTAAAGCAATTTTGAGAGTCACACTCCTGCTAAGATCCTTGTATAAAGATCCTACTCCTCCATGGGATTTGAATTTGGTACTGCAGGCCTTAAATAATTCTTCCTTTGAACTAGTAGCTAAATGTGATCTTAAGTTTCTGACCTGGAATTTCTAGTGTCCATTACCTCTGCTAGAAGAATTTCAGAACTTCAAGCATTGTCCTCTAAACCTCCCTACTTAATCTTTGATAAGGACAGAGTAACATTAAGTACCAACGCTTCTTTCCTTCCTGAGGTGGTGTCAGAATCCAATATTAATCCATCCATTAATTTGCCAGTTTTCTTTTCTAAATTTACAGACAAAGGTGAGTTTGTTGGATGTTCGCAGACAATTGTTTTTACTTACACAAAACAAAAGAAATTAGAAAGACAGATCAACTGTTGGTGGCCTTTGTGGAGGCTAAATTAGGAAAACCAGTTGCAAAGGTAACTAGCCAGATGGCTGAAGGATTGCATATCACTTATCTACAACAAATTGAGACTATCCTTACCAAAACTTTTAAGAGCACATTCAACTAGATCCATGGCAGCTTCTTCAGTATTCCTCTCTGGGGCTTCCATGGATGACATACGTGCAGTTTCAACTTGGGCCAAACATTATACCTTTATTACTCATTACAAACTGGATCTGGTTTCGAGGAGAAGAGCAACTTTGGCTCAACTGTGCTCAGGAATATCCATCCTTAGAGTTCACCCAGGAATTTAGGTAGCTGGGGACTCTGTCCCAACAGCTGAGGATAGAATGAAAATGGACAACATCAGATAAAAAAGTTAATGTACTTACAGTAACGTTGGTTTGTTGTCCATTTTCATTCTTCCCCCAACTCTCCACTTACCAACCCCCAAGCTTTTTCACAATGGACTTTTGGAAGAACAAGAGATTATAAGGACACCCCTGTCCTTCATGTTGAGCTCCAAATATGGTTTTCATGTTAGGATTTTTATAGTAGTTCTTTCTATTATGTAAAACAGCAAACAAGATCTGGTATGTGTAGGGTGTGGTGCATTATGGGTAAGGGAGGAGCTCAAGAGCCTTTTGGTGGACATGAGCTAGAGTAGCAGCCGAGTTGGATCCGACGATCGTTTCCGAACCCAACAGTTGAGGAAGAATAAAAATGGACAACCCAGATGAAATGTTATGGTAAGTACTGTGTACATAACTTTTTACAGGTTATAGACATTGGCGTGTTACATGGCTTGTGATATTGAGTGTCCATGAGACTTGCTTCATTTTCCTGACAAAATTATCAAATTCCTGTTTTCATGATGCAGAATTGCCATTTAAATGGAGAAAATAATGATGCCATTGTAAGGTGGTTTGTTGAAATAAATCGGAAAACTATTTAAGTTATTATGAAATAATTCACAAATTTCTAAATTGCATGGATGTGGAAACAGCACTTGCAGTTACAGGTTGGAATCTTAGAAGAGTTGTATTATAACAGCTGAGCCCTCATAAAATATGGATGTGTTACTTTTAACTTTAGAGAACCATATGCAAGGGTACGTTTGCAAAGTATGTAATTTTGCATACAAGATCTGGTAAATCTTATGGTAACATCATTTTCAATAAAAGATCCATATTCTTGCCATACACCATTTACAGTGCCATCATTTTTATTTCATGCAGTGTTGAATTAAAATGGTCTTAATTTGACTTCAGTTTTTTGTTCAGATTCCGGGATTTCTCTGTTTTTTTTTTTTTCTTCCAGAATATATTCTGAACATTTGGCGTCCACCTCCCGACCTGCATTCCCTTTTAAAGGAAGGTGCAAGATATAGGATTTATCATGTAACTACATCACAGTGCAGAGGAAGAGCAGGCATCGCTGATGTCCAGTTGACAGCAACCAAGAAAACTCAGTTTCAGCTTTTACAGGTAACCTGCAAGATTTCAGCCTCTGCAAATTTTATGAGAGACCATTTTAGAGTATATTCCCTATGATTTATTTGTGAACCCAGTTTAGAGTATATTCCCTATGATTTATTTGTGAACCCAGTAGTGCAGAATTCTCTTGTTACTGTTAGGTTGTTCTTTTATGTCTTACCTCTTTCTCAGTCTCATGCGTTTTTTAAGATAGCAAGTCCTGCAGAACTGCGTTACCAGTATAACTTCTGTATTCATGCATCCTTCAGGTAGGCCTGGCTGCCAGGCCAGAACACATGGGTATAAGTAGTTATGAAAATGGAAATGGTGCAATGTCAACCTTATAAAATGGTGTTGATTATAAAGGTTTCTTCAACTGCACCTTCTAAGACCTTTCCTCGCATATTGTTTCTTTCTTCGTATTTGTAAGAGGCAGCAAGAAGTGTGTGTGTGTGTAGTACAGCTCTGGGCATATAGTTTAACTATTATGTACAAATGCTGCTAGCAAGAGAAAAGTAACATAAAGCTTGCCATATCTACTGACAGAGATGAACCCCTGACAGTGACCCAGCTGACCAGAATCGGATTAGTAGCTCAGGCACCTGTTGCATCTGGCACTGATAGAGAAAGGAGAGTGGTGAAGGGTTTGTGCCCACTTGCTTTACTCAAGAGTGGAGGCAGGACTATTGTCCAGAATGCATACATTATACTGATTTTTCACATTGGGGACTGGAGAAACATGTACAGTGTGCTTTATTATAAGAGGTGGAGTAGTTTGCAGGCTTATGTTACTTGTAGAAGCGAGTGTTAGTGCAGAGATTCACCAGTTATTCATCCTTCTAGAGAATGCTTCCAGGACACGCATGGGGTAGTAGGGAACTTAACTGGAAATCCCTGATGGCTGTCTTATTGTTGGTTCCTCTGTCTGCTCTCACACTGATGAATGGGAACAAAAGGGAGTGGTAGCTGGCAAGCAGCAGGGGACAAAATGCACCAAAAAGAAGTAACGTGAAACTGGACAAAGTGTACAAGGCCTAAAACTTTTAGCCGACTAAGCATGGGTTTTACCACATTCAAGTCTTGCGCTGCCTCCCATCTCCTAACTGGGATTTCACTTAATCTTCAACTCATGTTTGAGCAAGTTTACAACAAAGTCTCAAAATTTGCTTCTGTTTACCCATGTAAAACATTATCTTCACTGATTAGAATTACACCTGTATCTAGCCATAGCTAGTTGTCCTTTGCTCACAGGATCTTATATTCTATTAAATGCCCAGCTCTCATTGCCACTGTTTATGGATACACTCCTCCTATGAGCTAAGGGAGTCAGGAGGCAACTAGTCTACATTCAAAAATCTAAAATCATGTTTAGTGATTTCAGCAAAGTATGCTATATAGCAACCTATCAGAAAATATTTGTTTCAGCTCCCTTACTCTCTTAAACAACCTCTCCCTTCAACACCTCTCAAGAGTTTTCTGTTGTTGTAACAATTCCTGTTCCCTCTCTGAGATTGTTTTCATCATCCTCGATACTTTCCCACCTACCTTTCATGATTTATTTTAACTCCAAGTCCATAGTAAAGGATTTTTTTTTTTTTTTACTTTGTCACACTTTTCCTAACAGTATCAAGACTACCCTAAGTTGTTTACTCCATGCCTGTTAGTCTCTTATCACTTCTAAGACTTCTCAAATACTTAAAAATACTGCGCCTTTCTTGTTGTATGTATATAATATTTTGCTGTCATAAAATCTTACTGCAAGCATTGTTTACTCAGGTTATACTGGATGCTGTCCTACAATGCTGTAAATATGTTTACATTGCTGTATCCTATTGTATACAGTGTCATTCTGTTTTTTGACTCTAGTTGGATTGTGACTAAAAAAGGGTGCTTGAAGTAGTAGTTTTAACTAAACAAATTGCCAAATAGCATGTAATGTATAGCCATCTTCCATGGTATAGAGGAAAAAAAGTCCTGATTGTAGCCCAGGCGACCCAAGATCTATTAACAGCTCCAAACTTAATGGAGCTACCAGGGGAGAATGGGTGTGCCCATTCTGCTCAACTTCAAGAAGCGATAAGTGCTCAAAAGGCATGTCGCTGTAGCCTTTTAATGCTTAAGGTGTTAATAAGGTGGTAGAAAATGAGAAAGTGTGGGGGGGGGACTACAAAACAGCTGTTTTAATTTGAATACTACTAACTGCATCAAACCAGAAACCTTTTTATTTTTCATCATAAAATTCCACACTTGATGTCATTTGATCCTTTCACACTGAAGCTCACTCAGATTGCATGTCACTTTACTGTAGCGGTGTGTAGAAGTAAAATGGAACATTGTATCTTTATTATTCATTTGCTGTCATTTTAACTCAAGCTGATGTCGGAACTTTGAACTTTTATTCACACTTTTTTGTTTTTTTTCTTGTGTCTAAGAATCAGTCAGCATAATTTTATCATTTTATTTTATTTATTTTATTTTATTTATTTTATTTTACATTTGTTGACCGGGATGGTCCGACTGGATACATGTCCATTTTCAGCGGAGGCCCGGGGAGAAAAGCTCCACATTGACAGTAAGTTACATACATGTTACATAGATACATATTGTTTCATTTAGTAATTAATACAAATGAGGAGAAGACATGAAATATATGTATTATAAAAAAAGTCTTAGGAATAACAGACACAGACCACAACATAACTTTTTCTAACCTAGGTTCATAGGTTCATACTAGGCTATCTGCCCTAGGGCATTTATAAGCCTAGCCAGAGTGTGTGTGGCTTTCACCACCCCTTAGGATGAGAATACTATACCCATTAGTTTGCTGTGCCTCTGTCCAGCAGTGATACAGAGATGATTCCCGGGGTAAACCTACGATCTCCCATCCACTCGTCAAGATTTCTCTTGAACAGAGTCAGTGAGGGGCTCTGCCTCACATGGACTGGGATTCTGTTCCATAGTGTAGGGAGTCTCTGGGTGATGAATCTGTCCCTCCAGCACGTCCTATTTATATCCGTGTTGAGGTTTAAGTCTCTTGCTCTCGTGGCTCTGGTGGATTTGGATTTTTTGAGGTGGAGCATGTCCATTAATTCCGGGTTGGACATGGCCTTGTATGTCAGGCACAGATCACCTCTGAGCAGACGGTATGCGACTGAATAGAGCTGGAGTTTCTTCAGTCGGGCATCGTATGACATATGTTTGAGCCCCTTTATCCTTTTGGTGAGGAACTTTTGGGGTCTTTCCAACTGCTGCAGGTGTCGGGTAAGGTACATTCCGAATGGGGCGTTATACTCAATCATTGGTCTGATAAGTGAAGAGTACAGGGGTACAATGACCTCTCCTGATCTGGATGTGAATCCCTTCATGATCAGGTGGGCAATGTAGAAGGTCTTCCTAACCACTTTGGCAATGTGAGTGTCAAAAGAGAGGTTACTGTCAACTTGGGTCCCCAGGTCCCTGATAACTTCTTCCGTGTTTAATGGATTACCACTTATGTGGTAATTAGGGGTTACCTTGTTTTTCCCAAAGGGTATGACTATACATTTTTTGGCATTTAGCTTAAGGCCATGGCCCTGGCACCAGTTATCCATTTCTATGAGACCTTTCTGGAGGATGTTTGTGTCTGATGGAGTGTCAATTATGGTGCCCAGTTTGCAGTCATCTGCAAATTTTGTCAGCCACAATCCCCCTATGTTTGCCTGCACTTCAGAAAAATAAATGCCGAACAAGAGGGGGCCCAGGACTGAGCCCTGTGGGACACCGCTCGTGACCGGCTTAGAGTCTGACATGGCACCAGCAACTCTAACCCTGTGTGTTCTGTCCTTGAGCCAGTTTGCAACCCATCTTGTGACAATATGGGTTTACATCTAAGCTGGTGAGCTTTTCTATGATGCCCGAGTGGGGTATTGTGTCGAACGCTTTTGCTAGGTCAAGGTAGGCTGTAGTGAACTGCCTTACCCTCATCAATGGCCTTAGTGACTGTTTCGAAAAAGTTGACCAAGTTCAAGAGGCAGGATCTGCCCTTGACAAAGCCAAATTGGGTAGGATCCAGTGTCTGTAGGTCCCCAATGTCTTTATTTATGAGTTCCATTATGATCCTCTCCATAGCTTTGCAGACAAGGCTCGTCAAGCTTATGGGGCGGTAATTTCCAGGGTCCGTAGAAGCACCGCCTTTGTGGAGTGGGACCACAGTTGCCGTCGCCATTCTTTGAGTGCGTATCCTGTAGTAAGGCTAAGATTAAACAGCAGCCTTATGTGTGGGTTTAGTTCCTCATTGAGTTCGTGTAGCACACAGCTGGGGACACCGTCCGGTCCCATTGATGCTGTGTTTTTGCTTTAGAGAGAGCAGCTCTCACCTGGGCATCTGAGAGGTTTGGGAGGCTAGACCCTGGTGGGATAGATATTTTTCCTTTTGGGGGGGGGGGGGAGAAATTTGCACTGAACCTGTCTGCCAGTATGTTGGCAATGCCTGTGGGTTCAGTGATTTTTTTTATCATTTTGGACTAATTCTGAGCATATCTGGGAGTTTCCACCCAGGTTTCTAACATAGCTAAAGAAGGCTTTATGATTGTCTTTTGTGTCATTAGCGATTTTTCTCTCAAAGTTGGCCTTGGATGATTTTATGAGTGATCGTAGTTTTTTGCTAGTATTGATCAGAGATGCCTTCCCATTTAGGGATTTTGCTCTGTCATGTAGTAGCTTTCTCCTCTTGTTGTAGAGTTTGTTTATGGCTGGAGTCCACCAGACCTTTTAGCAAAGATTTAAGGGCTTCCATATCTGAACAGAAAAATTCACAAGGAAATATGGGGTTAGGTCAATTGAGAAAAAGGTCTAAAGTTTTTATATTTGGATAGTCCTGAAGAAAAATATGAACTTGGCTTACTGAAGAGGAGTTAATCTGGGTTTGAGCATTGGCAAAGCCAATGTGACTTAAAATGGTATTTTAGACTCTTTTTGAATTGGGTTAGGGAGGTAGTAAGAGTGAGGTTGAAAGGAAGGGAGTTCCATATTTTTCCAATGGCGTTGGCAAACAGTTTATCACCCCCTGAGTTACAGGATTTGACTGTTTGTACAAGTAGCCTGTTTGATGAGCGTAGACTGTTGAGATTGGTGTAAGGTATTATTAAATTTGTCAGTGCAGGAGTGTTGTCAGGTTGTATGAGAATTTTAAATGCTTCTGTGAGTTGGTTCTGCTGGAGAAGGTTTGGTAATTCTATCTAACCGAGGTTTCGTAGGTTAATACAGTGATGAGTTCTATAGGGCATGCCAGTTGCAAATCTGGCAATATGATTATAACAACATGAGAGTTTATTTAGGTCAGATTTGTTAAGGTTAGTAAGCATGGGGGAGGCATATAGAAGGGTCGAGAGAAGATGTGAGCGGGCAATGGCCACTTTTGCAATTGGAGTTAGGAAGGATTTCTTGTTAACGGTTTTAATAGTTTGGTTAATGTGCATGTCGAATCTAAGTTTATTGTCAATGGTAACTCCTAATAGTTTAGTATAGGAGTCTGGGGAGATAATAGTCCCATTGTTGGATTGTATAGTAAAGGATATGGGAGTGGGTTTATGGGTTGGATGGAAGAGTAATAGTTTGGTTTTGTTTGGATTCGGGATCAGATGACGTCCTGATAGCCAGTTCTCTACTGCAGTAAAAATGCATTGGGTTGTGGATATTAGGTTAACTGGAGATGTATCGGAACAAACTAATGTCGAGTCATCTGCATATTGAATACAGGTGGCCTCAGGGATGGCTGTGTAGAGGTCATTAATAAAGACTGAAAAGAGAAGAGGTCCCAATATGGAACCTTGAGGAACCCCTATGGTATTTGGTAAGAGGCTAGAGAGCTTATTCTGCCAGAGTACAGCTTGTTGCCTATCAGAGATATAGGCATGAAACCAGTCCAGTGTTTGGTTGTCTAGGTAGAGAGTTTTCAGAGTGTGATGAAGAAGTCGGTGGTTAACCATATCAAAGGCCTTTGATAGGTCCAGAAAGAGAGCTGAGGATATTTTTTTGTTATTCCGGTTATGGTTTATTATGTCAGTAAAAGAGAGGAGGGCAGTAGTTGTACTGTGGTTGGGTCTGAAACCATGTTGTGAACTGGTTAGTAGATTGTTCTGGATAAGATAGTATAGAAGTTGTTTGTGTACACACTTTTCCATGATTTTGGCCAGTGGTGACAATATGGCTATTGGCCTATAATTTGATAGATGTTCATCGTGCATACAGCTGCAGTCCTAACAGATGGGTATTCCTGCCGTCAGGCGGGTCCTCAGTCGGCTGAATTCCAAAGTCTAGGTCCGGCGTGGGATGTCGTCGCTTCTTCCCTGACGTCAGTGCGACAGGGGTATAAAAGAACCAGCCAACGCCATTTTCTTCAGTCTTTCTTGCTGCGCGGTGCCTGAAGCAGAAGCAGTTCGCAAGTGCCGGTCGGCCAGCTCCTGAGATTACGAATATTTTTCAACCGAAGACTTCTTGAAAGCAAAGTAACCTGTTGGGGAAACTTTTCTTACCTCAGACCGATGTCAGACAAAGTTAATAATTGCATTTCATGTGGGAAACAAATACCGCATAAGGATTTCCATTCCCAATGTATTCCTTGCTTAGGCCCAGACCACGACGTCTCGGCCTGTCGTTTTTGTGCTACATTCAACAGACGCACTATTAAGCGTCGGGCGGAGTTCGCCCAACACTATTTTGGCAAAAAGTTTAATTACAACATGTCGTCGGATACTCCGACTCCAGTTTTGAGTAAACGACGCAAAGATAAGGACCGACATACGAGGTCCGCGACTTCTACCGACACCACGCTAAAGCCGGCTACAGGTGCTCCGGTTCTCAGCGAGTCGCCTACACAGCCCCTGACTACCGATGACACTTCATTAGCGGTGTCTTCTGTGCCCGAGGTCGCAGGCTCTTCGGCACACACCCTGACTACAGATACCGAAGCCACTCTTGGCGGGGAAACTCAGAGTTCAGACAGGCCTGCCACCTCTCAAGGTGTCTTCAGGCCTTCTTCTTTTTCCATTAAGGCTTACACTAAATCTAAAGCAGCCATGCATTCTAAAAGACAAGCTCCACAGGGCCCCTCTCAAGGCCCCATGCCTAAAAAGCAGATGCTCAAAATGGCTGAGGATTTGATTACTCTTATCAGGGGTTCTCAACCCCCCTCGGACAAAAGGCCCAGAGTGGAGGAAGAATACCCTTCCTCGGACCAGGCCTCCATTACTTCAGAACATTCTGAGGACCAGGAACATTCTTACTCCCCTTTTGAAGATTCTGATGCAGAGGAGTCCATTCCCTCTGTCTCCCCCCCTGAGGATTACTCTTTTGGGGAAACCTCGCATACCTTGAGGGAACACTTCCACTGGGAAGGCCAAGAGTATTCAGACTCCAAGAAAAGGCTCAGGGATTTCCTCTTGCTCCCTCAGCACAGGCTTCTGTCTATACCTCCTGTCTTAGACATACTAGATGATGTGTATTCAGAGGCCAGCCTTAACCCAGATTCTTTACCTCCAGCTCCAGTCAAGCCTGACAGGTATTACCGGGTTCCTGATTCACACCAATTCCTATACAAAAGCCATGCGGCTGACCCAGAAACTATTTCACAGGGTCCCAAGGGAATTAAGGCCTCCACTGCCAAAAATCCATTACCTTCAGAGAGAGATTCCAGAGCTTTAGAAAGGTGGGGGGAAAAGGTATACACCTCGGCCACCTTAACCATGAGGGCATTAAACTCTCAGTTCCATATGTTAAAGTATCAACAGTTTTTGTTATCTCAGTTGAAAAGCAAAATGTCACAACCTGAACAACCAGACTTGAAGGCGTTGCAGGATTTGTTGCATAGTGCAGAGCAAGTGGGTAAACATACCTTGCAATGTGGTTTTGATGCTTTAGAGGCCTCATGTAGAGCTGCTGTTACAGGATCAGTCATACGTAGACATGCTTGGCTCAAAGAGCAAACCTTACCAGATCATGTCAAAGCTAAATTACTAGATGCACCTCTTCAAAAAGATGTATTGTTTGGTGTTAAAGCTGAGGAGGTATTAAAGAAAATGGAGGAAAAGGCAAAATCAATGCAAACAGTGAAAGATTTCCTACAGGTACAACCCCCACGCTTCAGTAGAAATTGGCCTCCAAAAAATTGGTCCTTTCCAGCCACGGACAGACCTCAAAGAGGTAGATACAGGCACCCGAGGGGTAGAGGGCAATCTCAAGGATCATTTAGATGCAGACAATGGCAAACACCTACACCAAGAGGGGATGAGGATAGTTCACAGCCATTCAGAAAGCAGACCCAATGACTTTCCCCTTTGCTTCCCAAGCAAGGCTCAAATGGCAGCACCTTTAGGCGGAAAACTGGCATTATTTTCGAAAAATTGGCATATTGTCACAAAAGACAAATGGATCCTGGACATTATAGACAGAGGCTACAGATTCCACTTTCACGCCCTTCCAAAAATGAGAGGCATGCCAAACCTGCCACACAATCAAAGGGCAGAGGCACAAAAACAAATTTCAGATCTCATGGACATGAAAGCTATTCAAGAGGTACCTGCACAAGAACAGGGTCAAGGTTTTTATTCCAGACTATTCCTGGTACCAAGGAAGGGCAAAGATTGGAGACCTATTTTGGACCTATCCATCCTAAACACATATTTACACGTACCAAAGTTCAAGATGCTCACATTACAGCAGCTTCTTCCCATGCTGGGCAAGGAGTCTTGGCTGGTAACATTGGACCTCAAGGAGGCATACCTGCATGTCCCAATCAGACAAGATTGCAGAAGATACCTCAGATTTCTTGCAGGTTCATCCCATTATCAATTCTCTGCATTGCCCTTTGGCTTATCTACTGCGCCCAGAGTGTTCACAAAATGCCTGGCATCAGTAATTGCCTTCTGCAGACCTCAAGGGATACAAATATACCCATATTTGGATGACTGCCTGATCCAAGCGGACAGCAAACACACACTTCTGAAACACCTGGCGTTTGTAATAACGTTGTTGAAATCTCTGGGATACACAGTCAACAAAAAGAAGTCAAGACTAATACCCTCTCAAACAATAATTTTCCTGGGTGCCAGCTTGGATACAAACACCCAGATGGCCTACCTCACGCCAGGGAAACAAGGGCAATTAACTCAATACTTTAGAAAACTGGCAACCTTCACCAGGTTGACTGCAAGGAAAATCCTGCAGGCTCTGAGATTCATGGCATCTTGCATCCTGCCAATCCCATGTGCAAAGCTGCATATGAGGAAACTTCAGTGGTACCTAAAAAACTTATGGTCTCAACACAGCCACAGTTTGGAAACAATCATACCACTGATTCCATGTCTTCAAAAGGAATTTCTGTGGTGGGCTCAAGCATGCCAAAGAAACATAGGTCTCCCATTCTGCAAGCCTCAAGCAAATCAAGTCCTCACAACAGACGCCTCGGACTACGCCTGGGGGGCGCACATCACAGATCGGTGCATTCAGAGCAAATGGTCACAAAAAGAAAAGCACCTACACATCAATCAAAAGGAAATGCTAGCAGTAATAAATGCTGTTATGGCTTTCAAAGACCTACTGCATCCAGGCCAACTATTGATAAGGACAGACAACACCACAGTGATGTGGTACATAAACAAACAGGGAGGAACCCATTCATACCCCCTATGCAGGCTAGCCATGTCTCTTTGGAACATGGCTCTGGAATTACAAATCCAACTTCAAGCACAGTTCCTGCCAGGCAAGGAAAACACGCTGGCAGACAACCTGAGCAGAAATATGACAGATCCACACGAATGGAAGTTGCATCCTCAAGTTTTTACAATGATAATTCAAGCATGGGGAAGGCCAGACATAGATCTCTTTGCCACCCACAGAAATTACCAATTGACAAAATTCTGCTCAAGGACCTTTCATCCACAGGCCTGGAAAGTGGACGCACTCTCTTTCAGTTGGACAACAATGACAGTTTATGCCTTTCCACCTCTTCCACTGCTGCCCAAAGTTCAATTAAAAGCCAGAGCAGACAGACCAAAGATGATTCTCATTGCTCCAGACTGGCCAAGACAACACTGGTACCCACTCCTGAGGAGCCTGACGCATTCCCCACCATGGATCCTGCCTCTAATGCCTCTTCTACTGACTCAGCACAACTTCAAAAAACTTCACAGTCAGCTGAAAACACTCAATCTAGCCACATGGAGGATTCCTTAAATTCACAGCAGGCCCTACTCTCCAAGGAGGTGCAGGATGTCATTTTGGAGGCCAGAAGGCCTTCTACTAGAAAAGCCTACTCCGCAAAATGGAAACGGTTTTGTGCCTGGCATCAGAAAAAGGGTCAGAATCCTGGGATACTGAATTTACCTCAAATATTACAGTACCTAGCCGAGCTGCTAAGCAGTGGACTTTCATTCTCCTCCATCAAAATCCATGCCTCAGCCATTTCTGCAGAGTACAACACTGATCCTGCTTTATTCTCTCACCCTCTCTTAAGACAGTTCCTCAGAGGAGCTAAGAATATAAAACCCCCAAGTAAGTGACCAGTACCTGCTTGGGACCTCAATTTTATTCTAGAAAAACTAACCCTGCCTCCTTTTGAGCCAGCTGCTTCAACAGATCTGCAATATCTGTCATGGAAAGCAGCCTTCCTTCTAGCTATCACCTCAGCACGCAGGGTTTCGGAACTACAAGCCCTCATGGCTGTGCAGCCTTTCATCATTTTCCATCAGGACAGAGTTTCCTTACGAACCAATCCTTCATTTATGCCAAAGGTAGTATCCAGGGTAGCCTTGAATCAGGCTATCCACTTGCCTACCTTTTACCCTAATCCACAAAACAAAGGGGAGAGACTACTACATTCCTTGGACATTCACAGACAGCTCTGTTATTATTTGGACAGAACAAAGCCTTTCAGAAAATCAGAGCAACTCTTTGTGTCCTATGCTGCAGGTGCTCAAGGAAAGCCTATTTCCAAACAGACAATCTCAAAATGGATAGCCCACTGCATACGCTTTTGTTACTCTTTTCATAGTAAAACTGTACCTACAGGCATCAGATCTCACTCCACAAGGGCCACAGCTACCTCTGCAGCTTTCCTCAGGGGGGTTCCTACCAAAGATATTTTGGAAGCAGCCACTTGGAGTTCTGTACATACTTTCTCCAAGCACTATCACCTACCATTATACTCCAAAACTAGAGCGGGCTTTGCCACTGCAGTCTTGCAGGGCATCCTGGCTCCTCCTAGTTCCACTTAGTGCCTACCACCCCTTCATTAGCTTTGGGATTCTACCCATCTGTTATGACTGCAGCTGTATGCACGATGAACATAGTACAGTTTTGTACCTACCATAAATGTAGATGTTCGAGTGCTAATACAGCTGCAGTCCAGGTTTCCCTCCCTCCTTCCCCTCTTGGGACAGGCCTAATGGCTAACACCTCCTCATACAACCTCATTGGGGTATTCTTTTATGGTGTATTTGCTGGCAACTACTGTTTTTTGATTATATTGCATTTGCATTATTACATAAATTTATGTTTTGCCTTCATTCTGGGGGCACCTGACATCTGGGGCAAGAAAAACTGAAGAAAATGGCGTTGGCTGGTTCTTTTATACCCCTGTCGCACCGACGTCAGGGAAGAAGCAACGACATCCGACGCCGGACCTAGACTTTGGAATTCGGCCTACCGAGGACCCGCCTGATGGCAGGAAAACCCATCTGTTATGACTGCAGCTGTATTAGCACTCGAACATCTACATTTATGGTAGGTACAAAACTGTACTTTCTGTGGATGAGCTGCCTTTGTGGAGTGGAATTACATAGGATATTTTCCATATTGAGGGGATTGTGGATTCTGTTATGGTTCAGTTAATTAGGATTGAGATGGGGTAAGCTACGACATCTGCAGCTTTTTGCAAATATTCTGCTGGGAGAAGGTCTGCAGAGAGGGTAGTTGGCTTTAGCTTCTTCAGTAAGGATCATATCAAGGAAGTGGAAACAGGTTGGAGGTTGAAGGAGGGTAGAGTCTTAGGGATGGAATCCGTTATTGGGGAGCTGGTAGCGGATAGTTGGTTAGCTAAGGATTGGATAGTATCAGTGAAGAAAGTATTAAAGGTATTAGCTACTTCTTCTGGGTTTTTATCACATAGCATTCCTGGGGTAGGAGTGGAGGATTTACCTGGATGGAGAAGATTATTTAAACCCGTCCAGAACTTTTGAGGGTTGTTTTGGTGTTTATATTGTAGTTGGCAGTAATAATTTTTTTGTCAAGTGATATGGCTTTTTTTGTCTCATTTCTTTGCTGTTGGAATTTAATACGGTCTAGGGGTGACTTGGTTGTGCGCCATTTGTTCCAAGTATTGTTTCTAGGTTTGATTTTGGATTTGGAGTCATGTGTTTGCCAAGGTGCTATTTGTGTTTTAGTTTTGACTAGTCTTTTTGGGGCTTGAGAATCAAGTATGGTTAGAAATGTGGTATTAAAATTTGTTACTGCCTCCTCTAGGGGGAGATACTTAAGAGTTGACCAATTACAGGATTTAAGTTCCATTTGAAATTTTGTGAGGTCAAAATGTTTCTTGTTTCTAACTGACCTATACATGGGCAGTTTAAAGCTTACTGCTTTGTTTTTCCTTATGTATGTGATAAGGTGATCACTAAGGTCATTTGGATGGGTCCCAGACATGTACATATGGGGGTGACTGTTTATAAGTATCCAATCCAGGATACTCTCTTTTTGGTTAGAATTCCCTATTCTGGTGGGGGAAGATATGGTCTGTGAGAATCCATGGAGATTTATATGGGTGGGGTTGGACTCTGAGGAACATAGGTTCCAGTTAATGTTAACATCATATTTAACTTCTAGATCAAGGATGGTCTTTTTGCAAGAATGTGTGAACTAAGTTAAGAACACTCATTAAACCTTTACTTCTTGTTTTAATTAACCGTGTTTTGAAATCCTATGGATTATTTACGTAAGCTAACTGAATCATTAGATTCACTGTAGACAGGATCCTCGTGTCCTCTTTTCTTGATTGAATTTTGTTGTTGAGAGTCTGATGGAATGATATTGATTGGTAATTAGATGTAATAAAAACTGAAAATGTTTGTATAACTTGTTAAAGCTTCTACATGAGCAAAAGTTAAATAGCAAAAGAATAATAAAGATTCAATATTTTTATTTGACTCTGCAACATTGCTCTAATAAAGAAACAAATGAAGTGAGAGCACTTACCTGTGAAAAGGATTAAATGGTATCAACTGTGGCATTTTGTAAAGTAAAAAAAAAAAAAAAACTGAAAAGCGTTTTAACAATTAAAATATTCTATCTGATGTCAGTTTTCATTCCATCCTTGACTGATGGGTTTTCCAACTTGGCCACTTGTAAAAGCTCGTTGCAATCCAAAATTCTCTAGCTTCTCCCTTACCCACATTGCATTCTCCCCATTACCTCAGATCTTGTTTGCTGCCGTTAGGTGAAAGACTTATCTATTTTAGTAGCTCGAGTGAAATAATCAAGTGTCATATTTTTTGCTTTTCTGCCTTAATTTTTCTTAAATTATTTTAATTTTCTCTGCCTTTGTACGAGCGTACTCTAGATTTATTTATTTTTTTATTTTACATTTGATTACTGGGAAAGTTCGACTGGGCATATGTCCTTTTTCAGTGGAGGCCCGGGAAGAAAAGTTCCACACAGAACAAACATTACACAGTATATTATTTTAACAATGAAAAATATTGATAGCACATTGATAATTTCTGTACAGTCAAAATACCCAATATAACAAATTAGCACTGTGACAATGTTGATTACAGAGTGTGGCTGTTTCTAGAATATAGAGTTTAACACTCGGGAATCTAAGAAAGTAGGCATAATACAAAGATAGAATGGTGTCACACTGTATATGCATACATACAGCCACTAAGCAGTCATTCAAAAATCAAAGTTTGACATCCGAGGTAATTGAATCTACAGTAAATATAAGTGATTGTTAGTATCAGTGCAGTAGAATTGTTTTGATTTTCTAAGAGAGAAATGGTTTAGTCAGGAATAGAGCAAGGGCAGAGCTACTTGTTATGAAGGTGTCTTTAGCATTTTTTTAAATTGAGTCAGGGCTGAGGTATTTGAGATTTAAAATGGAAGTGCATTCCACACTTTGTTTATATAATTAGAGAACAGTGATTCTCCAGCTAGGTTTTTTACTGTGTTAATCTTGAGTGGTTTGTTGGTGGAGTGTAAAGCTCTGGCACAGGAATATGGTTGAAGTATATTTTGCAGAGCCGGTGTTTTCTCTGCTTGATAAAATATTTTATGGGCCATGAGTAGTTGGTTAAAGAGAAGGAGTTGGGAGAGTTCCAGCCAGTTGAGTTGTCTAAGTGAGATACAGTGGTGTGTTCTGGGTGGGTAATTAGTGGCATATCTGGCAATTTTGTTTTAACAGGATTCAAGTTTTGTTAATTCTGATTTTCTTAGATTTGTGAATATGGGAGATGCATGTAGTAGTGTAGAAATCAGATGAGATTGGGCAATAGCTTTAGTGTTGTTTGTGAAATAATGTTTGTTTCAATACAGTGTCCAAGTTTTTATGTACTTTTTTACTGTTTGGCATATGTGGATGTCTCTAATTTTGCAGTCAATTTCTACTCCTAGCAGCTTGATGCGAGGTGAGGGGGAGATTGTATTATTTTAACGAACAAATGTTGAATGAGTTAGTAGGTACAATCGACTTAGTGGATTGGAAAATCATGAGTTCGTTTTTTGGGGGTTTCAAAATTAGTAGGGAGTTTGTTAGCCATGTCTCTACTGATAGGAAAGCTTGTTATGTTAGTATTCAAAGCTGTTGTATAGTAGTAGCTGCACATATGACTGTTGAATCGTCCGCATACTGGATGAGTGAGGGTTATGGGGTGGGATATATAGGTTGTTAGTGAATATAGAGAAGAGAAGAGAGCTTAAAATTGAGCCTTGTGGTACACCTAATGTCACAGGAAGAAGAGGTGATAGTGTTTGTTGCCAACACACAGCTTGCTGTCGCCAGGTTAAGTAATCCTGCAACCAGCAAAGGGAGATTGACTTAGGTTTAACTCTGAGAGGACATTTAGAAGTTTATTATGCGAGATCATATCAAAGGCTTTTGATAGGTCGAGGAAGATAGAGAGTACATAATTACCATTGTTTCTGTGGAGGTTGACAGTATTAGTAAATGTTATTAGTGCAGTAGTAGTGTTCTTACATGGACGGAAGTCATGTTGGGTATTGGTTAGTAGTTTATTGTTATGTAGGAAGTCTGTGATTTGTTTGTGAACGATTCTCTCTCAGATCTTAGTGTAGATAAGAATTAAATTGGGCGATAGATCGGTTGATGGGCCTCATTTATGAAGTGGTATAATGTGAGAGGTTTGCCATATCTTAGGGACCTGGTGTTCTATTAAGGATTAGTTAATAGGAATTGATACTGAGTAGGTAATACCCTCAGCTGTTAATCTTTAGGAAATCTGCTGGTAAATTGTCAGCAGCTAAAGTGGTGGGCTTTAGTTTCATAAGCAGTTTCTTGATTGTATCTGTTGCTACAGGTTGCAGCAAAAAGGTGGTTTGTTTTTGATTGGTAAGGAAGTAGTGTTGGGAGAAGGGGTTTGTTGGGCAAATTGTTCGCTACGGGGTAAGCTTTATTATATAGTACCTACTGTAACTACTAGAGGGCAGTAGTACCATTTTATTCCCCAATTCTTACTTGCTGTAAGCTTTTAGTAATTAAACTGGTTTCTGACTCTCTCTTTCTGCCTCAGTTACCTCCTATACCTTATCCCTATACTATATCTACCCTTATCTGCTCTCCACTCGCTCTACCATCCTAGATACCTTACTTAGAACTCACCTCCCTACCTTGCTGCTTGTTTTTTTTTAACCTCTGCACTGGTCCTCTAGGCTCTACCCCGCTCCATTTGCCCTGTGGGCTCACTCCGTGCCCCTACCCTACCCCCAATTCCCACCCATCCCCAGTGGTCCTACACTTATACTTCCTAAACCATACCCTCTCCCCTACCCTACCTATCCTCTGCTTCAACCAATCTAGACAACCTAACAGCTCCCCCCTCCTCTACCACCTATCTTCTTATTCCAACTTTATCCAGTACCTTTACCCTAACTACTTCTCACTATTCTTTTTCCATTCCAATTCTTCCTTCTAAGACTTTACCTACTGCCAATTCTACTTTTCTCTTATCCCTGACCAATCTTTTTTGCAGTTGAACCAGTAACCTTGTTGCAGCTGTACAGATAATCCGAGTAATATGCCTGCAACCAATAAAGTTCACCAAACTAATACTCATAGCCATACTTATACCAGTACTCACTTTTGCCTATCTCCTCACCTCCTTTGAAAAGGTGAAATATTTCCACTACAACTACTCTCAAAAACAAATGGCCATTCTAAACTCTACTCTTACCCATTTTCAAATAAATATTGCATCCACTCCCTGCTACCTGCTAGCCAAATACCATTGCCTCACACACACTAAAGTCCATAACTCCACTGTAAAGAAATTAAAATATGTACCTATCTTCATCTATAACCCAGTTTCTAGACTAAAAGCTCCCACCTTAAAAGATGGTGACATCCACCCCAACCCAGGCCCAACCATTGTTTCCACAGTAACAACTCACAGCACCACTCCCTCCACCATACCTACCTTGACCAGTCTTTCCAACTCCTTATTAATAGGACATCTTAATATCCGCAGTATTAGCAACAAAGTTGCCCATCTCCATGCCCTTCTTGACATTCATTCCTCTGATATCTTCTGTCTTACAGAAACGTGGCTAAAACCAGGAACTAAGGACATTGAGATAATCCCCTCAAGTTATAATATATTGAGAAATGACCGCACAAAACAATAAGGGTGAAGGAGTAGCCCTTCTGTTTAAAACTGAATTACAGATCTCAATAACCTATACCCCCCAAGATAGTAAGGTGGGGGCCCTTATCTCTAGATTTCAACTCAATACTAGAAAATCCCTTAACATCATCTGTATCTATCTACCGCCTGGTAATAATAGCACTACTATAGAGGAGATTCTAAGCTGGGTATCTACTATTTATCCACAGGAAACAATTATACTAGGTGACTTCAATACTGACTGGAAGTGTGTCAATACTGACAACCCTTCCTCACATATTAATCTTCATGGATTCAGTCAAACAATCTCCACCACTACTAGAATTAACAAACCAAACAAAAAGAGAGTATCTTAGACTGGATTCTTATTAACAGACAACAACAAACTTATAAAGCAGGGACTTTGCCTGATGATGTAAGTGATCATACTTTAACTTACATTATAAGACAAAAAATTATATTCCTAACTCCCCCATGTACAGGATCTCACGGTCCCATAAATTCTTTAACCCTGTAATTTTCCAAAATTAACTTAATGCCTGTGACTGGACCCCTCTAAAATAAACTCTCCCACTTGAAGAGGCTGTTAAATATTTCAACTGTAAATGCTTAACAATCCCTAGATGAACATGCACCCAAACGGTCTATTAGAATGAAGTCTAAGACAGCCCCCTGGCTGCCAAAAGACACTAAACAAAAGATATTGCTAAGGAACAAATCTTGGGCTAAGTGGAGAGCTACCAGAGCTATCTCTGAGCAACAAACATTTAGACAATTGAGAAATATTACAAAAAGAGCCATACTCGCTGACAAAAATAACCACTATTGGAAACTACAGCAAACCCACCATAATAATCCACAAAAGTTCTGGTCAAGCGTAAATAGCCTCCTACACCCTGGGCACTCTAGCACACCTTCTCCACTAGGAGCTGATAATAATACCCCTCAGCAAACTGCCAACGCCTTCAATACAGACACCATACAATCTTTAGCCCATCAACTATCCACAGACAACGCTAGTCTCCCTGTCTCTTTACCTGATACTCTACCAACCTTCCAACTACAACCCATCTCTACTACTTAAATCCAAAAAATCTTCCAAAAGCTTAAACCATGTGCCCCCTCTGCAGACCAGTTACCATCAGAATACTTGCAAAAAGCAGCTAAATCAGTTGCATATCCTATATCCATCCTTATAAATAGAACCATAAATGAGGGAATCATCCCAGACATATGGAAAATCTCCCACATAATGCCTTTACATAAAGGTGGTAACTCTAATGATTATTTCAATTACAGACCCATAGCTCTCATCACCCTTAACTAAAGTCATGGAAAAATGCATTCATCACCAGCTAATAGACCACTTAACCCAACACAACACATTAGCTAACTGTCAACATGGCTTTAGACCATTTCATAGTACCACTACAGCTCTCCTTTCATTCATCAACTCCATCAACTATAACTGTAATAACAATAGCCTCTCTTCTGCACTCTTTATTGACCTGTCAAAAGCTTTTGACATGGTAAACCACACACCTACTCATGAACATCCTTGAATTCCTCTCTCTATACACCAAGGCTATCCTCTGGCTCAAGTCCTACCTTAATAGGCAACAGGCAGTTCTCTGGGAAAATAAGCTATCTTCCCACCTGCCCGTCTCTCTCAGAGTACCTCAGGGCTCCATTCTAGGACCTCTTCTTTTCTCTTTGTTCATCAATGACCTCCATGTAGCAATCCCTCAAGCCACCTGTATACAATATGCAGATGATTCTATGCTCATTTGTTTTGCCAACTCTATATCTGAACTACATTCTCTAACACAGAAAGTATTCAGCACAGTAGAGGCTTGGTTCTTGAAATGCTGCCTCCTTTTGAACACCAACAAGACCAAGCTCTTACTCTTTATACCTAACAGTAAGCCCCCCCCCCATACATTTCTCAATCAAATCCAATAACGGCACCCTTATATCCCCAGACTGTACCACCAAACTTCTAGGAATCACAATTGACAGTAACCTCACCTTTGATAACCATATTAATAATTCCATTAAAACAGTAAATAGAAAAATGGGCTCCTTATGTAGAATAAAACCCTTCTTAACTCCAACATCCAGAACTACAATTGCCCACTCCCATTTAATCTCAACTATTCTGTATGCCTCACCCATGTATAGTAACCTAAAAAAGTAACCTCATCAAACTAGCTAACTCCTATAATAATATAGCTAGATTTGCCACTGGGAACCCATTTAGAACTCACCATTGTCAGAACCTACAGCAACTAGACTGGCTAGAACTAAAAAAAAAACTTTGATACTCTCCCAACTTACCATTGTTCATAAGCTATTTTTCCAACCAAACAACACCCCAGTACTTTCCAACCTTATCACCCCTTATAGGAATCTCAACTCCTTACACTCCTCTAGCAAACTTCTTGCTAGCATAAGCAAGTCTAATAACTTGGATGGTGACTCCTTGTTCTCCAATACTGCTGGAAAAAACTGAAACCTTCTGCCACCCGATCTAACTTTACAACCCTCCCTCCCACTCATTAAACAAAGGCTCAAGAAACATCTTAAAACACACTGGATGTTCTTCGTGTTTCACTGTTGCAGTCATTACATTTGGGTAATCTGCTGGCAGGTTGCCCTCAGCCTGATTAACAAAGTCTTGGGTCCTGCGTCTGTTGCTGTCCCTTCTTCCATGACGTCAGGGGTATAAAACATGCAGCCAACGCCATTATCTCAGTCTTTCTTGCCGCGTGGTGCCCGAAGCAGAAGCAGTTCGCAAGTGCCGGTCGGCCGACTCCTGAAATTTTCATTTTCGAGTTTCAGAACCGAAGTCTTCAACTAAAAGCTAAGCACCCCATTGGGGAAACTTTTTCTTGCTCCTTACCGATGTCAGTAAAAGTTAATTGCATTACTTGTGGGAAGCAAATACCTCATAAGGATTTTGATTTGTACTTTATTCCTTGCCTAGGCCCTGACCACAAGGTGCCTTGCTGTTGGTTTTGTGCTAAATTTAATCAGCGCACTATTAAACATCGGTATATTTTTGCTTCTAAATACTTTGGCTCACGATTTAATTATCCAGAAATGTCGTCGGTTAGCAATCCGACTACCGGAATATCTAAAAAACACAGTGAAAAAGACAGACCGTCGAGGTCCAAAACTGACGCTTCTCCTAAGCCAGTCGCCAGTACTCAGTGAGGCGCTTTCGCAGCCCCTAATACCCACTTCTTCTGATTTGCAGGCCTTTACTGAGACCCGTTCGGAGTCCGGTATGCCGCGAGATGCTTCAATTATGGATGTCTCTACCTTAGATGGGTCCGGAGACGCTGTGCAGGCACCGGCTTCTGAGGGTATTTTCAGTCCTACAGATTTGTATATTAGACCGACGCCATCTTCAAAACTAAGGCCAAAATCTAAATCTGTGTCTTAAAAAAACGACGCCTGGGCTACATGTGCAGGCCCCTATGCCTAAAAAACAAATGATCAAAATGGCTGAAGATTTAATTACTCTGATCAGGGGTAGCCAACCCCGTCCTAAGAGGCCTAGGCAAGACATTGATTATGAATCTTCTGAACAGGATTCCATTTCTTCTAACTCTTCCAATGAACAGGATTCGTCTATGCCTACTTATGAGGATTCTGATGCAGAAGATTCCATTCCTTCTGCCCCCCCCCCCCCCCCCGAGGATTTTTCTTTTGGGGAAACTTTACATACCTTAAGGGAACATTTCCACTGGGAAAGTCAGGATTACTCTGAATCTAAAAAGAGACTTGGGGATTTTCTTTTTCTTCCTCAGCATAGGCCTTTGGCTATACCTCCTGTTCTAGACATTGTTGTTGATGTTTTTTCAGAATCTAGTATGGCTGCTGATTCTCTACCTCTGGCTCCTTATAAGCCAGACAGATACTACAGGGTTCCTGACTCCCACAAATTCCTTTTCAAAAATCCTATTGCTGATCCTGAAACCATTTCTCAGGGTCCCAAGGGCATTAATGCCTCTACTGCTAAAAATCCTATCCCTTCTGATAGAGATTCCAGGGCTCTGGATAGATGGTGTAAGAAGGTTTACATTTCTGCAACCTTGGCAATCAGGGCTTTAAACTGTCAATTTCATATGCTTAAATGTCAACAGCATATCATGGGACTACTTAAACAGAAAAGTATGTTAATTTCTGACTGTGTGGAAAATAAAGATTTACAGGATTTATTACATTCAGCTGAGCAAGTTGGAAAACATACTTTGCAATGTGGTTTTGATTCTTTGGAGGCCTCTTGCAAGGCTGCTGTAACTGGTTCTGTGCTAAGAAGGCATGCTTGACTCAAAGAATTGTTGGATGATCCTATACAACAGGACCGTCTCTTTGGTAATAAGGCTGAAGAAGTTTTAAAAAAGATGGAAGATAAAGCTAAATCTATGCAGACTGTCAAAGATTTCATACAAGTGCAACCTCCAAGATTTAGTAGGCACTGGTCTACTAAGAACTGGTCCTTTCCAGTCCCTTCGAGAGCCACTGAAGTGAAACCCAGACATTCCAAAGTCTCCAGGTTTCAGTCACAAGAGACTTTTAGAGCAAAATAATGAGGTGCCTCCACCTCCAAATCTGGACGCAACAAGGCTCCTCACTATGGTAAACAGTCTCAATGACTTCACTCTGCATTCAACAAGCACTTACCTTTTAGCTGCCTTTTTTGGGGGGGGGAACTGGCACTTCATGCACGAAACCGGCAACTTATAACACTGGACAAATGGGTTTTAAATATAGTATCCCAGGGATACAGATTTCACATCCACACGGATGGCCAGACCTGCCCCCAAATCAATGGCCAGAGGCCCAGAAACAAGTTTTGTCCCTCATGAACATGGGGGCTATTCAACCAGTACCAGAAGAGCAAAAAGGACAAGGTTTCTATGCAAGACTTTTCCTGGTACCCAGAAAAGACAAATCTTGGCGTCCAATTCTGGACTTATCTACTCTAAACACATTTCTGGACATTCCAAAATTCAAGATGCTGACTCTTCAACAGTTACTTCCTATGCTAGGCAAAGATACCTGGCTGGTAACTCTAGACTTAAGAGGCTTACCTGCAAAGCTCAATCAGGGAATCTTGCAGAATATACCTCCGCTTCAAACCAGGCTATTTGCATTACCAGTTCTTTGCACTGCCCTTTGGCTTATCTACTGCGCCCAGGGTCTTCATAAAGTGCCTAGCTCCAGTAATTGCATTCAAATATATCCATACCTGGACGATTGTCTAATTCAGGCAGAAAACAAGGACATTCTTCTAAAGCATCTGGCATTTGTAAAAAGGGTTCTAACTTGTCTAGGGTACACCATAAACGAAAATAAATCACAACTGGTACCCTCTCAAAAAATTACATTCCTGGGTGCAAGCCTGAATACAACTGCCCAGATGACTTACCTTATGCCAGAAAAGCAAATTCAATTGGTGACTTACTTCAAACGGGTGGCCACAAAAACCCTGCTATCTGCAAGACAAGACTGCATATGAGGAAACTTCAGTGGTACTTAAAAAGTTTATGGAGTCAACATTGTCACAGCCTGGAAACAATGATTCCTATCATACCTTGCCTGCAACCAGAGTTCCTATGGTGGGCAGAGGCCTGCCACCAAAACAAGGGACTGCCATTCACTCCACCCCCTGCCACCCAAACCCTAACTACAGACGCATCAGACTATGCTTGGGGGGGGGCTCATCTGGCAGGGAAGTGCATTCAGGGCAAATGAAGCCCAAGTCAAATGCACCTTCATATCAATCAGAGATGCTAGCTGTACAGAATGCACTGACAGCCTGCAAGGACTACCTTCATCCAGGGCAATTAATGATAGACAGACAACACCACAGTTATGTGGTACATAAACAAGCAGGGGGGTACACATTCCAACCCCCTTTGCAGACTAGCCATGGCATTGTGGAACACGGCCTTGACCTATCAAGTACAACTACAAGCTCAGTTTGTGCCAGGAAAGCTGAATACTCTGGCAGGTGAACTAAGCAGAAATCTTACGGACCCACACGAATGGAAACTGGAACCACAGATTTTCAACATGCTGACACGCAAATGGGGGAGTCCAGATATAGATCTTTTTGCCTCACCCCAGAACTATCAGTTGGACAAATTCTGCATAAGAATTCATCACAAAAAAGCTTGGAAAGTGGATACTCTATCATTCAGCTGGAAAAACCTATCAGTCTATGCTTTTCACCCTCTGCCTCTGCTCTCCAAAGTTCTACTAAAAGTCAGACAGGACAAACCAAAAATGATTCTGATTGCACCAGACTGGCCTCACCAACACTGGTACCCACTCCTGCGCAATGTGTCGCACCTTCCACCGTGGCACCTGCCTCAGACATCTTACCTACTATCTCAGCAGAACAACCAAATTCTGCACACTCAGCTCCAAACTTTGAATCTTGCAGTGTGACTAATTATCTAAATTCACCCTTGGCATCTCTCAGCAAACCTGTGATGGATGTCATTTTGTAGGCAAGAAGGCCTAGTACTAGAAAATATTATGCTGACAAATGGAAAAGATTCTGTGCCTGGAACCAGTCACAAGGAATAATGTTCCTCAGATTTTACAATACATAACTGAGATGCTTCACAAGGGCATGTCTTTTTCTTCCATAAAAATCCATGCCTCTGCCATTTCAGCTCATTACAACACAGATCCTCCCCTCTTCTCTCATCCTCTGCTAAAGCAGTACCTCAGAGGGGCCAAAAACATAAGACCTCCCAGGAGAGCTCCAACCCCTGCATGGACCTCAATTTTGTATTGGAAAAACTCACTCTCCCTCCTTTTGAGCCAGCTGCTACTGCAGACCTAAAATTTCTCTCCTGGAAAACGGCTTTCCTTTTAGCAGTCACTTCAGCTAGAAGGATTTCTGAATTACAGGCTCTTATGGCAGTGTAGCCTTTCATTATTTTTCATGTGGACAGGGTGTCTCTCAGGACCAATCCATCTTTCATGCCTAAGGTGGTATCCAGTGTGGCTCTTAATCAGACCATTCATCTGCCAGCTTTCTTTCCCAACCCACAGAACAAGGGTGAGCGGATTCTCCATTCATTGGATGTACACAGGCAACTTAGATTTTACTTACAGGACAAAATCTCTATGAAAAGCTGAACAACTACTAGTGGCATTTGCTGCAGGGGCTGAGGGAAAGGCTATTACAAAGCAGACTATTTCCAAATGGATAAGCCATTGTATTTGTTTCTGCTATATGCACCATGGTAAAACTATTCCCCAAGGGATGAGATCTCATTCCACTAGGGCTGTATCTACTTCTGCAGCCTTTCTCAGAGGTGTTCCTACCAGAGACATTCTAGAAGCTGCTACCTGGAGCTCAGTTCATACGTTCACCAAACATTGCCATTTACCTTTCTTCTCCAAATCCAGAGCTAGCTTTGCCACTGCTGTCCTGTAGGGCCTTATAGCTGGTCCTAATGCTGTATAAATCCATCCTCCCAACCATAGCTTTGGGAATCTACCCAAATGTAATGACTGCAACAGTGAAACACGAAGAACATAGTACAGTTGTGAACATTTATCATAAATGTAGAGATTACAGTGTATTCACTGTTGCAGTCCTGGTTACCCACCCACCAGCCCCCTGTTTTTTTTCTCTTACTGTACCTCTACTTTCTTTTACTATGCTTAAAAGCCTTTTTGGGTGTATTTGCTTTTATTTGGAGGTATATTTTTTGTGTTTTAAACTTTTATATAGATATATATATATATATATATATATATATATATATATATATATATATATATATATATTTTGCTCCCCATTTGTGGGGCACCTGACATCTGGGGCAAGAAAAACTGATGTAATGGCGTCGGCTACATGTTTTATACCCCTGACAACCTGACGTCATGGAAGAAGGGACAACAACCGACGCAGGACCCAACACTTTGTTAATCAGGCCGACTGAGGGCAACCTGCCAGCAGATTACCCAAATGTAATTACTGCAACAGTGAATACACTCAAACATCTACATTTATGGTAAGTGTACACAACTGTACTTTATGCCCCTATTGCAACCCTGACTAATCCTCTGCTTTCTCTACTGCTATTTCTATACTGCTTCCTCTCACTAATCAATACTACTATACCCCTCTGGAAATAGTAACTATAACTAGTAAATTAAATAACTTTGACACAAATGTAAATTTTGCATGCTCTGTATATTACCACATATATACTGTAAAGTGACTTACCCTATCCTGTAAGATCAGTGTAATTTTCCTCTCACTAATACTTAATATTGTAATATCCTTTCTTTGTATAATTGTGCATTCTATATTTGTGTGTTACTATATTTCTGTGTTACTAATGGAGCTTTTCTCCCCAGGCCTCTACTGAAAATGGAAATATGTCCAGCTGGACTAGCCCGGTTAAGAAATGTAAAATAAAATAAATAAATGCTAAGATAGTCTCAAAGTATTTATTGAACTGAGAAACGATATTGTCTATATTATTGGCAGTAGTAGGAACAGGTGTACTGATTTTGCCAAGTAGGAGTATATTGTTTATTGCTGACCAGAATTTGCGTGCATTATTGCAGTATGTAGTTTGGAATTTGGAGTAATAGTTTATTTCGTGCTGGTTAATTTGCGTTTTGATTGATTTCTAAGTTCTCTGTAGGTTTGTAGTGCGGAATGAGAGTTCGTTATGTACCAGTTTTTCCAGGCTTTGTCCCTTGATTTTAGGAGAAACCTAGTTTCTTTGGTTAGCCAAGGTGCAAAGATTGACTTAACTCTTATATTCCTGGTAGGAACGTCAGCATTTAAGATTGTCAGGAAGGTAATATTAAAAATACTGTACTACTTCATCTAGGGGAAGTGGTTCAAGTGGTGACCAGTTAGTGTTTGAGGTTATATATGAAGTCAGTGGTGTTAAGGTGTTTTGTTCTTTATTTGTTGGTAAGTAATTTGTTTAGCTGAGTTAATATGTTGTCTGAGTAGATAGGTTGGGAAGTGGTCACTAAGGCTGTCAGGGAGAAACCCAGAGTCAGAGGAGAGGGCTGGTCTATTTGTTAATATCCAGTCAAGAGTGTGGAGGGTTTGTTGGATGGTTTATTTGTCCTAGTGGGTGTTTGTATGAGTTGGAAAAGCTGTGTAGATTGAAGTAGTTTTTGGCAATTTGGGAAATGCAGTCCGTCCGGTCTATATTAAAGTCACCCATGATTATTGTTTCCTGAGGCAATATTTTTGATGTCCAGTCTAATATATGTTCTAGTGTTTTGATATTTCCTGGTGGGATATATAGGTGCCTATTACATTTATATGTTTTTTCGGATTAATGATCAGTTTAGTGAGTAGTAGTTCCGGATTATCACAGTTCAAAGTGGCTTTTAAAGAGTAGAGCCACACCTCCACCTGTTTTGCCTATCTTATCCTGATGTATGATATTGTATTCTGCTGGGAGCATCTCATTATTAGAAATGTTTGGTTTTAGCAAAGTTTCATTGATAAGTATGATGTCTGGGGAGTATAATGTGAGGTTGGCATGCAGGCCATGTATTTTGTAGTACTTATATTAATATTTAACAGTAGGATATCAGATTTGTTTCTAGGGCAAATGGTTGCTGATCGAGAGTAGTAGTTCTTTTGTGAAGTTGAGTTACTGTGAGTGGGGTTAGAACCATGGTTAGGGTGGTGTATGTCTCCAATGCAAGCTAGTTTGGATGCTATTTTAACTAGAGTTTTTAAGAATTTAATTATGTGCTTATTGTAACTGACAGATGGTAGGGATGTTTGGATGGAGGAGAAGAGAGTAATGTGTGTGTTGAAAATATGTGATGTTTATTGTAGAGCAAGGTACAGAATTATTGACAGGTTTTGGTTTTACTGGGTAGTTGTAAGATGGTACCGTGAGATGGGATAGTGTTTGGTAGGTTGGTGTAATAGGATGTACTGTGTGTTGCTATTGCTAGCAGTATTAGCATAGTTGTGTGCAAGCATAGTTGGTGCCTGAATTGCAGTGAAGGCTGGTGGAGAGCAGTTTTGTTGTTTATAGGCATGTTATGAGATCTTGCAGCATAGTTAGAATAGTTAAAGTAGCAGTGGGGGTGGAGTGTAGAGTTGTGTGATATGATGTGCTAGTTTATGAGGGGGTGTGTTTTCATTGGTTGGCCTTACTACAGGGATGGGCTAGTTAATAATAAATCTATGGAAAGTGGGGGTGAGTTGTATTGGGGGTAGGGGAGCAGAGTGAGCCCAGGCATAGTGAGGGCAAACAGAGCGGGCAGAACCGGGTTACAGTCCCTATCAAAGAAAACCAGTCACAAAAACTAGAAAACCTCTGGTATGCAGTATAAAAAAGATGTACAAGTTCTGTAGTGTTTAACCTGAAAAACCTGATGGATACTATTAGTATCTCTTTCCCTGCTTTTTCTTCTCTCCCTTACCTTCTAAGTTAACATAGCTTTACTACCTTTGTAGGTAGTCCCTTTTCTACTTGTTAAGAAAAAAAAAATATATATATATATATATATATATATATATATATATATATATGTGTGTGTGTAAAATAAGGTTTTCTTCCGGCCTTTCTATAGTGTTGTTTACAGTCTATCCTGTATAGTTTTGTAACTGCTGTTATTATCATGGTTGGAAACGAGGGCACCCGTGGGTTTTAGATAGTGTGGGAAATGTGGACAAAAGATTCCCTTCTCTGACGTGCGTACTCTGTCTACTGCCTTGGCCCCCTTCATCTGCAAGAAACTTGTGCTATCTGTCATGCCTTCAATCCCCAAGTGTTGGTAGTACGTAAGAATAAATTGATCTTGAAGAGCCTTTTACTGTTCTCTTTCAGTCATGCTATTTCTGGAGAAATGTCCAAAAAGTTGCCTCAATCATCTCCGAGCTCTTCTTCAGGTGTCATAGGAGACCTTGGGGAAAGCTTCAAAAAGGCCTTCTTCAAGTTCAACAGTTTCTACGGATCCATCCAAGAAAAAGAAAATGAAGTTGTTTCATCTGATCCCCTCTGATCAGACAAAACTAAAAAGTACCTCTTTGGATTGGAGGGTGTCTTCAGATCTGAGGTCTCCAAAAATAAAGGATTCATCGGCTCAGTAGACCTCCAATCTTCCTACAGTTTTGGACACACCGCCTAGGACAAGGTACTCCACATCTGTGGATCCTGTCCCATTGAGAGTGCCTTCTCCTTTTCTTTACAAACCGGACCTCCACCCCTCCCCCCCCCCCGGCACTCTTCTCGTTGTACTAGAAGCCTCACAGTAGAAGATGTGCAGATGGTAGTGAGACAGATGCTTTTGGCGCAGAGCCTCACAACTGTTGTTTCGGCTCCTACTCTTTCAGGTCAGGAAGCCCTGTTATCTAAGATTCTACCTGTCAGTCTTCTTCCTCTGACTCCCTTTGTGGGTTTGGAGGCCTTGGATCTGAGTCATCCAGGCCAGTTTTCTTCGGGTACAAAGTTCGCTGTATCCACAGATCAGACATTTACTCAGAGCTCCTCTGCGCTAGCTGATCCGGAAAGCTCTCTGAGTTGATTCTACCTTGTCGGATCCAAGGTGTTTCAGTTGACTCAGGGATTCTGAGCCATTTCTGCACCTCGGTGCTTCGTCAAAGGTTAATTCAGCTCTTACTTCTGCTTCAGTCCCCAGATTATCCCACTGAAGAGGTCCCTCAGAAGAGGACATGTAAGAGAAAGCATCTGAATTCCCCTGAATCTGTTACCGAAGATAGAGATTTTGAGGAGGGAGAAGGATCCCCATGGTAACCTCCTGCGGACATCTCATTCAGAGACATCATTGAAATCCTAAAACAGAGAGGTGGCTGGAAACCCAGCAATCCTTTGTCAGGGGAATCTGTGCTCCTGGAGGCATTTGGTACCAGCCCATCTATGTCTTGGGTGATTCTGCCTGCCAACGAGCTCCTCGAATTGGTCTCATCACAGCAGGCATGGAAGGAGCCTGATTTTATTGAGCCCGTACCAAAGAAACCTGATAAAATTATGATCCCTCCAGAAGACAAACAGTTCTGGTCCAAGGGCCCCAGTATTGAAGCCACGGTCATAACGGTGGCCACCAGGAAGGAACTAGCCAATGAATGTTTCACTGTTCACCCCCCCCCGACAAGGAGTCACAGGCCATGAACAGGTGTTTTGGAAGTGTGTCTGTGCTTAAGGGACCTTCAGCTTAAGGGCCCTGTACTACCTGGCACACATTTCACCAGAATGCAAAGGGGATCTGATAAAGGAACTCTCGGATACCCTTACAGGAACTGTGTCTGAGCAGGTGAAGGACTTTGTCACCTCACAGCTGGCAACCCTTCAATCAGTATTGAACTTGTCCATGAGGCTTATTTCCATTGTGGCAGAAGGAACCTCAAGGGCAATGGGTTCAGATGTAGCTGTAAGGAGACATGCCTGGATGCGCTTGTGTGACTTTGCAGAGCCTTTTAAGTCTATGTTCCTCAATCCTTCTTTTGATGGCATATCTCTTTTTGGCCCCAAAGTAAAAGATAGCAGTGTCCAGTTGTGAGAAGGATGGAAAGACTCTTTCTACTATGGTCATGCATTTTTCCACCCCTAGAGTTCCTTCACGAGGAATCATTGCGGAGATGGAAAGATGGGGTTCAAGAAATCACAACAATCATTCCAAGACGCACGTGGAGGGTCTTCCCTCAAAGGCAGAGGAGGAAACTCAAATGGTAGCTGTCACCTTCATTTTTCCACCCCTAGAGTTCCTTCACGAGGAATCATTGCGGATGTGGAAAGATGTGGTTCAAGAAATCACAACGATCATTCCAAGACAAACGTGGAGGGTCTTCCTTCAAAGGCAAAGGAGGAAACTCAAATGGTAGCTATCACCTTCATGGCAGAGTAGGCCCACAACATCAAGGTTCCAGCGTACCATACCTTTCTTTGGCAAACCCTTCCAGTGCTCCTGAATGGAAGCCTGATTTGTCCCCCTCTGGAGGCAATCACTGGTCATTGGTCCCTGAACCATAGTGTCTGGCTAGAAGATAACAAACGATACTTGGGTAGAGAAGATCATATCCAGAGGATATGTAATTCTATTTTCCCTCCTCCAATTTCCAGGAAAATCCCCACTGTTCCACCCAATCAGAGGGATCAAGCAGCCATACAAATACAAAAGCTGCTAAACAAAAGAGTCATCCAAGAGGTCCCCCCCAGACCAGAAAGGATCCGGAACTTATTCAAGATTCTTTTTAGTGCCAAAGAAAATGGGACTGGAGACTAATTCTGGATCTTAGCAATCTAAAGAAAACTTTACAACTCCCTGTACATGATGGTTGCCATCTATACTCGTTTAATATCAACCCTTCACTACTACCTGCCATTACACAATACTAGCTTTCCCACTGTAACATTAGAACTATATAATACCATATAATCCCACCCAGATAATGCATTTTTATTTCACTGTGGTTTAGCATAGACTATTACCATTATATCATTCCTCTAAAAGGTAATTACAAACAGGCAAACTTAAAATACCCACTTTCACACTTGAAGTAGTCTGAAAAGTACTTTCATTAGTATAACTGAATGCCACACCTAGCTAACGACTGTATTGTAATTTTTCCTATGCTGTTGTATTACTGATGTTCACGCTAGGTTGATCTTGATGCATATGTATGCTACACCCAACCAGACACTGTACTGTAAGTTTTTTCCTGTGTTCTGTGTATTGATGTTTACCCTATGTGGCTCTTACCGTGCAAGCATACAACAGCTCCTTTCTCATTCTGTAGTTAAACAACTAGCCACTGTATGAATGTAACCAAATAACTGACTGGAATACCCAACAACTCTGTTGTATGTTTTCGACATACTGTTGCTACTATATTGTATGTTTATCCTATGATTTTTTACTGTATTATTACTTAACTGTATTATCATATCTTTTTGTTCTGTACTTTGATAACTTGTGTTTATTCCATTTACTGTACAAACCTTGTGGAGCTTTTCTCCCTGGGCCTGCGCTTAAAATGGGATTCATGCCCAGTTAGACTCTCCTGGTAAACAAATGTAAAATAAAGTAAAATAAATTAAATTAAATTTGTTTGAAAGACAGAGTTTTGGATGGTCACAGTTCAGTCCATTCTTCCTTTTTTGGAGAAGGACAACTGGATGTGCTCAGTAGAGCTCCAGGATGCGTACTGTCATACGAACATAAACAGATGATACAGGAGATTCTTATGCTTCTGGCTAGGAACCAGTCATTATCAGTTCAGAACACTGCCCTTTGGTCTCACTATAGCCCCCAGGGTGTTCACCAAGTGTATGGAAGTGGTGGCAGCTCACCTGAGACTCAAGGATTCCTTGTGTTTCCATAGTTTGATGACTGGCTCATTATAGCTCCAACCAGTCATCAACTCATGGCAAGAGAAGAGGTCACCCACACTTGTACAAGGTTAGGAATAACCATAAATTTCAAGAAGTCAAATCTAGAGCCATCTCAAATTCTAGAATTCATAAGAGATCTGCAGGACACAGTCAACAACTGCTTCCCTTCCCAGAGTTCAGACTTTAAGGTCACAAGTCAACAAGATACTTTGCAGTACCACAGTCTCAGCTTGCCTAGTTCGGCAAGCTGTAAGGTCAGTGGCAGCAGCAATAACTCTTGCTCCACTTGCCAGGTTTCACATGCGAATTCTTCAGTGTATGCTGGCATCTCAGTGGTCGATTCTTCAACTATGCTTGTCAGCCCCAGTACAAATTACAAACTCATGCAAGAAAAGTCTGCTGTGGCGGATCCAATCAGATCAGTTGCTACAGGGTTGTCCATTTATCCCCTCACAGCTCAAGGCCATAGTGACCACGGACACTTCACAGCTAGGGTGGGGAAGCATTACCTGGGAAGGACAGTCCAAGGTATGTGATCCCCCGAAGAGGCCAATTTGCATATCAATGCACTGGAGTTGAGACCAGTGCTTTTATCGTTGCAAGCTTTTCAGGATGCTCTCACATCAGGAACGATTGCAGTTCAAAAGGACAGTATGTCAATGGGTTGGTATAACAACAAACAAGGAGGAACCAGATTGTACCCCCCTATGTCAAGCAACACTAAGGATGTGGCAATATCTTCCAACCGCTTTCCCTTAGCAACACATATTCCAGGGAAGTCCAACATGCTAGCAGTCAAGCTGGAGAGGTGCATACTGTTACCTCACAAATGGTCCCTGAACCAGAAAGTGACAGAAAAGATTTCCCACAAGTGGGGCAAGCCATACTCTGACCGCTCTGCATCACCTCTAAACAGCAAGTGCAGCAGCTATTTTGCCATGATCCCTTCACAGTGGGAGTCAGAGGGATGCTGTTGTCCACAATTGGCCCCCCGGATTACTTTATGCATATCCCCAATTCCCTTAATTCCGAAATTCCTTCAGAGAGCTGCCAGATTGAAGACCAAAGTTATCCTCATTGCCCCTTTTGGCCTTGACAGATTTGGTTTCCCTTCCTGTGGTCTCACCTAGTTCACCAACCTTGGATTCTGGACCCAGCTCCGGACCTCCTGTCTCATACAACGGGCATGACATATCTGGACCTTCTGAGCCTCAAGCTGACAGCTTGCTTTCTCCATTTCCAATAATAGCTATACAATTGATGCTGTCTTCCCCTGTGCATTGTATCTTGTTATCTTCTCTTAAGTCCTCTACTATAAAACTTTACGCTAGTATGTGGAAAAGATTTGTAAACTGAGCTACTCAATAGCTTATAAATCCCTTCTTGGCACCAATTAATCATGTGCTAGAGCTCTTGACACTTCTTTTCAGCCAAGGGCCCAGTTCTACAACAGTGAGAGTACAGTTAAAAGCAATTTCTAATTTCCACAATGGATTTGATGACTACTCACTAGCCTCTCATAAACTATGTAAAGCCATTTTGAGCGCCACAGTTCTTCTTAAACCTCTTTTTAAAGAAGCCACGCCACACTGGGATCTCAATCTGGTACTGCAGTCCTCGATTCTACCACCCTTTGAGTCTGTCCGTAATTATGACGTAAACTTTTTGTCTTGGAAGACCTAATTTTTAGTTGCCATCACCTCTGCCAGACGAATTTCAGAAATTCAATCATTGTCAGTGAAGCCTCCATATCTTATTTTCTATAAGGACAGAGTATCCTTATGAACTAATGCATCCATTTTGCCCGAGGTAGTATCACAAGTCAACATCAGTTAATGTATTAATCTTCCAGTATTCTTCCAAAACTATTCCAACAAAGGAGAATATTTGCTACACTTGCTTGATGTGCATAGACTATTACATTTTTTACCTTCACAGAACAAAATGTATCAAAAAAATGTATCAGTTGTTTGTATCAATTGCTGGCTTGAAGTTGAGCTGACCTGTATCTAAAGTCGCCATAGCTAAATGGCTTACTTACTGTATCTTTATTTTATAACAAGACGGGAATGGCTTTGCCTTACAAAGTATGAGCTCATTCTACCAGAGCTGTAGCTACCTCTTCAGTTTTCCACCTCTTTTTAAAGAAGCCACGCCACACTGGGATCTCAATCTGGTACTGCAGTCCTCGATTCTACCACCCTTTGAGTCTGTCCGTAATTATGACGTAAACTTTTTGTCTTGGAAGACCTTATTTTTAGTTGCCATCACCTCTGCCAGACGAATTTCAAAAATTCAATCATTGTCAGTGAAACCTCCATATCTTATTTTCTATAAGGACAGTGTGTCCTTATGAACTAATGCATCCATTTTGCCCAAGGTAGTATCACAAGTCAACATCATTTAATGTATTAATCTTCCAGTATTCTTCCGAAACTATTCCAACAAAGGAGAATATTTGCTACACTTGCTAGATGTGCATAGACCATTACATTTTTTACCTTCACGGAACAAAATGTATCAGTTGTTTGTATCAGTTGCTGGCTTGAAGTTGAGCTGACCTGTATCTAAAGTCGCCATAGCTAAATGGCAAACTTACTGTATCTTTATTTTATAACAAGACAGGAATGGCTTTGCCTTACAAAGTATGAGCTCATTCTACCAAAGCTGTAGCTACCTCTTCAGTTTTCCACTCAAGAATGTCCTTGGATGATATTTGTTCAGCAACAACTTGGGCTTCCTTTCACATGTCTAGCTTTCATTATAATGCGGACTTGGTGTCCAGAGGTAGAGCATCTTTTGGCTCAATGGTGCTCAGAAATATCCTTCCTTGAATCCACCCAGGGTTCTAAGCCAGGGACTCTTTCCAATCAGTTGGGGATGGAATGACAATTGACAACATCAGATAAAAAAGTTATGTACTTTCCATAACATTCCATCTGTGCTGTCAATTTTCTTTTCTTCTCAACTCCCCTTCTACCAACTTCTAACCTTTTTTAGGTTTCTTCTAGAAGAGCGAGAGGATATAACAACTGGGTTGCATCCTTATGTCATTACCAGCTTCAGAAGTGTTACTGCCCTTCCTCTTTGAGACTGTCTCTCCTCATCCTAATTATACACATATACGTATATGTTGAAAGAGTACGTCTTTCTTTAGTGCTTGCAAACAAGATCTGAGGTAATGGGGAGGATGCATTGTGGGTAAGGGAGAAGCTCGAGAGTTCTGGATTGCCACGAGCTTTTACAAGTGGTCAAGACAGATCCGACACCTCAGATCTGAACCCATTAGTCAAGGAGGCATGAAAATCAACAGCACAGATGGAACGTTATGGTAAGTACATTAAGTTTTTTTTGTTGTTCAATGCTGTTAACTAGTGGATAAATTAAAACAATTGAGTTGCATTGTTATTTTCATCTCCATTTTCTTGTTTTTCTTAACACATGTTCTTAATATCTTATGACCAGCCTTTTTGCACTTAAAAAGCAGTGGTGGCTGGTGACTTCAAATTAAAGGGGGGCTGCAGGAGACAGCTGAATGGGTGGGGCCAATGGGAAGGGGTGTGACCAACTAGAAAGGGGTGGAGCTATGCTCAAAACCACAACAAATGGAACTTTAATTAAATATGTTGCCCTGGGTGCCAAACCATCATTACGAGAGTCCAAGCAAGACAAAATGAAGTGTAGAAGAAAAAAAATATTTCAATGCATTGGCTACATGACATCTTACTTAATATCTAGATGCAATCAAAAAGGTTGTGAAGCATGAAAAAATAAATTACTTTTTAAATACATTACTGGAATGCTATTCACAATCAAGTATAAAAAAAACAAGCAGCACTCAGCTCAAACCACTTCTCCTTGCACTGCAGTTCTAATTATAATTTATGTTCAGCTTTATAAAATTACCAAGTAACATGCTGAAAGTAGCAATCTCTGTAATACCCCCACTTGTGAAAACATTTCTTATCCAAAAAAGACCTGCTGCCTGACAACAACTATCTACTTGTTGCATGGGGAACACATCAAAGTAAAAAATGAACAGCGAACAAGAAACAAGCTCAATATAAATTGCTTAAAGGATTACTACACAAGTTATGGACCACACATGATATATTGGCATTCTGCTTAGTTTACGGGTAAAGCCTGCAAAGTCTCCAACAAATGTAATGAGCTTCAGAAAATACATCCTGTCCTTTATTACAAATACTGTCATATGCATTTCAATACTTAAGGCTTATACGTTATCTAGTTATGTAAATATTCTCTGCATGGCAACAATGAAAAGGCTTTCAATGTTGGTGATTCTTTAACAGTCTGCTTATTAAAGCTTACTTGCATCTTACAATCTCTGACAAGCTTACCTGATGGTCATTAACGCATTGTTACTTTAATACAGAGCAAAAGGGCACTGCAACAGCATGCATTTTCTGAATAATAAGAAGCATAAATCAACAGTATAAAAATATGACAGAAAACCAGAACATTCTGCAAAATCAAGGACAGATGAAAAGCCACGGTCATACTTGTGGTCTACCTAGGATGGGAGAATACTTTGCACACTTAAACTGCATAATTGCTCCTTGCCTTGCTTGGACACATCCAGAGCCACTACAATGGGGAGTGGGATGCAACAAGTAGGTCACAGTTTGAAATGTCTCTGGCTGATGGTGATGGCTCTGACACTCATACCGCTCAACCTCAGAGCAAGAAATCTGGACAAAGCCATACATAGAAGTGGGACACAGGCCCAAAAATAAAGAAAATTTGTAAATATTGCTCTTATAAACTTAGAAAGATAATACAATAGTAGTAGGTCTTGCATTAGTATGAATTTTCTGAAGGGTATGAAATCTGAAACTCACATGTCTGCCATTATTTTCTAACTTCAGTCTTTAATGATTTGCTACTAATTTGCCAGAAAACCACAATTTTATGAAAAACAGACCACAAATGTGATGCAAAAATATAAAATTGCCACACAATACAGCTGGGAACCTGTCAATAAAGGGACACCTTTTTAAAATTAGTACTGTTAACTTGAGCAGCTGACAAAATAAGAGCATCTACATGCATTTCTGAAATAAAAGTAATCTATAACTCTGATCATTACAGTTATTTATAATTGTAAACCCTCCATGTTTTCTTCCAAAATTGCCATTTTGCAGAGGGATTATTAGGGGGAGAGCAACATTTTGAGCCAAAATTGGGGACAGTTGCGAGGTTTGGCTATTCCTAATTCTATAAAGTGATTTATTTGCACGTACCCCTCAACCTCTTAATGCAGAAAATCTGGACAAGGCCAAATATATTGGGGGAACATGCAAACAGTACTAAAAATTGCTCTTGTATAAACTTAAGACAGTTGATAGAATGACAGGTCTTGCTTTAGCATGCATTTTTCTGAAGGTTATGACGTCTGAAACTCAATGTCTGTCATTATTTAGTGACTTCATTCCTAAATGATTTGGCAGAAAACCACAAATTTTATGAAGAACAAACCAAAAATAAGAAGCAAAACTCTATTCATTCTGCAAAATTCTGGACAGTTGAGAGGTATAGTTCAGCCAGGGCTGTCTGAGTTTGTTGCCACCCCCCCTCACAAAATCACGGTCGAATGGAGCGCCCCCCCTGCAGCCATTCCAATGTCCCATTCCTTGGTTATTTCACCCCATTTACCATAAACAATGTAATGTGCATACTGCTTTACTTCTGTGATGATATGGATTTCATTTGAAAGTTTTATTTTGCATTTTACAGCATAAACCCTAATAGATATCTGCTAAACAAAACAATGCAGTCTCACAATGAAAATAGACTTAGCATTAAAACTTCTCTGCCCTTGAAACTCACATTCATTGAAATAGCATTGAAACCCACATTCAAAGAAAATACATTTTGCAAGTGGCAGATAAAGATTCAATGTTAAGTTGTCAATCTCGCCTTCATTCTTGCTTGATGGGTTCGGAGCCGATCCTCGGCTCCGACTCGGCACTTGCTAAGCTCGAGAGTCACTTTTACCAGCTCGAGGCAGCCCCATATCCCATGATGCAAGGCGGTAAGTACCCAGATCTCGTTTGTCGCTTCGCTGATGAGGTAATCCTTTTACCAGCTCCTGGTAAGTGTTTATTATTATACATTTAGTCACCCCATTCCTAAAATTTCTCTCTTTCAATAGTTTTCTATTATTGTTAAGATACTTGTAAGGGTTTTCTGACTAAGTTTACTTTTCCCTAGTTCATTTTTTTAGTCAGGCCTTCATTCCCTCCCATCCCCCCCTCTGTTAGGGTGTGTGTGTGTGAATTTAGTTGTTATACCTTAACTTCAATTGTTCTGATTCGGGACTGTGTGTGTGTTTTGTGTTTGTGGATAGCACTATGTCCAAAGAACAGAGGGTCTCAGGCTTCAAGAAGTGTGACTCGTGCTGTCAGAAGATGTCTCTGACAGACGGTCACACTTCTTGTATATACTGCCTGGGACCTCTCCACCTGCAGGACTCCTGTGCAATTTGTCACTCTTTTAGCCAGAGAGTCCTGCAGGAAAGGAGAAATAAACTTATATTAAGAGGACTTCTTAAACCGGAGGGCTCCCCGGCAAAATCGGCTCCGGGTAAGCCCTCTAAGACTACCAAGGCCCAGGTTTCTGTTCCTAAGCCTTCGGCCTTGGCTCCGACTCCTTCGGAGTCGAGATCGGCTCCAGCTGGAGCCGATCTTAGCTTGGAAAAATCTTCGGTGCCGATACTTTGACGGTCACTTTGGGGTCGGCTCCGACTGGCTCCGACATCCATGTGACTCGGGCTTCGGTGTCGGCACCGACCGGCACCGACACCATAATTTCCTTGCCTGTATCGGCTCCGGCTGGAGCCGATACATCTATGCCTACACTCGAAGCCGAAAAGTTATCGGCTCCGTCTGGATGCGTGGTTTCTTCGGCTCCGATGGTTCCTTCGAGGAAGAGGTCCCGGTCTCCCTCTTTGGAACCGATACTGTCGGCTCCGGCCTCACCTCTTCTTTCGGAACGGAGCCATCGGAGCCGATCATCTAGGTCTTCCAGGTTGTCAGACCATGATTTAGAGAGGGTGGTAAGCAGATTGTTAAAGTCACAGGCACTAGCTCAAATGCTTCATAGTCCATCTCAACAGACGACTATTAGTCCACACCCTCTTCAAGTTCCTCCTTCGACTCTACCCCAGAGTTTGGAGCTGGAGTCTACGGGAATAGTTACTGCTATGGCTGAGGGGCAGATACCCCCCCCCTTCTGCGCCTTCAGCATCTACTCTTATCTCCTCCTCGAGACCTTCCTTGGAGGGATTCGTGGCGGGCTTCCTGGTCTGCTCCGAGGGGGTGAGTGGCATCGGACCCTTGTCCGACCCCGCTCTTCCCCTTGGAGCTTCGGCCTTGGTGAGCTCTGCTCCGACATCTGCCTCGGAGCCTTCCCTTTCGGTGGGCCCGGGAGTCCCAGTTTCTTCGGAACGGGTTCTCTCGGATCTCCCTGGGAGGAGAGCCTTCGACGTGATGAGGAGTGTGCTGGCCCCTGGGCTCAGTCAGCAGTCTATTCCTTTAGCTTCTCCCTCTAGGGTGCCTGTTGATATCTCTTCCCACTCTCTTGCTCCCGGACCGAGAGATCCACCGCCTCAGGTTTCCCCACTGGGAAGAACCCCCCTCTTCCGAGGATTCTCCTGATCCGTCAGGAGATCCTCCGCGCAAGAGGACTTGTGAGAGGAAGCACCTGGACTCCCCAGAGTCTACTACTTCGGATACCGACTTAGATGAGTCGGAGGGGTCCCCAAGATCCCCCTCTGAGGATGTCTCTTTTTCAGACATCCTAAAACTCCTGAAACAGAGGGGAAACTGGCCCTCCATAAATCCCTCCGATGATGAGTCGGTATACCTAGAGGCGTTTGGTTCTCGACCCTCCACCTCCTGGGTGTCTCCGCCTTTTGACCCCCTCATGCAGGTAATTGCTCGGAAGGCTTGGGCTTCTCCTGATTCCGTTGAGCCAGTTCCCAGGAGGCCTTCTAAATTTATTACAGCCCGTTCCGAAAAGCAATTCCTTACAAAAGGTGTCCCTGTTGATGCCATGGTGGTGGCGGCTGCCACTAAAAAGGAACTTGCAGATCCTTCCGTACCAGTCCATCCTCCTAACAAGGATTCCAGGACCATGGACAGGTATGGTAAGCGGATGTTCTCCTCAGCGACCTTTGCCATGCGTTCGCTGAATTATTTGTGTCACTTCACCAGACTCCAAAGGGACATCCTTAAAGAACTAGGTGAAGTAGTACAGGATCCTGCAGCTCCGGGGGCTCAAGACAAGATTGCTTCTCAGCTAGGAATCCTTAACTCCATAGTTAACTCCTCCATGCGGCTGATTTCGTATGCAGCAGATGGAGCGAGTAGAGCCGCAGGTACAGGAGTGGCTCTTAGACGTCAATCCTGGATGCGGCTCTGTAATTTTGCAGATCCCTTCAAGGCGTCCTTCACAAACTCTCCCTTTGATGGGTCAACTTTGTTTGGTCCTCAAGTGAAGGATACATTGACCAGGTGTGAGCAAGACGGCAAGACTCTTTCTGCCGTAGGGGTCCATTTTTCCACCCCTTCTAGACCTTACGCCAAAGGACAGAAGGGTGGAAAGATGTGGTTCCGCAAATCCCAAGGAGTCACGCCGGACACACGTGGTCAGTTTACCCCTAGAGGCAGAGGGGGTAATAATAACAGACGCCGCCCTAGAGGCAGAGGGGGTCCACAAAACCAGGGAAGCAGAGAGACTCTCTCTGACAAGCCCTTCCAGCATCCCTGAGGTGTTGCCCGACTGTCCATCATTGGAGGCAGTCGGGGGAAGATTATACCCACAAGCCTGGCGTTCCCTCTCAAAAGACAGATGGGTACAGTCGATCATATCCGAGGGTTACAAAATTCCTTTCGAGGAAAGTCCCTTCACTCACAAAAATTCCCTTCCAGATGTGCCACCCGGTCTAAGGGAAATCGCAAAATTAGAAGTATCAAAGCTTCTATACAAAAGGGCCATTCAGCCAGTTACAACAGACCATTCAGAGCCCGGAATCTACTCAAGGTTCTTTTTGGTCCCCAAAAAGACGGGAGATTGGAGACCAATATTGGACCTCAGCAGACTCAAGTCTATGAAAAAGACAAGATTTCGGATGGTCACACTTCAATCAATTTTGCCCTTCCTGGGCGAAGACAACTGGATGTGCTCAATAGACCTTCAGGATGCGTACTATCACATAAAAATTCACAGACGCTCCAGAAGGTTTCTCCGCTTTTGGCTGGGGTCCAGTCATTTTCAATTCAAAGCCCGGCCCTTTTGTCTCACTACAGCCCCCAGAGTGTTCACCAAATGTATGGCAGTGGTCACGGCTCACCTGAGACGTCAAGGATTCCAGGTGTTTCCGTATCTCGACGACTGGCTCCTTTCAGCCACCACCAGGCATCAACTTCTCCAAGCCAGGGATTACACCCTAAATCTCTGCACTCAGTTATGAATTTCGATCAACTACATAAAATCCTCCTTGTTGCCCTGCCAGTCTATTACTTTCATAGGCGCAAATTTAGACACTGTTTGGATGTCAGCAACCCTCACAAACCAAAGAATCTCAGATATCCAAAGTCAGGTGCGGATCATCCTTGTCAGCAAAAAGGTGCAAGCCAGACTGGTCCTGAAAGTGTTGGGCCTCATGGCAGTGGCCATTACTCTTCTTCCCTTGGCCCGCTTTTACATGCGTCTCCTTCAATGGATGTTGTTCACCCAGTGGTCTTACCAACAACTTCCCATGCGTCACCAAATCCTGGTGACACAAGCTTGCAAAAACCACCTATCCTGGTGGATTTCTTCTCCCCAGGTTCATCAGGGCAGACCCTTTGTATCCCCGGCCCCGGTAGCCGCAGTCACTACGGACGCCTCCCTGATCGGGTGGGGGGGTCATTATCAGGGCAGGATGGTTCATGGGACGTGGCAACCGTTCGAATACCACCTGCACATAAATGTCCTAGAGATGAGAGCAGTGCTTTTAACGTTGCAAGCCCTCAACGACTTTCTTCCCTTGGGAACAATTGCAGTTCACACGGACAACATGTCTGTAGTATGGTATATCAACAAGCAGGGCGGAACCAAGTCCTACCCCTTGTGTCGAGAAGCTCTCAGACTTTGGCAATGGGCGATCTTCTCTCATCGGTTTCTGGTAGCAACGCATATCCCTGGGAAAACCAACATTTTAGCGGACAGATTGAGCAGAGCTATTCTCATGACTCACGAGTGGTCTCTCAAACAATCTATAGTGGAGGAGATTTTTCTAGAATGGGGCCGCCCATGTTGCGATCTTTTTGCTACTCCCCAAAACAGCAAATGCCCAGACTTCTTCTCTCTCTTCCCACTTCCAGGCCATCCCCCCAAAGACGCTCTTACCCAAGATTGGCCCCAGGGACTTCTTTATGCCTTTCCTCCCTTTCCATTGATTCCACAAGTACTCCAGAAAGCCACCGTTTTGAGAGCCAAAATGATTCTCATTGCCCCCTATTGGCCTCGACAAATTTGGTTTCCGTTCCTCCATCATCACCTCTTGGTGCAGCCGTGGCATCTGGACCCAGTGCCAGACCTTCTGATCCACCAATCGGGTCAGCTGCATCGGTCCATTCCTTCTCTCAACCTCACAGCTTGGTTGCTCCACTTCCTTCCTTAGCCAGGCTTCCTATGATCTCTAACCCTGTTAGGGATATCATAGTGGCTTCCCTTAAATCCTCTACTTGAAGGATTTATACTAGCAAGTGGAAACGCTTCTCCCTTTTGGCAAAATCAAAGAATATAGATCCTTTTACTGCCCCTGTTCATGCAGTTTTGGATTTTTTAGTGGAAATCTTTCACTCGGGTTCTTCATCTTCCACGGTCAAAGTTCAGTTGGCTGCTATCTCGAATTTTCATGTCGGGTTTGCAGATCACAACATTATGTCCCACAGGCTTTGTAGAGCTTTTCTAAAAGGGGGTTTTCTCCTTAAACCTCCTGTCAGGAGTCCTCCTCCTCAATGGGACCTAAATCTAGTGCTGACATCCTTAATTCTTCCTCCCTTCGAGCCAGCTGTTTCATGTTCACTGAAGTTTCTTTCATGGAAGACACTCTTCCTTGTCGCTATTACCTCGGCCAGGAGAGTGTCAGAACTTCATGCTCTCTGTTCGTCCCCTTATTTGGTCTTCCACAAGGACAGGGTATCCTTGAGAACTAATCCATCCTTTTTGCCCAAGGTGGCTTCGAAAACAAATTTGAACCAATCTATTGATCTCCCTGTATTTTTCCCTAATTACTCCAACAGATCGGAACAAAAATTGCATTATCTTGATGTTCACCGCCAACTCAGATATTATTTGGACAGAACAAAACAATTCAGGAAATCTGATCAGCTCTTTCTTTCTTATGCTGTAAATAAGAAAGGCCTTCCCGTTTCCAAAGTGACCTTATCTAGATGGCTTTCTTCCACCATCTCCGAAATCTATCAGCTCAGGGGCAAACAGCTGTGCTCAAAACCAAAGGCGCATTCCACCAGAAGCTTAGCCACTTCCAGCCTTTCAGGATAGACTCCCTTTAGACACTATTTGTGCAGCAGCTACTTGGGCCACTCCTCATACCTTTGTTTCTCATTACAAAACTGGATTTGGCCTCCAGGGATAGAGCCAGTTTTGGTTCTATGGTTCTCAAGAGTCTGTTTCATTGAGCCACCCAGGATAGAGGTGCTAGGGACGCGGTCCCATCAAGCAAGAATGAAGGCAAGATTGACAACTTAACATCGAGAAGTTATGTACCTACCATAACGCTCCATGTTAGTTGTCTTCTCTCGCCTTCTTTCTTGCGACCCTCCCTCCTACCCCCTTGCCTGGACAGACCTTGATCTCCCTTGTTTGGAAGATTGCTTCTTTAGGCACCAGTTAGTTATCTGGTTCCCATTACAGCCCTTCCTTTAGGCTAATTGCTTTCTTTCCTCAGTGGAAAGTTTTTTGTGCTAGGTGTTTTTCCCTATAGATACCAAACGAGATCTGGGTACTTACCGCCTTGCATCATGGGATATGGGGCTGCCTCGAGCTGGTAAAAGTGACTCTCGAGCTTAGCAAGTGCCGAGTCGGAGCCAAGGATCGGCTCCGAACCCATCAAGCAAGAAAGAAGGTGAGAGAAGACAACTAACATGGAACGTTATGGTAGGTGCATAACTTCTCATTTTGGGCTGTTTTCAAATCATAGGCCCCTTGAACATGAAACATACACATGCTCTTTGATGCGCCTTTCTGATTGTATTAATTATATTCCTTGTACAATACAGTACAGTTGTTAGAGGGCATTTTAAATTTATTGTTTTGAACATTTTTCCAGTAAACAATTAAGCAAAATGCATGCACCAATAATGACAAAACTGCCCAATTCAGAACATTTCCATCATAAAAGTCTACTCAAACTTCCACAGTCCACCAGTATCAGTAAATATACACAATCTCTGAAGAAGTAAAAGTCATCTAATTAATTCCACATTAAAGAAATATGTAACTAATGAAGAGGTTACTGCTAGCAAACAACTTTATATATCATTGTTTCATCTACAAATAAAGTGCCTGTTGCCCTTGAGGAATAAATTGCCTATGTTGCATTAGAACATGATAAGCTAGTAATATCCCAATAGGGAATGGATAGCAAACTGATAACATGTTCATAGTTACTAGGTATCTTCACCAAAGAGGACTGCAGCATCCATCCTCTTTACAACAGAATACAGTATCAACAATGCATCTACCTACTGTGGGAGTAGAACCCACAGCCTTCTGCATCAAAAAGCAAATATACTACCTGTTGTGCTATTAACAACACAAACAGATCTGGCATAAGCAGCACTAAACTTTTGTTCCCCTGCAGCTCTCAGCTCCTTGTAAAATCTATTCCACACTCAGCTGTATCTCTGAACATTGCAGCACATGAAATCTGGAAAAAGCCAAAATGTATTGGGGGAGGGGGGCAAAAGCCCAAAAACCAGGGACACATTTTAAACATTGCTTGTATAATGTTGGAAAGTTGCTAGAATAAAATGCTGTGTTACCACCATACATTTTACTGCCAAGTATTGAACCCAGGACCCTGTGCAAAACAGTCAGAGCAACATACCACTATGCCAAATCAACTGTTTGATAAAAGAAAGGAAGACTGAAACTTAAATGGCTACCGTTTAGTGAACTCAGTTCTCACCATAGCTGTCAACATCTTAGCAGAAAATGTCTGAACAAAAGCCAATGATGGGGGAATACAGCCCCCAAACATATTCAGTGAATTCAGTTATCACCATAGCTCTCAACCTTGGCACAAAAAACCTGGACGAAGCCAGTAATGGGGGAATACAGTCCAAAATATAGGGACAAATATCCATTGAGGACACCAGAGCAAACCCACACAAACACAGGGAGGACATGTGGATTCCACACAGAAGGCACCCCAGGCAAGAATCAAGCGCAACAATCTGTAGCTGTTAGGCAACAATGCTATGACTGCACCACTGCACTGTTGGTTGGGTAAAGTAACAAAAATAAAGAAACCACCGATTTTATGAGGAACAGAACAGAACAAATACGAGGCAAAAATCTGCAAACACTTTACAAATGGTGGTGGGTAGGGAATTCAGGCTCTTGTCACTTGGGCCTAAGGTACAAAGTTCAAGCCTTATTCTCTACCCACCACCATGTAGCAAGTGGGGCATTTTACACACGCACACAGATACTTGTGCTCATGTGCTGCTAAATACTGTATAAAGAAAACCAATTTTTTTAGGAAACTTCTTTTATGAGAAGTGTTTGAGATATTTTCCCCCTCCAACATAGTTGCCCAAAATAGGGATATCAAGTCATTCAGCTTAGCAGGTTCTGGGCTTTTTCACCTCCTAGTTAGCATTTTTACATAATAACATAATCAGTCAGAGTAACAACTTATTAGCTTCAGATATCCTTAGCTCTGGAAATGGGCCTAAAAAATATATTTCTTTAGTTACAACCAAGGGTTCGACAAATAGTTCACCTATAAATAGGTGAAGATGCTGATGAAAATCCTGCAGTTTACTGCTGTACCAGAAAATATGGGTTCAGTCTCCTATTCTTTCAGTTCTTCATCATCAACATAATGGGTTTATGCTGTGGTAAAGTCTTGCTAACCGATCTGTTATATAAAAATATTTATAGATCCTTATTATCAGGAATTACACAGTGGAAACTCTAGCTTAGCTATATTTTTCTTGTAGTTTTTACCGATTGGTTTGTATGTGTGACCTTGTTATTCATTGTTTTATTTTGCTAGTTGGGATATTTTGCAGACACCCTAATGGTTAAGGACATCAGTTGAGGATGACAACCCTGCGTTTCTAAAGTTAGCCAAACAGTCCATTTATGCTGTGCTGATGATGCCATAAGAAGGATGAAATGTGCATGTCCACATCTAGTGGGATTTGCTTTACTGGCCTGAATTTGTCCATTACAGACTTTAAAAATAAAAATGTCATGGGCATTCAGACCTACCATATAGCTGAAACACCTGGTATCTTTAAGGGTCATTTGCATATATCCCATGTGCCTCTAATACAAGAGGTTCAATGAATCACACAGTGGAAACTCTAGCTTGGCTAGATTTTTTTTGTAGTGTTCACTGATTGATTTCTCTGTATGACAGTTTTAGTTCCTTAACCAGTATGGAATTTTTTAGTCTTGAAGCATGAAATTAAGAAGTCTCCAATGTTTTATCCCTGGCTGGGTGTTCCCTAGGGCACATAAAAGCACTAAGGGAGCACGAACAGAAAATATAATTGGGCCATAAGCTAAAGAAGTAAAGGAATGCATTTGCTCTACATATCTAAGGGCTTTATTTGTCCTAGCCCAGGACTGACATATGTATACCCATATCCTACAGGTGGGTGCAATGGAGAGCCAATATCATCTAGCCCCATTTCTTTATGGTAATACTTTATTCTCTTTGACAGTGTAGATAACCTAATTTTCTTTAGATCCTGGTCCCCTTCCTTACCATCCAGAACTAGATTCCACTAACCTGCTCAGGCAATGACTCCCTCTGAAAAGGCAATCAAATGTTTCAAAATTGAGCCCTTGAAGCATGTAAATGGATACCAGTGTGAACAAAAATCCATTAATAAGCCCTTTAATCGCAACATACCTAACCTTTGTATCAGAGAGTGTGTCCAAAATTTGTATTACAAGTTGTCCAGTGATGAGGATTGTTACCCTCGTGCACTTACCTTAAGCTGGAATCCTTTCCAACAATGAGTGTTTCCCTTAGTTAAATGAGTGTCTTGCAGGCTACCAAAATGCATATATATTTCCTGATAGTAAAACTTTATCATGCTTGAGTGGGCTATTTTGATCACCTACATTCCAGCTGAGGACCTGTATTTGCCCTGCTGTAACTTTCTATACCTATGCAATACTAACATAGTGTCCTTAGATAGATTAACTGTGTCAGTTTTCTTCATGTGTAGAAGGCCAAAGTTTAGTAAAATAAACCAATTTCAACACAGCTTATTCTACAGTAGGAAGACTGATGCATGTCCATGTCTGTAATTTTAAAGTCAGACTAAGTCCATTGTTGCTCAGATGTAAGTATGCGCTTGTAAGTATAGGAGCATAAAGGCAAACACAAAGACATTTGCCTGAAAAACTACTTTGTTTTTCAGATGTTCTATCCAATTTGCTAACATTTACTAAATACTACATTACGAATGCAAGGTTCAGGTAGTTGTATGTGAATCACTTCCATGTCTTCAATGAGCCTCGGCCATCACTGCAACTTTCTCTAGATGTATGTGTTGCTTTTTAACCAAAGAAATTCTAGGGTAAAGCATTGGGGAAATTGTCTCTGCATCTTGCCGACTTCAAAAAAGTTACTTATGTGGCTAGTGCCTGATCTGATTGATGTCCTTCTGAAGAGTGCTGCTAGGCACTTCTTGCGGCAGCCGCCCATCAGCAGGTGGTTCTCGGCCTCTGCAAACTGCAGTACCCAGGTGTCACTTTCTGCAGAGCTTTGCTTGCTGGCTAGCGAGTGGCACTCCTTGGAGAGCATGTTGAAGCCTTCCGCCTTGACCTCAGCTACCCTATTTGGTCCCGGCCAAGGGATATGAGGCAAGGGCCAGTGTGCTGCACTTCATGGCCAGATGCCCGCACACTTAAATGCAGGGTGATCTGGACAACATAATGGTCTCTTATGTGTAGTTTCACCTCATTAGTGTCTGCCACCATCTTCATCATGTCTCGGTAGCTACATTTATCCACGGCCTGTGCCACCAGCATCTGAAAACAGGATCAGATCTTGCAGGCCGAAACATAACCAGAGGCTGTGATGAATTCAACCCAGAGGGACATGCTCCTTTTGCAGCCATCACTTAACTTCAGTACCGCGCACCCTGGCAAAGAACCATCATCCACAAAGTTGAAGACCCCCATCTGGTTCAGATAGAGCACCACCTCAAACACTGTGGGTGAGATGACTTTGAGGCCCTCGTAGCGATTTTCCATCTCATTCAGGGAGATAATGAAGTGCGGCTCTTGGACCTCCACCTCCTTGAACACATCAGAGACCACCTTGCAGACATCCCGGATAGTGTTGGCAATGGCCGCCTTGCACGCCTGGCACTTCTCATTGTAGTACTTGTTGAGATGATACACTAGTTTGGCCTGGGCTGCGATCATGTTGGGACAGAGATCCGGATTGTAGACCGGAGTTTCACAGTAGGTTGTAGGATCCAATGTGGCTAACTTAACTGGAGCCAACTTCAAAGTAGGGGGAAAAACGAAAAAAAAAAATTAGCTCTAAAATCGCCAAAAGTCTGAGGTAAAAAAGCAAGGTTAGATCTGAAACGTGAGCTGTTCTTAGGCGCTGTTAGAATAATCCTGTAATCTTTACAGCAGCTATTTAAAGTGGGCAGATCCCTACCCCCTCTCAGTAGAAACAACCTAACTCAAGCCCAGTATAGCTGTAGCTGAGAGGTTAAGAATAAAGTCCTTTATGGTAGCAGTAGTGCAGGTTCAAGTGAGACATAACAAGACTTGGCAGTAGTTGAGATCACCTCTGTCTCCTTATTTATTTATGTTTTCTGTAATCACTGTGTGTGCTGTCTGTTAATCAGATGAAGGGAGAGTGCAGGGATGCTAGCCTGGCCTTACTCTGTGCAGGTTGGTGGCAGCTGCAGAGCATAAAGCTGATGATCCTCTGGCTTTGTAGGAGCACAAGTCAGGAATCACTATAGTGGAAATGATTGTAAAGGCTGGGCCAGACTGACGGCTACCCAATCTCCACCATACTCGTCATGGGGGCTTTGGCAGCCTGCGCAAGGTAGGTTTGGGCTACCAGAATGCACAGGAGAAATGCCACTTAAAGACATTTGGAAGAAGCAATCCTAGAGCCAGAGCTCTCTGCTCCCTCCAGTAGAAGTGGTGAAATAATAACGAACCACCTCTGCCCTCTGTTTACCCTTTTTTTGTACCATTGTAAAGGAATGGGCATTTAGTCAAACATTTCACTTCTGATCTACAACCAGCACCAGAGGGGATCAGGAAGAGCATTCTTACTTGGGGATCATATCTTGAAGAGTGTTATTTTATGACAGTACTAAGTCATGTAAGGACTGCTGTAATTAGCCATATAGATGAGGTGTCCAGGCACAAATCCTGGTGCTCTGTTTTAATTATCTGTTGAGGCTACATCATGAGAGAGTTGTACCCCTCATTTTGGTCTTTTTTGATCTTGCCAAGGCCTTTTTTCCATCACTCCATGAAGACGAACTATATTTATAAATAAAATGCATACAGTCTCTCTCCCATCAAATCTAAAGACTAAATCTAATTCAAGTAGAAGTTACACATAAAAAGAGTTAACATACTTACATCTATTCTGCACCCGTCCTTCACTGTACTTTCTTCTTTTTTCTCTTTCTTCTTCTTTCTTCTGCTCTTCTGCACAGGTGCTGCCCGCTGTCCAAATGATAATCCACCCAAAAAAACGATTCCAAATAGAAATAAAATACAGTGATGATCGCAAAAAAGAAAGCTCATTTCCTAATCCTACACTAAACTGAACTGGCTGATTCTCACTCTCTTCCCAGCACATAAAGCCCGGGAAGAGAGCGACAACCAATCAGCAGCATTTAGGCTTTAGCCCAGCAGGCACGTCATGACTGACGTGCCTGCGGACGTCGCAGTCCGAGCCCCTTCCAAGTCTATGCGGTTTGTAACTGCTGCCGCATAGACTTCTGGGCATCACAATGATGCCTTATGTGCTCCTCCGGGCTGCAAAGAAAACAAAAAAAAAAAAAAAAAAAAAAAAAAGGTGTTTACAACCGCGCAGGTAAGGTGCGCAATGCACATACTTTTGAGTCGCGGACTCGAAATTTAAACAAAAAAAAAAAAGATTTTTTTTTTTTTTACAGTAAATTAAAAAATGTAAATAAGACCAAAACTACTGAGGGGGCTGCAGACCGGCAGTCCGATGCCACGAGCCGCCCCTGTTAAAAAGTCACTCTGCAGAACAAATGCTTTTGCATTTTAAGCACATTTTATCTTGAAATCCTGAAGGAAATCTGATATTGTTAATCCTTGTTCATTCCTTATGTGTGGGACAGTGTCCCCAGCTACCTTTATTCCTGGGAGCACCACAGAACCAAAAGATGCTCTTCCCCTGGAGGTCAAATCCAATTTGTAATGATTGATGAAGGTATGAGTAGCAGCCCAAGTTGCAGCTGCACAAATGTCATGTAAAGAGGCTCTGGCATGGAAGGCAGCAGAAGTTGCCACCGACCTTGTAGAATGAGCCTTTATAGTAGTAGGTAATGGAATATTATGTAGTCTATAAATGAAGGTCACGCAGTCTTTTAACCATTTAGCCAATGTGACCTTAGCAACAGTACATCCTAATCTAGGTCCAGAATAGGCCAAAAATAACTGGTCTGATCTACAAGAAGCCTTAGTCCTGTTCAAGTAGAAGTGAATTTGCCTGTGAATATCTAGGGTATGTAGGCAATACTCTCCTCTGTTTCAATGATTGGGGAAGAAAACAGGCAATTCAATGGTTTGATTAATGGACATTTCAGAGATCACTTTTGGCAGAAAGGAAGAACGTTAAAGAAATAACGTTCCATCTGTATTGTTGATCCTCGTTCAGTCATTATGGCCCTCCCTCCTTCCCCCTCCTGTGGCTTCTAGTGGATCTCACCATCCGGTTCTGTTAGGTCATTTGACCAGAGGTAGACTCTACCTTTTTTTTTTTGTTACTTGAAAACTCAATCTGAGGTAACAGGGAGAGGGGAATTCTGGGTAAGAGTTTTAGCTCGAGAGTTTGTAGCTGACGCGAGGTTGGAAGATGAACAGCTCTGTTCCGAGGTCGGAACCGACACCCACACGTAATGACTGAATGAAGATCAACAATACAAATGGAACGTTATGGTAAGACATAACTTCTTTTTCTTCTCTTTGTATGCACCATTGGTATTTTAATATGTATGCACAGTTGGTACAGTATTGATTTTTTTTTTTCAAAGAACAGTCGTGCCAGAAATGATCATTAAAAGTAGTTACATGACTGGAAGTGAATCATGAACTGCTACTCTGAAATTCATGCACTGAAGCACATCTGTTGTAAACACCTCCCTAAAAAACAGCACTTTCAAAAATCACAGCAAAGAACTTTATTTCTATATTTTTACATATTCTTCAACTGATGAACGAGTGCTGGCAGAGATTAATTTTTAAGCACTTGCAAAACTGACATGCATAGCAAACTTGTCCCCCTGATGTTTTTGTATTACGGCCGTCAAGCTGAGACATACAGCACTTCCGAAGTGGACAGAATTCTTATCACAGTGAATTATTGTTGTCCTATTTTTAATTTTTGTTTTACAACAAATAATTGTTGCAGCTAATAGCTCTTCCATTTCCGTTCACGTTTTACATTTTTGTTTATAGCTGTATTTCCATGGTGAAAACTCCTGTTTTTTAACAAACGAGTGATGACGTACAAACTAGTCTTTAATGTAATTATATCAATTATTATATTTATTTACTGAAATATTTTTACAGTCAAAAATTGTTTCTAAATTGTGTGTAACTGCAGTTTCATTTGTTTCTGAAAAGGGTTTGACTGGTCATACTTTGTGCATATGAATTTGTCTACTTGCTCTGGCAGATTTTGATATTGGCTTGAAAACCTAATACTTGGTTCTGTGCTGTTCCATTTTTATTACAGTCATTGCTTGTTTCTACTTTTTATGACCTCAACATGCAGTTATTGCGTGAAATGAACTAAGATTGTATTTATTAACTTGCTAAGCCACCTGGGCACAGGTATTCCCATTTAACTGTGTTCCCCATAACATAGTCTAGTTAAGTGATTTGTTTAGAGTCACAGTGTGCAGATGTAATTTGATAAAACTGATCCTAAGATTACAGGATGAAGCTCATTAACAGCTCACACCTTTAACCATCTCAGCTCAACTGCCGGAAAAATTGCATCTGATGTTGTCAGTCTTCATTCATTCTTGATGAATTTGAGTCTGTTCTGATCATCAGAACTGGACCGGCCATTATACAGCTTGTGTCAGTAAAAAACTCTCCAGCTAAGACTCTAGCCACAGTGCCCCTCTGTCCATTACCTCAGATCTCATTTTCCGCTCTGATAGCAAGACGCGTCAGCTGATACTCTCAGCCAAGTTCAAACTTTTATTAATCTTCTCTTAAAAGCTTTGTTGCTTGTAAACCTTTAGTTTTTATTTTCCTCTTGATCGTATTTCTTGAGTGATTCTGCTTCTCTACCCTTATTACCTCCGCAGTATCCTCGTTACAACTGTTGGTAATCTTCCCCTCTCTCTCTTTACCTTTATAGGTAACCTGTCATATTACCATTGTTGGCATTTCTCTTATTTTCCTATCAATCATTGCATTTCTCTCTATCATCGTTGGTAGAATTTCTAGCTATCCTGTGTGTGTGCATGAGTGCGTCTATTAGCCTTTGGCTTCTTTACCTTTATTTACAAACTGGCAGAAAAACAGAAGGGTACTTCAGGTTTCAAGCAGTGCTAAGACTGTGGGCAAAAGATGCTTAATTCAGATGGGCATCTTTCATGTGTATACTGTTTGGGTGCACCCCATTTAGATATTGGCTGTTCCATCTGCAAGGCTTTCGGTACCAGAACCTTAGTAGAGAAGCAAAACAAATTGATCTTAAAAGGAATGTTGAAATCTTCCTTTGAAGAAGTCTTGTCTATGGATCTTTCCACCTTTAAATTTGACCACACTAAAAAGAGAAGTCATTCGTTGCCGAGCTGTCCTGTAGCTCTAGAGACTAAGAAACACAAATCTTCGGTTCCATCAGTCTCCTTGGAACCAAAGGCTAAGGTTCCAAAATTAACAGAATAAGAACCTTCGGCACCATTTACTGCTGTTGTCATGGCACCAAGAGCTTCTTTAATTTGCCAGCCGGTACCGTCTATATCATCTGCACCGCTGCAGACTCTACCTACCCCTTCGGTGCTGAAATTTGAATCATTACCTGTTCCTAGGACAAAGTATTCCTCTTCCATGGAAAGGCCAGAATCTACCTCAGGGATGTCTGTTCTATCTTCCAGGAGTCTTTTGGATGTAGACGTGAGATTGGTGGATCAGCTTTTGGTGGCCAGGGGTCTTCCTACCCACTTCTCAGACCTCTCTCCTTCTGGAGTTTTTTTTTTTTCTCCCAGGACCCACCGGATTTTCCTCCTCTGACTTCCACGAGAGGCTTAGAGCCCACCACTTCTATTTCCCTGGTTCCAGCTGTCGTAGTGCCGACAGGCGCTCTTTCTTCAGCTCCTGGGAATGCTCTGACATATTTGATTCCCTCGGAACCAGTAGATTCTTGGGTCAGTGGCTTGGCTGTCGGTTCCAAGGGTTTCAGATCTGTTCCTGTTTTTTTATTTAGAGCTGTCCTTTGCTCTCCAAGCCCTAACAGTTGTAGGATCTTCCCCAGGTCCTGCTTCGGTTGGCGGCTCTTTGGAGAAGGATGTGACCTCAGTTTCAAGGTTGTCCTTCTCGGTTCCAGGCTCCCATCCCTCTTTGGGGGGGGCTGCACTCCCAGGTTATGGAGAGGACATTAGCATCTGTGGCTTCTCAGCTGGCCCCTTCTATATCAGAGTGCCATATGTCTTTACCGTCTGGTCCAGAGCTGCCACCATCTTCCATTTGAGGGCAGTGAGAACCAAAGCTGCAAGTTACCCCTGTACAGGGCCCCTCCTCTGAATCTTTCTCAGAGATTCCCACTGAGGAACCACCCTGGAAGAAGACATGCAAAAGGAAGCACATAGATTCTCCAGAAGAATCCGTCTCAGAAGACATGGACTTCAATGAAAGGGAGGGTTCCCCCTGGTCATCCCCTGAAGATGGCTTCTTTGGAGACATCCTAGAGATCTTAAAACAGAGGGATGCTTGGAAACCCAAAGACCCATCCTGTGAGGAATCTGTGTACTTGCAAGCCTTTGGTGCTCTCCCATCTACTTCCTGGGTGACTCAGGCTGCTGACGACCTCATTAAATTGATCGTGCAGTGGGCATAGAAGGCCCCTGATTCCACAGAGCGGATTACCTGGAGAGCAGATGAAATCTTATCAGCCCCTGAAGATCACCAATACTGAGAAAAGGGCTTAGTAGTTAGATGCCATGGTGGTGGCAGTAGCCAGCAAGAAGGAACTGTCCAATAAGGATCCCACTGTCCATCCACCTAATCGAGAGTCTAGGACGATGGACAGATTTGGAAAGCAGGTCTATGCTTCAGCGACTTTCGTCTTCAGGTCCTTGAATTTTTATGGCACACTTCACTAGACTCCATAGGGATCTGATTAAGGAGATGTTCTTCGTGTTTCAGTGTTGCAGTCATTACATTTGGGTAATCTGCTGGCAGGTTGCCCTCAGTTGGCCTGAATAACAAAGTCTTGGGTCCTGCGTCGGTTGCTGTCTCCTCTTCCATGACGTCAGGTCGTCAGGGGTATAAAGCATGCAGCCGACGTAATTTTATTCAGTCTTTCTTGCCACGCGGTGCCTGAAGCAGAAGCAGTTCGCAAGTGCCGATCGGCTGACTCATGAAATGTTCGCATTCGAGTTTCAAAACCGAAGTCTTCAAACTAAAGCTAAGTACCCCATTGGGGAAACTTTTTCTTGCTCCTTACTGATGTCAGTAAAGGTTAATAACTGCATTACTTGTGGGAAGCAAAAAAAAAAAAAAAATGATCAAAATGGCTGAGGACTTAATTACCTTGATTAGGCCCCCCCCCCCCCGCTAAGAGGCCTATGCAAGCATCTGATTATGAATCTTCAGACCAGGTTTCCATTTCTTCTGGTTCCTCTTCTGATCAGGAATTTTCTATTCCACCCTATGAGGATTCTGATGCAGAGGAATCCATCCCATCTGCATCTCCTCCTGAGGATTACTCGTTTGGAGAGACTTTGCATACTGTAAGGGAACATTTTCACTGGGAGAGTCAGGACTTCTCTGAATCAAAAAAGAGGCTTAGGGATTTCCTTCTTCCTCAGCATAGGCCTTTGGCAATTCCTCCTGTATTAGACATTGTGGATGATATGTTTTCGGAATCAAGCATGGCTCCTGATTCCCTACCTCCGGCTCCTAGTAAACCAGACAGATATTACAGGGTTCCTGACTCCCACAAATTTCTCTTCATAAATCCTGCTGATCCTGAGACTATTTTACAGGGTCCCAAGGGTGTAAAAGCCTCTACAGCCAACCCCCCCCCCCCCGATAGAGATCCCAGGGCGCTGGATAGATGAGGAAAGAAGGTTTATACGTCTGCAACCTTGGCAATCAGGGCCTTAAACTGCCAGTTTCATATGCTTAAATATCAGCAGCATGTTATGGGCTTACTGAAACAGAAAATGATGTTGATTTCTGATTGTGTGGAAAATAGAGTTACAGGAATTATTGCATTCAGCAGAACAGGTTGGAAGGCATACTTTGCAATGTGGTTTTGATTCCTTGGAGGCCTCTTGCAGGGCCGCAGTTGCTGGATCTATGATTAGAAGGCATGCCTTGGCTTAAGGAGCAAAATCTGCCTGATCCTGTTAAAGCTAAATTGTTGGATGCCCCCTTGCAGCATGATACTCTGCTTGGTAATAAGGCAGAAGAGGTTTTAAAGAAAATGGAAGACAAAGCTAAATCTATGCAAACTGTAAAAGATTTCTTGCAGGTGCAGCCACCCAGGTTCAGTAGGCACTGGCCTACTAAAAATTGGTCCTTTCCTGTGTCCAACAGAGCCACTCAAGGCAAATCCAGGTGCTCGAAAGGCTCCAGATACCAATCACAGGGTTCTTACAGGTCAAAGCAATGGGGTGCCTCCACCTCCAAATCTGGAGGAAACAAAGCACAACCCTACAGTAAGCAGTCTCAATTACTTTCCTCTACCATCACCAAGCACTTATCTTTTGACAGCCCCCATGGGGGGGGAAACTAGCACTTCAAGCTCAAAATTGGCAGTTAATTACCCAGGACAAGTGGGTATTAAACATAGTATCCCAGGGGTACAGATTTCATTTCCATACTTTGCCAATTCTAAACGGATGGCCAGATCTGCCACAAAATCAGTGGGCAGAGGCTCAGAAACAAGTCATGTCCCTCATGGATATGAGGGCTATTCAGCCAGTACCAGAAAAGGAAAAAGGACAAGGTTTTTTATTCACGACTTTTCCTGGTACCCAGAAAAGACAATTCTTGGCGTCCAATAATGGACTTATCGATTTTGAACACGTTCCTGGACATTCCAAAATTCAAAATGCTGACTTTACAACAGCTACTGCCTATGCTGGGCAGGAACGCTTGGTTAGTGACTCTAGACTTAAGAGGCATACCTGCATATCCCAATAAGGGAATCATGCAGAAGATACCTCCATTTCAAGGCAGGTTTTTTGCATTACCAATTCTCTGCACTGCCCTTTGGCTTATCTACTGCGCCCAAGTGCCTGGCACCAGTAATTGCATTTTGCAGAGAAAGAAGCATACAAATTTATCCTTATCTGGACGACTGTCTCATTCAAGCAGAGGACAAGGACACCCTTCTTCAACATCTGGCATTTGTAAAGAGGTTTCTAACATGCCTAGGGTACACAATAAATGAAAAGAAATCCCAACTGGTACCCTCTTAAATAATTGCATTCCTGGGTGCAAGCTTGAATACAACTGCCCAGATGGCTTACCTTATGCCAGACAAACAAAGGCAACTGACAATATATTTCAAACAAATGACAACAAAAGCCCAGTTGTCTGCAAGACAAATTCTGCAGGCTTTGGGGTTCATGGCATCCTGCATTCTACTAATTCCATATACGAGACTGCATATGAGGAAACTTCAGTGGTACCTAAAAAGTTTATGGAGCCAACATTGTCACAGTCTGGAAACAATGATTCCTCTCATTCCCTGCCTACAACAGGAGTTTCTTTGGTGGGCAGAGACATGTCACCAAAACAAGGGACTGTCATTCACTCTACCCCCTGCCACCCAAACCCTTACTACAGACGCATCAGACTATGCTCGGGGGGCCCACCTGGTGGGGAGATGCATTCAGGGCAAATGAAGCCCAAAACAAATGCATCTGCATATCAACCAGAAAGAGATGCTAGCTGTTCAGAATGCTCTTACAGCCTTCAAGGATTTACTTCATCCAGGACAACTACTGATAAAGATGGACAACACAATGGTTATGTGGTACATAAACAAGCAGGAGGGTACACATTCCTAACCCCTTTGCAGACTAGCCATGGCATTGTGGAACACAGCTTTGACTTACCAAATACATCTTCAAGCTCAGTTCCTGCCAGGAAAACAAAATACTCTGGCAGACGACCTAAGCAGAAATCTTATGGACCCGCACGAATGGTAACTGGATCCACAAATCTTCAGCATGTTAACAGAGAAATGGGGGAGTCCAGACATAGATCTATTTGCCTCTCCCCAAAATTATCAGTTGGACAAATTCTGCACAAGAACTCATCACAAAAAAAGCATGGACAGTGGATGCCCTATCCTTCAGTTGGAAAAACCTATCAGTCTATGCCTTTTCCCCTCTGCCTCTTCTCTCCAAAGTCTTACTAAAAGTCAGACAGGAAAAAACAAAAATAAACCTAGTTGCTCCGGACTGGCCTCGCCAACACTGGTACCCACTTCTAAGGAATATGTCTCAACTTCCCCCTTGGTACTTGCCTCAAATACCTCATCTACTGTCTCAGCAGAACAATCAAATTCTGCACACTCAGCTCCAGACTCTGAACTTTGCAGCATGGCTGATCATTTAATTATTCAAACAACACCCCTCAGTAAATCTGTGATGGATGTAATTTTGGAAGCCAGAAGGCCTAGTACTAGAAAATCTTAAGCTGATAAATGGAAGAGATTCTGTGCTTGGAACCTAGCACAAGGAACAGACACAGCAAAGCCCAATATTCCTCAGATTTTACAATATTTTACTGAGATGCTTGACAAGGGCCTATCTTTTTCTGCAATAATAATCCATGCCTCTGCCATCTCGGCTCATTACAACACAGAGCCCTCCCCTCTTTTCTCACCCTCTGCTTAAACAGTATCTTAGAGGGACCAAAAATTTAAGGCCTCCCAGAAGATCACCAACTCCTGCATGGGACCTCAATTTTGTGCTGGAAAAACTCACCCTGCCTCCTTTTGAATCAGCAGCTACTGCTGATATGAAATTTCTATGTTGGGAAACAGCTTTTCTCTTGGCAGTCACTTCAGCAAGAAGGGTTTCAGAACGACAGGCTCTCATGGCTGTGGAGCCTTTTATTACATTTTACCCAGACAGGCTGTCCCTCAGGACCAATCCTTCTTTTATGCCTAAGGTGGTATCCAGTGTGGCTCTTATCCAGACAATTCACCTGCCAACATTTTACCGAAATCTGCAGAACAAGGGGGAGCGGATTCTGCATTCATTGGATGTACACAGACAACTAAGATTCTACTTAAACAGGACCAAATCTCTAAGAAAGTCTGAGCAGGTACTGTTAGTATTTGCTGCAGGGTCAGAGGGGAAGGCTATATCAAAGCAGACTATTTCTAAGTGGATAAGCCACTGCATTTGTTTCTGCTACTTGCACCATGGTAAACCTGTGCCCAAGGGGATCAAGTCTCATTCCACCAGGGCTGCCTCTACCTCAGCAGCTCTTCTCAGAGGGGTTCCAACCAAAGACATTTTAGAGGCTGCTACTTGAACCTCTGTTCATACCTTCACAAAGCATTATCATTTGCCTCTCTTCTCCAAATCCAGGGCAGTCTTTGCCACTGCAGTCCTGCAGGGCCTTATAGCCACTCCTAATGCTGTTTAGTTCCATCCTCCCATCCATAGCTTTGGGATTCTACCCAAATGTAATGACTGCAACAGTGAAACATGAAGAACATAGTACAGTTGTGTACACTTACCGTAAATGTAGATGTTCGAGTGTATTCACTGTTGCAGTCTGGGTTACCCACCTGCCATCCCCCTTTTCTATACCTTTTCTTTCTTTCACTATATACTAAAGCCTTTGTAGTGTATTTGCTGTTAGATGAAGGTAAAGTTTATGTTGCTCAAAGTGCATTTACATATATTTTTGTTTATATATATATATATATATATATATATATATATATATATATATATATATATACACACACACACATATATTGCTCCCCATTGGGGGGGGGGGCACCTGACATTTGGGGCAAGAAAAACTGAATAAAATGGCATTGGCTGCATGTTTTATACCCCTGACATCATGGAAGAGGATACAACAACCGACGTAGGACCCAAGACTTTGTTATTCAGGCCAACTGAGGGCAACCTGCCAGCAGATTACCCAAATGTAATGACTGCAACAGTGAATACACTCTAACATCTACATTTATGGTAAGTGTACACAACTGTACTTTATTCGATACCCTTGCTGAAGTTGTGTCTAATGAGGTGTGGGACAAAGTTGCCTCTCAGCTGGCCATACCGGAGCCTATATCGAATTTGTGTATTCATCTCATTGCACGTGCAGCTGAGGGTACGACCAGAGTTGCAGATTCAGGTGTTGCCATAAGACGCCATGCTTGGGTACATTTGTGTGACTTCGCAGAGCCTTTCAAGTCTTCCTTCATCAATGCTCCCTTTGACTGTTCATCCTTGTTAGGCCCCAAAGTCAAAGACACACTAACCAGGTGTGAAAAAGATAGACCATTTCTGATGTGGGCATTCGTTTTTCTACTCCTCAACGATCCTATTCCAGGGATCAGAGAAGTGGGAAGATGTGGTTCAAGAATTCCCAAGGGCCTTTTCAGGGCACACATGGTTGAAGCTCCCCTCAGGGCAGAGGGGTAGCTCTAATAGAAGACACCAATTCTGTGGCAGTGGTGGCCCATGAAATCAGAGCTCCAGAGACACCTTCACTGGACAATGCTACCAGCGCTTCTGGCAACTAATGATTTCAGATTCTTGGGTGCAGAAAGTCATTACAAGAGGTTATTGTATTCCCTTTGTTCTTTTCCCAAGATCACAAAGAAAGAAGAGTTCCCATGTACCACCCAGTCAGAGGGGACCAAGCAGCCTTGGAAGTTTGAAAGCTGCTAGAAAGAGTCATTGAAGAAGTCCCACCAAAACAGATAGGATCCGGATTTTACTCCAGGTTTTTTTTAGTGCCCAAAAAGACGGGACTGGAGACCAATATTGGATCTCAGTCTTCTGAACAAGTTCATTCAGCAAACAAAATTCCAAATGGTCATGGTTCAGTGTATACTTCCCTTTCTAGAGGAACGCGATTGGATGTGCTCTACATACCTTCAGAATGCGTACTGCCACACAAAAATGGACAGACACTCCAGAAGCTTTCTCCGCTTTCGGCTAGGAGACAGTCATTTCCAGTTCAGAGTGCTGCACTTTGGTCTCACCACAGTCCCCAGAGTGTTCACCAAATGCATGGTAGCAGTCATGGCTCACTTGAGACTACACTTAAGCGACTGGCTCCTCACCACCCCCACCAGGTGTTTACTGCTTCAAGCCACAAATTTCACCCTGCACCTTTTCAACTCTTTGGGCATCACAGTCAACAGAAAAATCCCAACTGACTCCAACACAATACCTGGAGTTTATAGGAGCTGACCTCAGTACAATCTCTTGTGTAGCTTTTCTCCCCTTCACAGACTACAAAAGATAAAGTCTCAAGTACAATCCATCATATCCAAAGACAAAGCCCCCACTTGTCTTGCCCCTTCAAGCTTTACGTTCGAAGGCTGCAACCATTATCTTAGTACCTCTTGCAAGATTTCACATGAAAGCTACCTCAATGGCTCTTAGCTGCATAATGGTCCATTCTAACACATCCAATGACCTACCCAATTCTCATCACAAGTCGCTGCAAGCAGGATTTATCCTGGTGGATAGTCATAGGAAATTCTTCTGGGTCACCCCTTACCCCCTCCCAGCCCATGGCCATACTGACCACGGATGCCTCCTAGATTGGGGGGTATTATCTGGGAAAGACAGTCCAAGGCACTTGGTCTCCACTTGAGGCCAATTTGCACATCAGTACCCTGGAATTGAGGGCAGTGCTCTTAGCATTGCAAACTGTTCAATCTGCCCTCCCTCTGGGAACAGTTGCTATCCAAGCAGACAGCATGTCAGTAATTTGGTACATCAGCAAACAGGATGGAACCAGATCTTACCCCCTATGCCAGAAAGCTCTCCGAATATGGCAATGGGCAATATCTTCCAACTGCTTTCTAGTTGCAGTGCATATCCCAGGGGGCTCCAGTGTGATAGTGGACAAACTGAGCAGATGCATTCTCCTGCCTCACGAGTGGTCTCTCAATCCCAAGGTAGCGATAGAAATTTTTCGTCAATGGAGCCATCCCTGCTGCAGTCTCTTTGCTTCCCCAGTGAACAACAAATGCAGCAGCTACTTTGCCCTAATCCCCTCTCAGGGGGAATCCCCAAGAACTGCTGTCGTTCTCTATTAGCCTTCATGTCTCCTGTATGCATTTCCAACCTTTCCCCTCATTCCCCTGTTCTTGAATAAAGCCCAAAGTTTGAGAAGCAAAGTGATGCTCATTGCACCCTTTTGGCTCCAGCAAGTCTGGTTCGCATTCCTTTGGCCTCACCCAATATACTGTCCTTGTCTTCTGGACTCAGTTTTAGACCCGCTGTCTCACCTGCAGGCACTGGTGCACCCCAACCTTTGCAGCCTCAAGCTGACAGCTTGGTTCCTCCAATTCCATTAGTGTTGCCAGGCAGAATAATATAACTTCCTCAGTACAAAAAATTCTTCTGGCTTCTCATAAGCAAGCCACCAGGAAACTTTATCTTAGCAAATGGAAGAGATTTTTATTTTGTGCCAGTACAAATAATTGGCACCTGTTGAGAAAGTTTTAGAATGTTTGGTTTTCTTTTTGATCAGGGAGCTTCAGCTTCCACCATCAAAGTTCAGTTAGCATCCATTTCTAATTTCCACAATGGCTATGATGATCATTCTTTAACTTCCCATCGCTTATGCAAAGTTTTTCTTAAAAAAAAGTTTTTCTTAAAGGTACCTTGCATATAAAACCTCCATTAAGGACCCTATAGCTCCATGGGATCTGACCTTGATTTTGCCATCTTTGGTACTCCCGCCCTTTGAACCAGCAGCAACTTGCCATCTCAAATTCCTGTTGTGCAAAACTCTTTTCCTTGTAGCCATTACTTCTGCCAGGAGAGTTTCTGAGATTCAAGCATTGTGTGTGAACCCCCCCCCATATCTGTTTTTTCATAGGGTCAGGGTTTCATTGAGAAGCAACCCTTCCTTTCTTCCTAAGGTGGTCTTAAAATCTAATATTAATCAAGCTATTGATTTACCCATTTTCTTCCCCAGTTTCTCCAATAAAGTTGAATTTGCATTTACTGGATCTTCACAGACAATTGTGTCTACCTTGACAGGACCAGAGAGTCTAGGAAATCAGACCAGCTGTTTGTTTCCTTTTCAGGTCTAACTTTGGGAAGACCTGTGTCTAAAGTTATCCTATCAAGATGGCCAAGAGATTGTGTTACCTTTGTTTGCAGTCATAATGACCACAAGTTACTTGCGCTTGTAAAAGTGCATTCCACCAGATCAATAGCCATGTCAGCTGTTTTTTCACTCTAGGGCGTCCATGGATGAAATATGTGCATCCGCAACATGGGTTGCTCTACATACTGTTATCACTCATTACAAATTGGATATGGTCTCCAGGGGAAGAGCATCCTTTGGCTCTATGGTTCTCAGGAATATCCTTCCATAAGGCCAACCAGGACCTAAAGTAGCTGGGGACTCTGCCCCATTCATCAAGAATGAATGAATGATTGACAATATCAGATAAAGAAGTTATGTTCTTAACATAACATTCTATCTGTGTTGTCGATCTTCTTTCATTCTTGACATCCCACCCTTCTTCCCCCTCCTACAGATTTCCTGGAGGATTGGACACTTGTTCTGGGCGCCTAAAGCTTTCACCTTATGCATGGCTTCTACCTCTATATATTTGTTCTTCTGCCTTACTGTTTGCTGCAAACTCGATCTGAAGTAATGGAGAGAGGGGCATTGTGGGTAGAGTCTTAGCTGGACAGATTTTTTTGGCTGGTGCAAGCTGTATAATGGCCAAGCCGGTTCAGAGGAGCAGAACCAAGTCCCATTCTTCAAGAATGAATGAAGATAGACAATACAGATGGAAAATTATGTAAGAACATAACTTCTCTTTTCCAGATAAAGTAGTTTCTTGCCATTTTTCCTTCTCAGGTGTATTTTGTGTACAGTGAGCTGAGAGTGGCATCCCTTAGCAAAATAATTCTTGCTACTTTTATTTTTATGTAGTTTTCTGCAGTTGTGTACAGTCAGATTATCTCTTTCAGACAGAGAACGTACCAAAGAAGCAGTTTGCATGTTACAAGAGGCAAAATGCTTCATATGTGAAATAATTGCTTGCAGATTTTATTTCTGTAACCCTACCCCCAACCGTCATTTGTTTCTGGCTCACACAAGTCATTTTTTTTTTATTTTGTTTAATGATATTTATGCTTAACTTCCTTTGCTAGCCGCCTTGGCTTCAGCTTTGGAATAGAGCAGTGCTCACTGTAGTTGCATTGCCTTTACTTATGTATGCAGCCAGTCAGTATTTGGAAGCTGTGTACAACCACTTTATCCCCACTAAGTGAAAACAGTTGCCTGAGTGGGGTATCATTGGAAGGACCTGAACACCCCTTATGTTTGTATGATATGTCACAATGCTTTATTTTGCCCTGCTTAACCCCCCCAGGCCTGAGCTTGGCTATATTTCTGGACTCTTATTACTGTGTATGTAGGTAAATGAAATAGTGTAAGAAATGGCATGCTGCAACTAAGCATTCTTATATGTATGTTTTGCAGTAATCATCTAGTTAAAGGGATTGTCAAAAGTAGAGTATTCCAGCAGCAAGCACGCCCCTTAAAGAAGGTTGGGGACACATAGAGGACTTAATTCTTGTAGGCACATGTCATGAGATTACTACACCACATTTTCAGTTATGAAAATAGAGGATTCCATTACACATTCTCAAGGTATGAAGATGGACAGTTGTATTAGCTGGCTCCACCTCAGAGGTCTGTTTTGAAGATATATAGATACAGTAATTGACGCTGTATATTTCAAACCTTAGTCACTACAGAAAATCTGATCCTTACACCAGCAGATAATCTTTTTAAGTACTCCTTTAATTGTATGTTACTAATTCTCAATCACTTCAGAAAAGTGTAGCCTTTACACCAGCATACCAGCTTATGCTGGTCATATCAGTTCTGTTTTATTCTTGTTTCTGTGCTTTAAAGATGAAATAACACTTTGCTTGCATTGTTCTTTGCTGCAGTTTTAGGGATCGTGTTACAATGTAATCTTCCACTATATGTCTGCATATTTATGTATGTATTTTTGGATTATTTCAGCCTTCCCAAAGTTTGACACAGCTTTTCAGTCCACGGCAAGCCCTAAAATTTGCTGACTTACTATATCCTGACTTTCAGCCACCTTGCATGGAAATAGATCTTGTGGGGTATATTATCTCTTTTGAAGCAAAACCAGGTAAGTTAAGATATGTATTGTGTCTTCCTTGTGTGGTTTCCTCCCATTTCTTTAATTTCACCATAGCAACAGACATTTAGTAGTTGTTGAAGAAAGATAGCTAAATACCTTCTTCACTTTTATTGTTCTGTTTATGCATCTTTATCTATTGTGTTGTTGTTTGGGGGAAGGTTCATAGGTAGGTACTAGGCTATCTGCCCAAAAGCATTTATAAGCCTAGCCAGAATGTGTTGGCTTTCGCCGTCCCCTTAGATTAGTTCCCTGTGCCTCTGTCCAGCAGAGCCATTGAAGTGATCCCTGGGATAAACTTTCTGTTTCCCATCCACTCATCAAGGTTTCTCTTGAAGAGGGTTAGCGAGGTGCTCTGCCTCATGTAGATTAGAATCTTGTTCCAGAGCATGGGAAGTCTCTGGGACAGGAATCTATCCCTCCAGCACGTCTTATTTATTGTTGTGGTGAGGTTTAGATCCCTGGAGCGTGTGGCTCAAGAGGATATGGTTTTCTTTAGGTGGAGCATGTCCATCAATTCTGGGTTGGACATGGCCTTGTATGTCAGGCAGAGATCACCTCTGAGTGTAGGCGGTATGCAACCAAGTACAGCTGGAGTTTCTTCAGTCGAGCTGCATAGGGCATCTGCTTGAGGCCAGTGATCCTCTTGGTGAGGTACTTCTGTGGTCTTTCCAGTTGTTGCAGCTGTCTGGTAAGGTACATCCCAAACGGGGCATTGTACTCTATGATGGGTCTGATGAGTGATGCATAGAGGGGCCCAGTGACCTTTTTCGATCTGGATGCAAGCCCTTTTGTGATTAGGTGGACCACATAGAAGGATTTTCTAACCACTTTGGCAATGTGATTATCCAAGGAGAGGTTGCTATCTACTTGGGTCCCCAGGTCCCTTATTACGTCTTCCGTATTTAGGGGGCTACCACCTATGTGGTAGTTTGTGGGTACTTTGTTTTTTCCAAAGGGGATGACTATGCACTTTTTGGCATTTAGCTCGAAGCCATGGTTTTGACACCAGGTATCTGTCTCAGTGAGACCCTTTTGGAGGATGTCTGTGTCAGCTGGAGAGTCAGTTATAGCCCCTAGTTTGCAGTCGTCTGCGAACTTGGTTAGCCATAGTCCTCTTGTGCTTGCCTGTACCTCTGAGAAGTATATGCCGAACAAGAGGGGTCCTAGGACTGAGCCCTGGGGAATGCCACTTGGAACCGGTTTACAGTCAGACCTCGCTCCTGCAACTCTTACCATGTGGGTTCAGTCTGTGAGCCAGTTGGCAACCCATTTTGTGACGTAGGGGTTTATGTTCAGGCTGGTGACCTTGTCTATAATACCCGAGTGGGGATTGGTGTTGAAGGCCTTTGTAAGGTCTGGGTAGGCTGTGTGGACCACCTTTCCCTCGTCTATAGCATTGGTAACAGTCTCAAAGAAGTCCACCAGGTTTAGGAGGCATGATCTGCCCTTGACAAAGCCGAACTGGGTAGGGTCCAGTGTTTGGGGGTTTCCAATGTCTCTGTTAATGAGATCCATGATGATACGCTCCATAGCTTTGCAGACCAAGTTAGGTTTGTAGGACAATAGTTCCCAGGGTCCGTTGTGGCTCCACCTTTGTGGAGTGGAATAACCGTTGCTGTCCGCCACTCTGTGGGCACAGAGCCTGTGGAGAGGCTGAGTTTAAACAGTGTGATTAGGTGAGGAGTTAGTTCATCTTTGAGCTTGTGTAGCACGCGGCCTGGGACACCGTCCGGTCCCATTGATGCTGTGTTTTTGGCTTTGGAGAAGGCTGTTTTAACCTGAGTGTCTGTGATTTCAGGGGCACTACATTTCTTCTGGTATAGTTATGGGCCCTTTTGGGGCTGAGAGGGGGGTGAAGTTTGCACTGAACCTGTATGCCAGGATGTTGGCTATATCTGTCTGTTCAGTGTATTTTGTGCCATTCTGCACTAACTCCGTGCAGATGTGAGAATTGCCACTTAGATTCTTGACATAGCTAAAGAATGCCTTGTGGTTATCTTTGGAGTCCATGGCAATTTTTCTTTCGAAGATAGCCTTGGATGATTTTATGAGGGAATGTAGTTTCTTGCTGATATTGATCAGGGATGTCTTCCCCTTCTTGGGATTTTACTTTTTGTCTGTACTAGTTTCCTCCTCCTACTGTATAGCTTGTTTATGGCAAGGGTCCACCAGACTGGTTTCCTTTTCCTGGAGTAGTGAGTCTTGGTTTTGTTTGGGATATCACAATCCATGGATTCTTGTAGGTGCCCGTAGAGTGCATTAGTAAAGGATTTTTCAGCTTGGACAGTGTTATCCTTTAGCATGGGGGCTTTGAAACTTCCCACCTCGGTCTTAAGTAACATGAAGTTTGCTTTTGAAAAATTTTTCACGGTGGTTTCTTTGACCGGGCTGGGTGGCGAATGTGAATATCCAAAGTGATTAGTTTATGGTTAGATTTAACCAGCGAGGGATTGACCTCCGGTGTGGAACACCAGTCACCCATGTTGGTGATGACCAGGTCCAATATGTTGTCACCTCTGGTGGGAGTGTTGACCAGTTGATCCAGGGCGTTTGAGTTTATAAATTCTAGGAAATGTTGGGCAAGGGAGTTTGTACTTGAGTAGTTCTCCCAGTTAATGTTTGGATAATTGAAATCACCCAGTATCAGGGTGTTTGGTAGGACCTTTATGTTTCCCAGTGTTTCCATGAATGCGGAGTGGGGGTCCTGGGACATGGTGGGTGATCTGTAGCAAGCTATAATTTGAATAGCAGTTTTGCCCATTGTTAGTTGCACGTGGATGATCTCTGAAGCATCGTGCTGTGCCACTAACCTGGAGGTGTGGGTATCCTTGATGAATATTGATACTCCCCCGCCTTTTGTATTTCGGTCTGGGTTTTGTGGTCGAAATGTATGGTATGAGTTGTAGCTTGGTAGTGCTGGGGTGCTCTCTGGAGCCTTAAACGAGGTTTCTGTTACTGCACATATATCAATTTTCTCCATACTGAGTGCCTCGAGTGCATGCATTTTGAGGTTTAGACTTCTGGCATTGAGCAGCATTACCCTCAGTTTTTTGTTACTTGTGCTATTTACGGCGGTGGGTTTGTCTTTTGAGCCTTGCCTAAAAAAGGCACTATGGGAGTGGCAAGAGCCTTGGCCAGTATTCTAAAGCTTAAAGGTGACAGGTGCAAGCCGTCTCTAGCGAAGCAGTGTGGCTTGTCGGGCATGTCATCCCAGGCTGACAGACACTGGATCCCCTTTGAATGACACCAGAAGCTTAGCCAATTGTTGAAATTGATCATTTTTTTCTCTATACTGTGGTATCATTCTTGGTGAGGGCAGGATGCTTCTCAGGGTCAGAGTCATACCGGCCTGGGCTACATGATCAGAGAGCTCCTCCATGTCTCTTTTCATGTAGTCCAGGGAGGTACGGCTCAGGTCATTCACACCAACATGGATAATGACAGAGTCATATGTGTACTTGTTCTGGAGTGACCTGAGTGCTTGTGTTTTATGTGGCGGATCCTGGCACCCGACAGACAGCTAACAGTAACCTTCTCCTTGTTCAGCCTAGTGAGTGGGATGTCAGTGTGCCTGACTATAGAGTCCACCTATTACTAGTGTGTTGGGTATGTTGTTTTGCCTTAAGGCTGTGATTGTGTGGCACACTGGTTTTGTGAAGTATGTATTTCATGGTTTGTGTTGGGGGGTGGAGGTTGCTTGAATGTCTGCTTTGGAGGTCTCTGTTGCTTCTGCTAGGCAAACCTATTATAGGCATATATTAGATCTTGGTGTGCTGCATTTGGCTTGCGTCAGAAACTAGTCCTAGTCTGTTTACTCGGTCCTAAAGAGGTATTTAAAAAAAAAAAAAAAAAAAACTGTTTAAACATTTATGCATTATAATTGTACATTAGTAGTTCTATTTGGAGATGATTAAGAATTTTATTGTTAAGGCTAAAAATATACAATTTGTTGTTTGTATTCATATTTGTATGAAATCTTAGAACAACACATATGCTTAGTATTAAAGTTACAGAAGCTGCAAAAATGTTTAACAAAACTGCATACACTGACTTGTGCAGGAAAACTGTTTGCCACATTTTTACAGGGAGTAAACCTAAAAGAATTGTTGAATAATGTTGTCACATTCTGCCTAGTAATAGTATAATTAAGAGGGTGTAAAGTAGCTTATTAATCAATCACGTTGTATTTGTGTGTGGCATAATGAAAGCTGTCATGACCTAGACCAAGAGCTGACCTTTTTGCGACTTTTTTCTTTTAAATAGGCAAGGATGCCCACATTCAGGGCAGTTGTTAGGCACTCCCTTTGACATCAGTATTACACTGAGCCCTCCCCATGCAAATAATAAGGCATTCATAGACTGGTACTAGGCTAACAACTAAGCTTGGACAATTTTTTCCCGAAAGAATAATGATGTCCTGCATCTAAATAGGACATTGAGGATGAGGTATTTATAAGCTACTTCTGTCCATAAGTGACATGGGTGCCAGACCCAGTGTAAATTTCCTATTCCCCACCCACTTGTCTAGGTTATGCCTAAACTGGGTGTGGGAATCCTGCTGCATAGTAGAGGCAGTCTCTGGGACACATATCTGTCTCTCCAGCATGTAATGTTTAAGTAACAGACAAAATTCAGGTCCCTAAATCTTGTATTTCTGATACTTTTTGACTTATGAATATGTAGGAAATTCATAATTGTGGTGCTTGAGGATGTATTTTAAGCCAGGCATAGATCACCCCTCTGCACTCTATAGGAGACTTAGTAGAGGGAAAGGCACTCTGCATAAGGCAAGTTTGTTATGCCTTGTATTGTTTTTGTAAAGAACCTTTGAGGTCGCTCTAGTTGCGTCATATGCCTAGTCAGGTACATACCAAAGGGAGCACTGTACTTTGATTGTTCTGATAAGGGCAGAGTACAGTGGGATAATGACCTGTTTGGATCTAGATGCAATGCCTGTACTAAGTTGCACAACATTAAAGGATTTTCTCACCACTGTGGCCACGTGGTGGTCAAAGGTAAGGCTACCGTCTACATGCGTACCCAGATCTCATACCATTGGGTAAACTCTTGGAGGTGTATTATCAACATGGTAATTAGCCTGGATGGGAGATTTCTCAAAGGGTGCAATTATACATTTCTTAGCATTGCACTCAAGACCATGGCTTTGGCATCTTTTTTTTTTATCATATAGATCTTTTTGAAGAATGCTAGTGTCTGCAGGGGAGTTGATGATAACCCCCAAGCTTACATTCATCTGCAAACTTAGTCAGCTATAAACCTTAAGCATTTGCTTCCATTTTAGAGAAATAGAAGCCAAAAAGGAACAAGCTCTATACCGAACATTGAGTGACTTCGCTAGTGACTGGCCTCACCTATTTTGACCTCCTGGGTCCTATCAGTGAGCCAGTTGACTCTCCAGTGGGTGATGAAAAAGTTTATACCTAAATCAGTGAGCTTGTCTATAATGCCTGAGTGGGGTATTGTATCAAAAGCCTTGGCCAGGTTGAGGTAAGCTGTGTGCACAGTTTTACGTTCATCCAATACTTTGGTGACCCTTTCAAAAAATCCACCAGATATAATAGGGATGACCTTCCTTTAACAAACTCAAACTGTGTGTGTCCAGCATTTGCAGGTTACCTATATCCTCATTTATCATATCCATGATGATTCTTTCCATGACCTTTCATATGTGGATGGTAGGACTTATGGGTCTATTGTTACCTGGATCAGTGGTTGGACCTCCTTTATGCAGGAGAATGACTGTAGCCATCTTTCATTCCCTGGGCACTAAACCTGACTGAAGGCTCCAGCTGAGAAGGGATTCAAGTGGACCAGAGAGGTAATGTTTCATGCCGTTTATAAAGCATCCCGGGATGTTATCAGGGCCAATTGAAGTAGTGTTTTTGGCCTTGGAAAGTGCATTGATGGACTGGTCTGTAGTAATAAGTGGAGGGATGGGCCACTTATAAGAGAATTTAAGTACCTTTATCTGCACTTTTTTTCAAAAAAATACAGTATTTAAATTGATTTTGACTGTGTTGCAGGAATATTAACTGAACTGGAAGTTAGTCGGTGTTTGCTGAATTTTGTTATTTGCTAGTACTTACAGGTGTGGGGGTAGCCACATTCTTTGATTTCCTGTCCTTGCCTATTTAAGTGGTACAGTGTGAAATATTTTCTGCTTACAAACCTCAGCTTTGGCCGGCTAAGAACTTGCTGTATTCAACTGGACGTGTAAGAGAATTTAAGTACCTTTATCTGCACTTTTTTTTTTCAAAAAAATACAGTATTTAAATTGATTTTGACTGTGTTGCAGGAATATTAACTGAACTGGAAGTTTTGACTCTGCTCATTAGTCCTACCCACCCTCCCAGTTTTTGTTTTGGTGTTAATCTTAGTGGCCTTGAAACTGCCCGCCCCTCTTGTAAATTTGTGTTTGGATACTCCTTCTGGGCCCATCTCATTTGCTCACTCAACTGAGTGCAGTGAGATCATTTTCTGATTTCAGGCACTCCTACTGTGTACAAAAAGAGCATCTGGGAAACAGAAAAAAAAAATAAGCTTGTTTCCTGCCTTTCCTGTTAAGTGGTATAGACTATTTGTAGGCTTCTGAGCCCCCAAGCCCTTCTGTGTTGGAGGGAAGCCTTCTAGCTTAGTTTTTTTTCTTATAACTAGCCAGTTTTCTAGTTTCAGCACTCAAATCTGTTTCTTTGATCTCAGCACTTGTTCAGAAAAAAAAAAATTTCATCTGCTTTTACTGTACTTGTGTTTCTACCTACTTTATTTTACTTTTGCATCATCTTAAAAGTACTCAATTGTATTTATTACTGCTTGGTGTAACTCATTCTAAGCCTTTTGGTTTAAACACTTGGGCTTCGGACCAGTTGTTTTGCACTGAGAGGGTTTGTGGTCTGCACTGTAGTGGCAGAACAGGTAGCTTACATCCTTCTAGGTTGGGAACTGCTGATTGCGGGCTCAGTGTCTGTTATTCTAAAAGTGTATTAATTCTGGTTTAAGCACTTGGGCTTTCAGGCCAGTTATTTTACATTTAGAGGGTTCGTGGTCTGCACTGTTGTGGGAGGAGAGGCTGGACTCTGCCCTTCTGAGCTGGGAATTTCTGGTTAAAGGCTTATAATGCATGCATATCTGATCTGCTTCTTACTGAAGTTGGTGCGCCTTGTTTGCTGTGGCATAGACTGGATTCGGGCCTGCTGGATCTAGCTTTGTTTGTGTAACTTGAGCACTAATCCAGGCATTCTCTAAAGTATTCAATTGTATTTATTACTGCTTGGTAGTAACTTGATTAAAGTGTAGCTATCATTCTAAGTCTTTTGGATTGAGCACTTGGGCTTCAGACCAGTTGTTTTACATTAGGAAGATTTGTGGCATGCACTGTTGTGGCAGGACAGGTAGCTTTCATCCTTCTAAGTTGGGAACTGCTGATTGAGAGTCCAGTGTCTGTTATTCTTAAAGTGTATTAGTTCTGGTTTAAGCACTTGGGCTTCAGGCCAGTTATTTTACAATAAGAAGGTTCGTGGTCTGCACTCTTGTGGGAGAAGAGGCTGGACTCTGCCCTTCTGAGCTGGGAATTTCTGGTTAAAGGTTTATAGTGCCTGAATATTTGAACTGTATCTTACTGAAATTGGTACACCTTGTTTGCTGTAGCATAGACTAGATCCAGGCCTGCTGAATCTAGCTTTGTTTATATGCTTGTTGTTTGTTTGCTGGTTATTTCCCTGGAAAGCTAATTCCACCTAATAAGCGGCTTCTCAGTGCTTCTGTGGATCACTAGTGATATCTGCATTGCTTACTGTACTTATTTCCTTGTTTTACTTGAAAGAAAGTTACTGTTTGTCGTTTTTGCATTTAAGTTACCTGTAACACATTGCACTTAAGTTACCTGGCACTTGCTCACTAAAGCAATTATATAAGTCAGCACTAAAAATTAAAAGCACTACACCCTCACTGGCCCTTGTTTTCAATTATTAAGGAATTCCCAATATTATTCTAGCATGTCCAAAGGTCAGTTATCAATCTCCTCTCCGGTCCAGCTGGTGAATCTGGGAATCTTGAGGCAATGTTACAACTGCCTCATGTACACAGACAACCCTCTCCTCCTCCCAACAAATTCCAACACATGTGAGAGATGCAAACATATAGCCAAACTGGAGGCTAAGCTCTCTCAACTCAGTACTGGCATAACCAGTCAGGAGGAGAAGGAAACCACACTCACTACAATTCCAGTCTCACATAGACCTACCACGACAGCAAACAAAACACATAATCACACAAAAATATACTCGGAGGCTCTAAATAAAGATCTGCCTAAGCAGCAGAGACTTCCAAAGCAGACACCCAAGCAACTGCTACCCCAAAACAAAACACGTGCAACACATATTTCACAAAGCCAGTGTTCCGAACAGTCACAGCCCTTAAGACTAAACAACACACCTGATACACTTGTAATAGGTGACTCTATCGCCAGGCACACTGACGTCCCGCTCACCAGGCTGAACAAGGAGAGGGTCACGGTGAGCAGCCTGTCGGGCACTAGGATCCGCCACATAACACAAGCACTCAGGTCACTCCAAGGCAAGTACAAATATGACTCGGTCATTGTCCATGCTGGTGTGAATGACCTGAGCCGTACCTCCCTGGACTACATGAAAAGAGACATAAAGGAGCTCTCTGAGCATGTAGCCCAGGCCGGTATGACCCTGACCTTGAGTAGCATCTTACCCTCACCAAGAATGATGCCACAATATGAAGACAAGATGATCAATTTCAACAATTGGCTTAAGTACTGGTGTCATTCAAAGGGTATCCAATGCCTGTCAGCTTGGGATGATATGCTCGACAAGCCACGATGCTTCGCTAGGAATGGCTTGCACCTGTCACCCCTGGGCTTTCGGATATTGGCAAAGGCTCTTGCTACCCCCATAGTGCCTTTTTAGGCAAGGCTCAAAAGACAAACCCACCTCCATAGGTATCACAAGGGATAAGAAACTAAGAGTAATGCTACTCAACGCCAGAAGTCTAAACCTCAAGATGCATGCACTCGAATCTCTCCTTAGCATGGAGAACATCGATATCTGTGCAGTAACAGAAACCTGGTTCAGGGCTCCCGAGAGCACCCCAGCACTCCCAGGTTATACCTCATACCATGCTTTTCGGCCCCAAAACTTGGACCGAACCACAAAAGGAGGGGGAGTATCGATATTCATCAAAGATACCCACACCTCCAGGTTGGTGGCAAAGCACGAAGCATCAGAGACTATCCATGTGCAACTAACAGTGGGTAAAACTGCCTTCCAGTTTATAGCCTGCTACAGACCACCCTCCCAAACCCAGGAACCCCACTCGGCCTTCCTGAGAACACTGGAAAATATGAAGGTCTCTCCAAACACCATTACATTGGGTGACTTCAACTACCCAAACATAGACTGGGAGCATTACTCTAGCTCCAACACCCTAGCCCAAAGGTTCCTAGAATTTATAAACTCAAATGCTATGGAACAACTTGTTACCACTCCCACAAGAGGAGAAAACATACTGGACCTGATCATCACCAACATGGGGACTCTGCTCCAGACCAGAAGTGTATCCCTCACTGGTAAGATCAGACCATAAACTAATCTCACTGGATATTCACATCCCGACCCCACCCCCTGCCCAGAAATCCACAGTGAAAAACTTCTCTAAAGCAAATTTCACACTCCTCAAAACCGAGGTGGAATCCTTCAAAGCCCCCGGGCCTGTGGAAAATACGGCCCAGACCGCAGAATCCTTTATAAACGCATTCTATGAACACCTTCAGGAATACATGGATCATGCGATCCCAAATAAAGCCAAGACCCAATCCTCCAAAGGCAGACATCCTGTCTGGTGGACCCCAGCCATAAACAAACTATACAATAGAAGGAGGAAGATACTAAATGATAGAGCAAAATCCCAAAAAGGGAAGGCATCACTGATCAGTATTAGCAAAAAACTACGGGCACTCATAAAATTGTCTAAGGCCAGCTTCGAGAGAAAAATTGCACAGGACACTAAGGATAATCACAAGGCTTTCTTTAGTTATGTTAGGAACCTGAGTGCTAATTCCCAGATATGCTCAGAATTAGTCCAAAATGACAAAAAATACCTTGAACCCACAGACATTGCCAACATCCTAGCTGACAGGTTCAGTGCAAACTTCTCCCCACCAAAAGGGCAAATATCTATCCCAGCAGAGTGCTGCCCCCCTGACATCTCAGATGCTCAGGTAAGAGCCACCCTCTCCAAAGCAAAAAACACAGCATCAATGGGACCAGACGGTGTCCCGGGCTGTGTCCTACATGAACTCCAAGAAGAGCTAAACCCAAACATAAAACTACTGTTCAATCTCAGCCTTACTACAGGATATGTGCCCAAAGAGTGGCGTACAGCAACAGTGGTCCCTCTCCATAAAGGTGGTGCCTCAACGGATCCTGGAAACTATCGCCCATAAGCCTGACTAGCTTGGTCTGCAAAGCTATGGAAAGGATCATCATGGACCTCATAAATAAAGATATTGGGGACCTACAGACACTGGATCCTACCCAGTTCGGCTTTGTTAAGGGCAGATCCTGCCTCTTAAACCTGGTTGATTTCTTTGAAACAGTCACCAAGGCCATTGACGAGGGGAAGGTGGTCCACACATCCTACCTGGACCTCGCAAAAGCCTTCGATACAATACCCCACTCGGGCATTATAGATAAGCTCACCAGCTTAAATATAAACCCCTATGTCACTAGATGGATTGCAAACTGGTTCAAGGACAGAACCCACATGGTTAGAATTGCTGGAGCCATGTCAGACTCCAAACCAGTTACAAGTGGTGTCCCACAAGGCTCAGTCCTGGGACCTCTCTTGTTCGGTGTATATTTCTCGGAGGTACAGGCCAACACGGAAGTTGACTGTGGCTGACCAATTTCGCAGATGACTGCAAACTGGGCGACATAATCGACTCTCCAGCCGGCACAAGCATCCTCCAAAAGGGCCTCATAGAAACAGACAACTGGTGCCAGAGCCATGGCCTCAAGCTAAATGCCAAAAGTGTATAGTCATCCCTTTGGCAAAACAAAGTGCCACAAATTACCACATAGGTGGTAATCCATTAAGTACAGAAGAAGTAATTAGGGACCTGGGGACCCAAGTTGATAGCAATCTCTCATTTGACAACCACGTAGCCAAAGTGGTTAGAAAAACATTTTATATAGCCCACCTAATCATGAAGGGATTCACATCTAGATCAGGGGAGGTCATTGTGCCTCTTTACTCATCCCTCATCAGGCCCATAATTGAGTACAATGCCCCTTTTGGGATGTACCTTACCAGACACCTGCAGCAACTGGAAAGACCCCAAAAGTACCTCACCAAGAGGATCACAGGGCTCAAACAGATGCCATATGCTACCCGGTTAAAGAAACTCCAGCTCTACTCAGTGGCATACCACCTGTTCAGAGGCAATCTGTGCCTGACGTATAAAGCCATGTCCAACTCGGAATTAATGGACATGCTGCACCTCAGAAAATCCAAATCCCATCGAGCTACGCGCTCGAGAGACTTGAACCTCAGCACTGAAATAAATAGGACATGCTGGAGGGACAGATTCATAACCCAGAGGCTCCCTTCACTCTGGAATAAAATCCCAGTCCAGGTTAGGCAGAGTCCCTCATTGACTCTCTTCAAGAGGAATCTTGATGAGTGGATGGGAGATCGTAGGTTTACCCTGGGTATCACTTCTGTGTCACTGTTAGACAGAGGCACAGTATACTAACCTCAAAAAAGGGCAAAGCAAAATAAATTTAAAATGGGTGGTGAAAGCCAAACACATTCTGGCTAGGCTTATAAATGCCCTAGGGCAGATAGCCTAGTATGAACCTATGAACCTATAATCATGGTGGAGTGGTGAGAGAAATTTGATCTGAACTTGTCAGCCAAAAGGTTGGCAATGGCCCCCGGTTCAGTGTGGGTGATGCCATTTACAATAAGTTCTGCACTTTGTTGTGCATTTCCTCTGTGGTTACAGGCATAGCTGTAGAAAGTATTGTGGTTGTCCTTTGCCTGAGAAGCTACTTTTTCTTAAAATGTATCCTTTGAAGTACGAAATTAACCTTCTTAGCTGCCTGTTTAGATTGGTCAGGGGGCTTTTAGTATGTATGGCTTTGATGTCCTTCAAGGATGCATCTGCAGTCATAACATATGGGTTGTCCTGCCTCAGGCAGCCCTGCGGTCGGCCGGATTCCAAAGTCTGGGTCTGGCCTCTGCTGATGTCGCACTTTCCCCGACGTCAGAGCTTCTGGGGTATAAAGGCATCAGCCGACACCATTTTCCTCAGTCTTTCTTGCCGCGCGGTGCCCGAAGCAGAAGCTGTTCGCAAGTGCCGGTCGGTCAGATCCAGAGATTTCAGCTACCGAAGACTTCTAAAAAAGCTAAGTACCCCGTTGGGGACTCTCTCTTGCTTCAGCCGATGTCAGACAAAGTAAATAATTGTTTAACTTGTGGGAAACAAATACCTCATAAGGATTTCCATTCTTACTGCCTTCCTTGCTTAGGCCCAGACCACGACGTATCAGCTTGTTTAGCCTGTGCCTCCTTCAACCGATGGACTCTTAGACGTCGGTCAGAGTTTGCAGAAGAGTTTTTTGGATCCGCTTTTGCATATAAAATGCCGTTGGAGACTCCGACTATACATTTAGCCAAAAAACGCAAGGAAAAGGACCAACACTCATGACCCAGGTTTCGGCTGAAACCACGGTTAGGCCTACCGCGAGTGTCTCGGTTTCGGCTGAAACCGAGTCCTCGGTTCTTACTTCTGCCGAAATCATACCTCCACTAGAACAACCGAGGCCAGAGAGGCCGCGGTTGAGTCGGCTACAGAAATCCCTACCGAAGAAGCAAGCGCACAAGAATTGTCCGACACCATCCCATTGGACATTTCTACTCCTGCACGTGGGGCAGCTAGGCCCCCTGCTTCTTTGTCTATTAAGGCCTTCTCCAGGACTAAAGCAGCTAAAATTTCAAAGGCTTTACCTGCAAAATCTTCCTCTCAGAGACCTTCCTCAAGTTCTCAGATTCTCAGCCTTGCTGAGGACCTTATATCTCTGATTAGGGGTTCCCAACCTCACCCAGACAGGGCCTCTCAACCACCTCCTGACAAAAGGCCTAGGACTGAACCCCCTGAGCCTCTCTCCTCTGATTACTCCTCGGATGGATATGATTTATCAGACCATCAGGAAGGGCCATACTCACCTTATGAGGATTCAGATGCAGAAGACTCTATTCCTTCTGCCTCCCCTCCAGAAGAATTTTCCTTTGGGGAGACTTTACACTCAATGAGGGAACACTTTCAATGGCAGGGTCAGAATTTCTCTGATTCTAGAAAAAGACTAAGGACCTTTCTATACTTGCCACAGCATAGGCCTTTAGCCATACCACCTGTGCTAACAGTAGATGATGCATATAATGATGTCATTTCTGCCCCTGATTCTCTTCCCCTGGCCCCTGCCAAACCTGACAGATATTACAGGGTCCCGGATTCTCACTTTCATTTGTATAAAGCCCATGCTGCAGACCCAGAAACTATTTCTCAGGGCCCAAAATGTGTTGCAGCTGCCACTGCCAAAAAACCCCTACCCTCTGAAAGGGAGTCAAGAGCATTAGAGAGATGGGGAAAAAAGGTTTATACATCTGCTACTCTTTCTGCCAGGGCTTTAAACTGTCAATTCCATATGATACAGTACCAGGAATATTTGTTAGATCAGCTGAATAAAAAGCTTTCTTCTCCTGAACCTTTAGACCGTAAGTCCCTTCAGGATTTGGTACACAACTCTCAGCAGGTCAGTAATCATTTCTTAAAATGTGGCTATGATGCACTGGAGGCTTCATTTAGATCAGCTATGACTGGAGCAGTAATTCGAAGGCATGCCTGGCTAAAAGAGCAAGCCTTGCCAGACCATGTCAAGGCTAAACTCCTAGATGCTCCAATGGAGAAACAAAGTTTATTTGGCTCCCCTGCACAGGAGATTCTAAAGAAAGTGGAAGAAAAAGCAAAATCTGTGCAAACAGTAAATGATTTTCTGCAGGTCCAACCTCCGAGGTTCAGCAGAAACTGGCCTTCAAAGAATTGGTCCTTTCCAGACACCTCCAGAGCACAGAGGGGCAGGAATAGACGCCCAAGAGGCAGAGGTCAATCAAAGGGTTCCTACAGAGGTCGTCAGTGGCAACCTGCCAACCAGAGAAGTACTGCCACAGCTACAACTACAACCACTTCCACAGGACAGACACAATGACTTGGCTCTGATTCTGCCTACCAGGGAACAAGTGGAAGCACCCTTGGGCGGAAAGTTGGCTTTATTCTCGAAAAACTGGCATTGCATTACAAAAGACAAATGGACATTGCAAACAATAGACAAAGGATACAGGTTTCACTTCCACACTTTACCAAAAAAGAGCGGAATGCCAAACCTTCCACCATACCAGAAGCCAGAGGCTCTAAGGCAAATCAACAGTTTACTTCAGATGAAAGCAATAGAAAGGTACCACCTATGGAACAAGGCCAAGGATTTTACTCCAGACTATTCCTTGTACCAAGAAAAGAAACCCAATGGAGGCCTATTGTCGACTTGTCCGCACTAAACACATATCTCATTGTGCCAAAATTCAAAATGCTGACCCTACAGCAACTTCTTCCCATGTTGGGCAAGGAGTCTTGGCTGGTGACTCTAGATCTCAAGGAGGCATACCTGCACGTCCCTATACGACCAGATTGCAGAAGACACCTCAGATTTCTTGCAGGATCAGAGCATTATCAATTCTCAGCATTGCCCTTTGGCTTATCTACTGCGCCCAGAGTATTCACGAAATGCCTGGCATCAGTAATTGCACATTGCAGGCTTCAGGGAATTCAAATCTATCCATACCTGGACGACTGCCTAATACAAGCGGACAACAAGACAAAACTAATAAAGGATTTGGCCTATGTTATACACCTGTTACAGGCCTTGGGATACACAGTCAACATCCCGAAGTCAAGACTAGTGCCATCCCAAAGGATAACATTTTTGGGTGCGGATCTGGACACAATAACTCAGATGGCTTTTCTCACAGAAGAAAAACAAGAGCAACTACCAGTCTACTTCATGGCTTTGACAAGACAAACTCAGCTTACTGCAAGGAAAGTCCTGCAGGCCCTGGGTTACATGGCATCCTGCATAATCTTGATCCCGCATGCCAGGCTGCATATGAGGAAATTACAATGGTACCTAAGGAATGTATGGTCTCAACACAGACACAGTCTAGAAACCATGATTCCAATCATTCCATGCCTGAAAAAGGAATTCCTGTGGTGGGCTCAGGCCTGCCAGACCAACAGAGGGTTGCCTTTCAACAAACCACAACCAAGGCAGACCATCACCACGGACACCTCAGACCTAGGATGGGGAGCACACATGGAAGACAAGTGTATCCAAGGCCTATGGTCTCGAGACCAGCTGAATTTGCACATAAGCCTAAAGGAGATGCTGGCAGTGAAGCATGCAATCGAGGCATTCAAATCATTCCTCCAGCAAGGACATCTGCTGATAAGGACAGACAATACCACAGTCATGTGGTACATAAACAAACAGGGAGGCATGCATTCCTACCCTCTATGCCGGATGGCAATGGATGGCAATGGATCTGTGGAACCTAGGCCTGAATCTCAACATCCAACTGCAGGCCATATTCGTACCAGGAAAAGAGAATTCACTAGCAGACAGCTTAAGCAGAACTACCATGGATGCTCACGAATGGATGCTGCATCCACACATCTTCAAAATCATAACAAACAAATGGGGAATGCCAGAGATAGACCTGTTCGCCTCCCCACTCAACCACCAACTGAACAAATTCTGCTCAAGAGTATACCACCCACAAGCCTGGAGGGTGGACTCCCTCTCTTTCAGCTGGAAGGCCCTAACAGTGTATGCTTTTCCACCTCTCCCATTGATGTACAAAGTTCTACTGAAGATCAGGGAGGAACAGCCAAAGGTGATTCTGATAGCTCCAGACTGGCCAAGGCAGCATTGGTATCCGCTACTGAGAAGCATGTCTCGGATGAACCCATGGCCTCTACCCCTATGGCCTTTACTTCTAACGCAGAACAACTACAAGATCCTGCATCCAAACTTGAAAACACTGCAGCTAACTGCCTGGAAAATTGCTTAAAACAAAACCGAACTGTTTTATCTCAGAGAGTCAAGGACATTATCCTGGAGGCTCGCAGACCCTCCACAAGAAAAACATACTCAGCAAAATGGAAAAGATTCCTCATTTGGAGTGCATCAAAGGGTACAAATGTCACACTGGCAAACCTAGCACACATCCTAGAATACTTAGCAGAACTGTTCCACAATGGCCTGTCCTATTCTTCCATTAAGATTCATGCTTCAGCAATTTCAGCAGAGTACAACATGGATCCTCCTATCTTCTCTCACCCTCTCCTCAGACAATTTTTAAGAGGGATCAAAAATGTAAAACCTCCAAGGAAACCTCCTCTGCCTACATGGGATCTCAACTTTGTGCTGGAAAAATTAACACTACCCCCTTTTGAACCAGCAGCATCAGCAGACTTACAGTTCTTATCTTGGAAAACTGCTTTCCTTCTAGCAATCACTTCAGCAAGAAGAGTATCTGAGTTACAGGCACTAATGGCAGTGCAGCCTTTCCTTATTTTTCACCAGGATAGAGTGTCTCTGAGAACCAATCCTACTTTTATGCCAAAGGTGGTATCCAGGGTATCCTTGAACCAAGCTATTTGCCTACGTTCTTCCCTAACCCACAGAACAGGGGGGGAAAACTATTGCACACCCTGGATGTGCACAGACAACTACGCTACTATCTGGACAGAACTAAAACCAGCAGAAAAACTGACCAACTTTTTGTAGCATATGCAACTGGAGTGCAAGGAAAAGCAATATCCAAACAGACAATTTCAAAATGGATAGGAAATTGCATTCGATTCTGCTACTCTTTTCATGGAAAGACAACTCCTGAAAATATCAGGCCTCACTCCACAAGAGCCACGGCCACCACTACAGCTTTCCTAAGAGGGGTGGCTACCAAGGACATTTTAGAAGCTGCTACTTGGATCTCCGTGCATACATTTGCCAAGCATTACAATCTACCTTTATACTCCAGATCCCGAGCAGGTTTTGCAACTGCAGTTTTACAGGGGATCTTAACTACACCATCATTATCTTAGTATCTCCTCCCCCAGTTTGGCTATGGTATTCTACCCATATGTTATGACTGCAGATGCATCCTTGAAGGACATAGTACAGTTTTGTACCTACCATAAATGTAGATGTCCGATAGGTATGCATCTGCAGTCAGGATTACCCACCCTCCTTCCCCTCTGTGGTATTCCTAGGGTGCTTACCCCTCTTTCAGCTAGCTGGGGGAATCTATTATGGTGTATTTGTTTTGTATGTATATATATTTTGTTTGCTACTGTTTGGAATTTTCAACATTTATCCAAATTTAGCCTTCCTAGAGGGCACCTGGCATCTGGGGTAAGAAACACTGAGGAAAATGGCGTCGGCTGATGCCTTTATACCCCAGAAGCTCTGACGTCGGGGAAAGTGCGACTTCAGCCGAGGCCAGACCCAGACTTTGGAATCCGGCCGACCGCAGGGCTGCCTGAGGCAGGACAACCCATATGTTATGACTGCAGATGCATACCTATCGGACATCTACATTTATGGTAGGTACAAAACTGTACTTTTCTTCTACTCTTGGACAATATTTTTTTTTGTTGTTGTTTAACTGATTGATAGTGTGATTTCACCAGGATGGTTTGTCTTATTCTTAATACAAGTGGGCAATACACAAGGCATAAAAAGTAATGCATAAAAACATACATAAAAATGTACATTACTTTTGTAACAGCTAAATATTTAGGTAGAGTTGGCTGTGTTTTATCTGGTTTTGTGACAATACAGTTCAGTATTTAGAAAAATATCAGTCCAGTGGTGTTTATTTTTACACATTACTTATGTTGACAGAGGAATGTCAAAATAGTTATAAAAAAATAGAAAAGCAGACATTACACTGTGTACACTTCCTGTTCAGTTACAGTAAAAAAGGTGAGTAAAGGTAAATGAGAGGATAAGGAGAAAAAGATAAAGTGGGGAAGAAAGGAGGTCAGAAGTAACAGAAAAAGTTAGTTATTCAAAGAATAGGAGGGAGAAAGTATTTGTGTAATAATAAGCCTAAATGATTGTTTTATGAGTAAGAGAGATTATAGCTGTTCCAAGTTAGCTTGGACTGTTATATGAGCAGTCATGAGTCTGCTAAATAACTTTTCAGCAATTTTTTTTTTATTAAGTTACTAATGGGTCTAATAGAGTGAGGAAGGGTATTCCATGTTTTTGCTACATAGGATGAATATGGAGAATTCCCTGCTGTGTTTGTTGACTTTGTAACTTATTGATTTTGTAACGTATTAATAATGATTATTAGTCTAACAAAACGTGTTTGTTGTAATAAGGTTGTATTATGTTTAGGAGTTTTCTCAGGCTGGTAAAGTAATTTATGGGTCATGGCTACCTGGTTATAAGCTAGGAGCTCTGGCACATCTTGCTATTTTGTTATAGCATATTTCTAGTTTGTCTAGGTCTGTCTTTTTGAGATTGGTAAGAATGGGTAAGACAGACAGTAGAGTTGAGAGGAGGTGGGTTCTGGCAATGTCTACTTTAGAACTGTCAGTGAGGAATTTTTTATTCCTTTATAGGGTTCACATCTTTTTATGTACTTTCTTAATTGTCTGTGATATGTGCAAGTCAAATCTCAGTCTATTATCGGTTATAACACCTAGTAATTTAGTTTGAGGTTCGGGGTGATTTTTGTTTTATCAATTGCAATGATGTAGAAGGTAGGGAGGGGGTTCTGTGGGTTTGCCGGGTTGAAAGATCATGGGTTTAGGTTTGCTTAGGTTGAATATGAGCTGTGAGTTAGACACATGCACACACGCGTGTGCGCGTATTTATGTGTGTGATATAGATATATATATATATATATATATATATATATATATATATACATATACATATACATATATATACATATATATATATATATATATATATATATATATACATATATATATATATATATATATATATATATATATATATATATATATGTATATATACATATTCACTGAAAATTATTTTCACTGAATTTCAATTCACCCTCAAACAAATCACTGAAAACTCATTTCACTGAATCCCATTTCACTAAATGTAAGTACTTTTGGGCAAATAAAATGTATATGCTCTTTTACCCACTGTAGCGTGACCCAGGAGTTAGTATATATAGTTAGGGGGGTGTGGAGCTTAGCCCCACACTTGCTTAGATTTTATATTTATGAATCTCATTTCACTGAAAGCTAATAGTATAAAACCAAAAGTAGGTGGTGGACTACTCCGCCCACACCCACCAATGTAGGGGGCTGTGCCACCACCCCCCATGTTTTAGGTGATTTTTTTATTTTTAGTTATATTCCATCAAAGTATTTCCAGTGTTTTCAGTTGTACTGCTTCAGGACCATCTATTTTTGGGTAACATTTGGATAGCTTTGTTATAGCTATTCAGTTTTTTTAAGAGTCTCATGTTATGAAGTAATTTATTTATTTATATTTATTTATTGCAATTGGTTTATCAGGATAGTCCATTGGGCCAAAATGAACCTGTTTTCAGTGGAGTCCTGGGGAGAAAAGCTCCAAAAATGTAGATGCAGAATCAATCTATCTAGGTTATATCTATCAACAATCTAGGTACAGCAGGTTATTAATGATAATTATACAGATGTAAAAGATTAAAGCAAATAATTTCAAAATAGTACAGCAAACATTAGAAATAATACAGACTTGTGATGAAACATACTGATGATACAGACTAACAGAAGGAATAGTACAAAGTAATACTGAAAGTCATTGCATATTAGGAAGCATAGACTTAAAAGGCCCAGTCTAGTACATTATTTGCAAATACCATAGGAATAATAATGTGTGTGCTAGGGGAAAATAATAATAATAAGTAATATCCAGCAGGAGTTCTGGTGACAATATGCTGCTTACTTATTGAAGTAGTAATTGTGTGTTATCAGAGATAAAATGTATTACTTTCATACTAACATTTCACACTACTCTACCATCCTAAAGCCAGTTCTGATTTTGTAGTATCAGCCTTTCTTCTTCTTCTTCTCCTTTTGGCTTATCCCATTAGGGGTCGCCACAGCAGAACAGCAATCCGCCAGTTGCCAGCCCTGGCACCCAGCATTCCACACACATGCACACACTCACACCTAGGGCCAATTTTAGTGTCCAGTCCACCTGCAGCATGTCTTTGGGATGTGGGAGGAAACCAGAGCACCCGGAGGAAATGCCATGCAGCCGCAGGGAAGACATGCAGGCTCTACACAGAAGGCACGCCAGCCGAGAATCAAACCAGAGTACCTCTTGCTGTGAGTCGACAACGCTCACCACTGCACCATCACGGCCGTCCTTTGTAGTATCAGCCTTTGATAGACTGAAAAAAATGCCCTTGTCAACAGCAAAGGAAGATTAAAGCTGCTAAGGTGAAAATTGAAAGCTGTATATTCTGATCCCTGAGCAGATGGATGCCTGCATCTTTACAGGTTGAATGTAAGTTTAATTTATGAAAGAAAGAAAAACTTTTGAGAAAAAATCCAAGTCAGAGCTACAAAGACTATCTCTACAGCCACAGTAATCCTCAAGAATGTGGAACAGGTGGACCATATCAGGTTTTGGCAGGATGAAGGGTACTAAATGGAGAGAGTCATCCCTTGAGCTGTATTACTATGCAATTTTTACACTGCCCTGCAGCAGATTACATCTTCTGTAGAAGTACCATGAGTGAAAACTGGACTTCACAGCATAATTAATCTGTTCCTTTTAGGGAACTATATTATTATGAGACATAGGCATTATGACAGTTTAGTAATAACGTCTCTGCCTCGCAGTGTCAAGATCAAGGATTGAGTCCTAACCTCCAAGTATTATATGAATGGATTTTTTTGCATGTAAACCCTATGTCTGTGTGGGTTTTCTCTGGGTATTCTTGATTACCTACCACCTCTCAAAACATGCTAGTTAATAGACTACACTAAATAGTCTATATGTGGGTTGTATGTACCCTTCCCCATATGGCCTGGGTCATGACAATGACCAGTTCAGTTGCCTCTTTAATACATGAAAGTGAAGATTTAGTGGAGGGAAGAGAAGGCTGAAGAAATGCATGCCTAGTGCTATGCCCAGAAGGGGGAGAGAATGAGTCATTGATCTGAGGAGCAGTTGCACAGGTTATGAAGTTTTCTCTTTGTCCATGTAGGAAGAGATGTTGGCTAGGAAAAGAGCAGTGTAGTAGAAGAGGAGATTGAAGAGCTAAGAGGTGGGGCTTAACATCAGTAGCACACCTGGAAGATGTTCTTAGAACTGCTGTCTTTCTATGTAAAGTAAAACCAAGTGCTGTGAGAATTAAGCTGTCTCAATAGTACAGCATAAGTCCAGATCCAAAAATCAACCAAGAGACAGCAAACACAGCAAGGCAGATGTCACAAAACTACGATTTATTATACAAAGATTAGTAGACACCAGAGCTTCATCAAACATCTAAAAATTGCTATTCAATGTAGAGCAATAAGCCAATCAAGTGCTGTTTCACACGTTATAGAAACATCATAAAACTTATGAACCATAATACCCAGTTCTCATATTAAAACCCGAGTGCATGTTCTAACAAAGTGCATCTCAAGATAAAATGTTATAAGGCATGTTAAAATCTGCAATGGCCATTTAGTTAATTAATAAAAGAGGTATTCTACAGTAAATAAAAACATGATAGTTATATTTTAAACATAAGTAATTGCAATTCATGATCATTCTTATTATCATAATAGAAGTTGAGTTTACCTAACAAAATAAACATGCAATAAAAAATCCAGATCGGACATGTTATGAAGCTCCCAAACTACTTCTTATTCTTTGTATTCAAACTTCCTGTTCAAACTTATCGATGACAACATAAAAATCATGTGATGTTCACTTTGAAAATCATACCATCTTAAAAATAACCTACGAGCTTCTAAAGTGCAAATATCAAAAACTATAATGTACACGCCGAGAAGTTCTCCATGTACGAATCACTTAAGATTATCCACCGGCTACAAGTATTACATGTTTAAGATGTAATGTGTATTCATGCGACTAAGCAAATCGCATAGGTTATAAAACATAAAAAATCTTAAGAGTCATTTACTGTCAAATAAAGATGTTTAGATAAAAAAATCTAAAACAGAGCATCACCGTAAACGTGAAGTATTAAGCAGATAAAATGAGTCATCCAAACTGCAGGGTGTGTAACGCATAAGAATATAAAATCGATGGTGAATGCAAAAAAAGCATCCACATTGAAGCTATAACTCAGTATAAAAATATAAGAGTAAAAATATAAGTTATGTAAGAATGACTCGGATGGAATAATGAATACATAAAATAAATAACTGCTCAAAAAAACAAAACTAGCCAAATGTGAAAATTCAACAGCCCACTGCCTCCTCTTTAAGACTATTCCAAGGAGACTACATATTTCCAAGATGCCCTCTTATGATTCAGTCTATCCTGATTTACTAGCTAGATGGCAGATAATTAATATAGATACAAGTTTTAAACTCATGGAAGATAGGTTAATAGTTGAATTAAATGAAAAGCAACAACTACAGAACACCTTTCCTTTTCACGTGGCATTGGAAGCAATTGATAAAATATTCAACAATGTGTTTATATGAGAATAGACTACAGATGCAAAAGCAAAGAAAACTGGAGAGTGACTTATCTGATTTTAGAACAGGCAATTTTTTTTTATGGTCACGTACTAAGAGGAGAGAAATAGACTTAAGAGTCAAGTGAACAAACTAAATCATCAGAACTGTTACAACTAATACTGACATAAGTCGTGTGGACACACGACCTAATGTAACAAACAATAACCTGGTTTCGACCTTGACCAGAGATGAAACTGCAAACCTTGAAAATACTAGTGATATGATTACTCTAGTGCATAGAGGTGAGGACGTGAGACCTAAAGCAGGATAGTCACACCTACAGATTAAACATTTTATCCCTACTATTACCCATAAGGAACCCTCCAAAACACGAAAGATCGAGGAGCAGGAGGAGAAAACAAAGAATGCCATCAAAAGAGACCAACAGCACTCCATCAGTGAAGAAATACTGGGCTCAGGGTCGAACAACCTAGCTTATAATTTGTCTACCTATAAATTAACTGAAGAACAATGGCTGTCTTACAGAGAGGACTGTTTTTTGTTCCAGCCACTTCAAGTAATATTTGTGATAACAGTTATGGATGTCAAATTATTCTGTAGGAACATCATGCTGAAACTATTAATGTTATGTTGTGCCATCTCGCCTTCATTCGTAACGGTTGGGTTAGAGTTCGGAAAGGAGTATCAGTTCTGACTCTGCCTAATACGAAAGCTCGAGAGCTTCCATTGGCTCGAGGCTATACCCTATCCCATGATGCCTGGCGAGAGTTCCCCAGATCTCGTTTGCCACTTTGCTGGATCGAGATTGTGTTTCACTGGCTCAGGCTATGTTTTAGTATTTTTTGATATGTTTGGTCTATTATTGTAAACCATTAGAAACTTGTTCCTTTTCCTCTTAGAAGATTTTTGGTGTGTGTGTGTTAATAGATGTACTCTGTGTTACCTCTGTTTGTGGTTTTTCTTGTTGTGTGAGCCATCGTTTCCCTCGCAGGCCCATATTTCTATCCCTATCTCGTTAAACTTTAATTTTAGCCTCAGCAAACCCATTTAAATTAGAGGGTTCATTTTTTGTCCTAGTTGTGTTAGCCCATTTAACTTAAAGGGCTCCCCTTCCCTTTTTTTGCATTCTCTTTTCATTGAGGGTTGTCGTTTAGTTAGAGATGTCTCCTCTGGCTAGAGGAGATTTTCATTTAAATTAGAGACTTTCTTCTCTAGCTGCTGCTAAAAAAAAAAAAAAAAAAAGAGAGAGAGAGAAAACTTGTTTGGAGTTAAGTTTTTTTTTTTTTTTTGCTGTGTCTGTAGTTGTGTTAGTAGGGTGATAGTCTTTACTCTTTATTGCTGCTAAAAAAACATCTAAAGATTCTGGTGAAAAAGCTTAAAGAAGCCAAACAATCTGGCTTCAAAAAGTGTGACTTGTGCACACATAAGATGTCTGTGACCGACGGGCACGCTAACTGTGTCTACTGTCTAGGTGCTATTCATCTACAGGACTCCTGCTCGATCTGCCATGGATTTAGTTCCAGGGTCCTGCAGGAACAAACTTATTATGAGGGGTCTGTTTAATGGTCCTTTTGATGTGGAGGTAGAAGGGAATTGGGTATCAAACTCCTCTGTCTCCCTCCTCTGAAAAGTCTTCGAAAAAATCTTCTTCCTCAGCTCCAGTGTCCAAGCTGGCTAAGAAGTCCAAGCATGAATCTTCAGACCCAAAGGCTATTGGACCCGAAAAGATGACGGCTCCATCAACTCGGAGCCACAAAAGGAGCCGGTCCCCGACTTTAGAACCAGTCTACTCATTGCTGTAGTCACCCCTGCAGTTTCAATTAAAGTTTTATATGTTTACTGAGGCGTTATTGTAGATTTTCTACAGTTCGTGATACCATTTATAGAGTTTATGGTCGTCTGGTCATCGTTCCATGGTTTGCTCTCTCTGATTTTGACTTTATTTTGGATGCCGGTTTAATTATCCAGAAATGTCATCAGATAGCCATCCGACTACTAGAGTTCACAAAAAATGCAAAGAAAAGGAGAGAGATAAACAACCGAGGCCAAAACCGATGTCGAAGCTTCTCCTAAGCCAGTCGCCGGTTCTCAGTGAGGCGCTTTCGCAGCCCCTGACGCCCGCTACTTTAGAGTCGCAGGCCATTACCGACTCCCACGTGGAGTCGGCTATGCCGCTGGAAACTCAAGGTATTGGAGCCTCGGACACTATTCACTCAGATGGGTCTGGAGCCGCTGAGCAGGCACCGGCTTCTGAGGGTGTATTCAGACCTAAACATCTTTACATTAAACCGACTTCAGCTTCAAAGGCAAAGACTAAAGCACCTTCTAAAGCAAAGAAACAAACTCAAGAGCCACGTGGACAGGCCTTTATGCCCAAAAAACAAACTCAAGAGCCATGTGGACAGGCCTTTATGCCCAAAAAACAGATGCTCAAAATGGCCGAAGACTTGATTACCTTGATCACGGGTTCCCATCCCCCTCCTGATAAGAGGCCTAGGCAAGAGACTGACTATGAATCTTCAAATCAGGTTTCTATTTCTTCTGATTCCTCTTCTGATCAGGAATATTCTCTTCCCCCCTATGAGGATTCTGATGCTGAAGAATCTGTACCTTCAGCTTCTCCTCCAGAGGGCTATTCTTTTGGGGAAACCTTGCATACCATGAGGGGGCATTTCACTGGGAGAGCCAAGATTTTTCAGAATCTAAAAAGAGGCTCAGGGATTTCCTTTTACTACCTCAACACAGGCCTCTAGCCATTCCACCTGTGTTAGACACTGTAGATGATGGGTTTTCGGAGTCTAGTCTGACCCCAGACTCCTTACCTCCACCTCCTGTTAAGCCTGACAGATATTACAGGGTTCCTGACTCTCATAAATTCCTTTTTAAAAACCCTGCTGCTGACCCAGAAACTATTTCACAGGGTCCGAAAGGAGTTAAGGCTTCCGCTGCAAAAAATCCTACCCCCTCTGACAGGGATTCTAGGGCACTGGATAGATGGGGGAAAAAAGTTTACACATCTGCTACCTTGGCTATAAGGGCCTTAAACTGTCAGTTTCATATGCTCAAATATCAGCAACATGTCATGGCATTGCTTAAACAGAAAATGTTGTTAAACTCTGAATGTGCAGAAAACAAGGAAATGCAGGATTTATTGCATGCAGCTGAACAAGTTGGAAAGCATACTTTGCAATGTGGTTTTGTTTCTTTGGAGGCCTCCTGCAGGGCCGCAGTTACGGGTTCTGTAATTAGGAAGCATGCTTGGTTAAAGGAACAAAATCTGCCTGATCATGTAAAAGTTAAATTATTAGATGCACCTTTACAGCATGATACTTTGTTTGGTGTTAAGGCAGAAGAGGTATTAAAGAAAATGGAGGACAAAACTAAATCTATGCAAACTGTCAAAGATTTTTTACAAGTACAGCCACCTAGGTTTAGTAGACACTGGCCTACAAAGAACTGGTCCTTTCCTGTGTCAGACAGACCTCAGGGGCAGATCCAGACGCCCTAGAGGCAGATCCCAGGCGCAAGGTTCATACAGGTCAAAGCAGTGGGGTGCTTCTACCTCCAAAGTTGGAGAGGACAAATCACAACCATACAGAAAACAGTTCCAATGACTTCCCCCTGCCGGCACCAAGCACTTATGTCCTGGCAGCACCCTTAGGGGGAAAATTAGCACTTTTTTCTCAAAATTGGCACATTTTAACCCAGGACAAGTGGGTTCTAAATATAGTGTCACAAGGCTACAAGCTCCATTTCCATACCCTGCCAAAGGCAAACGGCTGGCCAGATCTGCCAAAAAATCAATGGGCAGAGGCGCAAAAACAAGTCTCATCCCTCATGGACAATGGGGGCCATTCAACAAGTACCAGAGCAAGAGCAGGGACAAGGATTTTACTCGAGACTCTTCTTGGTACCCAGAAAGGACAAGGCCTGGAGACCAATACTGGACCTATCTGTTCTGAACACATTCCTGGATATACCAAAATTCAAAATGTTGACTTTGCAGCAGCTTCTGCCCATGCTGGGCAAGAATGCTTGGCTTGTGACTTTAGACCTAAAAGAGGCATACCTGCATGTCCCAATCAGACAATCATGCAGAAGATACCTCAGATTCAAGGCTGGCTCAATGCATTACCAATTCTCTGCACTGCCCTTTGGCTTATCTACTGCACCCAGGGTCTTTACAAAGTGCCTGCCACCAGTAATTGCATTCTGCAGACAAAAGAATATAAATATATCCTTACTTGGGCGACTAATTCAAGCAGAGAACAAGGACATTATTCTACAGCATCTGGCATTTGTGAAAAGACTTCCAACATGCCTACGGTACACAGTCAGTGAATAGAAATCAAAACTATTACCCTCTCAAGAGATAATATTCCTGGGTGCAAGCTTAAATACAACTGCCCAGATGGCTTATCTCACGCCAGACAAACAAAGGCAACTGACTACCTATTTCAAAATGTTGGCAACAAAGGCTCAGTTATCTGCAAGAAGAATTTTGCAGGCTTTGGGATTCATGGCATCCTGCATCCTACTAATTCCATATGCAAGACTGCATATGAGGAAACTTCAATGGTACCTAAAAAGTGTTTGGACTCAACATTGCCACAGCCTGGAAACAATGATTACTCTCATTCCCTGCCTGCAACAGGAGTTTTGATGGTGGGCGAAGGCTTGTCACCAGAACAAGGGACAGCCATTCACATTACCCCCGGCCAGGCAGAGACTAACAACGGATGCTTCAGATTATGCCTGGGGGGCCCACATGGCAGGAAGATGCATTCAGGGCACATGGTCCTCAAACCAAATGCATCTACATATAAATCAAAAAGAGATGCTAGCTGTTCAAAATGCCCTGACAGCCTTCAAGGACCTACTTCATCCGGGACAACTACTGATGAAGACAGACAACACCACGGTCATGCGGTATATAAACAAGCAGGGGGGCACACATTCTTACCCCGTTTGCAGACTAACCTTGATTTTGTGGGACACCGCATTGAGTTACCAAGTACATCTGCAGGCACAATTTCTGCCAGGAAAGGAAAACACCCTGGCAGACGAACTAAGCAGAAACCTCATGGATCCCCACGAGTGGCAGCGGGATCCACAAGTCTTCAGCATGATAACAAGGAAATGGGGATGCCCGACATAGATCTATTTGCCTCCTCTCACAACTACCAACTAAAAAGATTCTGCACAAGGACTTATCACAGACAAGCATTGAAAGTGGACGCCCTGTCTTTCAGCTGGAAAAACCTATCAGTATATGCCTTTCCTCCACTGCCTCTCCTCCCCAAGGTACTCCTAAAGGTCAGACAGGAGAAGCCAAAGATGATACTGATTGCCCCAGACTGGCCCCACCAGTACTGGTATCCAATCCTGAGGAGCTTGGCTCAATGTCCAGCTTGAACCTTACCTCAGATACCTCATCTACTTTCCCAGCAAAACAATCCGGTCCTGCACAGCCAGCTCAGTACTTTAAACCTGGCAGCATGGCGGATAATGTAGTCATACAAAACACACCTCTCAGTAAAGCTGTGATGGATGTCATTTTGGAAGCGAGAAGGCCTAGTACTAGAAAATCTTACGCTGGAAAATGGAAGAGATTCTGTGCTTGGAACCAGGCACAAGGAACTGATACAGCTGTACCTAATATTCCTCAGATTTTGCAATACTTAATTGAGATGCTGGAAAAAGGCATATCTTTTTCATCAATTAAAATTCATGCCTCTGCCATTTCGGCTCATTACAGTACAGAGCCACCAATCTTTTCTCATCCTTTATTAAAGCAGTACCTCAGAGGAGCCAAAAACTTAAGGCCTCCAAGGAAATCAACAATACCTGCATGGGACCTCAACTATGTCTTGGAAAAACTCACCCTGCCTCCTTTTGAGCCAGCTTGCTACTGCTGATATAAAGTTTTTATCTTGGAAAACAGCTCTGCTCCTAGCAATAACCTCTGCAAGACTGGCTTCAGAGCTACAGGCATTTTGGCTGTGGAGCCTTTTATCTTGTTATATCCAGACAGGGTCTCTCTGAGGACAAACCCAATATTTATGCCTAAGGAGTGTCCAGTGTGGCTCTTAACCAAACTATTCATCTGCCAACATTTTATCCAAATCCACAGAAAAAGGGGGAGATAATTTTGCATTCTTTGGACGTACACAGGCAGCTTAGATTCTACTTGGACAGAACCAAAGTTTTCAAGAAGACAGAGCAAATACTAGTGGCATATGCTGCAGGATCACAAGGAAAGGCTATCTCAAAGCAGACTATTTCAAAGTGGATAGGCCACTGCATTCGTTTCTGCTATTTACACTATGGCAAGCCAATGCCTAAGGGCATTAGGCCGCATTCAACCAGAGCTGCAGCCACTTCAGCAGCCTTTCTCAGGAGAGTACCAACCAAAGACATATTAGAGGCTGCTACTTGGAGTTCAGTGCACACCTTTACCAAGCACTATCATCTGTCACTCTACTCTAAATCCAGGGTAGGCTTTGCCGCTGCAGTTCTGCAGGGCCTCATAGCCACTCCTAATGCTGTTTAGCCCCAGCCTCCCAACCATAGCTTTGGGACTCTACCCAAATGTAATGACTGCAACAGTGAAACATGAACATAGTACAGTTGTGTACACTTACCATAAATGTAGATGTTCGAGTGTATTCACTGTTGCAGTCCAGGTTACCTACCCGCCATCCCCCTTTTTTCTGCTGGAACTTTTCTTTCTATCTCTGATTTATGCAACCTATGTGGTGTATTTGCTTGTAGATGAAGGTAAAGTTTATATTGGTGTATGTATTTATATATATATATATATATATATATATATATATATATATATAAATTTTAGCTACCCTTTTAGGGGGGCACCCGCCATCTGGGGCAAGAAAAACTGAAGAAAATGGCGTCAGCTGCTTCTTTTATACCCCTGACGACCTGACGTCGGGGGGGGGGGGGCACCTGATATCTGGGGCAAGAAATACTGAGGAAAATGGCGTCGGCTGCTTCTTTTATACCCCTGATGACCTGACGTCAGGGAAGGGGTGACAGCAGCCGACGCTAAACCCAAGGCTTTGGAATTCAGGCCGACTGAGGGCAAACTGCCAGCAGGATTACCCCCAAATGTAATGACTGCAACAGTGAATACACTCGATCATCTACATTTATGGTAAGTGTACACAACTGTACTTTCTGTCTAAAACTACTGAGTTTCTAAGGCCAAGAGTACGCGCTACGCCTAAAAAACAGACGACCAAAGCTCATGCACCTGCTTCCTTGCCACAACATCAAATGCTTAAAATGGTAGAAGTCCTTATTATGCTGATTAGGGGAATTCAGCCTTCCCCCTACTAAGAGAAAGAGACCTGTCCCCAGCAGCTTCAACAGACAGAGTCCGACGATTCTGATGCATCTGATTATGAAGATATTCCCTTATCTGCTTATGAGGAATCAGATGCAGAGGAATCCATCCCCTCTGCTTCTCTAGAGGATTTTTCTTTTGGTGAAACCTTGCATACCTTAAGAGAGCATTTCCACTGGGAATGCCAAGACTATCCCCAGTCCAAAAAGAGACTCAAAGAATTTCTAGATTTGCCACAACATAGGCCTTTAGCAATAGCCCCAGTCCTGGATGTTGTGGATGATGTCTTTATGGAATCCAGTTTAACTCCTGATACTTTACCCCCTGCTCCTAAGAAACCAGACAGGTACTACAGAGTACCTGACTCTCACAAATTCCTTTTAAAAAAATCCTACTGCTTACTCAGAGGTCATCTCCCAGGGGCCTAAAGGTATCAAAACAACTACAGCTAAGAATCCCACCCCTTCGGACAGGGATTCCAGAGCTTTTGACAGATGGGGTAAGAATGTATATACCTCTGCAACTCTCGCCAGTAGAGCTTTGAATTATCAGGTTCACATGCTGAAGTACCAACAACATATTATGGAACTCATTTAAGCAAAAAACAGCTACCTTTACAGACTGTGCAGAAAATAAAGAATTGCATGAACTTATGTATTCTGCAAGCCAAGTCAGCAAGCACACATTGCAGTGTGGCTTTGATGCCCTAGAAGCATCTTGCAGGACAGCAGTCACTGATTCTGTACTGAGAAGGCATGCTTGGCTTAAGGAGCAGACCTGCCAGACCATGTTAAATCAAAGTTATTAGATGCTTCTTTGAACAAGAACAATCTGTTTGGCATAGAAGCAGAAGAGGTTCTTAAAAAGATGGAAGAAAAAGCTACATCTATGCAGATAGTCAAAGAATTCTTGCAAGTACAGCCTCCTAGATTCAGTAGGCATTGCCCCTCGAAACACTGGTCCTTTCCAGCCCCCTCAAGGCCATCTCAAACTAGACCCAGGGGAAGCAGACCCCCCCCCCCCCACACACAGACTACAGTCGTAGGGTATGCAGAGCTCTAAGCAATGAAGTGCCTCCACCTCTAAAGCAGGGAGTGCTAAACCACCCCCTTATGGAAAGCATTCCCAATGACTTCTCAATTCCACTCCCCATCTCTGCCCAGCTGCTTGTGCCCCTAGGAGGAAAACTTGCCCTTCTTGCAAAAAACTGGATTTCCATCACCAAAGACCGATGGGTCCTCAACGTTGTATCCCAGGGGTACAAATTTTACTTCCACTCACTGCCAACCCCAAAAGGGTTCCCAGACCTTCCTCCATACCAGTGGGCATAGGCACAAACCCAAGTTCAATCCCTGCTCTCTATAAGGGCAATTCAACCTGTTCCTGCAGAACAGATAGGTCCAAGGATTCTATTCCAGACTTTTCCTGGTACCCAGAAAAGACGGCACTTGGCGCCCAATCCTAGATCTTTCAATTCTCAACACCTTCCTGGTGGTACTAAAATTCAAAATGCTCACCCTGCAGCAGCTTCTACCTATGCTAGCCAAAGATGCCTGGTTAGTCACCCTAGACTTAAAAGAAGCCTATGTACACATCCCTATAAGGGAGCCATGCAGGAAATATCTACGCTTCAGGGCAGAATCTATGCATTATCAGTACTCTGCACTTCCCTTTGGCTTATCCACTGCTCCCAGAGTATTCACAAAATGCCTGGCTCCGGCCATTGCTTACTGCAGACAGAGAAATATTCAAATTTACCCATACTTGGACGACTGCCTACTTCAGGCAGACAGTCAGGAAATGCTATTGCAGCACCTGACATTTGACGAAAAGAAATCAAAACTAGTCCCCAGTCAAAAGATTGTATTCCTGTGAGCAAGTTTGGACACAGCATCCCAGATGGCATTCCTCATTCCAGAAAAAACAAGCCTATCTGACAGAGTGATTTACTCAAATGGCCACCAGAACCCAGCTATCCACAAGGAAAATCCTGCAGGCCCTAGGGGTTCATAGCCTCATGCATACTACTAATTCCATATGCCAGACTGCATATGAGGAAACTTACAGTGGTACTTAAAAACTCTTTGGTGCCAACATTCTCAGGACCTGGAAACAGTCATTCCTATAATACCCTATTTACGGACAGAGTTTCTTTAGTGGGCAGCAGCATGCAACCACAACAAGGGACTGCCCTTTACTCAGTCCCACTCTGCCCAGACCCTAACCACAGACGCATCAGACTGGGGGCAGGCATGAACGGCAAGTGCATTTAGGGCCACTGGAGCTCAAGTCAAATTCATCTGCACATCAACCAAAAAGAGATGCTAGCTGTGCAGCATGCTCTGACAACTTTCAGATCCCTACTCTCACCAGGACACCTGCTAATAAAAACAAACAACATCACAGTTTTGTGGTACATCAACAAGCAGGGGGGAACCCACTCTTACGGCTAGCCATGGCACTGTGGAACACAGCTTTGGACATGCAGGTCCATCTGCAAGCTCAAACAAATCTCTCTGGCAGACGACTTGAGCAGAAATCTCCTAGGCCCACACGAGTGGCAACTAGAGCCCAGCACCTTCAACCTTCTGATTCAGAAATGGGGGGACGCCAGAGGTGGATCTCTTTGCGTCCCCCTGCAATCACCAGCTCAGCAAATTCTGCACCAGGTACACCTCACAGCAGGACCTGGAAAGTATATGCCCTATCCTTCCAGTGGGTAAATCTCTCCATCCATGTTTTTCCCCCTGCCCTTTCTCTCAGGCATATTGCTCAAGATAAGACAGGGCAGACCAAGGACAATTCTGATTGCCCCAGACTGGCCACGCCAGCACTGGTACCCACTCCTGTGCAGCCTGTCACCGGTGCCACCCTGGCACCTACACCAGAACCCAAGCCCATTCTCTCAGCAGGGGGGACAAATCTTGCATTCACAACTGCAAACCCTAAATCTTGCAACCTGGCTTATTCCTTGAACTCTCCCCCAGCAACCAGCCTAAGCAAGCAGGTGCTGGATATCATTCTTGAAGCCAGAAGATCCAGTACAAGGAAATCCTATGCTGATAAGTGGAAAAGGTACTGCTTCTGGATTCAATCTAAAGGAGACGACAAAACTCTGCCCTCCCTGCCTCTAATCCTGGATTACTTTGCAGATCTACTCCACAGAGGCCTATCCTTCTCCATTAAGATCCATGCCTCTCCCATTTCAGCTCATTACAACACTGAGCCACCTCTGTTCTCTCACCCTCTTATCAAACAGTTCTTGAGAGGGGAAAACAACTTAAGGCCACCTAGGAGAGCACCCACCCCTGCTTGAGACCTTAACTTTGTACTGGAAAAGCTCACGCTACCCCCCTTTGAGCCTGCAGTGTCAGAAGAGTTATAATTCCTCTCTTGGAAAACAGCCTTGCTTCTGGCCATCACTTCAGCTAGAAGAGTGTCTGAGCAACAAGCACTTATGGCTGTGGAACCCTTCATTATTTTCCATGCTGACAGGGCTCAGGACTAACCCTTCCTTTATGCTAAAGTGGTGTCCAGTGTGGCTCTCAACCAATCTATCCATTTGCCAACTTTCTTCCCTAATCCTCAAAATAAAGGGGAAAGGATCCTGCACTCCTTGGACGTGCACAGACAGCTCAGATTCTACCTTGGTAGGACTAAAGCCCTTCAGGAAATCTGTTCAGTTACTAGTCAGCTTTGCACCAGGGGCAGAGGGTAAGGCCATTTCAAAGCAAACAATTTCCAAATGGATGGCACACTGCATCCATTTCTACTACAAGCACCATGGGAAACCAACCCCTCAGGGGGTCAGAAAACACTCCACTAGGGCAACTTCCACCTATACAGCATTCCTCAGGGGAGTTTCTTCCAGGGATATCCTGGAAGCTGTTACCTGGAGCTCTGTACACACCTTCACCAAACATTACCACCTGCCTATCTTTTCCAAATCCAGGGCGTGTTTTGCAACAGCAGTCCTGAAAGGCATACTAGCCATCCCCAACTCTTCTTGACTGCCTCCACCCTTCTTCAGCTTTAGGAATCTACCCAAGTGTGATGGCTGCAACAGTGAAACGCAAAGAACATAGTACAGTTGTGTACACTTACCATAAATGTAGATGTTCGAGTGTATTCACTGTTGCAGTCCTGGATGTTCTTCGTGTTTCACTGGTGCAGTCATCACAGCTGGGTTATCTGCTTGCAGTAGCCCTCAGTCAGCCTGATTATCAAAGTCTTGGGTCCTGCATCGGTTGCTGTCTCATCTTCCATGAGGTCAGGGGTATAAAGCATGCAGCCTGGCCCCATTATATCAGTCTTTCTTGCCGTGCAGTGCCCGAAGCAGAAGCAGTTCGCAAGTGCCGGTCGGCCGACTCCTGAAATTTTCGTTTTCGAGCTTCAGAACCAGTCTTCAACTAGGCTAAGTACCCCGTTGGGGAACCTTTTTCTTGCTCTAAACCGATGTCAGTAAAAGTTAACAATTGTATTTCTTGTGGAAAGCAAATGCCTCATAAAGATTTTCATTTGTGCTGCATTCCTTGCTTAGGCCCAGACCACCACATTCCTCGATGTCTGTTTCGTGCCTTATTCTATACTCAAACTATTCGTCGGTTTATTTACGCTTTTAAATATTTTGGTACTCTGTTCAATTATCTAGAAATGGTTTCGGTAAGCCACCCGACTTCCAACATTCCGAAAAAATGCAAAGATTAAGACAGAGACAGACCGCATAGGTCCAAAACTGCCAACGATGCTTCTCCTAAGCTAGTCGCCAGTTCTCTGGTACTCAGTGAGGCACTTTTGCAGCCTCTGATACCCACGACTTCAGATTCACAGGCTTCTACTGAGACCCATTCAGAGTCCGGTATGCCACGAGATGCTAATTCGACTGTGGAACCTGCGGATGTCTCTACCTTGGATGGGTCCGGAGCCGCTGTGCAGGCACTGGCTTCTGAGGGTGTATTCAGGCCTACTGACTTGCATATTAAACTGACGCCATCTTCTTCTTCAAGGCCTAAACTTGTTCTATGCCTAGAAAACTGACGTCCAGACTGCATGGTCAGGCCCCTATGCCTAAAAAACAAATGATAAAAAAGGCTGAAGACCTTATTTTCCTTCTGATTCTTCTGATCAGGACTCTGAAATTTCTGTTTCCTCTGACTATCAGGATTTACCCTTATCTACCTATGAGGATTCTGATGCAGAGGACTCCATTCCCTCTGCTTCCCCTTCAGAGGATTTCTTTTTTGCTGAAACCTTGCATACTCTTAGGGAGTATTTTTGCTGGGAAAGCCAGGATTACTCTGACTCCAAAAAGAGGCTTAGGGATTTCTTACTCCTGCCCCAACACAGGCTTTTAGCTATCCCTCCTGTATTGGACATTGTTGATGATGCCTTCTCGGAATCTAGCCTGGCCCCTGACTATTTATCTCCTGCTCCCAAAAAACCTGATAGGTATTACAGGGTTCCTGACTCTCAAGTTCCTCTTTAAAAATCCTACTGCAGATCCTGAGACCATTTCACAGGGACCAAGGGCATTAAGGCTACTACTACCAAAAATCCTACCCCCTTTGATAGAGATTCCAGGGCACTGGATAGATGGGGTAAGAAGGTATACACTTCTGGAAATTTGGCCATTAGGGCCTTAAACTGACAGTTTCATATGTTAAAGTATCAGCAGCATATTACTGGATTGCTTAAACAGAAAATTATGTTGATTCCTGACTGTGCTGAAAATAAGGATTTACAGGATTTAATACATTCTGCTGAACAAGTTGGAAAACATTCTTTGCAATGTGGTTTTGATTCATTAGAGGCATCTTGCAGGGCTGCTGTCTCTGGGTCTATACTTAGAAGGCATGCTTGGCTTAAGGAGAAATCTTTGCCAAATCATGTTAAAGCTAAATTGCTGGATGCTCCCTTTAACCAAGATTGCCTGTTTGGCAACAAAGCAGAAGTAGTACTTAAAAAGATGGAGGAAAAAGATAAATCTATGCAAACTGTTAAATATTTCCTGCAAGTACAGCCTCACAGATTTAGTAGGCATTGGCCCTCTAAGAATTGGTCCTTTCCTGCCTCTTCCTGGCCTTCTCAGTCCAAACCCAGAACCAGCAGAACACCCAGGCTGCAGTCCCAAGGTACTCCCAGGACTAAGCAGTGGGGGGCTCCAACTTCCAAAACAAGGAGTAGTAAGACTCTTCCCCCCCCCCTATGGTAAACTGTCCCAATGACTTAACTTTAAACCTTCCAAGCCCTGCACAACTGACTGTTCCTTTAGGGGGAAAGATTGCCCGCAGGCAAAAAATTGGGAACTCATTACCCAGGACAAATGGGTTTTAAATATAGTTTCCCAAGGATACAGATTCCACTTCCACTCCTTACCAACCCCAAATGGCTGTCCAGATCTACCCCCAAATCAGTGGGCAGAGGCTCAAAAGCAAGTTCTCTCTCTTTTAAGCATCAGGGCTATTCAGCCTGTCCCAGAAGAAGAATGGGGATAAGGTTTCTACTCAAGACTTTTCCTGGTACCCAGAAAAGACTGGCATCCTATCCTGGACCTGTCTATCCTAAACACATTTTTGGTAACCCCAAACTTCAAGATGCTAACTCTTCATCACCTGCTTCCTATGCTAGACAAAGATGCCTGGTTGGCAATACTGGATTTAGAGGAAGCCTACCTGCACATCCCAATAAGGGAATCTTGCAGAAGATACCTATGCTTCAAAGCAGGCTACATGCACTATCAGTTCTCTACACTGCCGTTTGGCTTATCTACTCTGCCAAGGGTATTCACCAAGTGTCTAGCTCCAGTCATTGCATTTTGCAGGCAAAGAAATATTCAGATATACCCATACCTGGACGATTGTCTAATTCAGGCAGAAAGCCAGGACATACTATTAAATCATCTGGCATTTATAAAGAAATTGATAACTTCTCTGGGATACACCATAAATGAAAATAAATCACATGTTGTACCCTGCCAACAAATTGTATTCCTCGGAGCAAGCTTGAATACAATTTCCCAGATGGCATACCTCATGCGAGAGAAACAAGTTCATTTGGCAGCCTACTTCAAATCAAACTACTGGCCACAAAGACCCAGTTATCTGCTAGGAAAATACTGCATGCCCTGGGGTTCATGGCCTCCTACATTCTACTAATTCCATATGCAAGACTGCATATAAGGAAACTACAATAGTATCTAAAAAGCCTATGGTGTCAACATTCTCAGGATCTAGAATCAATGATTCCTATTATACCTTGTCTACAGATAGAGTTCCTTTGGTAGGCAGAGGCCTGCCACCAAAACAAGGGACTGCCATTCACCCTACCCCCTGCCGCCCAAATCCCAACAACAGACGCATCAGACTATGCATGGTGGGCTCACTTGGCAGGGAAGTGCATTCAGGGCAAATGGAACCCAAGTCAAATGCACCTGCATATCAGTCAAAAAGAAATGTTAGCTGTACAGAATGCTCTGACAGCCTTCAAGGACCACATTCTTCCAGGACAATTATTGGTAAAGACTGACAACACCACTGTTAAATGGTACATAAACAAGCAGGGAGGAACCCACTCATACCCTCTCTACAGACTAGCCATGGATCTGTGGAACACAGCCTTGAGCTACCAAGTGCACCTACAGGCTCAATTCCTGCTAGGAAAGCTAAATACAAAGGCAGATGACCAAAGCAGAAATCTCATGGACCCACATGTGTGGAAACTGGAACCCAACATGTTGATAAACAAATGGGGGAGCCCAGAGATAGACCTGTTTGCCTCCCCCCAGAACTACCAATTGGACAAATTCTGCACAAGGACTCCCACAAACAAGCTTGGAAAGTAGATGCCTTGTCTTTCACGTGGAAAAACCTATCGGTTTATGCCTTTCCCCCTTTGCCTCTCCTCTCCAAGGTACTACTAAAGATCAAACAGGACAAACCAAGGACAGTACTGATTGCACCAGACTGACCACGCCAACACTGGTGTACCCCCTTTTGCGCAGTGTGTCACTGCTGGCACCATGGCACTTGCCTCAGACCCCTGCCCTGCTGTCCCAGCAGTAGGGCCAGATTCTGCACCCACAGCTTCAAACCCTGAACCTGGCAGCCTGGCTATTACCTGATCTCTCCATTACCATCCCTCAGTAAGCAAGTGATGGATGTCATTCTGGAGGCAAGGAGGCCTAGTACTAGAAAATCCTATGCTGAAAAATGGAAAAGATTCTGTTCCTGGAGCGAAACTCAGGGGATGGGTACAGCGGCGCCCAATTTACTTCAGATTCTTCAGTACTTAACTGAGATGTTTCACAAGGGCCTTTCCTCCATCAAAATTCATGCCTCAGCCATTTCAGCTCATTATAATACAGAACCACCCCTCTTCCCTCATCCACTGCTGAAGCAGTTCCTCAGAGGGGCCAAAAACTTAAAACCACCCAGGAGAGCCCCTACTCCAGCCTGGGACCTTAACTTTGTATTGAAAAAGCTCACACTACCTCCCTTTGAGCCAGCTGCAAATGCAGAGTTGAAATTCCTTTCTTGGAAAACAGCCTTCCTTCTAACCATCACTTCAGCAAGAAGGGTGTCTGAATTACAGGCCCTCATGGCAGTGGAGCCTTTCATCATCTTCATGCGGACCGAGTGTCCCTCGGGATCAATCCTTCCTTCCTTCATGCCCTAGGTGGTAGCCAGTGTGGCCCTTAATCAGTCCATTCATTTGCCAACCTTCTTTTCTAATCCACAGAACAAAGGGGAACGAATACTGCACTCCTTGGATGTGCACAGACAACTTAGATTTTACTTGGACAGGACTAAACCTCTCAGGAAATCTGAACAGCTGCTGGTTGTATTTGCTGCAGGGGCATAGGGGAAGGCCATTTCAAAGCAAACCATTTCCAAGTGGATAGGCCACTGCATTCATTTCTGCTATAAGCACCATGGAAAACCTATCACACAGAGGATAAGACTACATTCAACCAGGGCTGCATCTATCTCTACAGCCTTTCTCAGAGGTGTCCCTACCAGGGACATCCTAGAAGCTGGTACCTGGAGTTTTGTACATACCTTCACCAAGCATTACCACTTGCCAATTTTTTTCTAAATCCAGAGCTGGCTTTGGCACTGCAGTCTTGCAGGGCCTTATAGCTGGTCCTAATGCTAATTACCTCCTCCCATCCTTAGCTTTGGGAATCTACCCAAATGTGATGACTGCAACAGTAAAACACAAAGAACATAGTACAGTTGTGTACACTTGTCATAAATGTAGATGTTCGAGTGTATTCACTGTTGCAGTCCTGGTTACCCTCCCTCCAGCCCCCCGACTTCTGTTGACTATACCTCTATTCTTATTTACTATGCTTAAAGCTTTTTGGTGTATTTAATTTTTTGTTGGAGGTGTAACCTTGTATACAATTGCTTCCCATTATGGGAGTACCTGACATCTGGGGCAAGAAAAACTGATGTAATGGTGTCGGCTGCATGCTTTATACTCCTGACTACCTGACATCATGGAAGATGAGACAGCAACCGACGCAGAACCCAAGACTTTGATAATCAGGCCAACTGAGGGCTACTGCAAGCTGATAACCCAAATCTGATGACTGCAACAGTGAATACACTCAAACATCTACATTTATGGTAAGTGTACACAACTGTACTTTTGGATGACTCATTGATGTTCTTCGTCTTTCACTTTTGCAGTCATCACATGTGGATTATCCCTGCTGTGGTAGCCCTCGGCCGGCCCGGATACCAGAGTCACTGTTTTTCTGTGTCGGCTGCTGTCACTTGCTGACTGACGTCAGGGCGTCAGTGCTATAAAGCAAAGCAGCCGATGCCATTACTTCAGTCTTTCTTGCCATGGAGTCCATAGCAGAAGCAGTTCGCAAGTGAGCTGGTTGGTTACTACCAGAGCTTGAATTACAGATGAAAACGTCTAAAGCTAAGTACCCCGTTGGGAATCCTTTTTTCTTGCACTATCCCATGTCTGAAAAAGTTAGCAATTGTCTCACCTGTGGAAAGCAGATCCCACACCGAGACTTCCATTCATACTGCGTCACTTGTTTAGACCCAGACTACGATGCCCTCTGTTGCCATTTATGTGCCCTCTTTAACACGAGAACCATTCCTCATAGAGCTCTTATTGTAGACAGGTTTTTTCGTCTTCCGTCTTCGCATTCTGAAATGGTGTGTAGCAGCCAGCATCTGTAGACATTCCAAAAAAATTAGAGATAAAGATCGAGACGGACCACACAACACTGCTGCTAAGCAGGTCATCAGATCACCGGAATTCAGTGAGGTGCTTTCGCAGCCACTGATGCCCAAATCAATGTCTACACAGGCCTCTACTGAGACCCTTTCAGAGTCCAGTACGCCAAAGAAGGCTTCTTTGTCTTCTGAGCCTTTGGTTGTCTCTGCCATAGTTGGGTCCAGAGCCACGACACAGGCACCGGCTTCTAAGGAGGCCTTTCGCACTACTGATTCTAGACATAAACTGATGTCTTATCCAACTACCATTTTTCTCAGGCCGATGGATACTCTTAGGCCTAGAAGCCAGGCCACTCCTAGAAAATCTACCTCTAGTCACCATCTTATTCCAGCTCCACCATCCCAAACACAAATGCTTAAGATGGCCGAGGATCTTATCTCCCTTATCAGAGGTTGTCAGGCCACAACTTCTAAAAGGAAAAGACACCCTTCTCCTGAAATAATGACAGAGCAGGATTCTGAGGAATTCAGATTTTGAAGAGGAAAAACCTCTTACTGCTTATGAAGGTTTAGATACAGAGGAATCCATTCCTTCTGCCTCCCTACCAGAAGACCTTTCCTTTTTGGAAACCCTTCAGAACCTCAGGGAACATTTCCACTTGGAATCTCAGGACTTTCCTCAGTCTAAGAAAAGACTAAGAGTGTTTCTAGACCTACCCCAGCAGACACCTGACCATCCTCTCTATCTTAGAAGTGGTGGATAATGTTTTCCATGAACCTCTGGCTGACAACCTACTCCATGGGATTACACCTAATAGCCCACTGCCTACTAGGGATCAACAGCACCCTGGCAGACATCTTAAGCAGAAACTTACTGGACCCCCACGAATGGCAGCTCCACAAAAAAATCTTTTTGCAAGTCACTCAGGAGTGGGGAACTCCGGAGGTGGATCTCTTTGCTTTGCACCTCAACCACCAGTGAAAAAAAATTCTGTACCAGGAAGTATCACCACCTATCATGGAAGGTGGCTGCCTTGACCTTCCCCTGGAACTCCCTCTTTGTGTACGCATTCCCTCCCCTACCTCTTATTCCCAAGGTACTGATCAAGATAAGGGAGAAGAGACCAAAAGCCATCCTCATTGCTCCAGATTGGCCCCGGCAGCATTGGTACCCCTTACTGTACAGCCTGACATCACAGGCTCCCAGGCAGCTTCCTCTGATCTCATACCTCTTGACTCAGGTGGGGGGGGGAATGCTGCACCCAACAGACTTTCAAACTCTTAGCATGGCAAATACTCTAAAAGAAACAAGGAGCCCCTGTTAAGCAAACAGATCCTAGACATTATCACAAAGGCCAGAAGGCCCAGCACCAGAAAATCTTATGCAGGGAAATGGAAAAGATTCTGTTCTTGGAGCCAGTCCAGAGGGGGCAGTTCCTCACAGCCTTCCATCCCTGTTTTCGTGGACTATCTAGCGGAGTTGCTCACTAGTAGCCTTTCCTTCTCTTCTATTAAAACCCACGTCTGAGCCATTTCAGCTCATTTCGATACAGACCAGCACCTGTTCTCACATCCTTTGATTAAACAATTCCTCAGAGGGGCTACTAATATCAGGCCACCCACGCCAGCCTGGGACCTGAATTATGTTTTGGAAAAACTAACCTTACCACCCTTCGAACCTGCTGCTTCAGCAGAACTGAAATATCTCTCGTGAAAGACTGCTTTCCTACTGGATATCACCTCAGCCAGAAGGGTTACAGAACTTCTGACATTGATGGCCATTGAGCCCTTCATCATTTTCCATGCAGACAGGGTCTCCCTGAGGACTAACCCCCTCCTTTATGCCCAAGGTAGTATCTAATGTGACTCTCAACCAGGCCATACATCTACCCACCTTCTTCCTTAACCCTCAAAACAAGGAGGAAGAATTCTGCACTCACTAGATGTGTACAGACAGCTCTGATACTACCTTAGACCGTACTAAAGCCTTCAGGAAAACAGACAGACTTCTTGTCAGGTTTGCCCCATGGGTAGAGGGGAAGCCCATTTCCAAGCAAACCATTTCCAAATTGGTATCACACTGTATCCATTTCTGCTACAAATTACATGAGAAACCACCCCCTAAGTCTATTCGTACCCATTCCACTAGGGCAGCCTCCACTTCCACAGCATTCCTCAGAGGGGTTCCCACCCAGGGATATCTTGGAAGCTACCACCTGGACCTCTGTCCATACCTTTACAAAGCATTACCACCTACCTCTTTTCTGTAAAGCTAGGGCAGGGTTTGCCTCTGCAGTTCTGCAGGGCATGCTGACCCATGCCTAGGTCTCTTATTAAGCTTACCAGCTTTGGGAATCCTCCTACAGGTGATGACTGCAACAGTGAAACACGAAGAACATAGTACAGTTGCGAACACTTAACATAAATGTAGATGTTCGAGTATATTCACTGTTGCAGTCCTGGTTTCCCTCCCTTCTTCCCCCTTATATCTTCTTTCTTTAGGAAGACATAAGCTTTTCAATGTGGCTTTTAGCCACCAGGACCTTTTTACCATATTTCCTTGGGCTTCTGACTGGTTAGGGCAAGAAAAACCTGATGTAATGACGTTGGCTGCCTTCCTTAATAGCACTAATGCCCTGACGTCAGCGACAGCAGCCAACGCAGAAAAACATTGACTCTGATATTCTGGCTGGCCGTGGGCTACCACAGCAAGGATAACCCACAGGTGATGACTGCAGCAGTGAATACACTCTAACATCTACATTTATGGTAAGTGTACACAACTGTACTTTTTATCTGCTCATGCTCAGTACTTGATATGTTTGCAGTGATGTTTCATTTTAGATTTTCGTATCTAAACATCTTTGACAGTAAATGACACGAAGGTTTCTTTAAGTTTTATAACCTGTGCAGTTTGCTTAGTCATATGAATGCACATTATATGTTAAACATGGATTGCTTGTAGCCGAGTGGATAATCTTAAGTGATTCATACATGGAGAACTTCTCAGCGTGTGCATTATACATTTTGATATTTGCACTTTAGAAGTTCGCAGGTTATTTTTAAGATAGTATGGTTTTCTAAGTGAACATCACATGATTTTTGTTATCAACTGGTTGAGTTTGAACAGGCAGTTTGAGCACACAGAATAGAAAGACATTTCGGAGCATCATAACATACTCTATCTGCATTCTATTGTATATTTATTTTGCTAGGTAAGCTCTTCTATTATGATAGTAAGAACGATCATGAATTGCAATTACTTATGTTTAAAATATAACTATCATGTTTTTATTTGTTGTAGAATATCTCTGTATTATTAATCGACTAGATGGTCCTTGCAGATTTTAAAATGCCTTATAAAATTTTATCTGGAGATGCGCTTTGTTGGAACATGCACTCCAGTTTTAATATGAGAACTGGGTATTATGGTTCATAAGTTTTGTGATGTTTCTTTGACGTGTGAAACAGCACTTGATTGGCTTATTGTGATTTAAATATTTTACATTGAATAGCAATTTTTGGATGTCTGATGGAAGCGTTGGTGTCAACGCGAAAGCGCTTACGATTCCTTTTATAATAAATCCTGGTTTTGTTACATCTGCCTTGCCTTCTTTGCTGTCTCTTGGTGGATTTTTGGTTCTGCTGTCTTTCTATGACATTAATGAGGGTAGGTACTTTACATTATTAATGTGAACAAGTTGTTTAACAATGCCCAGCTTTTGTCTTTACCTTCATTGTGGACTAGAAGTCCTCTTGAAGTGATACACATGTACTGGAATGAAGAACTCCAACTATCTAGGAGAGGAATTAGGATCCTAGTAATAGCTTTGTTATTATTATTATTATTATTATTGTATATTAAAAGTGACCAAGGAAAAATACAGAGAAAACAGTGGAATCCCAGCCACACTCCTTAAATTATCAGAGTAGTTTATGATCTAAACTCATAATAGAAACAAAATCAAGAGAGGATTGGTGATAAATGAAAAAATAACAAAGATGAGTATATGTATTGCTGTCGTAACAAGAGACAAAGACCCATGAAAAAATGGAAAACAGTGTGCCAGTGCCTTTTGTCCTGAAAAAGTGCTGTCTAACTGGTGTCTCTCGTGGAAAATGGAAAGTGATGTCTGGTTGGCACTTTAGTTCAAGTGGTTAACACTGTAGACTGTGAATGAACTTAATTCCTGCTTGCAGACTGTGCGACTTTGACCAAGTCACTTAACCAGATAGTGCTCCGGGGTCACCCCCTTTAAAGGGACACTAGTTCCCGAGGGCTTACCCAGTTAAAATAAATACATTTAATGTTGAAGCAGTAAAAGAAACACAATGCACAGTGAGCCATGGCTGTAATGTAAACATATACATTCTATGAAAGGGATATTAAGGATAAAGTAAGAGGGGATGTAGCCCTCTGAGAGAACAAAGCAAAAGAGCAGAAGAGTAAACAAGCAAAGACTGCCATGAGACATTTGGGAGAGATGGGAAATGACAGTGCAGTCTACACAGAGTATTTGTGTACTAATCCTCTTCTTATCAGGAGGTATAATATGATACATGCTATTCCACTGATGATAGAGAGTGGAGGTATTGTTCACAGGAGACTTTAATATGCCAGATGTTATTTAGAGCATCTTTACTGCAACCACACCAAACAGTAAGACCATTCTCGGTAATCTGCAAGCGGCAGTACTAGAACTCATCTCAAGAAAGACCTGTTTGAGAGTAATTTGTACATTGTAGTGAATGAATATTGCTTGCATGACCATAAGTGTTATTACAGGAGGATTACTCTAACTTCTAATGTGTTTTGTATTTTTTTTTCCCTTGATTGCTTCCATGGATTTTACACCAGGGTGGTACAGTATTCATCCACTAGCAGCAGTGTGGATTGTGTGTCTGGGCCCAGAAGATTGAGGAAAGCAGTGTTACCTCCTTCAGAGCACTTCAGAACTTATATGGTGTAGTAACAACGGATTACTGTCCCTGTTAGGAAGTTGAAGTACTTCTGTAAGTACCAGCAGGTGAAGCACATCACCCACAGATGTCAAGGGTGAGAGACCTGTGCCCTGTCTCACTTCCAACAGGATAACATCGGTTGAAATTGACCAGCCTGGGGTCAGGGGATGAGCCTCACATCCTTGCTGGAGCACCATTAAAAAGCTAAAGAAACATGTCATTTATTGGCCACACATTCCTGAAGGTAAATCCATTTTGAGAGTGCCTCCCAATCTTTGTTTGTCACATCTTTGCCCTTAACTGTCAAGGGCTCAATTTCATGTTATCACAGGGGCCTAGGAGTGATGTCATTGGCAGATACTTTAACGGAGTGCATCTGAGTCTGTAGACACCACTCTTTCCCATGAATTACTGGCCAGAGAATGCTAGGAGGAGGCTTGGATTCCGGAGAATTGCCTCTTGACTTACCTGGCCATAGTTTTGTGGCAGTGTGATAGACAGAGGCCTCTTCTCCTTAGGCTGCTTTTAAGCCCAACAAGGCTTGATGGCTTGGATTGAGAAGATTTTCTTGGCTTTACCGGTGCTAAGGTCTGAAGTTCAGACCCTGTATGTCAGGCAGCTTTTGAGGTCAGAGAGACTGGTCATTGTTGGTATGGAAGTTGATCCTTAAGGAACATTACCTAATGCATGTACCAGGCCCTTAAGTCTCTGAACTGCCATTTGTATAAGAATTCTAAAGGACCGGTATCTGGTGCCCCCCCCCGGTTGCACACTTGACCTCATGCATGTCTACGTGTGAGTATGTTTAATTTGAGCTGGAGAGGTGGAAGTTTCCTTCTCTTACTTTCTCTGAGGAGTTAAAGGACCCAGAATGCTAGTTTTTGAGACAAATGCATATAAGGAGATGACTTATCAGCCCTCCTAAGAAGAAAGCTTAAGACTGATAACGTCTGCCAAGGAATGACCTTTGGCCAAATGCCTTAATATGCATCTGGCAAATGGAAAGGAGCCATCTTGGGTCATCCCACTCATGGAACCTGTTATCAGGGATGTCATACTTGCAGTCTTGGAACAACAGTTTTCTTGTGTGGCTGCCAAGAAAAGAGGTATCCAAATTACTGGAGTGAGATCCTGACCAGGTATCCTATAGCAAAATCATGTATGGCTTAATTAGCCTATCACAGGACCCGGTGGCTGCAACATTTTGTCACTTTGCCCCCTGATAAGGAGTCTAAAGCATTGAAGAGGTTGGGACTCTTGTGTGCTGTATTGGGATTTGGATCCTTTAACTAATTGTCTCATGTACCCAGGTTCTGTTCTTCCCAGGTGAATTAGGCAGTGGAAGAACTTTCAACCCTTTCTGAGTTTTAGCTCTAGGAGAAGCTTGTCATGATTTTTTTAGTTTCCACAATGATGATCTTTGTAGCCTGGTATCATTTTTGACTTTGTGGACACTGTGGTTAAGGCAACAGGTTCAAGCATGTGGTTGTGAAGAATGGTGTGATTGAGACTTTCGACCCTCAAGGAGAAGCTGAAGTAGTCCATCTTAGATGCCTAATTTTTTGGGTAGCTTTTTTGCCATCAGTTTTTACAGGGCCTTCCTGAAAAGGAAGCAGAACTTTACTATGATGCATGACCTTTATGATCCAATCCCCCGTGGTATTTTCTTCTACCAGGCCTACCCATTAACCCGCACAAACAAGAATAAGAGGGTCTATATTACATATCCGAACGCTTAAATGTTCGAATTGCTAAAGATCGACCTTTAGCGATCGAACATTTAAATGTTCGAATACGAATAAAAATTTTAAAAATAAAGGGTGTAAACAGGGTGGCTTGCCCCTCTACACCCCCACTACTTAAATATACCAACTCCAAGATTGCGCTACAGTGTAGAAGGGGAAATTTCCCATTTCCACACTGTAGTGCACTGAAGTGCAATCTCGGAGTTGGTATATTTAAGTAGTGGGGGTTGGGGGGTTGCAATGGGCACCACCTTGATTACAAAGCACTGGTATTTTGTCCTTTCTCTGCATTCAGAGTATTCTGCAAGTTGCAGGACATTGCGGTGGAGACCTTGCTTTCAGAAAACCTGCATTTGGAGAGAGCTCAGGAGGTCAAGACCTTGGCAGCTTCAGCTGAGTGCACATTCCATGGTTTAGGCACAGACACCCCTGTGTCTATCGTTTTGTTACATATTCAAACATTTGAATGTTCGATCGCTAAAGGTCGATCTTTAGCAATTCAAACATTTAAGCGTTCGGATATGTAATATAGATCCGAATAAGAACATCACTTGATGACTGAAAATGGCCTTTAAGCATCACAATATTGCTTGTTAAGTTGTCTGAGAGGAAAACTTCAGTCATCAAAAAGTCCCAGTCCTGGTGTCATGTGAGGCTTTTTCTGAATGGGCTTAGTTGGTTCTTTATGGTTGTCTTTATTTGGAGGGCTGTCATAAAGGACCAGTAGGTTTTCAGTGGGATCACAGATAGCTGTATCTTAGAGTTATGTCATCCCCTAGATGAAAGGGCTCCATTCAGAGTCCAAGCTCACTACACAGAACTATTGGTATGACCTAGAGTGTACTTCTGAAAGAATCTGTAGACTGTCGTTTAAATGAAACCAAGTCAACAGTTCTCTTTCTTCATGTTCTTGGTTCTGAAGGGGACTGATAGCTTCCATCCCATCTTAAACCTCAGCAGTTTCAGGAAATACATCCATTACTTCTGGTGGCAATGCTTGCGACATGGAGTCCGACTGAAACACTGTGAATGTCTTCATGAGGTAGAAACTGCCCTTCATGTGGAAAAAAGCCAAAGGTTCTCCTCCATGCTCTTGCTGTGAATGAGGCCGAAAGCTTCCATTCCATGCTGAATTTCAGCATCATCGGTGACCACGTATATTACATAAGATGCCAGATAGTGACTATCCAGCTGGTAATGCTTTTGTTGCCACAGGGCATCTGGGTGGTGTAACTAGACATAATTTCTTCATAGGGTCTGCGCAGAGGTGGTTCCTTTTATACTTGTCAATGGGCACCACCTTGATTACAAAGCACTGGTATTTTGTCTTTTCTCTGCATTCAGAGTATTCTGCAAGTTGCAGGACATTGTGGTGGAGACCTTGCTTTCAGAAAACCTGCATTTGGAGAGAGCTGAGGAGGTCAAGACCTTGGCAGCTTCAGCTGAGTGCACATTCCATGGTTTAGGCACAGACACCCTTGTGTCTATCTTGCCTGACAGCTGCCACATTCTTTATAGTGCTTTTCACATACCTGAGGATGAATGTGTTGCAGTGGACTGTGAGGAGTTATTGACTGTAGGGTCACTATTTGCTCATGGATATCAGTCAGTTCCCACCAGCTTCCAAGCTGGTTTCCTTTTCTTGTAACGTGAACCTGTCTGAGGTCTGTTCTCTAATTGGATGTGGATCTCGTCTCAAAGCTGCTAGTACTGTTAAAAAGGGACTCAATTTCATCTAGCTTTAGGACCATACAGTTTTTCTGGCCTTACTGACCCTAAAGGGAAACTGCTAACTGGACTAATGCTTATCAGCTTCAGTAGCCAGCATTTTGGGTAATGCATAAAAATAGGGGCTTTTGGTCATGCATACTGTGCAAAGACATTATGTAGATATGTCAGTGAGCTATTGACAGCAATTCACATCCCTGTCAAGATGAATCTGCAGGTGAACTCTGAGCCATTCATCCAGCCATTTTCAAAAGGCCATATTTGGTTCAAAGCTTCTGGAAGTGAAGCACTCTTGATTAGCATGTTTGCCAGTCAGAAGAACCCAGTGCTCCCACTTTTCTGCCTTATGCAACAGTGTAAGGGGGATGCTGTATTCTGTGGTAAGAGAGATCTCTGTATGTCTTCCCATCCTTCCATGCCTCATTGCAGAAATTCAGTGAAGAAAGTCAAAAACTTATCTTCACTGGCCCTTGGTGGTCAGGTGTGGTTTCAGACAGTCAGGAACCTGGTGATACAGGAGACCCTCCTGGTACAAACCAAGAAAGTCCATAATAGTTGAGGTGGCAGCTGGCTGTGCCTCAGAACTTGACTTTTGCTGTAGATACTTCTCATTCCATTGGATCTCCTTTCCAAGGTGTAAGACATAATTGAAGCTGCCAGGAAGCCTTCCACCTGACAGACATTGTCTGCAAAATGAAAATAGTTCTCCACTTAGGCAAGGAGCTATCTTTTGCCTGCTGATTTAGTCACTGTACAGGACATTCTTCCATTTCACTGTTGCAGTATTCATTACACTAGGGATCACCTGCCAAGAGTGGCCTAATATTCAGCAAGTATACCAAAGCCTTTAGATTGCTTTAAGGTACGCCGTACGTCACACACATGTTCCTCACTAGCATAAGACATAAAGGTGATGTCCGGATGTACCAATCTCAGAACAACTTTGCCATCAGTCCGAATAAATCTCTTGATGGTTGGTCTGAATGCCCGTTCCATTGTTGGTTCGCTAAACCATTACAGATAAGTGCCCTGTTGCAGTTTATTGTATCTTAGCTATCTTTTTACTGCTTGTGGAGGTTTCATGTCATCCAAGAAGGGTAAATGCCAGTGCGGGAGACAGATTCCCCATAAAGACTGACAAGAACAGTACTTGTTTTGCCTCAGTGCTTCCCACGACCACACATGCTTTTCAGTCTGTCAAGACATTTGTTTTCAAGACCCTCCATAGTAGGTTTTATTCTTTGGCTTTGTATCTGGAGAATCCACATCTTAAGCTGTTAGCTAAAGGCATAATGGAAGGAGCTTCCTTCTCCAAGGGCAGATGTCTGTGGGAAGGTCAAGAAATCTAGGCCGGATTCTTCTGCTGTGCAACCTTCGCTGGACATCTCTCCCAACGTGAGTGAAAGCCTGGAGGTTTGCCCAGCTCCATCAATGAATTCTTCAACTGCAACCAGTTTGGAGGCTGGTAGGGAATCCAACCTTAGGCATGCCTTGCAGGCATCAGCATCACACATTCGAGGGAACCGGGGTGGGGTCTAGGGGTGTTCCTCGAATTTTGGTCAGATAAGTCCCTACTACAATTATTGAATGCCGTCCAGCGTCTGAGCCTTCTACATTTCATAAGGCGGATGTCTCCTTAAAGAAAAAACAGAAAACTAAACCTATTACTCCAACTCCTAAAGAGACAGAGTGAATGTCAAATTTTCACTCAGGAGGAGTTTAATGCTTTGATTTCAGACTCCTCAGGGAGTTTCTGTTCCAGTTCCTCCTTGGTCCTCTACTCCCCTTAAAAGACCCAAAGAGCAGGATTCCTCTGAGGAGGAGGTGGATTCAGATGAAGAATCCCTTGCTTACTCCTCTCAGATTTCTTCTCCTTTAGCTTACTGGTCTGAGGAAGAGGAATCTACTGGTCCTGATACTTCTCTTGAGGAAATTTATTTTGGGGACACAATTTCTAGAATGATGGAGTTTTTTAAATGGGACTGTGCTCAGGTTTCTGTAGTACAGAAAAGGTATGAGCTCTTGCAGATGGATTCTCCCAGATCTTCTGCTGCCCTTCCTGTTTTGGCTGCCTTTTAGATGCCTTTTCTAATGTTTCTAAGGTTCCTGACTCCCAGCCCCCTGCCCCAAGAAACCTGATAGGTTTTATAGGGTACCCGAGGACTGTAAACTTCTTTACAAGTGCCCTTCTGCTGACCCCTCAGCAGTGTCTGTGCCTTCTGACAAGCCTTCTCAATTGCTACAGTCTCCTAAGATGTTCTTCATTCCACATTGCTGCAGTCCTAACTATTGGGTAGTCCGCTGTCCAGTCGGCCCGAATACCAGAGTATATGGCTGACGTCGGTCAGGGCGCATTAGACTGACGTCAGTACGTCAGGGTACTAATGCGCATGACCGACGTCATATCCTCAGTCTTTTTTGCCGCATGGTCCGATGCAGAAGCAGTTTTGCGAGTGCAGGTTGGCGTTCTGAAATTTTCTGAAGTCGGAGTTTCAGACCGAATCAGAGTTGGCTAAGTACCCCGTTGGGGAACATTTTGGTTTTTTCTTGCCTCAGTATTTAACCGGATGTCAGAAAAAGTGAATAACTGTATTTCTTGTGGGAAACAGATACCTCATAGGGATTACCATACCTTGTGTATACCTTGTTTAGGGCCTGAGCACGACGTTGTTGGATGCCGCTCTTGTGCTAGGTTTAACAAACGCACTATTAAGAGAAGGTTAGACTGTGCCAGGTTAGTGTTTGGGAAGCGTTGTAATTATAAAATGCCGCCGGATGCTCCGCCCGCTTCCAAAAGCGCAAAGACAAAACAGCGAAGCCTAGGGTTGATGAACTGGCAGTCCCGGACGCCGGTTCTTTAGAAGGCTCAGTGGAGCCAGAGGTTTTGCCAGGAGTTTCTTTGGAGTCTCAGGCAGAGACTTTACTGTTACAGGATGTGCCTTCTCAGGAGGTAGGCCAGGCTGAGGTGGCTTCTCAGGTAACTGTTCTTCCCTCTCTTCCCAAGGTAGTTAGAGCCTCTCCTTCTGTTTCCAAAACTTCTTTGAGAGGTAGGCCAAGTTTAGCTTCAGTGGGGGCTTCTCCTAGCACTTCAGGCTCTGTGCCTAAGAAACATATGCTTAAAATGGCAGAAGATTTGATTACTATGATTAGAGGTTCTATGCCCCCTCCTGATAAGAGGCCTAGGGTGGAACCTGAGTTTGATAGTTCTGAACAGTGTTCAGAGGCTTCTGAGTCTTCTGCGGAAGATTTGCAGGAGTACCCTCCTTATTCTGATTCTGATGTGGATGATTCCACTCCTACAGCTTCTCCTCCTGAGGATTTCTCATTTTCAGAGACTCTGCATTCCATGAGGGAGCACTTTAAATGGGAAGGCCAGGATTACTCTGATTCCAGGAAAAGGCTTAGGGAATTCTTGTTTTACCCCAGCATAGGCCCTTAGCTATACCTCCTGTGTTGAATGTGGTGGAAGATGTTTTGCAGAGGCTTCCCTGAACCCTGATTCTTTGCCTCCTGCTCCTGTTAAACCTGATAGGTACTATAGGGTGCCTGAAGCTCATAAGTATCTTTTAAGAGTCCTAGGGCAGACCCGAAACTGTTTCTCAGGGACCTAAAGGTGTTAAGGCCTCTGTGGTTAAAAAACCCTGTTCCCACTGATAAAGAGGCACGGGCTTTGGATAGATGGGGAAAGAAAGTGTATACTTCTTCCACTTTAGCCATGAGGCGTTGAATTGTCAGTTTCACATGCTAAAATATCAAAATTATCTCCTTTCACAACTGAAATCTAAGGTGGATGCTTTGGCGGAAGGTATTGAGTGTAAAGAGTTGCTGGATTTAGTTCATGTGTCTGAACAAGTGGGTAAGCATTCTTTGCAATGTGGTTTTGATGCTGTACAGGCCTCCTCGAGGGTGGCTGCCACTAGTTCTGTTCTTCGCAGGCATGCCTGGTTGAGGGATCAGAATTTAGCTGAGCATGTTAAGACAAGGATTTTGGATGCTCCTTTACAGTCTGATGTGTTGTTTGGTTCACCTGTGGAAGCAGTTTTAAAGAAAATGGAGGACAAAGCTAAGTCTATGCAAACTGTAAAAGATTTTTTGCAGGTGCAGCCACCGAAGTTTAGTAGAAATTGGCCTACTAAGGGATGGACATATCCTGCTTATGATTCCCAGTCTAGGGGTAGGTCTAGACGTGGTAGGGGCAGAGCTCAAGGTTCTTTTAGGCCTAGAACAGGGAGTTCACCTGCTCCGACTTCTGGTGAGGGCAGGGGTCAGTCCTTTCGTAAACAGACCCAATGACCTGCCTTTTCAGCTGCCAGTAGATTCTTGCCTGGCAGCTCCTTTGGGAGGAAGACTGTCTCTTTTCAAAGAAAATTGGGATTTAATTACTCAAGACAGATGGGTGTTGGATATCATTCACCACGGTTACAGGTTTTATTTCCATACATTACCCCCTTTCAAAGGCATGCCAGACGTTCCTCCTCCACAAAGGAAAGAGGCTCACAAGCAAATTTCTCTGTTGCTCCAAATAGGGGCCATTCAGCCAGTCCCTGTATCAGAAAGGGGCCTAGGATTTTATTCTCGCCTGTTCCTAGTACCAAAGAAGGGGAACACGTGGAGACCAATTTTGGATTTATCTATCCTCAACACTTATCTGGACATTCCCAAGTTCAAGATGTTGACGTTACAACAGCTTTTACCTCTGCTGAGCAAAGATCACTGGATGGTAACTTTAGATCTCAAGGAAGCTTACCTTCATGTGCCTATAAGACTAAGTTGCAGGAAGTATCTGCGTTTTCGAGCTGGAAATTCTCATTATCAGTTCTCTGCATTGCCCTTTGGCTTATCTACTGCTCCCAGAGTATTCACAAAGGTTCTGGCTCCAGTGATAGCTTACTTCAGGCTAAAAGGAATTCAAATCTATCCTTACTTGGACGACTGCCTGATTCTGGCTCAAGAAAAGGAAGACCTTCTACAGCATCTGGAATATGTTATAGCAGTGCTAAGATGCCTAGGGTATTATGTGAACGAAATAAAGTCCAGTCTAGTACCCTCTCAAGACATGTGCTTTCTGGGTGTGAGACTGAATACAGCAGCCCAGATGGCCTTTTTAACCCCGGACAAACAAAAGAGTCTATCCCTTTACTTCCATCAACTATCTCATCAGTCCGTGCTGACTGCAAGGACAGTCCTTCAAGCATTAGGGTTCATGGCATCTTGTATTCTGGTGCTTCCCAATGCCAAACTGCATATGAGGAAGCTGCAATGGTATCTCAAAATGTATGGACACAGCACTGCCAGGATTTGGACACTGTCATTCAAATAATACCTTGCCTTCAAAAAGAATTTTTGTGGTGGGCTCAGGAATGTCACCTAAACAAGGGACTCTCTGTGACCCGGCCAGAGGCGAGTCAGATTTTAACGACAGATGCCTCGGACATTGCTTGGGGAGCTCATCTAAATGGAAAGTGGATACAAGACAAGTGGCCTGCCAGACTACAGCATCTACATATCAACATGAAGGAGATGTTAGCAGTCCAGTTTGCATTAATGGCTTTCAAGGAGTTACTTCTTCCAGGGCAGGTGTTGATTCTAACAGACAACACAGCTGTCATGTGGTACATCAACAAACAAGGGGGAACACATTCTTATCCTCTATGCAGGCAAGCGATGATTTTATGGGAGACTGCTCAGCTTGCAACTAACTCTTCAGGCAAGGTTTCTGCCGGGAGCACAGAACTCCTTAGCAGATGTGTTAAGCAGACAAATCATGGATCCCCACGAGTGGAAACTGGATCTTCATGTATTTCAGAAATTGACAGTGTCATGGGGAACTCCAGACATAGATCTGTTCGCTTCTCCACTAAACCACCAGCTGCCAAAGTTTTGCACAAAGGGGTTTCATCACACAGCTTGGAAAGTGGATGCTCTGTCTTTCAGTTGGAAAAATCTTCATGTGTATGCCTTTCCACCTCTGCCTCTTCTTCCAAAGGTGCTTTTAAAGGTCAGACAAGACAAGCCAAGGATGATTTTAATAGCCCCAGATTGGCCTCGGCAACACTGGTATCCACTACTAAGGAGTCTGGTAAGGAAGCCTCCATGGCCTTTACCTTTGATTCCACATCTGTTGTCTCAGAAGGACGGTCATCTGCTCAATGTCAAGCTTCACTCTCTTCATCTAACAGCCTGGCATATTCTATGTTGAAACACAGCAGGTCTCAACTTCCTCAACAAGTTTTAAATGTGATTATGGAAGCTAGAAGACCTAGTACAAGGAAAGTGTACGCAGAAAAATGGAAGAGATTTTTATTTTGGAGTACAGCAAAGAATTTGGAGATTTCTGAGCCTAATTTGAGTGTGGCTCTTCAATATCTTACTGAGTTATTGGACAAAGGTTTGTCCTTCTCTTCCATTAAGATTCATGCTGCAGCAATTTCAGCTCACTATGATTGTGACCCACCATTGTTTTCGCATCCTTTGTTCAAGCAGTTTCTTAGAGGGGCAAAGAATATAAGACCCCAATGAGAGCTCCTACTCCTGCTTGGGATCTCAATTTTGTGTTGGAAAAACTTACTCTACAACCTTTTGAGCCTGCGGCTACTGCTGAATTGAAATACTTGTCATGGAAGACTGCTTTTCTGTTGGCTATTACTTCTGCAAGAAGGGTGTCTGAGTTGCAGGCCCTTATGGCAGTAGAGCCCTTTTGATTTTCCATAAGGATAGGGTATCATTACGTACTAATCCTTCCTTTATGCCTAAGGTGGTTTCTAGTGTGGCTTTAAACCAAACTATTCATTTGCCTACTTTTTATGCAGACCCCCAAAATAAAGGGGAAAAGATTTTGCACACTTTAGATGTACACAGGCAATTGCGTTATTATTTAAGCAGGACTAAGGATTTTAGGCAGTCTCAGCAGTTGTTTGTTTCTTTTGCTTTGAGTTCAAGAGGGCAAGCCTGTGTCATAACAAACTATTTCTAGGTGGATTGGGTTTTGCATTGCATTTTGTTATTCCCATCATGGCAAGGAGATTCCAGCTGGGATTAGGCCTCATTCCACTAGGGCTACTGCCACTTCAACAGCATTTCTAAGGGGGGTGGCAACTAAGGATATTTTGGAGGCAGCTACTTGGAGTTCAGTGCATACTTTCTCTAAGCATTATCACCTTCCTCTCTACTCTAAGTCTAGGGCTGGTTTTGCCACAGCTATTTTGCAAGGCATGTTGTCAGCTCCTGCTTCTTTATGATTTGCCAGCCTCCCTTACCTCTGCTTTGGGATTCTACCCAATAGTTAGGACTGCAGCAATGTGGAATGAAGAACATAGTACAGTTTTGTACCTACCATAAATGTAGATGTTCGAGGATCCACATTGCTGCAGTCCAATTTACCCTCCCTCCTTCCCCTCTGTGTTTAGGGGTGGTTGTGTAGGTGAGGTTATATGCTGATATTTTTGTATATATTTTTGTATATATTGTACATATTTTTGGTGCAGGTATATTGGGCCTTGTCTTTTTAGGGTCTTCTGACATCTGGGGCAAGAAAAGACTGAGGATATGACGTCGGTCATGCGCATTAGTACCCTGATGTACTGACGTCAGTCTAATGCGCCCTGACCGACGTCAGCCATATACTCTGGTATTCGGGCCGACTGGACAGCGGACTACCCAATAGTTAGGACTGCAGCAGTGTGGATCCTCGAACATCTACATTTATGGTAGGTACAAAACTGTACTTTACTGCCTTCTGACAAAGATAGCAGAACCATGGAGATGTTAGGAAAAAAGGTTTATATCTCTACTACTTTAGCTTTTAGGGTGGTCAGTTATCAGACCCATATGTCCAGGTACGTTAGCTTTTCTTTCCCAGGAGTGTCAGGTAATTTATCTTCCAGACTCTGAAAGGAAGACCTCTGCTATTTCCCTGTCAGGGACTTCCTCCCAGGTGTCTTTCCATTCCATCAAGTGTAGTTATGATGCAGCAGATGCTTCCTCTAGGGCTGCTACTTTTGGATATGTAGTGAGGCGATATTCTTGGCTTTGGCTTCAACCTTTGCCTGATGATATTAAGGCTAAGTTGAGGGATGCTCCTCTAGATAATAAACACTTGTTTGGCAAAGCTAATGTTGCTTTGTTTAAGTGTCTTCAGAATAAGGGCAAGGCTTTATAGGAATTTAAACGAGTATTTAATTTCTTCCATACACAAGTTTCATAGAAATTACCCCACCCCAATAAGCCAGTCTTTGTTTGTAGGCAATCTTGCCCTCTTCCCAAGGGTAAGAAAGGTGGGAAGTGGGCTCGTCCTGCTAAAGCTACTCCGACTTCTGTGCCCCAGAGGTCTCCTTTTCCAGATAAACCAGGTGCTGTCTGATTATCCTATTTTTCCCAGCCAATTCCTCTCTCTCCCCCCCCCTGTTTGGTTAAAGATTACTCAGGAGTCTTGGGTTGTGTCCATTATCCACCAAGGGTATTTCATGGTCTGGAAATCTCTTCCCCTTTTATGGGAAAAGCCCCCTCAGGAACAGCTGTCTTTTCCAGAAGTGCTTCGGGATCTCTTGCTCAGGGTACTATTCAAGAAGTTCCAGTTTCCCAAAGGGGGAGGTGGTTTTAATCCAAAATGTTCTTCGTACCCAGGAAGCAAGATACTTGGAGATCAGTTTTAGACCTGTCTCATCTAAACACATTTCTGAAGGTTCCTCCTTTTTGAATGTTGTCCCTTCAGACTTTGTTCTCTCTTTTGCTTTCTCTGGCTTATATGGTGTCTCTGGATCTCAAGGATGCTTGTCTGCATATCCCAATTCATCTCCTTTTCAGGAAGTTTGTTTCTTTGTTGCTTGCTTGCATTTTCAGCTGTCTGATTTGCCTTTTGGCCTTTCTACTGCCCCAAGGGTATTCACCAAATGCCTCGTTCCTGTGATTGCTTTTTTCAGGCTACAGGGGATCCAAGTCTTTCCCTACTTGGATGACATCTTGTTTCAGGCATCCTCTCCAGAGACCTTATTGCAAAATCTCCATTTTGCCATTTTCCTTCTGCAAAGCCTGGGGTGGTTCTATAAATTTCAAAAAGTCCTTTCTGACTCCTCCTCAGGATCATGTCTTCCTGGCATGCAGGATCAGGACTGTGCCAATGCAGACACCCCCTGCCTCTTCCCAAGGCCCTAACTCTCTCTCTTCCTTTTTTCACTTCCTTCTTTTGCCTTCACTTACAGCCAGGGAATTTCTGAGAGGTCTGTGGTTCATGGCCTCCACTATTCTTATACACCCTCTGTCTAATTTCCATATGAGAAAGTGGCAGTGGTCTCTGAAGTCACTTTAGCTTCAATGTGCTCCTCCCCTCGAATTTATAGTTCAGTTGTGCTTTGTCTCGAGAAGGAACTTCAGTGGTGGATTCAGCAGTTGACTCTCAGTCCAGGGCTCCCTATTCATCAACTTCTTCCCTTTCAGGAGTTGGTCACAGATGTTTCAGATGTGGGATGGGGAGCAACATTTGGCTCTCTAAAGGTGCAGGGTGTCTGGGAACCTCATCAACAGGAAGAACGCATCAATGTCAAAGAAATGAGAGCTCTTCTGCTGGCTATTCGGGTTTTTCATCCTCTCTTCTCCCCAGGATCTCTCAAGATGTTTACAGACAATACCACAGTGATGTGGTATGTAAACAAACGCGAGGACAAGGTCCTATCTTTTTTGCCAGTTGGCATTCCTAGTGTGGGAACTTACTGTCCAGTATCAACTGACTCTTCAGGCAGTTTACATTCTCTCAGGTCAAAACATTGTGGTAGATTGTCTGAGCAGGTATGTAACCCAATCCCATGAATGGATGGTTGACAGGGATGTGTTTCTGGACATTGTCCACCAGTGGGGTACTTCTCAAATAGATCTTTTTGCCTCATCTCTGATCATACAACTTCCTCTATTTTGTGCCAGAGTCCCAGGTGTTCTGTTTGGAAGGTGGACATCCTATCTTTTTCTTGGAAGGGGGGTGTTCCTTTGCCTTCCTTCCCCTTTCTCTCATTCCAAACGTATTGTTCAAAATTCAACAGGATGCTCTCAAAATGTTACTGATGACTCCCTTTTGGCCAAGACAGCATTGGATGTTCTTAGTGTTTCACTGTTGCAGTCATCACCTGTGGGTTATCCCTGCTGTGGTAGCCCTTGGCCGGCCCGAATACCACAGTCAGTGTTTTTCTGTGTTGGCTGCTGTTGCTTGCTGTCTGACGTCAGGTTGTCAGTACTATAAAGGAAGGCAGCCGACGCCATTACATCAGTCTTTCTTGCCATGGAGCCCATAGCAGAAGCAGTTCGCAAGTGTGCCAGTCGGTCGCTATTGAATTACAGATGAAAACATCTAAAGCTGAGTACCCCATTGGGGATCCTTTTTTCTTGCACTAACCGATGTTTGAAAAAGTTAACAATTGTCTCGCCTGTGGAAAGCAAATACCACACCGAGACGTCTATTCATACTACGTCACTTGTTTAGGCCTAGACCACGACGTCCCCCGTTGCCGGTTCTGTGCCCTCTTTAACGAGAGAACCATTTGTCATTGAGCTCTTATTGTAGCCAGGTATTTCGTCTTCCATCTTCGCATTCTGAGATGGTGTCCTTCAGCCAAAAATCCATAGACATTCTTAAAAAACGTAAGGATAAAGATAGAGACAGACCACACAAGCCTAAGCCTTCTGACAACTCTCCCGCTAATAAGGTCATCAGTTCTTTGGAATTCAGTGAGGTGCCTTCGCAGCCCCTGATGCCCGGTTTGGTACCTTCGCAGGCTTCTACTAAGACCCTTTCAGAGTGTGGTATGCCACAGAAATCTTCTTCGTCTTCCGGGCCTTTGCTTGTCTCTGCCTTGGCTGGGTCCGTAGCCGCAACGCAGACACTGGCTTCTGAGGAAGTCTTTCGCACTACCAATTCTAGACAAAAATGACGTCTCCTATGACTACCATTCATCTCAGTTTGATGGATACTGTTTGGCCTAGAGGCAAGGCCAGTTCTAAGAAAACTACCTCTAGCCACCATTTTATTCCTGCTCCACCACCCAAGCTCAAATGCTTAAAATGGCGGAGGACCTTATCACCCTTATCAGGGGTAGTCAGGCCACATCTTCTAAAAGGAAAAAAGAGACCTTTCTCCTGAAACACTGACAGAACAGGATTCTGAGGAGTCTGGTTATTCAGATTTTGAAGAGGAACAACCACCTCTGACTGCTTATGAGGATTCAGATGCAGAGGAATCCATTCCTTCTGCCTCCCCTCCAGAAGATCTTTCCTTTGGGAAAACCCTTCACGCCCTCCGGGAACATTTCCACTGGGAACCCCAACACTTCCCTCAGTCTAAGAAAAGACTCTGAGAGTTTCTTGACCTCCCTCAGCATAGACCCTTGGCCATCCATCCAATCTTAGAGTTGGTTGATGATGTCTTCCATGAATCCAGCTTAGCTCCTGACGCCCTCCCACCTGCTCCCAGAAAAACATGACGGATATTAGAGTACCAGATTCTCACAAATACCTGTACAGAAATCCTGCTGCCGATCCAGAGGTCATTACACAGGGACCAAAAGGAGCTAAGGCTATTTCTGCAAAGAATCCTACTCCCTCTGACAAGGACTCCAGAGCTCTGGATGGATGGGGTAAAAACGTATACACCTCTACAACCTTAGCTATCAGAGCACTCAACTGTCAGTTCCATATGTTAATGCATCAACAACACACTTTGGAACTATTAAAGCAAAAGGTTTCAACCTTTCTTGACTGTGCCAATTCGAAAGAGTTAGCAGATTTACTGCACTCTACCTGTCAAGTGGCTAAACACTCAGTACACTGTGGATATGATGCCCTAGAAGCCTCAAGCAGGGCAGAAGTGTCAGGATCCATCATTAGGAGACATGCATGGTTGAAGGAATAACCTCTCCCTGATCATGTCAATTCTAAGTTGATGCACCCTTGGATAAGGACAGCTTATTTGGAGCAAAAGCAGAAGAGGTGCTTAAAAAGATGGAAGACAAAGCAAAATCTATGCAAACAGTAAAAATTTTCCTTTAGATACAACCTGCTAGGTTCAGCAGGAATTTTTCCTCAAAACACTGGTCCTTTCCTGCACCTAGCAGACAGGGGTAAGGTAAGCCCCGCAGGGACAAGACCACCCAGACTCCTATCCCAGGGACAGCGGAGAACCAAACAGTGGACCTCTTCCACTCCAAAGGCAGGGAGTTCTAAGCCATCCGTCTATGGCAAAAACTCTCAATGACTCCCTCACCCACTCTTCCCTGTTTCCACTCAACACAAACTAGGAGGAAGGCTCTCCCTCTGCAAAGAAAATTGACTTTCTTTAACAAAGGACCAGTGGGTCTTTAAAGATCTTTTTTCAGGCATACAAATTCTCCTACGAACTACCAATTCCAAGATGGTACCCAGACTTACTTCCAAATCAGTGGGCAGAGGCATTGAAGCAAGTCCAAACTCTCATTTCCCAAGGGGCAGTAGAACCTGTCCCCTCAGATCAGACAGGCAAAGGATTTTATTCCAGACTATTCCTTGTTCCCAGAAAAGTAGGCACTTGGCGGCCCTTTCTGGATTTATCCATTCTGAACACCTTCCTGGTGGTCCCCAAATCCAGAATGCTAACTTTGCAGCAGCTGCTGCCTATGCTGACAAAAATGCCTAGTTAGTAACCCTAGATCTAAAAGATACTTACCTCCACATCCTCATAAGGGAATCCTGCAGGAAATTCCTTCACTTCAGAGCAGGCTCATAGCACTTTCAGTTCTCTGCGCTACCCTTTGGCTTATGTACTGCTCCCAGGGTGTTCACCAAATGCTTAGCCTTGGCCATAGCCTTTTGCAGACAGAAAACTATACAAATTTACCCTTATCTGTACGACTGCCTCATTCAGGCAGATTGCAAAGAAAAGCTCCTCAAGGATCTCCTCTTTGTCAAAACCCTCCTAACCTTCTTAGGGTACATAATCAACGAGAAGAAATCAAGGCAAACACCCTCCAGGAAGATAATTTTCTTGGAAGCATTGCTGGACACAGCATCCCAAATGGCCTTCCTATCCCCAGAAAAAATCAGAGCATCCTGGCTCTCTACTTTACACAGCTGGCTTTCAGAAGTCACCTCACTGCGAAGAAGTTCCTGCAAGCCTTGGGGTACATGGTATTTTGCATCCTTCTAATTCTTTTGGCCAGGCTTCACATGAGAAAACTTCAGTGGCACCTAAAGAATCCTTGATGTCAGCACTCACAACCTCTATAGACACCTCTACCTCTGATCCCCTGTATAAGGGCTGAGTTTCTCTGGTGGCAGGGGCCTGTCCCCAGAACAAGGGTCTTTCCTTTACCCTCCACCCTACTGGGCAGACCGTTGCCACCGACACCTCAGATATAGCTTGGGGTGCTCACCTAGAAAGCAGGTGCACCCAAGGTCTTTAGGATGCCCAGCACCTTCCCTCGCACATCATCCAGAAGGAAATGATGGCAGTACAAAAGGCTGACATCCTTCAAACCCCATCTCAAGCCAGGGGTTCTCCTTATCAAAACAGACAACACCCACAGTAATGTGTTACATCAATATACAGGGAGAGACCCAATCTTACCCTCTGTGCAGGATAGCCATGAACCTCTGGCTGATAGCCTCTTCTATGGGACTACACCTGATAGACCAATACCTGCTAGGGATCAACAACACCCTGGCAGACCACTTAATCAGAAACTTACTGAACCCCCACGAATGGCAGCTCCACAGAAAAATCTTTTTTTACAAATCACACAGGTGTGGGGGACCCCAGAGGTGGATCTGTTTGCTTCGCATCTCAACCATCAGCTGAAAAAGTTCTGTACCAGGGAGTACCACCACCTAGCGTGGAAGGTGGATGCCTTGACCTTCCCCTGGAACACCCTCGTTGTGTACACATTCCCTCCTCTGCCTCTTATTCCCAAGGTACTGATCAAAATAAGGGAGGAGAGACCAAAAGCCATCCTCATTGCTCCAGACTGGTCCAGACAACATTGGTACTAATTGCTGTGCAGCCTGATCTTACAGCCTCCCAGGCAGCTTCCCCTGATCTCAAACCTCTTAACTCAGGTGGGGGGGGGGATGCTACTCCCAGAATTATACTCTAAAACTATCAGCATGGCTAATACTCTCAAGCCAAACAAGGGGCCCCTGTTAAACAAACAGGTCCTAGACATTATCACAGAGGCCAGAAGGCCCAACATCAGAAAATCTTACTCAGGAAAGTGGAAAAGATTCTGCTCATGGAGCCAGTCCAAAGGGGGCAGTACTTCATAACCTTCCATCCTTCTTATCCTGGACTACCTATCAGAGCTACTTAATAGTGGCCTCTCCTCCTCTATTAAAGTCTGCACCTCAGCCATTTCAGCTCATTTTGATACAGAACAGCCCCTGTTCTCCCATCCTTTAATTAAACAACCCCTCAGAGGGGCTTCTAATATCAGACCTTCCAGAAGGCCACCCACGCAAGCCTGGGACCTGAATTATGTTTTGGAAAAACTTACTTTACCACCCTTCAAACCTGCTGCTTTAGCAGAACTAAGATACCTCTCCTGGAAGACTGCTTTTCTTCTAGCTATCTCCTCAGCCAGAAGCGTTTCAGAACTTTAGGCGCTGATGATTCCTGTCTCAGAGACTTCCCATACTCTGGAACAAACTGCCTATATATCTCAAGCAAAGCTCCTCATTAGCACTCTTCAAGAAAAATCTTGATAATTGGATGGGAGATGGGAAATTCACCCCAGGGATCACTTCTATGGCTCTGCTCGACAGGGGCACAGGAAAATAATTTTCTTGGGTGGTGAAAGCCAGGGTACCGTTTGGCTAGGCTTATATAGGCCCTAGGGCCAATAGTCTAGTACCTACCTATGGCCATTGAGCCCCTCATCAACTTCCATGCAGACGGGATCTCCCTGAGGACTAATCCCTCCTTTATGCCCAAGGTGGTATCTAATTTAACTCTGAAACAGGCCATACATCTACCCATCTTCTTTCCTAACCCTCAAAAAAAGGGGGAAAGAATTATGCCCTCACTAGATGTGCACTGACAGCTCAGATACTGTCTGGACCGTACCAAACCCTTCAGGAAAATGGACCAACTACTTGTCAGGTTTGCCCCAGGGGGCAGTGGGGAAGCCCATTTCCAAACAAACCATTTCCAAGTGTATATCACACTGTATCCATTTTTGCTACAAATTGCATGGGAAACCCGTCATCCCCCCAAGTCTATTCGAACCCACTCCACTAGGGCAGCCTCCACTTCCACAGCATTCCTCAGAGGAGTTCCCACCAGGGACATCCTGGAAGCTGCCACCTGGACGTCTGTCCGTACCTTTACCAAGCATTACCACCTACTTCTATTTTCTAAGGCTAGGGCAGGGTTTGCCTCTGCAGTTCTGCAGGGCATGCTGACCCATTTTCTAGGTCTCTTACTAATCTTACCACCCCTCTCCTCAGCTTTGGGAATCCTCCCACAGGTGATGACTGCAACAGTGAAACACGAAGAGCATAGTACAGTTGTGTACACTTGCCATAAATGTAGATGTTTGAATGTATTCACTGTTGCAGTGCTGGTTTCCCACCCTCTTTCCCCCTTATATCTTCTTCTTTAGGGAGATATAAGTTGCTAATGGTGGCTTTTAGCCACCAGGACCACTTTACCATTTTTACTGGGGCCTCTGACTGGTTAGGGCAAGAAAAACTGATGTAATGGTGTCGGCTGCCTTCCTTTATAGCACTGATGTCAGACAGCAAGTGACAGCAGCCAACGCAGAAAAATATTTACTCTGGTATTCGGGCCTGCCAAGGACTACCACAGCAGGAATAACCCACAGGTGATGAATGCAACAGTGAAATACACTCGAACATCTACATTTATGGTAAGTGTACACAACTGTACTTTCCCTCCTCTTCTGCATTTAGCCAAAGGCTATCATCGCAAGTTAGCTCACAGGGTGGACCTACTCACACAAATCAAGGGATCTCTCATCCATCCCCACCTGTCCACTCTTCAACTCACAGTGTGGGTGATAGGATTTTGATTCTACATGGACACCTTTTTTTCTGAGGACATGCTTAGGATCCTGCAGAAGGCCAGGAAACCCAATACTAGAAAATCATACTTATCCAAATGGAAGCGGTTTCTGATGTTCTTCGTGTTTCAATGTTGCAGTCATTACATTTGGGTTATCTGCTTGCAGGTAGCCCTCAGTCGGCCTGATTATCAAAGTCTTGCGTCCTGCGTCGGTTGCTATCTTATCTTCCATGATGTCAGGTAGTCAGGGGTATAAAGCACGCAGCCAACACCATTACATCAGTCTTTCTTGCTGTGCGGTGCACAAAGCAGAAGTAGTTCGCAAGTGTCGGTCGGCCAACTCCTGAAATTTTCGTTTTCGAGTTTCAGATCCAAAGTCTTCAACTAAGCTAAGTATCCCGTTGGGGATCCTTTTTCTTGCTCTAAACTGATGTCAGTAAAAGTTAACAATTGTATTTCTTGTGGAAAGCAAGTATCTCATGAAGATTTTCATTTGTACTGCATTCCTTGCTTAAGCCCAGACCACGACATACCTCGTCGTTGGTTTTGTGCCTTATTCAAACCTTGAACTATTAGTCGTCTGTTAATTTTTGCATCTAAATATTTTGGTACTCTGTTCAATTATCCAGAAATGGCTTCGGTAAGCCACCCGACTACTGACATTTTGAAAAATCGCAAAGATAAAGACAGAGACAGACTGCATAGGTCCAAAGCTGCCGACATTGCTTCTCCTAAGCTAGTCACCAGTTCGCCTGTACTCGGGCGCTTTCGCAGCCCCTGATACCCACTACTTCAGATTCGTAGGCCTCTACTGAGACCCATTTGGAGTCTGGTATGCCGCGAGATGCTTCAACTATGGAAACTGCGGATGTCTCTACCTTGGATGGGTCTGGAGCCGCTGTGCAGGCACTGGCTTCTGAGGGTTTATTCAGGCCTACTGACTTGCATATTAAACTGACGCCATCTTCTTCAAGGCCTAAAACTATCTCATCTTCCATGATGTCAGGTAGTCAGGGGTATAAAGCACGCAGCCAACACCATTACATCAGTCTTTCTTGCTGTGCGGTGCACAAAGCAGAAGTAGTTCGCAAGTGCCGGTCGGCCAACTCCTGAAATTTTCGTTTTCAAGTTTCAGATCCAAAGTCTTCAACTAAGCTAAGTATCCCGTTGGGGATCCTTTTTCTTGCTCTAAACTGATGTCAGTAAAAGTTAACAATTGTATTTCTTGTGGAAAGCAAGTATCTCATAAAGATTTTCATTTGTACTGCATTCCTTGCTTAAGCCCAGACCACGACATACCTCGTCGTTGGTTTTGTGCCTTATTCAAACCTTGAACTATTAGTCGTCTGTTAATTTTTGCATCTAAATATTTTGGTACTCTGTTCAATTATCCAGAAATGGCTTCGGTAAGCCACCCGACTACTGACATTTTGAAAAATCGCAAAGATAAAGACAGAGACAGACTGCATAGGTCCAAAGCTGCCGACATTACTTCTCCTAAGCTAGTCACCAGTTCGCCTGTACTCGGGCGCTTTCGCAGCCCCTGATACCCACTACTTCAGATTCGTAGGCCTCTACTGGGACCCATTTGGAGTCCGGTATGCCGCGAGATGCTTCAACTATGGAAACTGCGGATGTCTCTACCTTGGATGGGTCTGGAGCCGCTGTGCAGGCACTGGCTTCTGAGGGTTTATTCAGGCCTACTGACTTGCATATTAAACTGACGCCATCTTCTTCAAGGCCTAAAACTCAATCCATGCCTAGAAAACCGATGCCCAGACCGCATGGTCAGGCCCCTATGCCTAAAAAACAAATGATAAGAATGGCTGAAGACCTTATTACTCTAATCAGGGGAAGCCACCCTTCTCCCTCTAAGAGACCTGGAACTGATTTTCCTTTTCTCTGATGACCAGGAGTTGCCCTTATCTACCTATGAGGATTCTAATGCAGATGACTCCATTCCCTCTGCTTCCCCTCCAGAGGATTTCTCTTTTGATGAAACATTGCATACTCTTAGGGAGCATTTCCGCTGGAAAGCCTGGATTATTCTGACTCCAAAAAGAGGCTTAGGGAATTCTTACTCCTACCTCAACACAGGCCTTTAGCTATCCCTCCTGTACTGGACGTTGTAGATGATGCCTTCTTGGAATCTAGCCTGGCCCCTGACACTTTACCTCCGGCTCCCAGAAAACCTGACCGCTATTACTGGGTACCTGACTCTCGGGTTCCTCTTAAGATTTCTACTGCGGATCCTGAGACCATTTCACAGGGACCCAAAGGCATTAAGGCTACTACTGCAAAAAACTCTACCACCTCTGATAGAGATTCCAGGACCCTGGACAGATGGGGTAAGAAGGTATACACTTCTGCAACTTTGGCCATTAGGGCTTTAAACTGCCAGTTTCATATGTTAAAGTATCAGCAGTATATTACTGGATTGCTTAAACAGAAAATGATGTTGATTCCTGACTGTGCTGAAAATAAAGAATTACAGGATTTAATGCATTCTGCTGAACAAGTTGTAAAACATACTTTGCAATGTGGTTTTAATTCATTAGAGGCTTCTTGCAGGGCTGCTGTCACTGGGTCTGTACTTAGAAGGCATGCTTGGCTTAAGGAGCAATCTTTGCCAGATCATGTTAAAGCTAAATTACTGGATGCTCCCTTAAACTAAGACCGCCTGTTTGGCAACAAAGCCGAAGAAGTACTTAAAAAGATGGGGGAAAAGCTAAATCTATGCAAACTGTTGAACATTTCCTGCAAGTACAGCCCCCCAGATTTAGTAGACACTGGTCTTCTAAGAATTGGTCCTTTCCTGCCTCTTCCTGGCCTTCTCAGTCCAAACCCAGAACCAGCAGAACACCCAGGCTTCAGTCCCAGTGTACTCACAGGCCTAAGAAGTGGGGGGCTCCCACTTCCAAAGTTTGGAGTAGTAAGACACCCCCCTATGGTCAACTGTCACAGTGGCTTAACTTTAAACCTTCCAAGCCCTGCTCAACTGACTGTTCCTTTATGGGAACGATCGCCCTGCATGCAAAAAACTGGGAACTCATTACCAAAGACAAATGGGTTTTAAATATAGTTTCCCAAGGATACAGATTCCACTTCCACTCCTTACCAACCCCAAACGACTGGCCAGACTTATCCCCAAATCAGTGGGCAGAGGCTCAAAAGCAAGTTTTCTCTCTTCTAAGCATCAGAGCTATTCAACCTGTCCCAGAAGAAGAATGGAGGCAAGGTTTCTACTCAAGACTTTTCCTGGTACCCAGAAAAGACGATTCCTGGTGTCCTATCCTGGACCTGTCTATCCTAAACACTTTTTTGGTAATCCCAAAATTCAAAATGCTAAATCTTCATCAGCTGCTTCCCATGCTAGGCAAAAATGCCTGGTTGGCAACACTGGATTTAAAGGAAACCTACCTGCACATCCCAATAAGGGAATCTTGCAGAAGATACCTGCGCTTCAGAGTAGGCTACATGTACCATCAGTTCTCTGCACTGATCTTTGGCTTATCTACTGCGCCCAGAGTATTCACAAAGTGCCTAGCTCCAGTCATTACATAAATATTCAGATATACCCATACCTGGACGATTGTCTAATTCAGGTAGAAAGCCAGGACTTGCTATTAAATCACCTGGCATTTGTAAAGAAATTACTAACTTCTCTGGGGTACACCATAAACGAAAAGAAATCACATCTAGTACCCTGCCAACAAATTGTATTCCCGGGAGCAAGCTTGAATACAACTTCCCAGATGGCCTACCTCACGCCAGAAAAACAATTTCATTTGACAGCCTACTTCAAACTGCTGGCCACAAAGACCCAGCTATCTGCAAGGAAAATACTGCAAGCCCTGGGGTTCATGGCCTCTTGCATTCTACTAATTCCATATGCAAGACTGCATATGAGGAAACTACAATGGTATCTAAAAAGCCTATGGTGTCAACATTCTCAGGACCTAGAATCAATTATTCCTATCATACCTTGTCTAAAGATAGAGTTCCTTTGGTGGGCAGAGGCCTGCCACCAAAACAAGGGACTGCCATTCACTCTACCCCCTGCTTCCCAAACCCTAACAACAGATGCATCAGACTATGCATGGGTAGCTCACTTGGCAGGGCAGTGCATTCAGGGCAAATGGAACCCGAGTCAAATGCACCTGCATATCAATCAAAAAGAAATGTTAGCTGTACAGAATGCTGTGACAGCCTTCAAGGGCCACATTCTTCCAGGACAATTATTGGTAAAGACAGACAACACCACTGTTACGTGGTACATAAACAAGCAGGGCGTACCCACTCATACCCTCTCTGCAGACTAGCCTTGGCTCTGTGGAACACAGCCTTGAGCTACCAAGTGGCATCTACAAGCTCAATTCCTGCCAGGCAAGCTAAATACACTAGCAGACGACCTAAGCAGAAATCTCATGGACCTACACGAGTGGAAACTGGAACCACAGATATTCAACATTTTGAGAAACAAATGGGGGAGCCCAGAGATGGACCTGTTTGCCTCCCCTCAGAACTACCAATTGGGCAAATAGGATTCCCCGCAGACAAGCTTGGAAAGTGGATGCCCTGTCCTTCACCTGGAAAAACCTATCAGTTTATGCCTTTCCCCCCCCTCTGCCTATCTTCTCCAAAGTGCTACTAAAGATCAAACAGGACAAACCAAGGGCAATACTTATTGCACCAGACTGGCCACGCCAACACTGGTACCCCCTCTTGCGCAGTGTGTCACTTCTGGAACCATGGCACCTGCATCAGACCCCTGCTGTGCTGTCCCAGCAGGAGGGCCAGATTCTGCACCCACAGCTTCAAACCCTGAGCCTTGCAGCCTGGCTAATTATATGATCTCTCTGTTACCATTCCTCAGTAAGCAAGTGATGGATGTCATTCTGGAGGGAAGGATGCCTAGTACTAGAAAATCCTATGCTGAAAAATGGAAAAGATTTTGTTCCCGGAAGGGAGGGTCGTCTAATGGTTAAGGTGTTTGCCTTGCAAACACAAGGTGCAGGGTTTGAATCTCACAAGGGGTAATTGGCTAGGCTTAAAATGGCTCGCAAGGGTAGTTAGCTTAGTACTAATCTATGAACTTATGGACACAACTGTGCCCAATTTACTGCACATTATTCAATGCTCAACTGAGATGCGTCACAAGGGCCTTTCCTTTTCTTCCATCAAAATTCATGCCTCTGCCATTTCAGCTCATTATAATACAGAGCCCACTCCTCTTCTCTCATCCACTGCTGAAGCAATTCCTCAGAGGTGCCAAAAACTTAAGACCACCCAGAAGAGCCCCTACCCCAGCCTGGGACCTTAAATTTGTATTGGAAAAGCTCACTCTACCTCCCTTTGAGCCAGCTGCAAATGCAGAGTTGAAATTCCTTTCTTGGAAAACAGCCTTCCTTCTAGCCATCACTTCAGCAAGAAGGGTGTCTGAATTACAGGCCCTCATGGCAGTGGAGCCTTTCATTATCTTTCATACGGACAGGGTGTCCCTCAGGACCAATCTCTCCTTTATGCACAAGGTGGTATCCAATGTGGTCCTTAATCAGTCCATTCATTTGCCAATCTTCTTTTCTAATCCACAGAACAAAGGGGACCGAATACTGCACTCCTTGGACGTGCACAGACAACTTAGATTTTACTTGGACAGGACTAAGCTTCTCAGGAAATCTGAACAGCTGCTGGTTGCATTTGCTGCAGGGGCAGAGGGGAAGGCCATTTCAAAGCAAACCATTTATAAGTGGTTAGGTCATTGCATTCATTTCTGCTACAAGCACCATGGAAACCCTACCTCAAAGGGGATAAGACCATATTCAACCAGGGCTGCATCTACCTCTACAGCCTTCCTCAGAGGTGTCCCTACCAGGAATGTCCTAGAAGCTGCTACCTGGAGTTCTGTACATACCTTCACCAAGCTTTAACACTTGCCAATTTTTTCTAAATCCAGAGCTGGTTTTGCCACTGCAGTCTTGCAGGGTCTTATAGCTGGTCCTAATGCCATCTAATTGCCTCCTCCCATCCTTAGCTTTGGGAATCTACCCAAATATAATGACTGCAACAGTGAAACACGAAGAACATAGTACAGTTGTGTACACTTAGCATAAATGTAGATGTTCGAGTGTATTCACTGTTGCAGTCCTGGTTACCCTCCCTCCAGCCCCCTGACTTCTGTTGACTATACCACTATTCTTGCTTACTATACTTAAAGCTTTCTGGTGTATTTGCTTTTTGTTGGAGGTGTAACCTTGTATATAATTGCTTCCCATTATGGGACACCTCACATCTGGGGCAAGAAAAACTGATGTAATGGTGTCGGCTGCATGCTTTATACCCCTGACTACCTGACGTCATGGAAGATGAGATGGCAACCGACACAGGACCCAAGACGTTAATCAGGCTGATTGAGAGCTACCTGCAAGCAGATAACACAAATGTAATGACTGCAACAGTGAATACACTTGAACATCTACATTTATGGTAAGTGTACACAACTCTACTTTTGTTGTCTTTCTCGTAGCCTGGACCTACTTTCTGTGAATGTTCCTTTGGTTGTTTATCTATGTGAACCGCTCACTGCTGGTTTGGCTTATCAGCTGTCTCTGCTTGCCTGCCTCTATCACCTCCTTTAGCTTCTAGATTTGAAGCCAAACAATTTGTTAAAGACGTCCTACTTATTAGGTCTCACAGGAAGCTTGTTACATCTCCCTGGGATCTTCATTTTGTTTTGGAAAAACTGACCCAGGCTCCTTTTGAGCCTGCAGTTTCATCTTCCTTGCAACATTGTTCTTTGAGGGCTGTACTTTTGTTAGCCCTTGCTTCTGCCAAACAGGAATCTGAGCTGCAAGCACTAATGGCTTGTCGTCCTTTTTTTGTTTTTTCATAAGGACAGGGTGTCCCTTCGTACTAATCCTCCTTTTATGTCCATGGTGGCAAATGAGTTGACTCTTAATCAATTTGCCCATTTTTTCCCCTTCTCTGCAATTTGCTAGTGAGAAGGTCCTACTCACCTTGGATGTGCATAAACAACTCAGATTTTATTTGGATAAGACTAAGACATTTATATACATCTGGTCAGTTCTTTGTTTCCTTTCATCCTAGGTCTTTAGGATTGATTGTGTCCAAGCAAACTATTTCTTCTTAGATTTCTAAAGACATTTATTTTTGCTATTCTTTTCATGGTAAGAGCCTTACTTCTTCTGAGGTTCATTCTGCTAGAGTTGTGGCTTCTTCTGGTGCTTTATTTCAAAGGTTTGGATACTGCTCTATTCTTGTGGCAGCAACCTGGACCTCTGTGCATACATTTACCAAGCACTACAAATTAGATGGAATTTCCAAAGCTAGAGCTGGTTTTGCTAGGGCCATCCTTCATGGCTTCCTAGAGAGCTCTGCTTGTCCTTCATCTTCCCGCTCGTCTTCCTGAGTTTTGGCACTCTCCGTAATGTAATGAATACTGCAACAGTAAAATGAAAGGACATAGTACATTTGTGTAAAATCTTACCATAATGGTGGATGTCTGCAGTTTCTCCAAAATTGTCAGATTTGTTAAACAAGGCCATTCATCTCCCTGTTTTCTTTGGTGGGACAGAAATCAGGAAAAAGGAACCTTGTTTACCCTATGTATTTAATGCCAGCTTAGGCTCTACCTGAAGCAATTAATTCACCTTTCCTGGTCCCATTTCCTTGGCCAGAGTTTGTTCCTAATAGTAACAAATCAGAGCTGGTGTCTTAGGTACTGACAGTGGTGACGAGGCATTGTAACATGATTCTGATTATTATTTAAATTACAGTTTGAGAACCTTGGTAGGTAGTTTGAACAGCAGACCCTTTTCATTCTTGAACAGGGCAGAAGGAAACAAAATAATGTGAAATCGGAGACAGTAAAATGATTAAACATTATTAGGCTAGCACAGATTCTGTAACTGTCTCAGTACTATTTAACACTTCTGTGCTGCATTTATTGATTTGGTTGAATTTGTCACTGTTTTTCAGCCTGCATTTGTTAAAGAAATGCCATCTGTTTGTCACTATAGTGCTTAGTGTTTGTTTTAACAGTTATAATATTCCCTAACCTCCTCTGGTATTGCAAAAGCTGTTCTGAGTTTGCAAAAGTTCTCCTGAGTCTGCCAAAATATTCTTACATTGTGCACTTTGTTGTGTTTTGTTGAACATTTCTCAGGGTTAGTGAGTTTAGCAGAGTCTGCATGTCCTCCCTGCGGTATCTTGGGCTTCCTCTGGGTGATCTGGTTTCATCCCACATTCCAAAGACATGCTGTACATGGATTGGAACACTCTAAAAATTGTCCCTAGGAGAGAGAGTGTGTGTGTGTGTGTGTGTGTGTGTGTGTGTGTGTGTGTGTGTGTGTGTGTGTGTGTGTGTGTGTGTGTGTGTGTCTGTCTGTGTGTGAGACTGCCTTCTCTGGAAGGCTGGGTGCCAGGCTGGCAACTCGACACCATAAAACTCCACTGCCAATCATTCTGCGGACCGTTGTTCCACTGTGGTGATCCCCAATAGGAGAAGAAGAAGATTAGGCTAACACAAACAAAATACTATGTATTTGTTGTGCGTAACATACATAAATGACTTTCTGATTATACACGTGTAGTACAGTTTATATTTGGTTATACTTAGAGTACACATGCACAGATGAGTTTCTGAGCATGCACATACAGTACAGTCAGTATACATCTGGATGCTTTTAGCATACACAGATGAGTTTCTAAGAAGTTGAGTTTCAGTATTGGGAGTTCTGCTTTCATCAACTAGAAGCCCTAAGGTCTGCAAGACTTAGTCCTGCATCTAAAACTTTCCCAGGCTAGTGCTCCCCTTACCCATGATAATGTGCAAAGAAGATCCCCCTCCAGCATGCACTGAAGTGCAGAAGCAAGTTGAGTTTTTGTTACAGAAAACATTAGCTACAACAAGAAAACAAAATGTATGAGAACTGAGGCGAGGGAAGGTGGATTTGTGTGTTGATAATGCAACTGCTCAAAAATATAATGGCATGTGTGCAACTTCTGTATATAATGTTGGGAAGCTTAGTCTTGATCAGTCAAGAGGACCAAAGCTAAAGTTTGTCTGTCTGGGTGAATCTTTATAGAAATATTCCCTTAACTGCAATTCCAAAGGATGATCTGGAGATTATACCCAGTGTATAGTGTCTTGCAAAAGCATTTAGTGATGCCCACATAGCTGCTGCTTTAAATATCACTGAAGGATGTATTTCTGAATAAGGCTTGAGAGATGGCCACAGCTTGAGATGATTGAGCTGTAGGCCATGGATAATGGTTTATTATACTTTTGATAGTAGAAGTTAACGCAGACAGAATGCCATTTTTCTAAAGCCAAATTGGAAACTTTAGAACCTAAGTTGTTTTTGAAAAGTATACAAAAGCTGATAATCTTTCTGATGGATTTTGTTGCCCATTCACTTTATTTCCATAAAGGCAGTAGGTGAGTGCACCTAATAAATGGGCAGCAGTGCTGATCCAAGGCTTGAGGAAGAAAGGGAAGAATGCTGAGAGGAGACTGAGCATTCTCAGTCAGATTTCAAAACAAACTGCTTTTCGAGTAAGATGCTACCCTAAGCTTATGAGGTTATCCCATATCAAAAGAATCACCTGACTTTGTGTGCTCCAGTGTGAGGTAAGTATAATTTGATGGATCTCTGCTGGAAAGCCTGGCCTGCACTTGTATGCACCACCATCCAAGCTGTGTGTATTCCAGAACCTGAAGGAAAACCTGGCTTGTCCTGTATGTACCACTACACCACCCTGTTTATTTCATTACCCGCAATGATGATAAAAGGGTTGTGCAATACGACAGCAAGTGCAGTATCTACCAGTTAGAAAGCCACTGGTTGCAGCCATGTCCTTAAAGCACTCTGCTTTGGCCATGTCTGTCATGAGATCTGTATCGCACAAGTCCAAAAACAGATAAAATATTTTGTCCATTGTTTTCTTTGGTACTCCTATTTAGCTGTGTTGACCTTCCTTGCAGTTCTCCACAAAAGGTTATTCAACCAAATTGTGAACCTGTACTGCACTTCAAGAAGCCACTTTCTCCCAGTATATCCTTTACTGTTACAAAATGGAGGCAAAGTTCTCTGCAGTTTCCAGTATACTCTATGTAGTAACCAAGAAGTTTACATTGGTTTTCACACGGTATCCCATCATGCTTCTATCCTTTTCCCCTTTCCCATTCCCATAACTGCATGATACTGTACTGGAGAGTTGTAATGTTGAGAGGCACCCCTTAATCAGTTGTCATTCTTCTATAACTGTTTTCTGTTTCTGTCTGACCATTCTATATGTTTCTTGCCCTTGGACAGTATCAGATGAACTCTGCCAGTATCAGGATATGCTATGAATAGTCATTCATTAGGATAGAATGTTACAGAATGCTATTATCAGCCACTGGCAAATCTAAACTTTGCTGGGCAGCATTCTTAGATGGTATGTCATATAGTGCTAGGCTGTCCCTGCCCTGTTATTCATTTAGTTATTTGTCTGCATGAGGTGATTGGTAGAATCAGGACACCACTATTGAAAGTCTTCACAGTGCTGCAACAATTGTTTTTTTTTTTTAATCTGACCCAATATTATGCTTTCTTTAAAAATAAATACAGAAGGACCTGACAGGATGCCTTCATATTCCCAAAAGGTGTGTCATGAAGCCACTGGAAGGCAGCATATTTTAGGAAATCCATCCTGTTTATTAATACGGGATAATGACAGAAGGTTAGAAAGAAAAGGTGGAACCATGGAAGGGGTGATAGAGCATATACATGAATGAAGAAAGCATAAGCACTTAATGGACCTTTAAATACTGGAAGCTGAAGTCTGGTTTGATCTGAGAATTTTACTATAAGGAAATTCACAGAATGGATTGGTCCAGTTTTTATTATGTACATCATCCAGTTCCTTTTTTTGTTTTTGTTTATCCTCCCTACTGTGGGTATTAGCTTAAGTTACAAATTCAAGTATTTGTTTTAATTCTAAGGACCATAATTGCCACCCCTGGAATTACAAGATTGTTGTTGAGAATGACTGAATAAATATTAAGGCTGTGGTTGCCATATCTATTTCCCTGTCCACGAACTTTAGGTGAGTATGTGAATTTGGAGGAGTTATGGGGATTGCAGGAGAGTGAACCCCCCCCCCCCACACACACACACACACCCACACACATAAACAATGCCTTAGCTGTAAATCCATGTGCATAGGACTGAAAGCAAAGTTTTTTTTTTTGTTTGCTTTTTTTTTATTTTGCATTGTGGGGTATTATACTTGTTACAGGAAGTCCACAGAGTCCACTTATTAATAAAGTAAAGGTCATTGTGACAGCTCACAACAGATTTAGTTAGATAAATAGAACAATTTTTTCACTGGAAATACAAAATAATAAATGTTTACATTATTTTTTTTTTGTGTGTTCTTAAATGTACTTATTCTGTATAGGTGCTGCTCCAGTAGTTTACCTCTGTGATGAAGGCCAGGATCTGTTGGCTGTACGATTTTGGACAGGCCTTACCCACCTTGCTCTTGAAGATGTCATTAAGCCATTTTCAGTAATTGCTGCATGTAATCTGCAGTGGAGATCTGATTGCAAATCGGTAATTCCAACCTTGTATGCTGGAGAACTATCTTCATTTTCTATAAACCCAAAAGAAGGGCACCTTAAGGAAACTTGTACTACTTTGAGGAACGTTATACAGGTAAAATGCAATCTTTAAACATGTAAAATAAATATAAAAAGAATACACAGTAATCTAAGACTAAATATATTTTGTGTATCCACTGAAATGAAGAAAGGTTGTTTAAGTATTTGTTTAGTGCTTGAGTAGCTTATGACCCTCTTCTAGCATGAAATCCTCTCCATGAGGTGACATAAGGTAGACAGGTCAGTGCTGTACTGTCCTTGAATTAAAAAAAAATTGACTGAAGAACCAACTTCCAGAGCACAAAGCAACAGAGTTAAGCCCACTAGTCACTGCTTTCCATAGGAAATGACTGCCTGTGCAGTTTGTGTGCACTGGCACGGATTCCTTACTTTAAGAAGATTTCTTCCTTCTCTGTGTTTGTGAACTGTGGAGTTGGTTTATACAACATCAGGGGTTGGGGGCTCGGAACCCACATTGTGGGTGCAGGGGGACTTGCCTCACCACAAAAAGAGGGGTACAAAAATTTCCACAGCATTGGATATACCATGGAACACATTGAAGACGGTCATCAAAAAGTGGAGAAAATATGGGACAACAGTGACTTTGCAAAGAACTGGATGTCCCCCTAAAATTGATGAAAAGACCAGACGAAAACTGGTCAGGGAGGCTGCCAAAAGGCCTACAGCAACACTGAAGGAGCTGCAGGAATTTCTGGCAAGTACTGGTTGTGTACTACATGTGACAACAATCTCCCATATTCTCCATATGTCTGGCCTATGGGGTAGGGTTGCCAGACAGAAGCCTTTTCTTACATAGAAAAACATCCAGGTCCGGCTAAAATTTGCAAAACAATACATAGTCTCCCAAAAGCATGTAGGAAGTTGAGACCAAGGTTGAACTTTTTAGCCACAATTCCAAAAGATACCTTTGGTGCAAAAAGAATACTTTGCATCACCAAAAGAACACCATCCCCACAGTGAAGCGTGGTGGTGGCAGTATCATGCTTTGGGGTTGCTTTTCTTCATCTGGAACTGGGGCTTTATTCAAGGTGGAGGGAATTATGAACAGTTCAAAATACCAGTCGCTTTTGACCCAAAACCTTCAGGCGTCTGCTAGAAAGATGAAGAGGAATTTCACTTTTCAACACGACAATGACCCCAAGCATACATCCAAATCAACAAAAGAATGGATTCACCAGAAGAAAATTTAAGTTTTGGAATGGCCCAGCCAGAGCCCAGACCTAAATCCAATAGAAAATCTGTGGGGTGACCTGAAAGAGGGCTGTGTACAAGAGATGCCCTCGCAATCTGACAGACTTGGATCACTTTTATAAGGAAGAGTGGGCAAATATTGCCAAGTCAAGATGTGCCATGCTGATAGACTCCTACCCAAGAAGACTGAATGCTGCAATTAAATCAAAAGGTGCATCAACAAAGTATTAGTTTAAGGGTGTGCACACTTATGCAACCAGCTTATTGTACATTTTTTATTTTTTATATTTTTTCCCCTAACATATTTGTTTTTCAATTGAATTGTACAGGTTATAGGTCACATTAAAGGTGGAAAAGGTTTTGAAATGATTTATTGCAATCTCATTATTTTATATGACAAAAATCTGGTATTTTAACCGTGGTGTGCACACTTTTTATATCCACTGTATAATCAGTGTGTATAATGTATCATAATGGCTAAATTGTACATATTATTTTGAAATATGAATGGCCTCAACTGTAGACCCATTTTAGAATACAACGCCCCATTTGGTATCTACCTCTCAAGACATCTGCAACAACTGGAAAGGCCTCAGAAATACCTCACTAAAAGAATCACAGGCCTAAAGCAGATGCCCTACGCTGACCGCCTTAAAAAACTCCAGCTATACTCTGTCGCATATCGTCTACTCAGAGGCGATCTCTGCTTAACATACAAGGCCATGTCAAACCCAGAGCTGTTGGACATGCTACACTTAAAGAAATCCCAATCCCTTAGAGCTACACGCTCCAGGGATCTAAACCTTGTCATCACAATAAACAAAACATGCTGGAGGGATAGGTTCCTGACCCAGAGACTCCCCAGACTCTGGAATAGATTGCCCATACTTGTCAAGCAGAGTGCCTCTTTGGACCTCTTCAAGAGGAACCTTGATGATTGGATGGGAGAAAGGAAATTCACCCCAGGGATCACGTCAGTCGCCCTGCTAGACAGGGGTCCAGGAAAGTAAGTAATGTGGGAAGAAATAGCCAGGGAATTGTTATGGCTAGGCTTGTATAGGCCCTAGGGCTGATAGCCTAGTACCAACCTATGAACAAAAAGGGAAGAGTATTGAATTATGTTAAGAAATGAAGAGTGCAAATAGCAATGCTAAAGGAGACTGGTTTGGAAAAAAGTTACTATGGGAATTTGATAAAAAAAAAGAATTTCAAGATGGATATTTAGCAGAATATTAGAGATAAAGGAAAATGGGAGTGCTTACACTAACTGCTAGGGGAGCGCCAATAGTGATAGAATGGGGGATTTGTGGTAGTAAGGGGGTACTGGCAAAGGAGGAAGATTATGCTGGCATGTATGGGTCCGTTCACCTAAAACTGCTAATATGGAGCTTAAGACACCTTTGGGAGAAATAATCAACTTTCAGCATGGGATGCTACTTATAGGTGGGGATTAGAACTTGGCTTGAACAATGAGGATGTGTCTGTATTCCCTAGAAGGGAAAGCTAACAAAACAGGGCAGATTTGTGAAGACATTTATGAAAGTACTTGGTATGGAAGATGTGAATTCTGTAATAGGAACTCTGAGAGAATTTACATATTTCCCAAGGTACAGTAACTGAAGTAGATGTCATATTTCCGAGGAACATGTGTATTTAATTGAAAGCTTCAACACACATACAATAACTATTTCAAATCATGCACCAGTAACAACTTAGATGCACATGCAGGGTAATAATGTAAAAAATGAGACACTGGCACTTCCCCACCTACCTGTTAAGAAGAGAGGAATTTAAGGAATGGGTAGTGGTAATTATTTGAGAGTTATTACGGAAGATAAAAATGTCATCAGAAGTTAGAGCTAGTGAGTGGGATAAAATGCAAATGGATTTTAAAAGTAAGTTAGAAATAAAAAGAAAAAAATATATGGTTAATAAGTAATAAGAATTAGGTTAAAGTATTGTAGAATAAGGGGAATCTCACGGAACAAGAAGAGGCACAAGCTGTAGAGTGCTAAAAGAAAATAAGGGAGTATCTGGATAATGTGCATGAGTTTAGAAAGATTGCTGTTTAGTAACTGTTAACTCCAGAGCACAAATACATTTTAGTACAATGACTTGGGCAACAGAAAATAGAAGGGCTTGTTGCCAACCTTATCAAGCCTGTAACAAGAAAAATAACTACAGATCCTGTAAAGGCATTAGAGATATTTTAGAAATTTTATGAAAACTTGTATAAAGCAGAGAAATACGGAAATCAAGTAGCAGCACAAATGGAAACATTTATTGAAGACTTCATTGTGCCAGTGTTAGGTAGATGAGGCTCAGCAATTAGCAGTTAAGATAGGAAGAGATAAAAAAAAAAAAGGTGATGCATAATCAATCTGCAGGAAAGTCTCCAGGATAGATGGTATTCCTGTGGAAGGCTAGAAGCTAGGAGGGAAGAAAGCGATAAAGATATGGCGGGCTTTGTTTAACAGTATATTAAAAGGAGAGGAAGCACCAATATCCTGGAAGAAAGCTGTGGTGTCTGTAATACCTAAAGATGGTAAAGATCCTTCAGCCCCAGCTTCATATAGGCGCATTTCAGTTCTAAACTATATACAGTTTTCATGTCCATAATAGCTTAAAGAATGATAAATGTTTTGCCAAAATTGTTAAGATATGGATCATTGTTATTTTTGTGGAAGGGAGGCAAATATTTGTCAACATTAAAAGAACAATAAATAATGATCCAGAGGGAAACAGAATGTAAGAAAATGCTGATGCTCTCGGTCAGTCTTGATGCAGAGAAAGCATTTGAATTAAGGTGGGATTTTAGGACTAGGGCAATGGAGGCATCTGCATTCCATGATACAATAATAAAGTTAATTAGGAGGATGTATGTGGGACTGAAGGCAAAAATTAAAGTAGAAGGGTTTTTCTCTGATAAGTTATGCCTGACCAGAGCAACCAGGCAGGGGTGTCCTCTTTCCATTTATTTATGGTATATGTGGAGCCATTGGCAAAGAAAATAAAGGACTCCGAAGTCCAAGGATATAATTGGAATGGTAATATAAAAAGTTAGCTTTATTTGCAGACAATATTATTTTGTACCTGATGTCTGCATGTCCTCCCCACGGTTGGGTAACGTTCGAAAGACGTGCGTGCGTAAATGGGCATGCCTTCGTTGAAGGTTGGGCTTCAAGCTGGCACCTCGGCGTTTCATAAAAATCTACTGCCAACCATTAGCGGACCAGAGTTCCGCTGTGGTGACCCCTTACCGGGAAAAAGCTGAAAGACAAACAACAACAACCTGTTAAAACCAGAAAAGGACATCTCTTTGTTGTGGAACATTATAAGATAGTTTCAAGTATTTTTGAGATATAAAATTAATGAAGCTAAAACAAAGGCTATAGCTGTAAACTATATACCCACGTATGAATTGGTTCAGCAAAACCCCTAGTTATTGGGACACAGTACAATGTAGTACTTAGGATTCTGTTATGCCAGCTAAGAATGCATGGAAAGAGACTAAATAAAAGATAATGCAATCACCGAGAAACTGGAAGCTCTTGTTTTTGGATCTGTATAGCAAGCTACAAGCAGTGAAAATGTTTTATTTCCTGTAGTTTTATATACAGGTTAGGCATATGTTTTATCAACCAGAGGAGAAGTTGTGGTCAGTAATTTATAAAGAGTTGAAGGATTTTATCTGGAAGAGAAAAGAGGCAAATGTCAAGTGGGATAAGATCCTTCCAAATTGAACAAGGTGGTTTAGGATTACCTGATTTGAAAGGATATTATAGACTAACACAGTTAAGGCTCATAAACATAACGCAGGAAAAAAGCTGTAATTCATAGCCAAAGTGGATGATGGTAAAGCGGGGGGGGGGGGCTTCAAGAAATAAGGCGAGAGTAGGATTTTGGATGCAGAGCCTTAAGGAGAATAACAGCCATACAGAATGTTATATTCATAAAGTAGCAGAAAATATTCTAAGAACTAAGCCACCATCAAAAATAGAGAAAGGAGATTTTTGCCGATAGGGATGACTACAATTAGGGATAGAGAAAAGTAGGCAAGAGGGGGCTGGAATTTGCTGGAAAAAACTGGCAATGGAACCAAAGTAATGGGAACAAATAACTGGAGAAGGAAAGATAAGAGAATGGGAAGAGGTCATGAAGACATTTTGACTGTAGGTTAGAGAGATTGCTTCCCTGTCAGGGAATGATATCAGAGTGCAGGCAAAAATAAAGAGATAGGGGAGTCATAAGGAAAAAGACCAGCCCAGGTATAGTTTTTATTTGAATCTAAAACAGAAGCTGAGATTTAAAAAAAAAGGATAATTAGTAGGACATATAAAATATTGCACAATAACTACAGGAATCAATCAGAGGAGGTTAGAAAAGATTGGGAAGAGAGAGATTGGATAAGCAATTCATAAGGAAATAATGGAGGACTTGTGTATGGCTCCTAAATATACAAAAATCGACAAGATTTTAGGATTTTTGCTTTAAGTTTTCGCATAGGTATTTTTGTACCTGAAGAAGTCTCTAAAGAATATTTTTTTCTCCTATTGATGGCAAATGTTGGAAGTGTGATGGGCAAGAAACAGGTAACTGAGAGCACATGTTTTGGGAGTGTAATGAGTTGGCAGACTTTAAAAATTTAGAGTACTCTTCATCTCACAGCAAGTGGTTCTCCCGTTCAGTTCTTGGCTGGAGCGCGCCTTCTGTGTGGAGTCTGCATGTCCTCCCCGTGGTAAAGTGATGTTTAAAGACATGTAGGTAGGTGGGTGCGTGAATGGGTGTGCCTTCTTTGAAGGTTGGGTGTTGGGCTGGCAACTCGGCACTGTAAAAATCCACTGCCAATCAGTAGCGGACCGGAGTTCCGCTGTGGCAACCCCTAACCAGGAAAAGCCGAAAGACATTACTATCTGTAAGTGAACAAATGGGTTTAACTAAGGAAATGATTATTTTAAGCTGGGACATGGGATCTGAATTGCCCAGACGTAGTCAGGCCTTGTAAAGTTTCATTCTGGTGCCGGCCAAAGGAGTAATTACTAGAAAATGGAAATGAAAATCTAAACCTAAACCAGTTGTATTTTAAGCATTGAATGGTGTAACAGAGATAAAAGAACTGGAAGTAGGATTTTTAGAAAAGGGAAGGGGCAGAATTACACAGAAGTAAATGGAAATTGCAAGAACAATACATGCAGAATAGAATTCAACAGGCGGAGAGAGGTTTAAGGGAAAGCAGGAAATGAGCAATTCATGTAATGTTGGATTGATAGTTGATGTATAATGTATGTAATTGGAAACATGTTAGTATGTTTTTTCTTTTATATTAATGTATGCTTGCCTGTGTCTTAAGTCATAATTTAAGAAAGGTGTTAAAACAAAAATGTATGTGAACTAACATTGAGTACCTTCCTATTATTTTTTTTTCACCAGTGAGAATTCTGCAAGGGTGGTTCCAAGATGGCTGCACACTGAGTAACAGCTTATTTTTAGTTCTCACGGTGTGAAATCAGAAACGTAGCAGAGAAGGCCAGCAGCCTTGTGTTTATGGGTGAATTTCAGTAACTGCCTAGTAAGTACACAGGCTGGATGCCGAGAATAAAGAAATATAGAAGACCTGGAAAAAAATCCGCTACAAAAAGTGAGGAAGAAACGCTGACTACGGAGAGTTCTGCAGCTACAACTTTCAGATATGACTTCCAATAACCTACAGGATGATACACGACAACTGCATGCAGACCTTGTTAAAATAAACAAAACACTGATAGCGTATATTAACACAAACAACAAAAGGCTGGAAGAAGCTTTAAACAGATATTCAGATGAGATGATTTAGCTGCAAAAGTCAGAGGTCCAAATGAAGAAAATGTTGCCTGAATAGGAGACTGCTCAGGAAGAGCAGTTTCAAAAAATAATAGAATTAAGAGGATGGAGCATGTAGGGAAAACTTGAGATTTTCAGCTATACCAGAGAAGCTGGAAGGAGCAGACTGCATTAAATTCATGAAAGCACAAATAAGCAGTTGGACTGGTATTCCAGAGCAGGATTTTAGTTGAACGGGCACATTGTGTGTATGCGATAAGAAAGCAACCTAGACCTGTAATAGTAAGGCTGCAATACTACCAGCAGAAAAAATTGATTTTGTCAAAACTGTGGCAGAAGGACAAAATACTAAAAGTAGGTGACAGCAGAGTGTTTGTGAAGAATGATTACTCATTGTACACCAGGCAAAAAAGAAGTAAATTCATCCCTCTGTTCAAATAATGCCGAGATGCAGGTGTGAAATTCAAACTGCTATATCCGGTTATCTTCAAGGTATTCTTCCCTGGAGGGACAAAAACATTTTTTGATGTAGTGCATGCTAAGGAGAAAATACAAAAGTTTGTCTAACAAAAACTGAGCTGTGAAACAGGAAGAGATTAGGCTTTTCACACCTCTGGTAATAAAGACCACAGAGAAGACTGCACCTGTGAAACATTTCCAGTATTTCAACAGAAAATGTTGGAGAGAAGGAAGGGAGCACGAGAGTTGACCAGAAGAATCGAGAGTACATTGGAAATCAATGAGAATTCTGCAAGAATCAAAAAAACACTCAGGTGGCCCAACTTTCAAGAATGTTCATATGCTTATACTCTGTGCACACAAGGACGCAACCTGCTGGTACCGATATAATCTCACAAATCCCCAGGCAAACATTTTATTTTTAGCCACTCATAAGTCAACTCATGAATCTTGCTGTCATGTGTGAAATCCTGCATCTGTGTGTGTGTGTGAAATTACCAGCCAAGACCTTTACTGACATTGTCTTCATTATTTGTGGGGAAGAGCATGACATAAGTGCAGCAAGTATCAACTGTTAATTCTACCACACAGACGTACTACTTGTAGAAATTTTAGGCCTTCTCTGTGACCAAAAAAGGTGTCGAGATATTCTTTCAGTAGGACTGGCAGGGGTGGACCTCTTCACAGCCTCAGACATAGCAAGGACAGATGTGGAGAACAGGTCAAGGCCTACCTTTCAAATAAGTCTGTTGTTAATCTGCCCCACCCCCCTGCCATCTCACCTTAGTCCCTATATTTATTGAGATTACACTTTACAAGTTATGGTTCAAGCCCATACCTGTTATCTGTTGAAAGAAAGGACAGAGGCACTGGAGGAGATGCATCCTCCAGCTCCCACATGAGGCACCTCCCAAAGTTTTTTGCAACTCCGTGCCTGCAGTTGATCAGTGCGAGCCTCAGGTCAACCAACCTGATTGTAAGATGAAGTCTCTCTTTAGTGACCTCTTCACAAATAGGTGGTACTCATGACCAAGGATTCCCTTTCTAGGTTAGACCTTCTCACGCACTAGGCCAACCTGGGTCAGCAGTTTCTGGTAGAGGAGGTGACATAATTTTGTACCAAGGCTAATATTTTAGGGGTTTGTCATCAAGTAGGTATCTGATGGGAAGTTGAGTCAGGGGTGCAGGATCACACCCTATGGGGGGGGGGGAGTACAGCCCGAAGTCTCTGCCTCATCAGTTGCAGGCCTCCCTCCAGTGCATGCTACCTTTGGATGATATGCTATCATTATTCTGGCTCCTTGTCCTTTGATATCCAGAGCACATCTGTTGCTTACCTTCTTGTGATGCCAAATGTGAGTTTATCCTCACAGGTTATGGAGGTAATGGTCTCTCTTGCAGTTTTGCTGTTAGAAGTCTGAGGACCCTGTAATCATTGTCTGAGACAGATAGTGATCATGAATCCACTTCTCCATGGATCCTTTCTCTTTTAGAGAAGCTCTTAAGCTCATAATGCACACAGTACATTGTGTTTGAGCCCCCTTTTTCTTTAAATCAGTGCATTTTGGAGTTTCTGTGGAAAAGATCTGAACAGCCTTGGGTATTCCCTTCTGGGAAGCTAATCACTAAAGATTCCATCTTAACAGTCTAAGACACCCTGACTGCACAGTCAGCAGAATGGCACATGCTTTCTGTAATCCCCCTCCCCCCACCAGAATAGAGAGAGCAAATGACCAAGCATCCTAGTGCCCAATCTTAAATGATCTCTCTGATCCAGCATAGGTCCCAGAAATCACACTTTGCCATTTGTCAAGGTACTCTAAAGCTTTGGACAGATGTGGCAAGAGTTTACTTGTGTGTCTTGTTTAAACTTGAGATCTCAGATGTTCATGTAATTTGTCCCATCCTTCAATTTTATCTGGTAAGGGAGCCTCTGAGTAAGCTAGAGGACCTTCTGGAAGGGTCTGGGTAAGACTCTCTGACATCCTTACTGGGCTAACATGTAACTCACTGTGTCTTTAGTTATGTAGGTGCTGCAGCTAGTGTCACATACTAAGTTTTGTGCCTTCACAGGATGAATGGCCGAGATTTTCCAGCTTGAAAGTTGAGCTCTGAAGCATGATCCTGGTTGCCCTTTTTTGAGAGGAATACAGTTCAGCAACCCCCCCCCTCCCCCTTAAATCAAGATAAATTATTTCCTGCAGAGAAAGTGGAGCTTGACCTAGATGGAAGGCCTTCGTTGTCCTTCCACTTCTGACTCCTCCTCTTCAAAGGCTAGTCAAGACTCAAGGAGGAAACTGCCTCCTTGTTGTCTAATAAAAATGAACAGTGAAGCATTACATAATTCTTTTTTTAGTTTACACATTTGTTGACTGGGTAAGGCCACTGGGCGCAGGTATCCCTTTTCAGTTGGAAGCTCTGAATGGTTGAGTCTTCAGTTACACAGTAGGCAAATAGAAGTGGAAGGAATTGGACACTGTACTGTGAGTACAGGAAGTGGCTCACTAACAGCTCAGAGCTTTAGTACACTTCAATAACTGCTGGACATCTTGGTGTTTCAGTACATAATAAATCACTCTGCATCTTCAGATATGCAAGAGGCACACCAAGTTAACCTCATTTTGGAGAACTGTCACTAGGTTCTACATAAGGGTACTGTCAGCCACATCTGTTAATTCATATTTTCTTTCCCAGAAACAGTTACCCTAGTAGATTGATCTGTGTCATATCAGCGTTTGAGCCAGGCCCAGACTCCATTCTTAGTCGAGCTGTAGTGCTTGTGTCATTTTTGGAAGCTGGTCAGGGGATTTACCGTCACCCGTTTGTGGTCTCGATGAAAGATTTTCAAGTGATTTCCTTACATTTCAACATGTTCTGCTCAAACATGGTGCTGCCGAGAAAACTGCAAGTGTGAATGGTGCCTGCAACAAAAATTAAGTTCCTTGGAAGTCAACAGTACTAAAGAGCAGGACAGTGATGTCTGTGCAAATGGCAGGGAATGAAAGGTAGTACAGCCAAAATAAACAGTCAGAATCACTGGAGAATTTAAAAGGACAACAGAACAACCAAAATAGAGGTCAAAAAGAAGCAGACAAGCTCCTGAGCAGAGGATGAGGAGGACTGCACCCCAGTAAGTATTGATAGCTTGACTGATATGGTGGCACAAGAAAGGACAAACTCATGCTGCATATTGGGGGCTATTAATGCCATGAGTGGACTGCAGCTTGCAACAGATGTGCCATTGTACAGATCAAGCCTTTGGGAAGAGCTGGTGAAAATTAACAAGACTCCGCCATTCCCCCACCCTGTGCATGCGGTAAAAATAAATTTGTTGTGTATAGGAGGAAGTCAGCATATTGCGAGACGCACCAGAAGTTATTATACAATGGCACACAGCAAAGGCGAGCAGGGAATGGTAGCTGCAGCTACCACAGCAAAGATTGCTGCATCAGCTGATCAGGAGGTGATAGAGGAAGGCATGACTACCAGCACACACAATCATAAGTAGCCTGTGTAGTATCACCATTGAAGATGTCCTCTACGTCATGGGTCCTTCGCTATGAAGTGCATAACACTGGGAGGCATGCAGTCAGTCTTAATGATCCAGGTGATGGAGCAGAACCCACATGACTTGTAACTCCCTCTAGTGGATGAATGGATTGCCAGGCACCCAGATTTACTGCTGCACAGGTTAAAACAGCACTGTCCAAGGCCAAGAATACAGCTTTTATGGGACCTGACAATATCCCTGGCTGTGTTCTACATGAACTACAGAGTGAACTGGCACCTCACCTGTGTGCCCTGTTCAATCACAGCCTCACCTCAGGCTTTGTCCCTACCAAATGGCGCACTGCTACAGTCATCCCTCTCCACAAAGGAGGAGCAACTGCAGACCCTGGGAACTATCTCCTCATTAGCCTGATATGCAAAAGTATGGAACGCATCATCATGAAACTAATAAACAAGGATATAGGGAATCTCCAAACTCTGGATCCCATACAGTTTGGTTTTGTGAAGGGTAGATCATGCCTGCTCAACTTGGTCAACTTCTTTGAGTCAGTCAACAGAGCTGTGGATGAAGGCAAGGTGGTTCATACAGCCTACCTTGATCTAGCCAAGGCCTTTGACACCATTCCCCACTCAGGAGTCATAGAAAAACTCACTAAGCTAGGCATCAACTCCTATATCAGTAGGTGGGTTGTAAACTGGCTCACAGGTCGAACCCATAGTGTGAAAGTAGCTGACTCCAAGTCAGACTGACGACCAGTCACAAGTGAAGTCCCACAGGGTTCTGTCCTGGGTCCTCTCCTGTTTGGTATCTACTTCTCTGAAGTCCAGGCCAACACGAAAGGACTCTGGCTGGACAAAGTTTGCAGATGATTGCAAGTTGGGAGCTATTATTAACTCCCCGAGTGATGCTGACATCCTACAGAAGGGCCTCACTGAGACCAATGACTGGTATCAGAACCATGGCCTTAAGCTCAATGCCAAGAAATGTGTCGTCGTCCCCTTTGGGAAAAACCCAGTTCCCATGAATTACCACATCGATGGAAGTCCACTGAACACAGAAGGCATTACAAGAGATCTGGGAACACAGGTTGACAGCAACCTCGCTTTTGATCACTACATTGCCACTGTGGTCAGAAAGTCCTTCTACGTGGCACATCTCATTACTGAGGGTTTTGCATCTAGGAAGAAAGAGGTCATTGTTTCCCTCTACTCTTCCCTTACTCTTCCCTTATTAGGCCAATCATTGAGTACAATGCCCCATTTAGCATGTACCTCACTAAACACCTGCAACAACTGGAGAGGCCACAAAAGTACCTCACAAAGAGGATCCTAGGCCTTAAACATTTGCCCTATATGGACAGACTAAAAAAACTTCCTAGTCTCTGTCTCATATTGCCTACTTAGAGGCGATCTCTGCTTGACTTACAAAGCCATGTATGACCCAGCTCTGTTAGAAATGCTGCATCTAAAGAAATTACAATCCCTCCACACCACACGCTCCAGAGACCTCAACCTCATCATCACAATCAACAGAACATGCTGAGGGGACAAGTTCATAACCCAGAGACTGCCCATGCTATGGAACAGACTTCCCATACATGTCAAGCAGAGCACCTCACTGGCCCTCTTCAAGAGAAATCTTGATGAGTGAATGGGAAATAGAAAATTCATCCCAGGGATCACTCCAGTGGCTTTACTCAGAGGCACTGGGAACTGTCAGGTGGCACGATGTCAGGGTAATCCTATGGGCAAGATTTGTAAAGGCCCCAGGGCCATTAGCCTAGTACACACCTGTGAACCTATGACTGGTACGTTTCTGATGGACACAGTGGTGTTGCCAGTAGGCATACACTGTACAAGGCAGTCTGTGTACAGGAGATACTTGCAAGTATGTGCACTTGTCTGTGTGCTAATGTCTGCATTTGCCTATGTGCAAGATATGGCAAATGTATGAGGATATACTGATGCATGTCCAGCTTAGCTAAAGTATACAAACTCCACTTGAATAAAACATACCTCCTCGTGGGCTTTAAGAGGATGGAGTACAATGCAGTGTGGAGTGTATAGCCAGCAGCTGGCCTCTGAGAATGCCTGTTCCATATAGGCCAAATATTATGGCGATATGTGCAAAAATATAGGTTGCTGCTGAAGTAGAAAATGTACCTCGTATCCCAGCAGGACGTGAAAGAACTTGTCTCCTTCACATTCTTGCCAACAACAGAGATCGCCCCTGGCATAAAGGAACCTGTGCAGTTATGTTCAGAGGTCAACAAAAACATCTTTAAGTGGCTTAGTCATACATACATGCATTCCTAAATAGACATCTTTAAGTGGCTTAGTCATACATACATGCATACCTAAATAAATAGATATATACATACTAGAACTTTCATAGATGTACACCATCAACACTGCCTGCTGCCTTTCTACATACCAGTGTTTTTTAGTCAGTACATTACCTAATGGTGGAAGGACCTGCCCCATGCCCAGAAATGCATGAGAGATGGCATAGAAGGCTGCACTCCCAGTTCCATGTTATGTTGGACTATATGGGTTTCTGAAACTTCTGTTTGAGACTAGGACTACATAATCATATTGTGTCACTGTGTGGCAGAGGTAAAGTGAGGCACTTTTACAGCTCATATGGGTAGAAATAACATTGACGTGTCCCGGTAACTGTGAGCTGCGTCTCATTTCCTCACCCTGTAATGGCAGTTGTCATGGGTGATAGTACACAGTTTTTTGCAATAAATGTTGATTGTTAATATGCGACTTACTACCATGGCTGATAGTACACAGTCCTGTGCCATAAATGTTGATTGTTAATGTGACTTGCTGCAGTGCACTCTGGATGGTCCTCATCCCTTCACCTTCTTACCATGGCTCCCTGCTGCAGACATTGTGTTACCTGAGTTGACCAATGTGCTACTGCACATGCAGTCTTATGCCATTCTACATTCCTTCCTGCCTCTACCACTCTTATGGGTGGTTGTTTTTCTTTGTGTTTTGGTGCTCATATATTGGGAAAATTACTGCCACTTATAGCCATGCTTCCTCTGCTCACCACAGTCGGATGTTTTGCACAGCTGCAGCTTCAGCACACCAGACGTTTGCAGTTGCAGATTTGCATTCATATGACTTGTTTGTGCTTCATGTAAGTGTAGGTTAGCCTATTGAAATTCAGTCATATTCTGTATAGTAGCTGCCTCACCCAGACCATCCATTACATATAGTTCTGGATGCTCATTTTGTTGAGGCCCGTGCTCTTAGACCCACACAGGGATGCCTACATGACGAAAGTAAATATGATGGATGCTTTTTTCAATGTCCGTGTACAAGACCAATACAGAGGGTTCCTCCCATTTGCCTGGGTAGTGTTTTCTTTTAGTGTAAAGTATTGCTATCTGTGCTGCGCTTTCTTTGACATTGAGTCTATAGCAAGGCTTTGACCATTGTGGCTGAAGCCTGCCAGAAAAAGTCATATGTTCACTTATCTGGATGACTAGCTTTTGATAGTCCTGTCCATTAACTCTGTAGAAATACCCCTGCATGGGACTTGGTTGTGGTTGCAGTCCCTGTGGGTCCTCATAAGATGGACAAAGTTCTGTCTGACTCCTGCCCAAAGGATTACTTTACTGTGCAGACATTGTCTGTCACCCCTGCCTTGAGAGGGCCTAGAAGATCATGGCCTTCAACAACTGGGTGAGCATGCAACAGAAGTCCAGGTTCAGACTACATTGTGCCTTCTGGGCTCATTGGTTGCAGTTAAATTTATGGTCCCTTCTGCAGACCTGTGGATGCAGAAGTGCTAGGTAATCCCGATCACTCTTCTGGTTTCTTGTCTTTTTGTACACACTGTTGTCATAGGTGCTGCTGATAAGTTTTGCACTTGCAGGTTATGGAGTTCACCTCCATTGTCATCCTTTTCCAAACATGATAATACTTTCCACATCAGAGTAAGAGGACACCAACATTCTATGCTTTACCAAAAGTGCACAAAAGTTTATCTAAGCCGCCTGGTATGCCCATAGTGTCAGGGAGAGGTTCCTTTCTTAGTAATGTAAATGCTTTTTTGGACTTCCATTTAAAATGTCACCTATCTAAAGTTACAGCTCACATCCTAAATACTCAAGATTTATTAGATAAACTTTCTAATGTTAAATGGAACAACAGTTATTATTGGGTAACTATATATGTGAAGTCATTATACACTAACATCAACAAAAGATGGGGGCTTGAAGCTGTTCAGGATATGTTGGGAGACGGACCTAGAACTACCTTTTTGATACAAATGCTGGAATTTTGTCTTTCTCACAATTATTTTTGCTTTAATAATGATTTCTTTCTTCAGTTAAAAGGGACGGCTATGGGGGCTGCTTTTGCGCCCTCATATGCCATTCTGTATATGGGATACTTTAAGAAGTTATATATTTATGTAACTTCTTTTTATCAAAAAAATGTAGTATTCTATAAGTGATTTATTGATGACCTTATATTGATATGTAGTGGTGATATTAGTGAATTTTTAGAATTTTTTGAGGCATTAAATAATAACCATCATGGCCTAACCTTCTCTTGTGAATACAATAGGGACAAGATCAACTTTCTAGATAGAACATTATTTCATGAACATGAAAGTATAGGGTATAGACCTTTTAGGAAAGAGACTTCTGTAAATATGTTCTTACACGCAGAGAGCATGCACCCTGAACATTTGATATGGTCATTACCTTTTGGTGAATTTCAAAGAATTCATGACCATACCAGTGATGTTGATGAGAGACATAATGAGTTAAAGAATGTTGAATCAAGACTAATTAAGAGAGGTTATAATAAAGACCATTTGTTATTATCTAAGAATAAAATCTTGGGAATTATGGACCACATTAAACATAGACAATATGAAGGTAGACAGGATAGACAAAATTCTTTAGTGAGAGAAAGAAATAATGGTGAAGTTCAAGCTAATGAGGCTAAATTATTTTTTGTCACAAAATATTCTCCTTTATCAAAAGAACTAAGTAAAATTGTGAGAAAATACTGGTATTTAATATATGAGGATGAGAACATAGGTTGTTTGTTTCCCAAACAGATAACTTTTTCTTATAAGAGAGGGAAAAATTTGAAGGAGTTATTAAATTATAACTTCTTCAATAGAGGTGAAGTTGAAAGGGGGAATATTTTAGTAGGTACTTATTCATGTGGCCATTGTAGTGTTTGTGGAAGAGCCAGTAATATAACTAACATTAATGGTGTGTCTTTCTCTGCTAGATATCGGTTTAACTGTAAATCAGTGGGGGTGGTATACATTCTAGGCTGCTCTTGTAATAATACTTGGTACATAGGACAAACAAAAAGAATGGTTCGTGTTCGTATCTTAGAACATTTAAAAGATATTAGAAACAAAAATGAACTCAGTCCTGTGGCCAAGCATTTTTTGGAAAAACATAATGGTTACCCTGACGGTCTGAAATTTTGTGTTTTGGGTAAACCATTTAGTTCAGAAGGTGGGGGAGTTTTTATTCAAAAATTACTTGAATTAGAAACAAGGATGATTTTGAAATTCAATACACTAAAACCTTATGGATTGAATTTAGAATTAAGTATTTAATGGAAAAAATCTAAAATTCATATATTGCACAGCATTATGAGATAATATGATTGTTAATACTATTGTGAATTTTTATGTTCAGGTCATGATTGTTGATTATTATTTTTTGATATAATTAATTTTGTAATTTATATCAATAATCACGTGCACTTGAGTATGTAGTAAGGAAATATTTTTGACTTGTAGTATATGTGACTTTAAAGCAAAAGCATTTTTGACTTGAAGGTATTTTATTTTTAATATATTTTTATATATAGAAAAAATACTGTGTAATCACTTTAAAATTTGATTGATAAATTAATGAATGAAGTTAATAGAATAATTAGTGTTGATCAACTTAATTTTTTTGTATAAAAACAGTTGGTTGCACTTTGTATTTGTGATCCTTTGAAGGCGAAAGGCCGAGGTACCAGATCGCAATAAAGAAGCATTACTGGTCTTGATGTTGGTTTGGTTTGTGAATTACAGATTGGAGTCTGGTACCTGCCTGGAAAGAGGTTGTACATAACCAGCTAGACCCAAGATGTTCTCAGCAGAACTTTTGTTAACATATGTTCCTTGTTTAACAAAAAAATGAAGCAGGTTCATTCAGATAAAATGTGTAACAGTGTCAAATTTGCTTTGATGAGTGAAAATTGCTTGCTGTAGTTTCATTTAAAGAATAGGGACATCAGTAAAATAAATAAATGGACCTTGCATTTGTCATCCTAATTAAAGAGGATCAGCTCTGAGCCCTTTCTTATTTGCAAGAACAGGTTGACAGACGAGATCAGACAGGAGTTCCCGTGGACTATGATGTTTGCAGATGACATTGTGATCTGTAGTGAGAGTAGGGAACAGGTGGAGGTTACCCTGGAGAGATGGAGATATGCTCTAGAGAAAAGAGGAATGAAGGTCAGCAGGACTAAGACAGAATATATGTGTGTGAATGAGAGGGAGGATAGAGGAATGGTGAGGATGCAAGGAGTAGAGGTGGCGAAGGTGGATGAGTTTAAATACTTGGGGTCAGTAGTTCAGAGTAACGGTGAGTGTGGAAGAGAGGTGAAGAAGAGAGTACAGGCAGGATGGAGTGGGTGGAGAAGAGTGTCAGGAGTGATTTGTGACAGACTAGTACCTGTAAGAGTGAAAGGGGGAAGGTCTACAAGAGGGTAGTGAGAACAGCTATGTTATATGGGTTGGAGACAGTGGCACTGACAAAAAGGCAGGAGTTTGAGCTGGATGTGGCAGAGTTAAAGATGTTAAGATTTGCACTGGGTGTGGCAAGGTTGGACAGGATTAGGAATAAGTATACTAGCGGGTCAGCCCAGGTTGGAAGGTTTGGAGACAAAGCCAGAGAAGCAAGATTACATTGGTTTGGACATGTCCTGAGGAGGGATGCTGAGTATATTGGGAAAAAGATGCTAAGGCTGAAGCTACCAGGTAACAGGAAAAGAGGAAGGCCTAAGGTAAGGTTTATGGATGTGGTGAGAGAGGACATGCAGGTGGTTGGTGTGACAGAGCAAGATGCAGAGGACAGGAAGAAATGGAAACAGGTGATCCACTGTGGCGACCCCTAACGGGAACAGCCGAAACATTGATGATTTGTCATCCTAATATTTGAACTGCAGCGCCTGGACTCACTGCCCATCCTGTGCAAAAAAAAATGGCTCATTCTCTGACTCACTTTAAAGTTAACAAAACTGCTGTCTTCTTCCTATCTTATGGTAAAATAACTTTCTTCATACTTGGCCTTGGACCTTTATTTCCATATCACTGTCAGAAGTTAAAACTACACAACTAGGATAAAACCAAATATTAACAGTAAAGTCACTAGAGTTCCTTTTTTAACCCAAGTTTGGATGTTTACTTTTTATGGCTGAATGACTCTTCCCACTGTATATTTTTATTGCTTTGGTTTTAGCTGATCAGTCTACCCAACAAGAGTAGATATATATTATATTAAATAAACTGATGTTGCAGTATCAGATTTTTATATAACTTCTATGTCAAACGAGTTATCTTACTGTCTAATATTTCTTGTTTGCATACAAAAATTTAACTTTTACTTCATTAATTCATTTTCTGTTCTATAGCAGAATGTTAAAAATTTCCACAGTGATGCTGAAAACAAACTGATGACTTTAATAAGAAGTAATAGTGGAGGTTTAGCAAGAGACTGTGCTACAGAGCAACATACACCACAAAAAGTAGATACGGTACTGAAGATGTCTTATAAAACCAAAAGAATCCACCACGATGTATAAAAATGTAGAAAGCTATTTATTTCAACAAAACTGGATTAAAACGAGCGCTTTCACATACTCCAAGTATGTTTCATCAGGTTATAACAAAATGTTAAAACTCCTTGACTTATATACAAATTCAAATACTGACTGTTGGTTCAATTAACTTCATTATTCAATTAAATAATTAGTCATACTACTCGGTATTAAGAGAGACAGAACATTGATTCTACTTTCAGTTCTTGAACAATTACTATAAGCTATAAGAAATATCAACATAGATAGCAAAATCTTTAAAAATTTCTGAAAATATATTACATCATATATAATACCATAACTACATAAGAAATATATATTACAGTAAAAAATATATATATTTAATTATATTAAATGATGTGGCTTAAATAGCATAAAATATAAAAATGATTAGTAAATGAATAAATACAATTAATTCTATATATCAACATCTCATAAACCACATATATATCTGCTAATGGCTAATACAAAATCGCCACTAACTGCATGTGGATAAATGTGGAAGCAGTATATACAGAAAAGATATATAATATGTCAAACTTATTATCTCACAGTAATTAAAAATGTACATATATGAAATAAGATAATAAAATTAATAATACCTGGTAAATAATGAATTCCAGATAATTCATCAATTAACATTAACCTGCAGCAAATTATTATCAGAAAATTATACCTTATAATGCTTTAAAATTATTTAATATATTCATTGTTTCTATATGACTCTTTATTATCTACGTGCTTCTAATATAGGTTTAATACTAATTGCAGTATTGAGACCAGGTTCTATATGTGCCTGCAGCCTAAAGATCCATTCTAATTCAATTTTCTCTAGAAAATTCATGTTGTCACCACACCTCATAGTTGGTTTTATTATTTGTAAAACTCTAAATTTAAAACTATGGTCATGATAAATGTTAATATGCTTGGCTAAAGCATTAGTTAGGGTCATTTTCCTGATTTCATATACATGATTGTATATACGGTCCCTTAATCTCCTAGAGGTTAGCCCTACATAATATGCTTGGCATTTGGTACAAGTAGCCAAATAAATCAAATTTGTGGCGTTGCATGTAGCATATAAAGTGGATCTATATGTGTAGTTCAGAGTTGGTACTATAAATTCCTTCTCTGTTGTAATTAACTTACACATATTACATTTCTTACATGGCCAAGTTCCCATCAAGACCCTGGTTCCCCCACATTTCAAAGGCCTACTGACCTTCTTATCAACACATAACCATGGCTTCAAGTTCTTGCTATTTCTATACCTGAAGTGTGGTGTTGAACCTATTAGTTTTCCCAACTCAGTATCTATTAGTAAGATGTTCCAGTTTTTCTTTATAATCTCTACAATGTTACAATTGTCATTTGTATACCTGGTAGTAAAAGGTACCATATTCATTTTGCTATTAGAAAAGCATTGTGGAGCCTTACTATATGCCCTCTTGGCTTTATAATTTCTATTATTATAAATGACATTAACAGCATCGAAATTGTGTCTATCAGTAAGGTCTTCTATAAGACTCGATGGGTAACCCCTGTCAGTAAACAACTTGTTCAGGATGTTTAGCTGTTTATTTCTTTCAGATATCTCAGCACATAGCCTGATAATCCTATTTTTTTTATTTTTTACTATGTTGGGAAAAATAAACCTAGGGTGCATGCTATTATATTGTAAAATAGCATTTTTCCAACAGGGTTTTCTAAATAACTTAGTAGTAAGAGAATCTTCATTAACCTTCAAAATTGAGACATCTAGGAACTCAATTTTTGTCAGTGAGTAGTCTAAAGTAAATCTTAAAAAATCTGTGGTTGTTTCTAGGTAGATAACCAAGACAGAATATATGTGTGTGAATGAGAGGGAGGATAGAGGAATGGTGAGGATGCAAGGAGTACAGGTGGCGAAGGTGGATGAGTTTAAATACTTGGGATCAGTAGTTCAGAGTAACGGTGAGTGTGGAAGAGAGGTGAAGAAGAGAGTACAGGCAGGATGGAGTGGGTGGAGAAGAGCGTCAGGAGTGATTTGTGACAGACGAGTACCTGTAAGAGTGAAAGGGAAGGTCTACAAGAGGGTAGTGAGAACAGCTATGTTATATGGGTTGGAGACAGTGGCACTGAAAAAAGGCAGGAGTTTGAGCTGGATGTGGCAGAGTTAAAGATGTTAAGATTTGCACTGGGTGTGACAAGGTTGGACAGGATTAGGAATAAGTATACTAGCGGGTCAGCCCAGGTCGGAAGGTTTGGAGACAAAGCCAGAGAAGCAAGATTACATTGGTTTGGACATGTCCTGAGGAGGGATGCTGAGTATATTGGGAAAAAGATGCTAAGGCTGAAGCTACCAGGTAACAGGAAAAGAGGAAGGCCTAAGGTAAGGTTTACGGATGTGGTGAGAGAGGACACGCAGGTGGTTGGTGTGACAGAGCAAGATGCAGAGGACAGGAAGAAATGGAAACAGGTGATCCACTGTGGCGACCCCTAACGGGAACAGCCGAAACATTATGATGATTTGTCATCCTAATATTTGAACTGCAGTGCCTGGACTCGCTGCCCATCCTGTGCAAAAAAATGGCTCATTCTCTGACTCACTTTAAAGTTAACAAAACTGCTGTCTTCTTCCTATCTTAGGGTAAAATAACTTTCTTCATACTTGGCCTTGGACCTTTATTTCCATATCACTGTCAGAAGTTAAAACTACACAACTAGGATAAAACCAAATATTAACAGTAAAGTCACTAGAGTTCCTTTTTTAACCCAATTTTGGATGTTTACTTTTTATGGCTGAATGACTCTTCCCACTGTATATTTTTATTGCTTTGGTTTTAGCTGATCAGTCTACCTAACAAGAGTAGATATATATTATATTAAATAAACTGATGTTGCAGTATCAGATTTTTATATAACTTCTATGTCAAACGAGTTATCTTACTGTCTAATATTTCTTGTTTGCATACAAAAGTTTAACTTTTACTTCATTAATTCATTTTCTGTTCTATAGCAGAATGTTAAAAATTTCCACAGTGATGCTGAAAACAAACTGATGACTTTAATAAGAAGTAATAGTGGAGGTTTAGCAAGAGACTGTGCTACAGAGCAACATACACCACAAAAGGTAGATACGGTACTGAAGAACAACTCCATGGTAAGTTAGCTCTTATTTCACATAAGAATTATTCAGATACTAAGCATGGTAAAGCAGATCACTCTTCATTATTTTTTCTCTGTCCTTTAAACCCTTTAAGAGGCTGGTCCCTTGTTTAAGATTTCACTTAGCAGACGATATCCCTTCCTGTATGGCCAACCACCTTATTCATGTGCGCTAATACTATCACTGCCCCTAACCCCAACCTTGCACCTTACCTTCCAAAAACACTTTCTCTAACAGTGCCACTATTCAGGCAGTTTGTCTGATGGAATTGTTAGGCTTTGAAGCTTTTTCTTTGTTTTTATTTAAACTGAATGCAAAACGTGACTGGTTGCCTTTCGAGATGAGTTTAATGTGAGTTGTGGATGGTCTCTGGTTTTTGTTGGTATTGCGAGCTCTGGAATTTTAGTTGTCAGGATTATTGGGTATCTGTATTTTTTTTTTTTTAAGGTTTTACCATTAAGTATTTTTTATGTTTAAATTGGTGACTATATTCTGCTTAAAACAGAGAGGGGAGGCAATGTTGGCAAGAATACACAAATCTTACTTTGGTATTGCAAAGTATGTGAAAGAGCCTGTGACGTATTGCTGTCCTGACCAGGAATGTCAGTGCAAAACAGAGGGCAAGGTATTCAGAACTGTACTTTGTTGAATGCTTATCACAATAATCCAAGGGTTGATGCGACTTATTCACTTGCATGAATGCCATAGAGTTGAAACAAATTTGCTTTTCATTATCAAGACTGTATTATTTGATCAGTGTTGACTGTTGCTCAACGTCTCTTGAGGTAATGAAGCTAACAGTTGCTGTTAAGCAAAGGAGTGATTAGTGCACTGAAAGTTATATTTTGAAATCTTGGAATTCCATATGTGATACTAGTAGATAATGGGACACGTTATGGGATTCAAGAGATTTTCAGTAAAGTGGGGAATTCCAGCATGAGACCTCTGATCCTAACTACTCAGTCAAATGGCCAAGTTCCTCCTACCAATACAAATACCTCCTACCACTCCTATTATCATGTAATCTACCCCTCTCCTACTCTGCCCACTAGACTGAATCTTCACAACTTCAGAGACACAGTTCACATCTCCCGGGATCATTTCTACCTCACTTAATTTCTCTTTCAAATACTTTCACACCCATAGCTCTTCCCATTACCTCTATAAACAGTATAGACTTTTGTCCAAAATAAAGTCCATTACACTCCACTGCCTCACACATCAAACTCCAATCTGTCATACACCCAGACCCTGTACACCCCACTACCTACCTCAAACCCTCTTCATTTTCGATTCAGTTACTGATATCTCAATTCCACCACTACATAGACACATGTCTGACCTACTTTGTGATACATTTAACCTCAGAAGCCTCCTAAATAAAGTTCATGAGTTCCATGCTGCCATTGCCCTGTACTCTCCAGACATAGCCATAATCACTGAAACCTGTCTCAAGCCACATATAAAAACTGTAGAATTACTTCCTCCTGATTATAGTATCATTAGAAAGGACAGATTATCCAAACGTGGTGGTGGCATTGCTATAATGTTTCAAGACAACCTCAGTTTAGTACATCTCAATACCTCTCCACCTCACCTCCCTTCAGCTGAAATCTTAACAACATGTCTAGATAATAACACCCAAAAATCCATTTTCTTTATAGCCATCTACCTCCTCCTGCTAATAACCTCACACACATTGAAAAGATCCTGGAATGGGCCGCCTCCTCTTTTTGTCAAGAAATTATTATACTTGGTGACTTTAACCTTGACTGGCTTACCTGTTCTTCAATCTCTCCCACCACCTTCATTAACTTATTTGCCTTTACTCAATATATTTATTACCCCACACACATAGACAAGGTCACCAACTGGCATTCTATACTTGACTGGGTTCTAACAAACAAATCTAACAATAGTTATGTTACTGGTTGTCTCCCAGATTCCCTAAGTGATCACTACCCAACCTATCTTATCAGAAAAAGTACACATATTAACAACAATATGATATTTCGCTATGTACGTAATAAGAAGCAGTTTCCCCACTATATTCAGCACACTTTTACAAGAATATGACTAGTCACCTCTGAAAGCACTTCAATTGGATCTCGCAGTACAGTACTTCAGTAATGCTTTCCTGCAGGTACTTAACCTTGCCCAGTCATGAAAATTCATGCTAAATCCAAACTACCACCTTATTTATCTAAAGAAACTATTCTTCTACTTAAGCAAAGAGACAAAGCCTGAACTCTTTATCACAAAAACAAAACCAATTATGCCTCTTATCAACATCTTAGAAATCGTCAAAAAGCAAACTAAACAAGACAAAAAAACTACTTTCAAACATGTCAGCTGAGATACCAAAATAACCCCCAAAGATTCTGGCAAACAATTAACCTCCTTCTTAATCCCAAGAAAATTGCCACACCATCCCCAACAACTAACCACCCTACAGACTGTATAGCTACTCAATTCAGTACTCACTTTATTACCTCAATAACCTCATTACTTAATACCAACAATTCTCCACTCTCATACCCCATTCTTGTCTCAACACTCCTCCTTTCTCTATTAAACCAATCCAAACCAGTTATATACAAAATCTCCTAAGTAAAATAAACCCTGCACTCTTGCTGCTGATCAGTTAGGTGAATTTCTAAAACTTGGCTGCTTCATCCATCTCTTATCCTGTATTTACACTAATTAACCGCTCTATCTCTAAACACTACGTTCCCCTCTTCTGGAAAATATCCCATGTCATATCCCTTCACAAAGGAGGTTCATCCACTGATCTTTCCAACTATAGACCCATAGCCATCCTTTCCCCACTAGCCAAAATCTTAGAAAAATGTTTACATAAACAAACATTTGACTGCCTCCTTAAGAACAGCCTTTTATCTGATGCTCAGCATAGCTTTCGCCCCAAACATAGTACTAATGATGTTGTAATAAGTGTTACCAATAACGTAAATCACCTCAAAAACAAAAACCTATTTGTCTCTGCCACCTTCCTTGATATGTCAAACGTTTTTGACACAGTGTCTCATCAATTACTTCTCAACAAACTTGCCACTTTCAGTTTCAGTACTGAAACCTTATGCTGGTTTCACAGTTATCTCTGTAACCGTAAACAAGCCACCTTTTGGGATAATACTCTCCCTTACTACCTGTTACTGTTGGTGTCACACAAGATTCTATTCTTGGCCCACTTCTTTTCATTGTTTTTACTAATGATCTTTGTTCCGCAGCTAATCCCACCTCAATCATTCAGTATGCAGATGATTCATCCCTTATGTGCTCCACTCCCAAGATAAAACTCAGAACGCCCTGCACAGTATTGAAAAATACTTAACAGACCATCAACTAATTTTAAATCCTAACAAAATCCAAGCTGCTTATTTATTTTATTTTACATTTGTTAACCGGGGGTGTATGACTGAGCTGTAAAGGCCCTCTTTCAGCAGAGGCCCTGGGAGAAAAGCTCCACACAGAAAAATAATTACAGATACATTTAGATATTTAGACATGATCAGTATACACACAAATTACAATAGACATGTTTTTACAGTGGTATGCAGCACATCAGTGGTTACAGTGGAGAAAGAAACAAGAAAACATTAATTTAAAAATAAAGGTAATAGATTTGAGGTGTACAGCTGAAATTTGGAACATAGGTAGAATACATACATAGTACATAGGTACAATACACACATTGTATGTCTTGTATGGTCTTTTCCAGTTCCTCCAATAAAAATATAATCAAGCTCCTTTTTCTATCTGTTCATCCAGTGGCACAATAATTGAACCTGTAGAACTACCTGAAGTTTGATAAAAACATAGCATTAACAGTTAAAAAAATCCATATAAAACTTGGTGCTCTTTATAGCGCTAAACTATATCTGACCAGTCATGCCAAACTTACCACAGCCAGGACTCATCTTCTATCTATGCTGCTTTACTGTTCACAAATTTTTACTAACCTTCGTAAATCAGACTTAACCTTGAATCTTGCTATAATAAAATTGCTAAATTTGCGGCAAACCTTCCACATAGATCACAACATTGTACTGCTCTACAACATCTCAACTGGATTGAACTCCCTAACTTACTCTTAATCAGTTAATAGTTGTGCACTCTGTTATCCATAAACCAGACCACTGTCCAGCCCTATCTGACCTTGTTCAACCCTATAATAATCTTACCTTACTCGGGTCAGCAGATAAATTACTCCTCAAAGTTATCAAATCTCATAACTTTCATGGCAATTCACTATATAACCACTCAATGTCCAAAGCTTGGAATTCACTTCCACAGTATATTCTATCCATTCCTGATACTCAGAACTTCAAACAGTTCCTACTAAAATGCTACTCAAATCACTGGTTATGTTCCTGCACTACTTCTGGCTACGTTATCGCCACCCTCCTCTTCTCTCCTGTTATTTTCCATGCTTTTCTACTATGACTGGTTAACCTATGAATGACATCATAATTCAGTTCTATATTTTCATTTTTTCACACTTATACAGTCAAGTCTCATCTGTATGGTCTTTTCCAGTTCCTCCAATAAAAATATAATCAAGCTCCTTTTTCTATCTGTTCATCCAGTGGCACAATAATTGAACCTGTAGAACTACCTGAAGTTTGATAAAAACATAGCATTAACAGTTAAAAAAATCCATATAAAACTTGGTGCTCTTTATAGCGCTAAACTATATCTGACCAGTCATGCCAAACTTACCACAGCCAGGACTCATCTTCTATCTATGCTGCTTTACTGTTCACAAATTTTTACTAACCTTCGTAAATCAGACTTAACCTTGAATCTTGCTATAATAAAATTGCTAAATTTGCGGCAAACCTTCCACATAGATCACAACATTGTACTGCTCTACAACATCTCAACTGGATTGAACTCCCTAACTTACTCTTAATCAGTTAATAGTTGTGCACTCTGTTATCCATGAACCAGACCACTGTCCAGCCCTATCTGACCTTGTTCAACCCTATAATAATCTTACCTTACTCGGGTCAGCAGATAAATTACTCCTCAAAGTTATCAAATCTCATAACTTTCATGGCAATTCACTATATAACCACTCAATGTCCAAAGCTTGGAATTCACTTCCACAGTATATTCTATCCATTCCTGATACTCAGAACTTCAAACAGTTCCTACTAAAATGCTACTCAAATCACTGGTTATGTTCCTGCACTTCTTCTGGCTACGTTATCGCCACCCTCCTCTTCTCTCCTGTTATTTTCCATGCTTTTCTACTATGACTGGTTAACCTATGAATGACATCATAATTCAGTTCTATATTTTCATTTTTTCACACTTATACAGTCAAGTCTCATCTGCATGAAATTTTAACTGTAATGCATTCATATGTACTTTTTGGCTTGTCAAATCTGTACCGTGTTTATTTTATCAACATTTGTAACTTTTACTTATTTGTAAAATGTGTGTATTTTTTTTTGTCTTAACTTTTAAACTTTGCTTGGGAGCTTTTCTCCCCGGGTCTCTGCCAAAAACGGGCTACTTGCCCGTCGGACAGTACCCAGTAATTAAATGTAAATAAATACATAAAATAGTTAAGACAAAAAAGTCTCAAGAAGAACTCGCAGAGAACAAACAGTGACAGTTCATGGACTCGAACTTACCTTTGTTGAAATGAAATACAGAAATACTTAACTGTAAAGGTATCGGTCTATCATGACCTTATTTACTAAGGAGTCATAGGTAAGAGTAGAATTCTTAACATTTACAACTTTACCAATACCTAATAAGCAAATTCATTACATGAGAGTTAAACCTATTCTAGAGAAAAGTTTTACTGTGATTAGTATGTAAGATATCTGTTTTCATTAAAAGAAGGTGACAGGGAAATAATACATTAGGATATCCCATAAGGAAACAGCCAGGTGCTTTTTTTTCCCCTTTGGCATCCTCTTGTGACATTGACAAACTCCGCTCAAGCTCCTATCTCTGATGTGAATTCTGTAGATTTCATTGCCACCATTAAGACATTAACGTCTCCTCTGAGCTCAAGCATTTAGGCAATGATTTTTGGGTGTTTTGGCAGTGCCACTACTTTCAGATCAGCACAGTTGAGCTATTTTGATTTTGAGATTCTGTATTTGATTAGTTGAGCTTCTTGTAGAGTTGCAGTACCTTTTTCCCCCCTTCCTGTCACGTCTTTCGAACAAAGGCATGCATTTTCTGTTTTCTCCCTTGAATAGGGTTTGGTACGTCATGTAGGATTTGGAGTATTTTAATTTATTTTGTATGGAGAGAAAAGCCAACCATTTCTATGGAGAAAGTAGCCAACCAGTGCTTTAGGAAGTGCAAGAGGTGTAAGCATAAATTCCCCGTTGCAAGATTTGCATGACTTTTGTTTAATTTGTTCGGGAATGTCGCTTCTCAAAAGAACTCCCTGTGTTTGTAAGGGATTCAACACCAGGACCTTGGGAGTTTACAACAAAATAGTTGTTTAAGGGGATTATCCCTGCTGATTTGATGTTTGGGGGCTTGGCAGCACATACACCTGACAAGAAGTAAGAAAAAAGGGGGGGGGGCAGCAGATGAGCCTTTCTTATTGACGAAATTCTCTGCAGCTAGGACTCCGTGGTTGGCCTCCCTGCCTCAAGTTAGTACACCTCCACTGACTTTAGTTCCCCTAGGTCTCAGTCTGTTATACCACGTTATCACCAAGACTCTCCCCACCTCAGCACCAGAAGTCTTCTGACACCAAGGAGGATTCTACTTCTCAGCATGTAGCTGGTAGTTTCTCTTCAGAAAAAGTTTTCTTAACTGGTTTCTTCTAGACAGCCTCCTACTATTGCAGTACATTCTCCTTTGTCTGTCAGGAGCCCACTTAGCTTGATTGGGAGCATATGATGTTGACTCTTGTCAAGGCCCAGATTCATTACAGCTTAACCTTAGCCCTGACAGTTTCTACTGAGGACTAAGGTTTGACCCAGGCTCCACCACTGGCTTTTCCTCCTCTGGGCCCTGTTTTGGCATCATCAGTGCTTGTATCGTCTCCCAACAGCAGTGCCGGCATCCTCAACACAGATTTATTGACTTCTCCGCCAACTGCTTCAGCACTAGTAACCTCAACACAAGTCTCCTCGGCAATGTTACTGGATTATTTGGCATCGGTAATGAACTTTTTCCTTCGGGTTATTCTCCATGTCTGAGAGTTTGGCACTTGACTACTCAGGACAGAAGTTCTCTGACATGGTTTCAGCCCCAGATGTTTTTGCACCGACAGTGGATCCCAGCTTGGTTCCTCCGAGACAAGCCATTTTTGCATCAGCACTGATTTCAACAGGCCCATGTATTTCATTGAACTACCCCTAGATGCTCATATTGATCACTGCTATAGCAGCATTAGAGATGTGGATTATATCCTGCCAAGGATACAACTACCAGCTTGCCGCCAAACCATCATGTCACCTTCTACATGCTCAAACCAGTAGGTAGCTCAAGCTGAACTGCTTAAAAAGACAGTTTTAAGAGACAAGCACTTCAGAGATTTCCTAACTCCAAATAGAATACTCCTGTGCAGGCTTCTGAGGATTAATGGTCAGCTTGTGCTGTTCCATTCCTGGGTACATAAGTTCCCTTTGGGGGAAAAACCTTTCATATAGCCACTATGGAGTTGGGGTTAGCTAGGTCTTCATGCTACTGATTCTTCTTAGAAGGTGGTTTCTGGTAAAAGAGAAAAGGGATGCTTGTTTTTCCTGAAGGGAGTCCAGATTTTTAATCTGGACAGGAAGATGAAGGGAGAGAGATCAGATTTCACATTTCAGATTCAGAGGAGAGCGTGTTATCTGATTCTCTCTGTAGGGATTTTTCTTTCTCCGAGAGTTTCCAGATTTTGCCAGTATTTTTAGTGGGAGAATACTTAGATTTCTCAGGCCCTCAAGGGAAAAAATGTGAGCTGTTACAAATAGAATTTCCAAAACTTTGTCCCATTCCCAAAGTACTGTCAGAATTGGAGGAAGTGTAACTGCCTACAATTTTTCTGATAGCATGCTGCTGCTAAAAAAAGCAGATTGTATAAAGTTCCTCAGACTTTTAAGTTTTTATACACTGTTCTCAAAACTGACCCAGCAGCTATAGCTTTAGTTAATCCTACTTCTGCTGCAAATGTAGTTAATTTCAGTAGTACACTTTCTGACAATAATGGGAAACTAACAGAGAAGTAGAAGAAATCTTCTGCAACTATGATTTTCAGAATTCAAATTGTCATACTCATGTTATAGTTTTTTTCCTAATTGTGAAAGTATGAGGGATGCTTTGTCTGCAGTTTCTTGTGAGGCAACATTTGCTTTGACTGGTTTAGTTTCTTCCATCTTGTGTGTTTGACTGTTGATAGTTCTTCCAGGACTGTAGCCACTGGTACCTTTTAGAGGAGGTTGGCCTGGCTGCATCCTCAGAACCTCCTAGAAGATGTGAACAGTGACATTTTAAATTCTCCTTTGGATCGAAATTAATCTTTTTGTCCCTCTACTGCGGGGCTTATCGAAAAGTGTGATGAGAAGGTTAAGCTGATACAGGGAATCTCTCATATGTTTCAACCCTTTTCCAAAACTTGCAAGGAATTCTGTATCTCTTTCATAGGTTCATAGGTTCATACTAGGCTATCTGCCCTAGGGCATTTATAAGCCTAGCCAGAATGTGTTTGGCTTTCGCCACCCATTTTTAATTTATTTTGCTATGCCCTTTTTCGAGGTTAGTATACTGTGCCTCTGTCTAACAGTGACACAGAAGTGATACCCGGGGTAAACCTACGATCTCCCATCCACTCATCAAGATTCCTCTTGAAGAGAGTCAATGAGGGACTCTGCCTAACCTGGACTGGGATTTTATTCCAGAGTGAAGGGAGCCTCTGGGTTATGAATCTGTCCCGCCAGCATGTCCTATTTATTTCGGTGCTGAGGTTCAAGTTTCTCGAGCGCGTAGCTCGATGGGATTTGGATTTTCTGAGGTGCAGCATGTCCATTAATTCCGGGTTGGACATGGCTTTATACGTCAGGCACAGATAGCCTCTGAACAGGCGGTATGCCACTGAGTAGAGCTGGAGTTTCATTAACCGGGCAGCATATGGCATCTGTTTGAGCCCTTTGATCCTCTTGGTGAGGTACTTTTGGGGTCTTTCCAGTTGCTGCAGGTGTCTGGTAAGGTACATCCCAAAAGGGGCATTGTACTCAATTATGGGCCTAATGAGGGATGAGTAAAGAGGCACGATGACCTCCCCTGATCTAGATGTGAATCCCTTCATGATTAGGTGGGCTATATAAAATGTTTTTCTAACCACTTTGGCCATGTGGTTGTCAAATGAGAGATAGCTATCAACTTGGGTCCTCAGGTCCCTAATTACTTCTTCTGTACTTAATGGATTACCACCTATGTGGTAATTTGTGGGCACTTTGTTTTTGCCAAAGGGGATGACTATACACTTTTTGGCATTTAGCTTGAGGCCATGGCTCTGGCACCAGTTGTCTGTTTCTATGAGGCCCTTTTGGAGGATGCTTGTGTCGGCTGGAGAGTCGATTATGGTGCCCAGTTTGCAGTCATCTGCGAACCTGGTCAGCCACAGTCCTTCCGTGTTGGCCTGTACCTCCGAGAAATATATACCGAACAAGAGAGGTCCCAGGACTGAGCCTTGTGGGACACCACTTGTAACTGGTTTGGAGTCTGACATGGCTCCAGCAATTCTAACCATGTGGGTTCTGTCCTTGAGCCAGTTTGCAATCCATCTAGTGACATAGGGGTTTATATTTAAGCTGGTGAGCTTATCTATAATGCCCGAGTGGGGTATTGTATCGAAGGCTTTTGCGAGGTCCAGGTAGGCTGTGTGGACCACCTTCCCCTCGTCAATGGCCTTGGTGACTGTTTCAAAGAAATCAACCAGGTTTAAGAGGCAGGATCTGCCCTTAACAAAGCCGAACTGGGTAGGATCCAGTGTTTGTAGGTCCCCAGTATCTTTATTTATGAGGTCCATGATGATCCTTTCCATAGCTTTGCAGACCAAGCTAGTCAGGCTTATGGGGCGATAGTTTCCAGGATCCGTTGAGGCATCACCTTTATGGAGAGGGACCACTGTTGCTGTACGCCACTCTTTGGGCACATATCCTGTAGTAAGGCTGAGATTGAACAGTAGTTTTATGTTTGGGTTTAGCTCTTCTTGGAGTTCATGTAGGATGCAGCCCGGGACACCATCTGGTCCCATTGATGCTGTGTTTTTTGCTTTGGAGAGGGCGGCTCTTACCTGTGCATCTGAGATGTCAGGGGGCAGCACTCTGCTGGGATAGATATTTGACCTTTTGGTGGGGGGGGGAGTTTGCGCTGAACCTGTCAGCTAGGATGTTGGCAATGTCTGTGGCTTTGGTGTATTTTTTGTCATTTTGGACTAATTTTGAGCATATCTGGGAATTACCACCCAGGTTCCTAACATAACTAAAGAAAGCCTTGTGATTATCCTTAGTGTCCTGTGCAATGTTTCTCTCAAAGCTGGCCTTAGACAATTTTATGTGTGCCCGTAGTTTTTTGCTAATACTGATCAGTGATGCCTTCCCTTTTTGGGATTTTGCTCCATCATTTAGTAGCTTCCTCCTTCTATTGTATAGTTTGTTTATGGCTGGGGTCCACCAGACAGGACGTCTGCCTTTGGAGGATTGGGTCTTGGTTTTATTTGGGATCGCATGATCCATGCATTCCTGAAGGTGTTCATAGAATGCGTTTATAAAGGATTCTACGGTCTGGACCGTATTTTCCAAGCCCGGGGGCTTTGAAGGATTCCACCTCAGTTTTGAGGAGTGTGAAATTTGCTTTAGAGAAGTTTTTCACTGTGGTTTTCTGGGCAGGGGGTGGGGTCGGGATGTGAATGTCCAGTGAGATTAGTTTATGGTCTGATCTTACCAGTGAGGGATACACTTCTGGTCTGGAGCATAGAGTCCCCATGTTGGTGATGATCAGGTCCAGTATGTTTTCCCCTCTTGTGGGAGTGGTAACAAGTTGTTCCATAGCATTTGAGTTTATAAATTCTAGGAACCTTTGGGCTAGGGTGTTGGAGCTAGAGTAATGCTCCCAGTGTATGTTTGGGTAGTTGAAGTCGCCCAATATAATGGTGTTTGGAGAGACCTTCATATTTTCCAGTGTTCTCAGGAAGGCCAAGTGGGGTTCCTGGGTTTGGGAGGGTGGTCTGTAGCAGGCTATAAACTGGAAGGCAGTTTTACCCACTGTTAGTTGCACATGGATAGTCTCTGATGCTTCGTGCTTTGCCACCAACCTGGAGGTGTTGGTATCTTTGAATATCGATACTCCCCCTCCTTTTGTGGTTCGGTCCAAGTTTTGGAGCCAAAAAAGCATGGTATGAGGTATAACCTGGTAGTGCTGGGGTGCTCTCGGGAGCTCTCGGGAGCCCTGAACCAGGTTTCTGTTACTGCACAGATATCGATGTTCTCCATGCTAAGGAGAGTTTCGAGTGCGTGCATCTTGAGGATTAGACTTCTGGCGTTGAGTAGCATTACTCTTAGTTTCTTATCCCTTGTGATACCTATGGAGGTGGGTTTGTCTTTTGAGCCTTGCCTAAAAAAGGCACTATGGGGGTAGCAAGAGCCTTTGCCAATATCCAAAAGCTCAGGGGTGACAGGTGCAAGCCGTCCCTAGCGAAGCATCGTGACTTGTCGAGCATATCATCCCAAGCTGACAGGCATTGGATCCCCTTTGAATGACACCAGTACTTAAGCCAATTGTTGAAATTGATCATCTTGTCTTCATATTGTGGCATCATTCTTGGTGAGGGTAAGATGCTACTCAAGGTCAGGGTCATACCGGCCTGGGCTACATGCTCAGAGAGCTCCTTTATGTCTCTTTTCATGTAGTCCAGGGAGGTACGTCTCAGGTCATTCACACCAGCATGGACAATGACTGAGTCATATTTGTACTTGCCTTGGAGTGACCTGAGTGCTTTTGTTATGTGGCGGATCCTAGCGCCCGACAGGCTGCTCACCGTGACCCTCTCCTTGTTCAGCCTGGTGAGCGGGATGTCAGTGTGCCTGACGATAGAGTCACCTATTACAAGTGTATCAGGTGTGTTGTTTAGTCTTAAGGGCTGTGACTGTTTGGCACACTGGCTTTGTGAGATATGTGTTGCACGTGTTTTGTTTTGGGGTAGCGGCTGCTTGGGTGTCTGCTTTGGAGGTCTCTGCTGCTTTGGCAGATCTTTATTTAGAGCCTCCGAGTATGTTTTTATGTGATTATGTGTTTGGTTTGCTGTCGTGGCAGGTTTATGTGAGACTGGAATTGTAGTGAGTGTGGTTTCCTTCTCCTCCTGACTGGTTATGCCAGTACTGAGTTGAGAGAGCTTAGCCTCCAGTTTGGCTATATGGTTGCATCTCTCACATGTGTTGGAATTTGTTGGGAGGAGGAGAGGGTTGTCTGTGTACATGAGGCAGTTGTAACATTGCCTCAAGATTCCCAGATTCACCAGCTGGACCGGAGAGGAGATTGACAACTGACCTTTGGACATGCTAGAATAATATTAGGAATTCCTTAATAATTGAAAACCAGGTCCAGTGGGGAGTGAGGGTGTAGTGCTTTTAATTTTTAGTGCTGACTTATATAATTGCTTTAGTGAACAAGTGCCAGGTAACTTAAGTGCAATGTGTTACAGGTAACTTAAATGCAAAAACGACAAACAGTAACTTTCTTTCAAGTGAAACAAGGAAATAAGTACAGTAAGCAATGCAGATATCACTAGTGATCCACAGAAGCGCTGAGAAGCTGCGTATTAGGTGGAATTAGCGTTCCAGGGAAATAAGCAAACAAACAACAAGCATATAAACAAAGCTAGATTCAGCAGGCCTGGATCTAGTCTATGCTACAGCAAACAAGGTGTACCAATTTCAGTAAGATACAGTTCATATATTCAGGTACTGTAAACCTTTAACCAGAAATTCCCAGCTCAGAAGGGCAGAGTCCAGCCTCTTCTCCCACAAGAGTGCAGACCACAAACCTTCTTAATGTAAAATAACTGGCCTGAAGCCCAAGTGCTTAAACCAGAACTAATACACTTTAAGAATAACAGACACTGGGCTCTCAATCAGCAGTTCCCAACTTAGAAGGATGAAAGCTACCTGTCCTGCCACCACAGTGCATGCCACAAACCTTCCTAATGTAAAACAACTGGTCTGAAGCCCAAGTGCTTAATCCAAAAGACTTAGAATGATAGCTACACTTTAATCAAGTTACTACCAAGCAGTAATAAATACAATTGAATACTTTAGAGAATGCCTGGATTAGTGCTCAAGTTACACAAACAAAGCTAGATCCAGCAGGCCCGAATCCAGTCTGTCACAGCAAACAAGGCGCACCAACTTCAGTAAGAAGCAGTTCAGATATGCATGCACTATCAGCCTTCAACCAGAAATTCCCAGCTCGGAAGGGCAGAGTCCAGCCTCTCCTTCCACAAGAGTGCAGACCACGAACCTTCTTAATGTAAAATAACTGGCCTGAAAGCCCAAGTGCTTAAACCAGAATTAATACACTTTTAGAATAACAGACACTGAGCCCTCAATCAGCAGTTCCCAACCTAGAAGGATGTAAGCTACCTGTTCTGCCACTACAGTGCAGACCACAAACCCTCTCGGTGCAAAACAACTGGTCCGAAGCCCAAGTGTTTAAACCAAAAGGCGTAGAATGAGTTACACCAAGCAGTAATAAATACAATTGAGTACTTTTAAGATGATGCAAAAGTAAAAAAAGGAAGGTAGAAACACAATTACAGTAAAAGCAGATTAAATTTTTTTTTTTTTTTTTCTGAACAAGTGCTGAGATCAAAGAAACAGATTTGAGTGCTGAAACTAGAAAACTGGCTAGTTATAAGAAAAAAAAAACTAAGCTAGAAGGCTTCCCTCCAACACAGAAGGGCTTGGGGGCTCAGAAGCCTACAAATAGTCTACACCACTTAACAGGAAAGGCAGGAAACCAGCTTAAATTTTTTTTTTCTATTTCCCCGATGCTCTCTTTGTACACAGTAGGAGTGCCTGAAATCAGAATATGATCTCACTGCACTCAGTTGAGTGAGCAAATGAGATGGGCCCAGAAGGAGTATCCAAACACAAATTTACAAGAGGGGCGTGCAGTTGCAAGGCCACTAAGATTAACACCAAAACAAAAACAGGGAGGGTGGGTGAGACTAACTGAAGAGCAGAGTGAAAACTTCCAGTTCAGTTAATATTCCTTCCACACAGTTAAAATCGATTTAAATACTGTATTTTTTTTTTAAAAAAAGAGCAGATAAAGGTACTTAAATTCTCTTATACGTCCAGTTGAATATAGCAAGTTTTTAGCCGGCCAAAGCTGAGGTTTTTAAGCAGAAAATATTTCACACTGTACCACTTAAATAGGCAAGGACAGGAAATCAAAGAATGTGACTGCCCCCACACCTGTAATTACTAGCAAATAACAAAATTCAGCAAACACTGACTAACTTCCAGTTCAGCTAATATTCCTTCCACACAGTTAAAATCAATTTAAATACTGTATTTTTTGGAAAAAAAGAGCAGATAAAGGTACTTAAATTCTCTTATACGTCCAGTTGAATATAGCAAGTTCTTAGCCGGCCAAAGCTGAGGTTTTTAAGCTCCAGTTTTGGCGAGAAACAAAAAAACAGTTTCAGCAAAATGCTGGCAAACAGACATTTAAGAAGCAATGGCAAGGGGGTTTCAAAATAAGGAAGGAATCTCCCAAAACAAAGTACAGTCCAACAATTCAGAATGACTAGTGGATCATGTCCATCACCCACCCATCTTGGCAGTCTGTTTTCCCTTCCAGAAAGTCTGAATCTCCACTACTATCTTTGACAACCGATTGTTTCAGACAAATGAGTTCTGAAGATCATTTGTCAAGGTTACAGATGGTAGTGGGAGGAAATTCCTCATTTTCAGAGGTAATTCCTCATCCACCAGACAAGACTCCTCTTTTTACCCCCTGTACTTCAACATCTGTTGTCTCTGGAGTACGAAAGCCATTTCCTCCTTTCCAGTTTAAAAAATTATTTTTAATCAGTGTAGTTTTGGTGCCAAAGAAAGAAAATTCCTGGAGACCGTTTCTGGATCTTTCTTTCCTAAAACCATTTGTGATAGTGCCCAAGTTCAAAATGCTGCTACTTCACAACCTGTTACCTGTTTTTTTTCATTTAAATATTCTAGTAGCACTATATTCATTGAGATTTCATGCATTTCTTAAGATTTTGTGAGTCTAGATCACATTATCAGTTCTCAGCCTTGCCCTTTTGAATATTCACTGCACCAAATGTGCTCACAAATTGTTTCCAGTTATAGCTAGTTGCAGGCTACAGGGTATCCACATTTTTTTCATATTTGGACAACTTGCTTATCTTTGCAGAGTCTTTTCAAAGAGTCAGGAATGTCTCAGTGGGGAGAGAGAGATCTTACCCAAGCTGGGATTCCAAGAGAACATTCAACAGTCTTTGACTTCATCACAAAAATTGTGCTTCTAGAAATTCTGCTAGACAGCTCAGTAAAAAGTTTTTTTTTTCCACCCAAAAAATAAATGTAGATCTATTTCTAGGGTTTTCCACTCTGACTTCAGTCCCTGTGATGGAATACCTCAATTCTGGTTTCATGGCCACTATGATTGTCATGATAACCTCTTTCAAAAACTCCACATGAGAGAGATGCAGTGGTATCCAAAGTCTATCTGGTCCCAACACCAACACCCAGTGTTTTTTCAAATCCCAGTGTTTGGGATTTGCCAGAAGAGAAACCACTTGTTGGAGACAGCAAATATACATAAATTCAGGTCTCACATTCTCTTTCCTGCTCTAAAGTAGGAGGGATAAAACTTCAAGATGCTTGGGACCAAGGAAAGATGCAAGCTCATAAATATAAAAAGAGATGCTTGCTCTAATCAAGGCCCTCACTCTCAAAAATTATCTTTGGTCCCCTGTACCTCTTCATGTTGTTAGTCATGGTACATCAATAAGCAAGGAGGAATCTGGCCTTACTTTGCAGACTAGCCATGTTAGCTTGGGATATAGCTTTAAAGCACAGTCTCGCTGTACAGGCAACCTGCATCCTGTCAGAGCAAAATCATTGTGGCAGGTGAGCTGAGCAAGACAAAGGCAGGCATTCACAAATGGAAACTATATCAGTGGGTCTGCCAAGATTTGATCCATCTGTGGTAAGTTCCTCAAGTAGACCTCTTTGCCTTCTGTCTGAACAGTCAGCTGGCAAAATTCTTCTCCAGGGTGCCATGCAAGGAGGACTGCAAGATGGATGTGTTTTCCTTTCCTTCAGCAGAAATGTTTCTGTATGATTTTCTGTCTTTTCCACTAATATCCAGGATACTTCTGAAAATTCAGAAAGAATCCTCCAAAATCATTGTGGTGACTCCCTTCTGGCCCAGGCAACAGTCGTTCTCCCTTCTAGAAATGGCCAGGGGCAATTACCACAAACCTAGTCACAGAATGGATCTAATCACGCAAGAACAGGGGTTTTGGATGCAACTTAATTCCCTTTAGGCAATTGTTTACTCAGGACATGTAGGAATTACTGACAGAGACAAGAAAACCTGCTACTAGAAAATAATGTACTAACAAATGGAAAATGTTTTCTAGTTGGTGGCAAGAACATATCCAGTACCTATTCAGGGTTAGTGTTTCTCTGGTTTTACAAAATTTGTATGACTTATTATCCTATGGCCTTTCATACTCCTCCATCCAGGTTCATTTATTAGCCATTCCAGCATGTCTGTCCATGGATCCCCCTCTTTTAATGCATTTTCATATCAGGATGTTTTTGAAAGGGGCTTTGCATAAGAGACCTTCGAGAAAAACAGTGGCTCCTCCTTGGGATCTTAATTTTGTGTTAGAGGAGCTATGACTTATTCCATTTGTACTAGCTCATCTGGTTGACTTGAGGTTCCTAACATAAACTGTTTTACTCTTCTTGCAGAGTTCAGAGCAATATGTATCAGAGTTGCAAGCTGTTATGGTGAGTCAACCCTCTCTCATTTTCCACAGAGAGGGATTCTTTGAGAACTAATTCTTCTTTTATGCCTAAAGTGGTATCCAAGTTTACTTTAAGCATACATATCCATCTCCCTGTTTTTTCCTGAACCAAAACATGAGGAAGAGAGGATACTCCATACCTTGGATGTCCACAGACATCTCTAGTACTATCTTGACAGAATAAAATCTTTCAGATTTTTGAAAATTCTGCTCCAGGATGCCATCCAGTTAATTTCTTGTGAAGGTAAGAAGCGACAGCCTTTGCCTAAACAAACAATTTCTAAATGGTTGTCTCTGGTTATTAACTTTTGTTATTCTTACCACAACAAAACTATTCCAAGCAGGGGCAAGGTTTACTCTACCAGGCACTTGGCTTTATCTCTGTTTTTTTTAGAAAGGGTTGGATTCTAGACGTTTTCTAGAAGCAGCAACTTGGTCCTCTGAACATACGTTTACAAAGCACTACAAGCTTGATTCCTTTTTCTAGGTCTAGATCACGCTTTGCTAGATCCATTCTCCAGGGGCTCCTGGATCCTTCCCCTTCCACCTCCAAAATGTTGTAAACTATGGTAATCTACTCCTATAGCTAAGGCTGCTGCAGCAGTAGGGTTACCACCTGTCCCACTTTGCGAGGGACAGTCCTTCTTTGGGCATTCGTGCCCTGAAAAAAAATTGTAAAAATGGCAAATGTCCTGAGATTTTAGGACAAAATTATTTCCTATATTTTATGTAATAGTTGCATAAAACAGTTATTCTGTATCTAAAATACCTAAATGTTATAAGAAACAGAATAAGCAACTAAAATGTTACAAGAATAAACTTTTATTTAGGCAAAAAAGTTAAGTTCTAACCTTTGTACTGACCGTGGGTATGTGTCGGCCTGTAAAATCTGATGTTTGTACCAAAAATGTCCCACTTTGGCCATTTGAAAAGGTGGCAACCCTATGCAGCAGTGATCAGTATAATGAACATAGTACAGTTGTGCAAATAACCTTACCATAACAGTAGATGTTTGAATGATCACTGCTGCATTAGCCACTCCCTCCTTCCATCTCTCTCTCTCTCTCTTTGAGTATGTTGTGCCATGGTGTGTGTGTGTGTGTGTGTGTGTGTGTGTGTGTGTGTGTGTGTGTGTGTGTGTGTGTGTGTGTGTGTATTTTTACTCCTGTCTGATTCCTCTCAAGGCTCAGCTTCCCTCTCTTGGTTGGTATGAAAGCTCTGAAGGGCTTGGTACTCAAACCTTTGAGTGTGTGGAAAGTGCTCTGAAGCTTTGAAGGCTTGACCGGCTGTTATATCCTTGGCAGAATGTAATCCATATAGCTAAGGCTACTGCAGCAGTGATCATTCGAAAATCTACTGTTATGGTAAGTTTACTAAAAGTGTACTTTTGTACCTATAGCTGCAGCAGTCCCAACTCCACCCCAGGACATCAGTGAATTTGTACACTTGGGCAGAATATTGCATATGTTCTCTCAGGACAAGAAAATGCGTACTCTAGTACTGGTGGGATCTGGTGTTTTCTGTTCTTTATGCACTTCCAATGAAACTCAGGATCCTAGTCGTCCCCCCCCCCCCCCACCAAGAGGAAGTGCAAGAAGAAGAAGCACTTAGTCTCCCCTTGAGATTTGCCAACCGCAGATACATATTTTGATGAAGGGAAGGGTTCCTTCAGTTTAATTTATTCAAGTCTTTTGAGTTTCTAATACCATGACAGGAATGGACCCCATGCCTAACGCAGGATATAATTAAGGTTCATGAAATTAATATTGTTTCAATGTTTGATCTCAGCTGAAAGTGCTTTTTACATCACCCACAATTTATATAGAGTTACATGTATTGGTAATATATCAAAGTATGATTGTGGTCTTTTTTTTTTTTTTTTTTTTTTTTTTTATTAAACCCATTGCTCTTACTACTACTGGAACCATCCAGGTATCTTTCTTCTACATTGCCCTCATTTCTTCCTGCAAATCATGATATTTTATGACTTTGTCTCTCTTTGTAGGTAAGGCACTGCAATCGCTAGGTGTAGCAATTTCAAAGATCAGTGCTGCACTTTTTCTCATCGGCTACTCTATCTGGTATTCTTGCATCTGTTTTTTGTAATGAATGATCCTATGTGATGTACACTTCGCCATTCTCTGTAATGCTTTGTGGTTCATGTTTCCAGTGCTTCTCAGCTACATCTGTATTGTAATGACTGCAATGTAGTACAACAGTCTTGACACATTATTGTACCTTTCAGTGTACAGGCCCCCTGCCATGAGTGTATCACACCCAGCAACAAGATGTGCAATGGTTTTCAATTCTTATCTTTTTTTTTCAGAACCCAGATTTGCTTGTTTCTCCACATGTTCAATGGAATTTGTAAACTAACGTGCCTATTGTCCACTGTCCTGGACTGCCATTATTAACCTTTCATCTTTTGGTTTCAACTTGCCTATCCTTAAGTATTCCTGCATCAAATCCTGATAAGTATGAGGTTGTTCCAAGAGATCCTTGTACTTGCCAGTATCCACATTTTTCCTTTTCACCTGCACCTTCTTATAATCTTTCTTTGTTTTTTCGCATATTCAGTTGTCTTTTTGCCTACTTCTCATTTGTTTCTCATTCACACTTGACACCAGAATACTTCTGCTAAACTAAGCTTAGAGGTCACCTTTAGACACCCTGTCTTCATGTTTAAAAACTTTCACTATGTTTGGATCTGATAAGGTTAGCAGATATGTATGCAGTCCCATGACTGCAAATCTATAATCAATTTCAGGGAGGCCTATACCTCCTTCCGAGCGATGAATATTTACTGTTGGTGTATACTGATTCATCCTTAATCCCAACAAAACCAAACAAATGCTGTTCGCTAACCAATGTTACAAAACAAACTCCCCCCCAACAACATGACTTTACAATCACCTCATCTAATCACACTCTAATCAAACCCACCCCAGAAACAAAGCTACTAGGTATTCTAGATAAGTTAAAATTTGACAAACATATATCTCATGCCATCAAAAAGGGTCCATATTAAATTAGGTTTTATTTTGTAAAGGGAACCTTTCTTAAAATCTTCCAGACAAGCTACTGCCATGACCCACCTACTTCCCACTTTAATCTATGCCTCCCCCATATTTACTAACCTCAAAAAATCAGACTTAAGCCAACTTGAATCATGCTACCATAAGATAGCAAGAGTTGCCGCTAACCTGCCGCTTAGACCCCATCATTGTCTTGCTCTGAAACTACTCGAATGGCTAGAGCTGCCCAGCCTACTAACCCTAAACCAACTTACCATAGGCCATTCCATAGTTTACGTACCTGACAAATGTCCATCCCTACAGGACCTAGTACAAACCACCCCAATAGCACCTCAAAAATATTACTACTCTTAAGTTACAAAATCCAACAACAGCTCTGGAGACACTCTGTAGTCTGACTATGTAAGTAAATCATGGAACTCCACCACTCAGAACATCCTAAACACAGCAAACCCAATGCACTTCAAAAAAACTGCTAAAGGCCCACCTAAATGACAACTGGTTATGCTTCTGCTCCTCACCAGGCTGAACCCATTTCTCCCCTCCTCACCCTCTCTCTTCATATTCTCCCGTTTCACTACATCTCTGTGCTTACTGAATACCTTACTTACTCCCATCCTTACCCTCTCTCCCCCTACTCTCCACTTTTAATATATCTCTTATTTGTTTACTGATCCTATCTAATTATAACAACATTAAGCTTAACAATTTATAGTACCAAACAGGCATATCTGAGACACTGCTCCAATGAATGATTTCTGAATGACACTTGTGTAACTGCCAAAATATGTCACTAAGTGATCCTGTTAGATTTATTACTAACTTGAACTGTGATAATATGTTACTATAAGATTTATTACCATCATTTCTCTGATTGTTTCACTATTGTTTAAAATACTGACTGTTTTGTTGTTGTTATTGTTGTTACTGCTTTTTATCACTTGGAGCTTTTCTCCCCGGGCCTCTACTGAAAATGGACATATATCCAGCTAGACTAGCCCGGTTAACAAATGTAAAATAAAAAATAAATATTATGTGGAGCTTTTCTCCCTGGGCCTCTGCAGAAAATGGCAAACTTGCCCAGTCTAACTTCCCCGGTAAACAAATGTTAAATAAATAAGTAAAATTTGACGAGTGTGAAGCATTTTTCTTGATGTACTTCATGTTTCACTGTTGCAGTCATTACATTTGGGTAATCCTGCTGGCAGGTTGCCCTCAGTCGGCCTGAATTCCAAAGTTCTCGGTCCTGCATCGGCTGCTGTCACCCCTTCCCTGATGTCAGGGGTATAAAAGAAGCAGCTGACGCTATTTTCAACAGTCTTTCTTGCCGTGCGGTGCCCAAAGCAGTTCGCAAGTGCCAGTCGGCCGACTTCTGAGATTTTCGTGTTCGAGTTTCAGATCCGAAGTCTTCAATAAAGCTAAGTACCCTGTTGGGGAAACTTTTTTCTTGCTCCATACCGATGTCAGAAAAAGTAAATAATTGTATTTCTTGTGGAAAGCAGATACCTCATAAGGACTTTAATTCTTACTGTATTCCTTGCCTAGGCCCTGATCACAACGTTTCTGGTTGTCGGTTTTGTGCTAGATTTAACCAACGCACTATTAAGCATCGGTATGACTTTGCTTTAAACTATTTTGGACACCAATTTAATTATCCAGAAATGTCGTCGGATAGCCATCCGACTACCGGTGTTCACAAAAAATGCAAAGAAAAGGAGAGAGACAGACAACCCAGCCCCAAAACTGATGACGAAGCTTCTGCTAAGCCAGTCGCCGGTTCTCAGTGAGGTGCTTTCGCAGCCCCTGACGCCCGCTACTTTAGAGTCGCAGGCCGCTACTGACTCCCACGTGGAGTCGGCCATGCCGCTGGAAATTCAAGGTATTGGAGCCTCGGATACTATTCCTTCAGATGGGTCCAGAGCCGCTGAGCAGGCACCGGCTTCTGAGGGTGTATTCAGACCTAAACATCTTTACATTAAACCGACTTCAGCTTCAAAGGCAAAGACTAAAGCACCTTCTAAAGCAAAGAAACAAACTCAAGAGCCACGTGGACAAGCCTTTATGCCCAAAAAACAGATGCTCAAAATGGCCGAAGACTTGATTACCTTGATCAGGGGTTCCCATCCCCATCCTGATAAGAGGCCTAGGCAAGAGACTGACTATGAATCTTCAGATCAGGTTTTTATTTCTTCTAATTCCTCTTTTGATCAGGAATATTCTCTTCCTCCCATGAGGATTCTGATGCTGAAGAATCTATACCTTCAGCTTCTGCTCCAGAGGACTATTCTTTTGGGGAAACCTTGCATACCATGAGGTAGCATTTACTCTGGGAGAACCAAGATTTTCAGAATCTAAAAAGAGGCTCAGCGATTTCTTTTTACTACATCAACACAGGCCACTAGTCATTCCACCTGTGTTAGACATTGTAGATGATGTGTTTTCGGAGTCTAGTCTTACCCCTGACTCCTTACCTCCCGCTCCTGTTAAGCCTGACAGATATTACAGGGTTCCTGACTCTCATAAATTCTTTTTCAAAAACCCTGCTGCAGACCCAGAAACTATTTCACAGGGTCCCAAGGGAGTTAAGGCTTCCGCTGCAAAAAACCCTACTCCCTCTGACAGAGATTCTAGGGCACTGGATAGATGGGGAAAAAGGTTTACACATCTGCTACCTTGGCTATAAGGGCCTTAAACTGTCAGTTTCATATGCTCAAATATCAGCAACATGTCAAGGCATTGCTTAAACAGAAAATGTTGTTAAACTGTGAATGTGCAGAAAACAAGGAAATGCAGCATTTATTGCATGCAGCTGAACAAGTTGGAAAGCATACTTTGCAATGTGGTTTTGATTCTTTGGAGGCCTCCTGCAGGACTGCAGTTATGGGTTCTGTTATTAGGAGGCATGTTTGGTTAAAGGAACAAAATCTGCCTGATCATGTCAAAGTTAAATTATTATATGCACCTTTACAGCATGATACTTTGTTTGGTGTTAAGGCAGAAGAGGTGTTCAAGAAAATGGAGTACAAAGATAAATCTATGCAAGCTGTCAAAGATTTTTTTTTTACAAGTACAGCCACCTAGGTTTAGTAGACACTGGCCTACAAAGAATTGGACCTTTCCTGTGTCAGACAGACCTCAAAGGGGGCAGATCCCGACGCCCTAGGGGCAGATCCCAGGCGCAAGGTTCATACAGGTCACAGTAGTGGGGTGCTTCTACCTCCAAAGTTGGAGAAGACATATCACAACCATACAGGAAACAGTCCCAATGACTTCCCCCCTGCCTGCACCAAGCACTTATCTTCTGGCACCCTTAGGGGGAAAATTAGCACTTTTTGTCTCAAAATTGGCATATCATAACCCAGGACAAGTGGGTTCTAAATATCATGTCACAAGGCTACAAGTTCCATTTCCATACCCTGCCAAAGGCAAATGGCTGGGCAGATCTGCCAAAAAATCAATGGGCAGAGGCACAAAAACAAGTCTTATCCCTCATGGCGAAAAACAATGGAGGCTAGCACTCGAAAATGTCACAAACAAGTAAAACAAGGTAGTACCAGTGGAGTAAAAACACGGCTCCTCTTCTTTTCACAGCTTTATTAGTGAGAATGTCACAGAACACCACAACAGCACGAAATTCCACAAAACAGCTCCAAAAACATAAACGCTATGTCTCCACACCTGCGTTTTCATTTAGACTCACTTCCTCAGATGCAAAAGAATAATGCTTGCTCTTCCCCTTCAGCTTAAATACTTTTACTAATTGAGTAATTGGAACTCATAATACAATAAAAAATCTTAATTACATTTTGCTGACACAATCCCACTAAAACTACTACCTTCATCAAAGTGCCTTCTTATTATTAAGTTAAAACAAACTCATTTCATTTTGATTCCTTACTATCATTACCACTCCATTTCATCCCTATAAATAATTCATAAAACAGAACCTTTTATTTAAAATTCAATAAATTAAACATATAAAATTCATGTATAAAAATTCATGTATACAAAGTCAAATTCATTACTCCCTCTAGTGTACAAATACCCACATTTCACTCAAAATTTTAAAGTGCTTGAAATAAAGCCTCCTAACATTTTTATTGTCAGAAAACAGTCTCATGTTCAACCCCTAAAAACACTACATAAACAAAAATAATTGAATACATATTGTGCCTAGTTATACTTCATAAGTGATGCATTCTCTTTTAATATGTTTTTAGAACATAGGGTATCCATTCTCCTATCAAAGCTTTGCTGCCCTAATTTTTAATACTGGGGCTAATGACACATAATTATTAAGCCCTGGTGAATTGTAAGCCTCTAGCTGGAGTTGCCAAAGCAGTTCCTTATATTCGATGGTGTCTTCCCAGGGTCCACCCCAGATATCTTTATTTACAATCTCCAGCACAAAAAAAGTAAAATCAGCTTCTTCACATTTAGTTTTATGTTTAAATAGGGCATTACTCATACATTTTGTCTTTATTTCATAGTTATGTTCATAAATTCTATTTCTTAGTCTTCTTTCAGACTTCCCCACATAAAATGCATCACATTTCTTACATATACTCAAATAAATTATTCCTTTGGTCTGACAGTTGGCATATTGTTTGCTCTGAACTAGGATATCTCTACTTTTTATATACATTGTGTCCTTATTACAAATAAATGGACACTGGGAGCACCTCCCACATTTAAACGTACCCTTTCTCTCCCTGGTGGTTGTGTTTTCCTTAATTTTCCTTTCAAAGAAATTTTTCAAGTTTTTTCCTTTTCTGAATGTACATTTAAGAGGCTGTGTAAACAAAATTCCCAAATCATGAATACCCTATGTTCTAAAAACATATTAAAAGAGAATGCATCATTTCTGAAGTATAACTAGGCACAATATGTATTAAATAATTTTTGTTTATGTAGTGTTTTTAGGGGTTGAACATGAGACTGTTTTCTGACAATAAAAATGTTAGGAGGCTTTATTTCAAGCACTTTAAAATTTTGAGTGAAATGTGGGTATTTGTACACTAGAGGGAGTAATGAATTTGACTTTGTATACATGAATTTTTATACATTAATTTTATATGTTTAATTTATTGAATTATAAATAAAAGGTTCTGTTTTATGAATTATTTATAGGGATGAAATGGAGTGGTAATGATAGTAAGGAATCAAAATGAAATGAGTTTGTTTTAACTTAATAATAAGAAGGCACTTTGATGAAGGTAGTAGTTTTAGTGGGATTGTGTCAGCAAAAATGTAATTAAGATTTTTTATTGTATTATGAGTTCCAATTACTCAATTAGTAAAAGTATTTAAGCTGAAGGGGAAGAGCAAGCATTATTCTTTTGCATCTGAGGAAGTGAGTCTAAACGAAAACGCAGGTGTGGAGACATAGCGTTTATGTTTTTGGAGCTGTTTTGTGGAATTTCGTGCTGTTGTGGTGTTCTGTGACATTCTCACTAATAAAGCTGTGAAAAGAAGAGGAGCCGTGTTTTTACTCCACTGGTACTACCTTGTTTTGCTTATCCCTCATGGACATGGGGGCCATTCAACAAGTACCAGAGCAAGAGCAGGGACAAGGCTTTTACTCAAGACTGTTCTTGATACTCAGGACAAGGCCTGGAGGCCAATACTGGACCTATCTATTCTGAACACATTCCTAGATATACCAAAATTCAAGATGTTGACTTTGCAGCAACTTCTGCCCATGCTGGGCAAGAACGCTTGGCTTGTGACTTTAGACCTAAAAGAGGCATACCTGCATGTCCCAATCAGACAATTATGCAGAAGATACCTCAAATTCAAGGTTGGCTCAATGCATTACCAATTCTCTGCACTGCCCTTTGGCTTATCTACTGCGCCCAGGGTCTTTACAAAGTGCCTGGCACCAGTAATTGCATTCTGCAGACAGAGGAATACAAATATATCCTTACTTGGACGACTGTCAAATTCAAGCAGAGAACAAGGACATTCTTCTACAGCAACTGGCATTCGTGAAAGGTTTTCTAACATGCCTAGGGTACACAGTCAACGAAAAGAAATCAAAACTAGTACCCTCTCAAGAGATAATATTCCTGGGTGCAAGCTTAAATACAACTGCCCAGATGGCTTATCTCACGCCAGACAAAGAAAGGCAACTGACTACCTATTTCAAAATATTGGCAACAAAGGCCCAGTTATCTGCAAGAAAAATTCTGCAGGCTTTGGGCTTCATGGCATCCTGCATCCTACTAATTCCATATGCAAGACTGCATATAAGGAAACTTCAATGGTACCTAAAAAGTGTTTGGACTCAACATTTCCACAGCCTGGAAACAATGATTACTCTCATTCCCTGCCTGCAACAAGAGTTTTGATGGTGGGCAAAGGCTTGTCATAAAAACAAGAGACAGCCATTCATATTACCCCCAGCCAGGCAGACACTAACAACGGATGCATCAGATTATGCCTGGGGGACCACATGGCAGGAAGATGCATTCAGGGCACATGGTCATCAAACCAAATGCATCTACATATCAATCAAAAAGAGATGCTAGCTGTTCAAAATGCCCTGACAGCCTTCAAGGACCTACTTCATCCGGGAGAACTACTGATAGACAGACAACACCATGGTCATGTGGTATATAAACAAGCAGGGGGGCACACATTCTTACCCCCTTTGCAGACTAGCCATGACTTTGTGGGACACAGCATTGACTTACCAAGTACATCTGCAGGCACAATTCCTGCCAGGAAGGGAAAATACTGTGGCAGACGAACTAAGCAGAAACTTCATGGATTCCCACGAGTGAAAGCTGGATCCACAAGTCTTCAACACAACAAGGAAATGGGGATGCCCGGACATAGATCTATTTGCCTCCCCTCACAACTACCAACTAAAAAGATTCTGTAGAAGGACTTATCACAGACAAGCATGGAAAGTGGACGCCCGATCTTTCAGCTGGAAAATCTATCAGCATATACCTTTCCCCCCACTGCCTCTCCTCCCCAAGGTACTCCTAAAGGTCAGACAGAAAAAGCCAAACATGATACTGATTGCCCCCGCCAGTACTGGTATCCAATCCTAAGGAACTTGTCTCAATGCCCAGCTTGGACCTTACCTGAAATTACCTGATCTACTGTCCCAGCAAAACAATCAGATCCTGCACAGCCAACTCAGGACTTTAAACCTGGCAGCATGGCGGAAAATGTAGTCATACAAAACACACCTCTCAGTAAAGCTGTGATGGATGTCATTTTGGAAGCCAGAAGGCCTAGTACTAGAAAATCATATGCTGGAAAATGGAAGAGATCCTGTGCTTGGAACCAGGCAAAAGGAACTGATAAAGCTGTGCCACATATTCCTCAGATTTTGCAATACTTAACTGAGATGCTGGACAAAGGCCTATCTTTTTCATCTATTAAAATTCATGCCTCTGCCATTTCGGCTCATTACAATGCAGAGCCACCAGTCTTTTCTCATCCCTTATTAAAGCAGTACCTCAGAGGAGCCAGAAATTTGAGGCCTCCAAGGAGATCACCAATGCCTGCATGGGACCTCAACTATGTCTTGGAAAAACTCACCCTGCCTCCTTTTGAGCCAGCCACTACTGCTGATATAAAGGTTTTATCTTGGAAAACAGCTCTGCTCCTAGCAATAACTTCTGCAAGATGAGTTTCAGAGCTACAGGCACTCATGGCTGTGGAACCTTTTATCATTTTTTATCCAGACAAGGGTCTCTCTGAGGACAAACCCAACATTTATGCCTAAGTTGGTGTCCAGTGTGGCTCTTAACCAAACTATTCATCTGCCAACTTTTTATCCAAATCCACAGAACAAGGAGGAGAGAATTCTGCATTCTTTGGACGTACATAGACAGCTTAGATTCTACTTGGACAGAACCAAAGTTTTCAGAAAGACAGAGCAATTACTAGTGACATATGCTGCAGGATCACAAGGAAAGGCCATCTCAAAGCAGACTATTTCAAAGTGGATAGGCCATTGCATTCGTTTCTGCTATTTACACCATGGCAAGCCAGTGCATAAGGGCATTACATTAGGCCACATTCAACCAGAGCTGCAGCCACTTCAGCAGCCTTTCTCAGGGGAGTACCAACCAAGGACATTTTAAAGGCTGCTACTTGGAGTTCAATGCACACCTTTACAAAGCACTATCATCTGCCACTCTACTCTAAATCCAGGGCAGGCTTTGCCACTGCAGTTCTGCAGGGCCTCATAGCCGCTCCTAAAGCTGTTTAGCTCCAGCCTCCCAACCACAGCTTTGGGACTTTACCCAAATGTAATGACTGCAACAGTGAAACACGAAGAACATAGTACAGTTGTGTACACTTACCATAAATGTAGATGTTCGAGTGTATTCACTGTTGCAGTCCAGGTTACCCACCCACCATCCCCCTTTTCTTCTGATGGAACCTATCTTTCCTCCTTTGATTTATACAACCTATGTGGTGTATTTGCTTGTAGATGAAGGTAAAGTTTATATTGGTGCATGTATTTTTACACACATATTTATTCACTCAATATTTGATATAAATGTACACATAATTAGCTATACTTACATAAGCATACATTTTTGCTATGAAATCTGCATAGACATATGTTTACATAGTTTCTAGTGTGCCCAGATTAATACACCTTAGAACAGGATGTCTTTAACTATGGTTCACGATGCCTAATAATATAGGAACATTCTTATATATGTGTGTCCATCTGAGAGTTTTGAATTTTATGCTTCCTGCATTTTATGCATCTTTATGTATTTCTTATACATTTATTTCTTACACACTTATTTATATATATTTTTATTGAATGTTTTTTATTGAATGGCTTCAACACTCGATTTATTTTATTGTCTCAGAGAAACATAACATTATTACAGTCATGGTTGCATTTTTAAGATCAAAATGACAATGTAAAAAAGTTACTTGAGCTTGCTTTGCACTGCCTCTCTACGTAAATAGTGAGCATTACCTATCACTTTAAACTAATTAATTGAATGATTAATTGAAATCGTTATGATTTAATTGAATTTTGCAGGGTATATATACTCTCCATATTTGTTGTTTAATTGTGAAGATCTGAGGAAGCACACTTCAGGTGCGTGAAAGCGCTTATCTGTCTGGTATTTTAACAAATAAAGAGTTCGTGTATGGCATTTTGAAGTGGTTCTTGTTTCCTGGTTGCCGAATCCGTCAGTGTTCTTTACATCATATCATTTTTATATACATATAAATTTTAGCTACCCTTTTAGGGGGCAGCTGACATCTGGGGCAAGAAAAACTAAAGAAAATGGCGTTGGCTGCTTCTTTTATACCCCTGACGACCTGACGTCAGGGAAGGGGCGAAAGCAGCCGACGCAGGACCCAGAACTTTGGAATTCAGGCGGACTGAGGGCAACCTGCCAGCAGGATTACCCAAATGTAATGACTGCAACAGTGAATACACTCGAACATCTACATTTATGGTAAGTGTACACAGCTGTACTTTTCCCTGCCCAACTGATCGAATACCTTTTGGGGTCTGTCATTCACCCCAAAAAAGAACAGGAAAAGGAATTGTTTTGTAGCTTAAACTTTATTTCTAGATGTTGAGTCTGTTATTAGATTGTCTTCTGAAGTATTCCTTGCTGTTTTATTCCTTCATCAGTTCCCAAACATTTATACATTCCCTCCTGCTCAGGTTCCTTTATATCATTTTCTTGTCCCAAATTGCGATTTTCTTAGTACTGCAACTTTCCTGCATTAAATGTTGCCTGTGCACACTTATCAATACCAAATGACATTCTTATGTAATCTAAGAAAGTTTTAACCACTTGCAGTTGTGCTTTCAGCTCCTTATCTGATGCACTGTACAGTGCTATGTTACCCACAAAAAAGTAAAGAAGAAGCCTTTAAGCAAGGTTTTTTGGAGTCATGTTGTAACAGTGACCTTATCTGTTAAGTAAACAGCTTAATGGGTTAAGGGCACGACAAAACAGCATCGGTGACAAAGAATCACCCTGGAATATCAACCTCTGTGATTTTATCTCTGGAATAATTTGCCTTTTTCATGGCTTAATTGCAAAGTGGTTTCTCACCGTTTCGTTCTTTTTTTTTTAAACACCTTTATTGATTTATCTCTTGCAACACAGGCAAATTTACATTTATACAAAAGTAATCATACTGTATTAAATTAACATTAACAAACATTACACTTTACATATATTGCTATTATTCAATTCCTGCCCCTTTTTTTAAACAAGAAACCTCGCTTCATAAGCAATCATACATTTATACAAATGAAAACATACCACGCCAACATAATCCTAGTTGCAAGCATTTTACATCACAAAATGACTTGACCCCACCCATTTCGGATTTGTCAGGGACCGATCTTGCCTGTTGAACCTGGTTGACTTCTTTGAGACTGTTATCAGGGTCCTGAATGAGGGAAAATCGGTGCATACAGCTTACCTTGACTTGGCCAAGGCCTTTGACATAATTCCCCACTTGGGAATCATTGAAAAGCTAACACAACTTGGCATAAATCCCTATCTCGTCAGACAGGTGGCCAGCTGGCTCACTGAGGACCCACAAGGTCAAAATAGAAGCCACCACCTCCAATAGCAGACCTGTCACTAGCGGTGTTCCCCAGGGATCTGTCTTGGGACCCCCTACTGTTTGACATATATTTCTCAAAGGTCCAGGCAAAGACAAAGGGCCTGTGGCAGACCAAGCTTGCGAATGACTGTAAGTTGGGTGCTGTCATTGACTCCCCAGTTGATGTTAACATACTACAAGAGGGTCTCACAGCTACAAATAACTGTTGTCAAAGTCATGGCCTTAAGATAATTGCAGAAAAAGTATTATCATTCCATTCGGAAAAAACACTGCCCCTACTGTTTACCACATCAATGGCAAACCCCTAAGCACACAACCTATGGTGAGAGACCTGTGTACACAGGTTAACAACAATCTCACATTCAACCATCCTGTAGCAGCAGTTGTCAGAAAAGCCTTTTACTTGGTTCATCTCATACATAAAGGGATTGCATCTAGAAAAAAAGTGGTTATTATCTCTCTCTACTCCTCCCTCATTAGGCCTATAATTAAGTATAACACCCCGTTTGGTATGTACCTGTTCAAACACCTGCACCAACTGGAAAGGCCACAGAAATACCTCACAAAGAGAATCCATGGCCTCCAACACCTGTCCTGTGTGGACAGGCTCAGTTCACTCTCTCTCTTCTCGGTATCGTACAGATTGCTCAGAAGTGATCTGTCTCTCACCTCCAAGGCAATATCAGACCCTGCCCTACTAGAGAACGCTCCATATTGGTAAGTCCAGCTACTCGCGCATTACCCACTCGAAAGGCCTAAATCTAATATGCAGGGAATCCTTGAAGTTTGCCAACCCACCGCACTCCCAGAAAATATGTTCCCAAGTACCTCTTTCTTCCCCATCACACCTCCAACATTTGCTGTCAACCTGAGGAAAATTCTCTGGAAGTCTACTTGGGGTATAAAAATATCTATGGAAAAGATTTCCAAGCAGAAATCTTAAAGCTTCTAGATTTTATTGCATATTTGGGTAGTGGTTTACCACTGTTTCATGGTCACTGTAATGAAACTGATCAGTGTATGCTGTAGCTTGTACATCTGCAAGCACTCATTTATCCATGAATGTGGAATGCTGTCAAATGTGTTTTTACAATATATCCATGTCATGCTTAAATTCTTCCCTTTTTTACATTTTTGTATTATGGCTTTATTTTGCAATATATCCTTTGTTCCCTGTGACTTTTTTGTTACACTTTTGTTTTGCCGTGATTGAGTTTTTTGTCTAAATGACTGTAAACTCTGTCTGTATCAATTCTAGTATATAGTTTGTGCATTGTCAGAAGGCAAGTTATTGGTCTATAAGGTTTTAGGATGGCTTAGAGGTTCACTCTTAAGGAGAGTATCGTTTTTACCTGTTAACCAGGTTGGTGTCTGTTCAGGATGTGCATATAAGCAATTCTTACTTAGGGCTAAATCTTTGTGTAAAATGTTGATTGATACTTTTAGCCAGAAGTAAGGTACTGCATCTGTACCTAGGGTTTTCCAGTTAGGAGCTTTTCTTTCTTAATTTTTTTCAGCTTCTGTGGCCATACTCTACGTTTGAACTTTCTCATTCTGTTCTTTCATTCTCTGTAACCCTTCATGTCTTGCATTTCTGGTGGTTACTGTCAGCTAATCTTCCATCCTTTCCCCCTGTTTCTAGGATATCAGACTGGCTAAATCCATTGGTGCAAAGCACAAGCTTTACTGTTGTCCAGCTGAGGACTTACTACAACTTCCCTACACTGACCCAGCGGTTCAGCAAGAAGTCTTCCTTCATATAGTATGTTAATGCATTAAACGTGTTCCTGCTAAATATTTATAGGTTACGCAGCTCACACACCACAGTGACAAACCCCTGTTCTACCCCTTTCCTTTCTGTTCTGTCTTGTCTTTGTCCAGCTATTACACCCCACCATTACCTTCTTTTCCAGTCCTATCTTTCAGACTTGCATTTAAAACTGTGCTTATCAGCTACAGCCCCCCAGTAGTAAGGTTCTCTCCGCTACAACCCCTTCCTCTTTAATATGTTAATTGCTGACTTTGATCACATTGCTCTGCATTAGTAAAACCCTGTTTTTACCTGCCAGTAATTCTAGCTTCGCTGATTGTTTTTTTTTTCTTTTTCTATTCCCCTCATCATGATCTCTGGTTCTGCCTCACTCCATTTGCCCTTGCTACGCTCGGACTCACTCCGTTCCCCTACCCTGCCCCAAATTCCCACCCACCCCCACTACATCTATACTTATAGTTAACCTTTAGCCACACTCACAAATTATCCAGTTGCAGACCACCTCACCTATTATTATATAACAAACACTACTTAGGTTTCTGCCCCTCCAACTTAGCAACCTTCTATAACCACCATGTTACTTAACCACACCATCTTATTTAGCATACTCATACTTCTACACCAAAGCACCTCCTATCACAAATAAAAAATAACATTAGCTCACCAACAAATCCTGACCCCCCCCACCTCTTTAACCACTTTATTACAGAATTTTGCAGATTCAGATATGCCCACACCAGTAACACCAAAAGTACTACATAGAATGACAAAACTATTAATTAAAAGCATCCACCAACTCCAGCAAAAGCCACTACAACTCAAACTAAGTGGTGATATACATCCCAACCCAGGCCCCTAAACTCCATTACTAGCTCCGATCTCTACCGTAAACTCCCTCACTCATAACTTGCCATATCTGACTAACAATACTACCAACATACTGTTCTTAAATATGAACCTTACCAAATAAGATTCACGAATACCGCACAACTCCCGCCTTACACTCTCCTGATATTGTTATACTAACTGAAACATGGCTTAAACCACACATAAATGACACCAAAATCCTCCCACAAACTACAATATACTCAGAAGTGACAGATTACATAAGTGAGGAGGTGGAATAACCATCATGTATAGAAACTCATTTAAACATAATATGCCTTGACCATGCCCCACCAGACCCCTCTGACTATGAAGTACTAATGTCTCACTTAGAACTCAACCGCAATAAGCACTTAATTATTGCAGTATGCATTACACCAGGTAATAACGAGTCCAAAATTAAAAACCTCCTTAGTTGGATAGCAACTACATTTATCCAATAAACCATTATTATGGGAGATTTTAACATGGACTGGAATACCTTCACTTCTCAAAATCCAACTAACTTATATGGGTACTCCCAGTTGATATCTACCCCAACTAGAGTCAACAGAAATAATAACAAGCTATCCTTGAATGGACCCTGACAAATAAACCAACCTTTACCAGCAAGCAAGCTGCCTTCCAGACAGTCTGAGTGACCACATGCCCACCTACCTGGTTCGACACCAATTTGGCACTCTAAAAAACACAATTTATAAACATATATGGACCAAAAGAAACTTCTGTCCCAACCTATTCAAAATCTATTACAACAATACAACCAGTTCCCTTTAAAACAACTCCCACTAGAATCAGCATTACAACTATTCAATTAAACTTTCCTCAATATTTTAAATAATCTTGACCCCCCTAAGGAAAACACGAGTAAAAGCAAAACAAATCCCATGGCTTTCCCAAGACACCAATCAACTTCTCAAAAACAGGGACAGAGCCTAGTCCCAATATCAGGAAACAAAATCCCAATCCTCCCTGCTGACATATAGACAACTAAGAAACCAGGAAAAAGCAAAATCAAAAGACAAAAAAAATTATGCCCTACTACGAGAAAAACACCAAAACAACTCTCAGAAGTTTTGGGGAACTATAAAACAACTCCTTAACCCAGGTCAGACTACTACCCCATCACCCACCACCTCTGACAGTACTGCATCCCAATTTAACTCTCACTACATAAACTCAGTACTGTCGCTAGTAAATCTCAACAACAACTCATCCCTAACACTACCTTTAGGCACCTTCCCAAACCTCAACTCATTCACTATCAAACTAGTACCATAAGACTCCTCCTCGACAAATTAAAGTCTAACACTCTTGCTGCTGAGCAGTTACCCAGTGAGTTTCTCAGATTAGCAGCTGATACAGTCGCATACCCCAGCTCCATTCTAATTAACTGGTCTATAATAGAACAATACATACCTAAACAGTGGAAAATATCTTGTATCATACCTCTGCATAAGGGCAACCCCCTCAACAGAGTTATCTTATTAGCATCCCATAGCCATCCTACCCCCATTAGCAAAAATCCTCGAAAAATGCATATATAAGCAACTCCTAGACCACCTATTAATGAAAATTTTCTCAAACTCACAACACGGTTTCAGACCAAAGCATAGCACCACAACAGCCTTAACTTGCTTCACCAATACAATCAACCAGCTCAAAAATGACTTATTAGTTTCATCCATCTTCCTCGACATTTCAAAAGCTTTTGACACAGTATCGCTCCACAAAACTGCTAGAATGAACTAGCTTCCATAAACCTTTCACAAACACCATTAGCATGATTCCATAGCTACCTAACTGACTGTCAGCAAGCATTTAAGTGGCAAAACACACACTCTCCCCTTCTGCTTGTCTCAGTGGGTGTCCCTCAAGGATCAGTACTTGGTCCACTACTTTTCTCCATATTCACCACTAAACTAGCCACTGCTAGTAACAATGCTACCATTATTCAATACTCTGACCACTCCTCCCTTATATGCTCAGCCCCACCTCTTCCCAGACGCCTGGGAATAACACAAAAATCATTCCTTGATATAGAACAATTCTTTCAACTTGTTAGCTAATAAAATTCTTTCGGCTTTTCCCGGTTAGGGGTCACCACAGTGGAACTCCGGTCCGCTCATGATTAGCAGTGGATTTATTTTACTGTGCCGAGTTGCCAGCTTGACGCCCAAAACCTAAAATTCTTTCGGCTTTTCCCGGTTAGGGGTCACCACAGTGGAACTCCGGTCCGCTCATGATTAGCAGTGGATTTATTTTACTGTGCCGAGTTGCCAGCTTGACACCCAAAACCTTCAACAAAGGCATGCCCATTCACGCTCGCACCTACCTTCATGTCTTTAGCGTCACTTGACCACGGGGAGGACATGCAGGCTCCACACAGAAGGTGCTCCAGCCAAGTATCGAACGGGAGAACCTCTTGCTATGAGGCGACAACGCTAACCGCTGCACCACCGCAGCTACTAAAACTAGTCAGCTAATACTCAACCCAAACAAAACTAAACTGATTATCTTTACTTAAAGCAAAGTACTCAACCCCCTGTAAGTATCTTTTCATCTAACAATACCAAGATAGAACCAGTAGAACACACACAACGTCTTGGGGTAACAACTGATAACTCACTAAAATTCGATAAACATTCGGCTTTAACCATATATTAAACTTGGAACTCTCTATAGAGCAAAACCTTTCCTCACCAATACCACCAGACAGACCATAGCCAGAACACATCTCCTGTCTATTATATGCCTCCCCCATCTTTACTAATCTAAAAAAATGACCTAAACAAACTTGAAGCCTGCTGTAACAAAATAGCAAGATTTGCCCTAAACCACCCAAATAGAACTCATCACTGTACTGCACTGCAAGAACTAAACTGGGCTGAGCTTCTCATCCTCCTCCACATAAACCATCTGTCACTGTCTCCATCATCTACAAACCAGACTACTGCCCAGCTCTCAAAGACCTAATACAGCAATAGAACTTTAAGATCCTCTGATAAATTATTATTAAAAACCAGAAAAGTCAATAACAGCTTTGGTGAATTCCTCTTCTCATGCAAAGTATCCAAGATCTGGAACTCCATTCCACAACAAATCGTTAACACCACTAATACAAAAAATTTCATATCACTCCTCAGAAGCTACCTAAACGACAACTGGCTATGGTCCTGCTCTTCCCCTGGATGACCTCTCACCTCTACAGTCATCCACTTAACGCTTGTAACAATATTAAATAATCTAAGTCTTAATTTCTTCTTCTTCTCTCTTCCTACAGAAATCTTGATTAATTAATACTGTTTCTATTATACTACCGTGACATAAGGGTCAAAGGGATTCCTTATAACTACTTCAAGCTTGCAAATTTTGCTTAAGGCACAAAAATGATCTTCATAACTAAACCAAAGTGCAATTTATTACTTTATTGAATTAATGTCTTGTTAAGATATGAGTCACAGGACTTTTTGAACCATCTTATACACATTGCCTGTCCTGTGTTTTTAACTTAACTACCTTGTTAATATTCATACGTTTCGTATAAACTCGTTTTTGCTATCTGTTCTTTGTATAACTTGGAGCTTTTCTCTCCAGGCCTGCGCTGAAAAACGGCCCCAAGCCCAGTCGGACACTCCTGGTAAACAAATGAAAAATAAGTAAATAAATCCTGATTCTTTTAATTTTTCTATCCATTCAGCATCTTTATGTTCTACAGGGTATTCGTAAATATTTCTCTAAAATGTGTCTGTCTTCTTTTTTGTTTTTGGTGGTTCTTTTTCTTGTGCTTTCTTTCCCAATTCCCTATAAAACATTTTTGGGTTATCAGTGAATTGCTTATTTTGTACTTTTCCTTTATATTTATCTACGTATCTTCTAAGTTTCTCTCCCCGTGTTGGTATATTTAGTTTATTGTTTGCAATAATGTGTGATAGATCCTGGTCTGTTTTGATACTGTGCGCTGCTTTTACCACATCTCTCTTTTCAAGTATTTTTGTTGATCTGTTCTTTTTTCTATATTGTTCTAACAGTGACACCACTTGTCTTGATTGCTACATAGATGTTCTTCGTCTTCCATTGCTGCAGTCCTGACTATTGGGTATAGTCCGCGTCCAGTCGGCCCGAATACCAGAGTATAAGGCTGACGTCGGTCAGGGCGCATTAGACTGACGTCAGTACGTCAGGGTACTAATGCGCATGACCGACGTCATATCCTCAGTCTTTTTTGCCGCATGGTCCGATGCAGAAGCAGTTTTGCGAGTGCAGGTTGGCGTTCTGAAATATTTCCGAAACCGGAGTTTCAGACCGAAACAGAGATGGCTAAGTACCCCGTTGGGGAACATTTTGGTTTTTTCTTGCCTCAGTATTTTACCGGATGTCAGAAAAAGTGAATAACTGTATTTCTTGTGGGAAACAGATACCTCATAGGGATTATCATACCTTGTGTATACCTTGTTTAGGGCCTGAGCACGACGTTGTTGGTTGCCGCTCTTGTGCTAGGTTTAACAAACGCACTATTAAGAGGAGGTTAGACTGTGCCAGGTTAGTGTTTGGGAAGCGTTGCAATTATAAAATGCCGTCGGATGCTCCGACGCCCGCTTCCTCCAAGAAGCGCAAGGATAAAACAGTGAAGCCTAGGGTTGATGAACCGGCAGTCCCGGACGTCGGTTCTTTAGAAGGCTCAGTGGAGCCGGAGGTTTTGCCAGGAGTTTCCATGGAGTCCCAGGCAGAAACTTTACTATTGCAGGATGTGCCTTCTCAGGAGGTAGGCCAGGCTGAGGGGGCTTCTCAGGTGACTGTTCTTCCCTCTCTTCCCAAGGTAGTTAGGGCCTCTCCTTCTGTTGCCAAAACTTCTTTGAGAGGTAGGCCTAGTTCAGCTTCAGTGGGGGCTTCTCCTAGCATTTCGGGTTCTGTACCTAAGAAACATATGCTTAAAATGGCAGAAGATTTGATTACTATGATTAGGGGTTCTATGCCCCCGCCTGATAAGAGGCCTAGGGTGGAACCGGAGTTTGATAGTTTTGAACAGTGTTCAGAGGCTTCAGAATCTTCTGTGGAAGATATGCAGGAGTATCCTACTTATTCTGATTCTGATGTGGATGATTCCACTCCTACAGCTTCTCCGCCTGAGGATTTCTCATTTTCAGAGACTCTGCATTCCATGAGGGAGCACTTTAAATGGGAAGGCCAGGATTACTCTGATTCCAGGAAAAGGCTTAGGGAATTCTTGTTTTTACCCCAGCATAGGCCTTTAGCTATTCCTCCTGTGTTGAATGTGGTGGAAGATGTTTTGCAGTGGCTTCCTGAACCCTGACTCTTTGCCTCCTGCTCCTGTTAAGCCTGATAGGTATTATAGGGTGCCCGAAGCTCATAAATATTTGTTTAAGAGTCCTAGGGCGGACCCAGAAACTATTTCTCAAGGGCCTAAGGGTGTAAAGGCTTCTGTGGTTAAAAATCCTGTTCCCACTGATAAAGAGGCAAGGGCTTTGGATAGGTGGGGTAAGAAAGTGTATACTTCTTCCACTCTAGCCATGAGAGCATTGAATTGTCAGTTTCACATGCTAAAATATCAGAATTATCTCCTTTCACAATTGAAATCTAAGGTGGATGCTTTGGCGGAAGGTATTGAGTGTAAAGAGTTGCTGGATTTGGTTCACGTGTCTGAACAAGTGGGTAAGCATTCTTTGCAATGTGGTTTTGATGCTGTACAGGCCTCCTCTAGGGTGGCTGCTACCAGTTCTGTTCTTCGCAGGCATGCCTGGTTGAAGGATCAGAATTTAGCTGAGCATGTTAAGACAAGGATTTTGGATGCTCCTTTACAGTCTGATGTGTTGTTTGGATCGCCTGTGGAAGCAGTTTTAAAGAAAATGGAGGACAAAGCTAAGTCTATGCAAACTGTTAAAGATTTTTTGCAGGTGCAGCCTCCAAAGTTTAGTAGAAATTGGCCTGCTAAGGGGTGGACATATCCTGCTTATGATTCCCAGTCTAGGGGTAGGTCTAGACGTGGTAGGGGCAGGGCTCAAGGTTCTTTTAGGCCTAGATCAGGGAGTTCACCTGCTCAGACTTCTGGTGAGGGCAGGGGTCAGTCCTTTCGTAAACAGACCCAATGACCTGTCTTTCCAGCTGCCAGCAGATTCACGTTTGGCAGCTCCTTTGGGAGGAAGACTGTCTCTTTTCAAAGAAAATTGGGATTTAATTACTCAAGACAAATGGGTGTTGGATATCATTCACCACGGTTACAGATTTTATTTCCATACAATGCCTCCTTTCAAAGGCATGCCAGACGTTCCTCCTCCACAAAGAAAAGAGGCTCACAAGCAAGTTTCTCAGTTACTTCACATAGGGGCCATTCAGCCAGTCCCTGTATCAGAAAGGGGCCTAGGATTTTATTCCCGCCTGTTCCTTGTACCAAAGAAGGGAAACACGTGGAGACCAATTTTGGATTTATCTCTCCTCAACACGTTTTTGGACATTCCCAAGTTCAAGATGTTGACGTTACAACAGCTTTTACCTCTGCTGGGCAAAGATCACTGGATGGTAACTTTAGATCTCAAGGAAGCTTACCTTCATGTGCCTATAAGGCTAAGTTGCAGGAAGTATCTGCGGTTTCGAGCTGGAAATTCTCATTATCAGTTCTCTGCATTGCCCTTTGGCTTATCTACTGCGCCCAGAGTATTCACAAAGGTTCTGGCTCCAGTGATAGCTTACTTCAGGCTTCAAGGAATTCAAATCTATCCTTACTTGGACGACTGCCTGATTCTGGCTCAAGAAAAGGAAGATCTTCTGCAGCATCTGGAATATGTTATAGCAGTGCTAAGATGCCTAGGGTATTCTGTGAACGAAATAAAGTCCAGTCTAGTACCCTCTCAAGACATGTGCTTTCTGGGTGTGAGACTGAATACAGCAGCTCAGATGGCCTTTTTAACCCCGGACAAACAAAAGAGTCTGTCACTTTACTTCCATCAACTATCTCATCAGTCCGTGCTGACTGCAAGGACAGTCCTTCAAGCATTAGGGTTCATGGCATCTTGTATTCTGGTGCTTCCCAATGCCAAACTGCATATGAGGAAGCTACAATGGTATCTCAAAATGTATGGACACAGCACTGCCAGGATTTGGACACTGTCATTCAAATAATACCTTGCCTTCAAAAGAATTCTTGTGGTGGGCTCAGGAATGTCACCTAAACAAGGGACTCTCTGTGACCCGGCCAGAGGCAAGTCAGATCTTAACGACAGATGCCTCGGACATTGCTTGGGAGCTCATCTAAATGGAAAGTGGATACAAGACAAGTGGCCTGCCAGACTACAGCATCTACATATCAACATGAAAGAGATGTTAGCAGTCCAGTTTGCATTAATGGCTTTCAAGGAGTTACTTCTTCCAGGGCAGGTGTTGATTCTAACAGACAACACAACTGTCATGTGGTACATCAACAAGCAAGGGGAACACATTCTTATCCTCTATGCAGGCAAGCAATGATTTTATGGGAGACTGCGCTAAGCCTGCAACTAACTCTTCAGGCAAGGTTTCTGCCAGGAGCACAGAACTCCTTAGCAGATGTGTTAAGCAGACACATCATGGATCCCCACGAGTGGAAACTGGATCTTCATGTATTTCAGAAACTGACAGTGTCATGGGGAACTCCAGACATAGATCTGTTCGCTTCTCCACTAAACCACCAGCTGCCAAAGTATTGCACAAAGGGGTTTCATCACACAGCTTGGAAAGTGGATGCTCTGTCTTTCAGTTGGAAAAACCTTCATGTGTATGCCTTTCCACCTCTGCCTCTTCTTCCAATGGTACTATTAAAGGTCAGACAAGACAGGCCAAGGATGATTTTGATAGCTCCAGATTGGCCTCGGCAACACTGGTACCCACTACTACGGAGTCTGGTAAAGAAGCCTCCATGGCCTTTACCTCTGATTCCTCATCTGTTATCTCAGAAGGACGGTCGTCTGCTCAATGTCAAGCTTCACTCTCTTCATCTAACAGCCTGGCATATTCTGTGTTGAAACACAGCAGGTCTCAACTTCCTCAACAAGTTTTAAATGTGATTATGGAAGCTAGAAGACCTAGTACAAGGAGAGTGTACGCAGAAAAATGGAAGAGATTTTTATTTTGGAGTACAGCAAAGAATTTGGAGATTTCTGAGCCTAATTTGAGTGTGGCTCTTCAATATCTTACTGAATTATTGGACAAAGGTTTGTCCTTCTCTTCCATTAAGATTCATGCTGCAGCAATTTCAGCTCACTATGATTGTGACCCGCCTTTGTTTTCGCATCCTTTGTTCAAGCAGTTTCTTAGAGGGCAAAGAATATAAGACCCCACGTGAGCTCCTACTCCTGCTTGGGATCTCAATTTTGTGTTGGAAAAACTTACTCTACAACCTTTTGAGCCTGCAGCTACTGCTGAATTGAAATACTTGTCATGGAAGACTGCTTTTCTGTTGGCTATTACTTCTGCAAGAAGGGTGTCTGAGTTGCAGGCCCTTATGGCAGTAGAGCCCTTTGATTTTCCATAAGGATAGGGTATCATTACGTACTAATCCTTCTTTTATGCCTAAGGTGGTTTCTAGTGTGGCTTTAAACCAAACTATTCATTTGCCTACGTTTTTGCAGACCCTCAAAATAAAGGGAAAAGATTTTGCACACTTTAGATGTACACAGGCAATTGCGTTACTATTTAAGCAGGACTAAGGATTTTAGGCAGTCTCAGCAGTTGTTTGTTTCTTTTGCTTTGAGTTCACAGGGCAAGCCTGTGTCAAAACAAACTATTTCTAGGTGGATTGGCTTTTGCATTGCATTTTGTTATTCCCATCATGGCAAGGAGATTCCAGCTGGGATTAGGCCTCATTCCACTAGGGCTACTGCCACTTCAACAGCATTTCTAAGGGGTGGCAACTAAGGATATTTTGGAAGCAGCTACTTGGAGTTCAGTGCATACTTTCTCTAAGCATTATCACCTTCCTATCTACTCTAAGTCTAGGGCTGGTTTTGCCACAGCTGTTTTGCAAGGCATGTTGTCAGCTCCTACTTCCTTATAATTTGCCAGCCTCCCTTACCTCTGCTTTGGGATTCTACCCAATAGTCAGGACTGCAGCAATGGAAGACGAAGAACATAGTACAGTTTTGTACCTACCATAAATGTAGATGTTCGAGGATTCCATTGCTGCAGTCCAATTTACCCTCCCTCCTTCCCCTCTGTATTTAGGGGTGGTTGTGTAGGTGAGTTTACATGCTTATATTTTTGTAGATATTGTTGTATATATTGTACATGTTTTTGGTGCAGGTTTTTTGGGACTTGTCTTTTTAGGGTCTTCTGACATCTGGGTTAAGAAAAGACTGAGGATATGACGTCGGTCATGCGCATTAGTACCCTGACGTACTGACGTCAGTCTAATGCGCCCTGACCGACGTCAGCCTTATACTCTGGTATTCGGGCCGACTGGACGCGGACTATACCCAATAGTCAGGACTGCAGCAATGGAATCCTCGAACATCTACATTTATGGTAGGTACAAAACTGTACTTTTTCTCTATTCAGTGCTTCCATGGTGGCAATTTATTTCTTCCCTGCCTTTCCTTTATTTTTCTTTGTTTTTGTGGTAAGACTTCATTTGTTATTAATTTAGCTGCACAGTAATATATCCTATTTACTTTTGTTATATCACATGAATTTCTCTTAATAGTATTGATTACTGTGTTCATCTGTTTTGTCAGACTTTCTAATATTTTGGGTATTATTTTCGTTCTGTAATTTATTTCTTTAATCCATCTTAATGCATCTATTCATCTGTATTAAATCAAGTTGTTCTTCCCTTAGATCATTTTCTTCTAAACTGAGAGCACATTCTTTGCTTCCCCGTGGGCATTCTACAGAAAGTTCTAGAACATCTTCCTGTGACATATCCTCTTCAGATGCACCCTGCATAATCTGATACTCCTTCATATGTGAACTCATTTGCCCATCATTCCACAACATTACCTGTGTCAGCTGTCACTGATTCCTGCTGCTCCTCTTCCTGTGCACTTCCTGCTGAAGGCTCCAGAACATCATGATGTGGCAAGTCATCAGATGCCTCCCACACACTACCTGATGTTCATCGTGTTACACTGCTGCAGTCATTACACTTGGGTTATCCTGCCATCAGGTGGTCCCGCAGTTGGCCAGAGTTCCAAAGTCTTGGTCCGGCGTCAGTTGCTGTCACCTCTTCCCTGACGTCAGTGCACCAGGGGTATATAAAATGCATCCGACGCCATTTTCTTCAGTCTTTCTTGCCGCACGGTGCCCAAAGCAAAAGCAGTTCGCAAGTGCCGGTCGGCCGACTCCTGAGATTTTCGAAGTCGAATTTCAGATCCAAAGTCTTCAATAAAGCTAAGTACCCCGTTGGGGAAACTTTTTTTTTGCCTCCGACCGATGTCAGAAAAAGTTAATAATTGTATTTCTTGTGGGAAGCAAATACCTCATAAGGACTTCCACTCTTACTGTATTCCATGCCTAGGCCCTGATCACGACGTCACTAGTTGTCGGTTTTGTGCTAGATTTAACAAACGCACTATAAAACGACGTTTTGATTTTGCTTTGCACTACTTTGGCCGAAGGTTCAATTATACAATGCCGTCGGAACAACCGACAACCGCAATTCATAAAAAACGCAAAGACAAGGATAAAGACAAGCATCCGAGATCCAAAACCGACGACAAAGCCTCTTCTAGGCCAGTCGCCGGTTCTCAGTGAGGTGCTTTCGCAGCCCCTGACATCCACTACCTCAGAGCCACAGGCCGCCTCCGACTCCCACTTGGAGACAACTAGGCCTCTGGAAACGCAAGGTATTGGGCCTATGGAAACTAATCCCTCAGATGGGTCCAGAGCCGCTGAGCAGGCATTGTCTTCTGAGGGTGTTTTCAGACCTTCATAACTTACCATTAAAGCAACAGCCAAGACAAAAACACCATTAAAGACAAAGAAGCAAGTACAGCACTCTCCAGGACAGTCCTCCATGCCTAAGAAACAGATGCTCAAAATGGCCGAGGACCTCATTACTCTAATCAGGGGTTCCCATCCCCCTCCTGACAAAAGGCCTAGGCAGGATACAGACTATGATTTCTCTGATCAGGTTTCCATTTCCTCTAATTCCTCTTCAGACCTGGGATACTCTGTACCCCCCTATGAGGACTCTGATGCTGAAGAATCTATCCCTTCAGCCTCTCCTCCTGAGGATTACTCTTGGGGAAACTTTACATACCATGAGGGAGCATTTCCATTGGGAAAGTCAGGATTATTCAGAATCCAAGAAAAGGCTCAGGGACTTCCTTTTATTGCCTCAGCACAGGCCCCTTGCTATTCCGCCTGTGTTAGATATTGTGGATGATGTGTTCTCTGAATCCAGCTTATCTCCTGATTCTTTGCCCCCTGCTCCAGCCAAGCCAGATAGGTATTATAGAGTCCCTGACTCTCACAAGTTTCTTTATAAAAACCCTTCTGCTGACCCAGAAACCATTTTCCAAGGTCCCAAAGGGGTTAAGGCTTCCATTGCAAAAAATCCGGTCCCCCTCTGACAGAGATTCTAGAGCATTGGATAGATGGGGGAAGAAAGTTTACACTTCTGCAACTTTAGCAGTAAGGGCTTTAAGTTGTCGGTTTCACATGCTTAAGTACCAACAATATTTAATGGGTCAGTTAAAACAGAAAATGCTTACAAGCTCAAGCTCCTGACTATAAAGAAATGCAGGATTTATTGCATGCAGTTGAACAAGTGGGAAAACATACTCTGCAATGTGGTTTTGATACTTTAGAGGCCTCTTGTAGAGCCGCAGTTACAGGTTCTGTGATTCGAAGGCATGCTTGGTTAAAAGAACAGAGTTTACCTGACCATGTTAAGGCAAAAGTATTGGATGCTCCTTTACAGCATGATACCTTGTTTGGTGTTGAGGCAGAAGAGGTGTTAAAGAAAATGGAGGATAAAGCTAAATCTATGCAAACAGTCAAAGATTTCTTACAGGTACAGCCACCTCGATTTAGTAGAAATTGGCCTACAAAGAATTGGTCCTTTCCAGTGTCAGACAGGCCACAGAGAGGCAGATACAGATGCCCAAGGGGCAGAGCTCAACTCCAAGGCTCTTACAGACAACGACAGTGGGGTACCTCAACCCCAAAAGGAGGTGAGGACAAGTCTCAACCTTACAGGAAACAGTCCCAGTGACTTCCCCCTTCGTATGCCAAGCACTTCCCTTTTGGCAGCCCCCTTAGGGGGGAAACTAGCACTTTTTTCTCAAAGTTGGCAAACAATCACCCAAGACAAATGGGTTCTGAATATTGTGTCTCAAGAATACAGGTTCCACTTTCACACTTTACCAAGGCTAAAAGGAATGCCAAACCTGCCACAAAATCAATGGGCAGAGGCTAAACAAATTTCAGCCCTCATGGACATGAGAGCTATTCAAAAAGTATCACAGCAGGAACAAGGACAAGGATTTTACTCAAGAATCTTCCTGGTCCCCAGAAAGGACAAAGCCTGGAGACCCATACTAGACCTTTCAACTCTAAATACTTACCTGGATGTTCCGAAATTCAAGATGTTGACACTACAGCAGCTTCTTCCCATGCTGAGTAAGAAGGCTTGGCTTGTTACTCTGGACCTCAAAGAGGCATACCTGCATGTCCCTATCAGACAAGATTGCAGAAGATACCTCAGATTCAAAGCAGGTACAATGCACTACCAATTCTCTGCACTGCCCTTTGGCTTATCTACTGCGCCCAGGGTCTTTACAAAGTGTCTGGCACCAGTAATTGCATTTTGCAGACAAAAAGGAATTCAAATATATCCATACTTGGACGACTGTCTCATTCAAGCAGACAAAAAGGACATTCTTCTAAAACATCTGGCGTTTGTAAAAAGGCTTCTAATTTCTCTAGGGTACACAGTAAATGAAAAGAAGTCAAAACTAGTGCCCTCACAACAGATAATATTCCTGGGTGCCAGCTTGGATACAATGGCCCAGATGGCTTATCTCATGCCAGACAAACAAAGACAAATGACTCAATATTTTCAATTACTGGCAAAAAAGTCCCATGTCCCTGCAAGAAAAATTCTGCAGGCCCTGGGATTCATGGCATCCTGCATACTACTGATTCCATATGCCAGACTGCATATGAGGAAATTACAATGGTACCTAAAAAGTGTTTGGACTCAACACTCTCACAGTTTAGAAACAGTAATACCAATATTCCCTGCCTACAACAGGAGTTTCGATGGTGGGCACAGGCTTGTCACCTCAACAAGGGTCAGCCTTTCACTCTACCCACAGCCAGGCAGGCTCTAACAACAGATGCTTTGGATTTTGCCTGGGGAGCACACATGGCAAGAAAATGTATTCAGGGCAAGTGGACCACAGACCAAATGCATCTTCACATCAATCAAAAAGAGATGTTGGCTGTTCAAAATGCCCTAACAGCTTTCAAGAACCTTCTGCATCCAGGACAATTATTATTAAAGACAGACAACACCACAGTAATGTGGTACATAAACAAGCAAGGGGGCACTCATTCCTATCCCCTATGCAGGCAAGCCATGACCTTGTGGAACACAGCTCTAACTTATCAAGTTCATCTGCAAGCACAATTCCTGCCAGGAAAGAAAAATACTCTGGCGGATGATCTCAGCAAAAATATCATGGACCCTCACGAATGGAAATTGAATCCACAAATCTTCAGCATGGTAATGCAAAAATGGGGGTGCCCAGACATAGATCTTTTTGCCTCCCCACTGAATTGCCAACTACAAAAATTCTGCACAAGGACTTAACACACACAAGCATGGAAAGTGGATGCTCTTTCGTTCAGCTGGAAAAGCCTAAAAGTTTATGCCTTCCCACCACTGTCTCTCCTTTCAAAGGTACTCCTAAAAGCCAAACAAGAAAAACCACAGATGGTCCCGATTGCTCGAGACTGGCCACGCCAGCACTGATACCCAATCTTAAAGAACTTCGCTCAAGGCCCACCATGAATTTTGCCTCAAATTTCACACCTTCTGACTCAACAAAACAATCAGATCCTGCACGGTCAGCTCAAAGCCCTAAACCTGGCTGCATGGCAGATTCATTAGTCAAACAGGCAACACCTCTCTCTAAAGCTGTTATGGATGTCATTTTGGAGGCCAGGAGGCCTAGCACCAGGAAATCTTACTCAGAAAAATGGAAGAGATTCTGTGCCTGGAACCAGGCTCAAAGCCTTGACCGTCAGTTTTGTACCTACCATAAATGTAGATGTTCGAGTGTTCACACTTATCTATACCTTTCTATCCTATACAACCTTTGTGGTGTATTTGCTTGCAAATGAAGGTATTGTTTTTTTTTTTATGTATGTTTTATTAGCGATATGTATTGCCTACCTACTTGGGGGCACCTGATCTGGGGCAAGAAAAACTGAAGAAAATGGCTTCGGATGCATCTTATATACCCCTGGCGCACTGACGTCAGGGAAGAGGCGACCGCAACCGACGACGGACCAAGACTTTGGAACTCTGGCTGACTGCGGGACCGCCTGACGGCAGGATAACCCAAGTGTAATGACTGCAGCAGTGTGAACACTCGAACATCTACATTTATGGTAGGTACAAAACTGTACTTTTCTCCTTATTTTCAGGACTCATTGTTCCGTTATGCTGTGACATTACCTGTGTTGGATTTTCTACACTAAACCCTTCACTTCACAGGTAATTCATAATTTCAGTTTCTATTTCTTTATCTTCTCCATTACTAATCCTCTTTTCCACCTTCTGCCTTTCTTTTCTTATTTTTTTTTTTATTGTGAAATGTTCCATATCCTGGGCCTTTGCCTGTATTTCTCCTCAAATATCTTTGGAGCTGCTGTTTTTCTATTGATTATTTTGGCTGTCTTCTCTGCATAAATATTGTACCAATGAGATATTGGCAGTTATGAGGCAGAGGAGAATCATGGTCAGAGGATCCTAAAACCATAGAAGAGCAAATCTTACAGGAGGCCCAAAATTCTCCCCCAGCTGTGTGGGTAATGTCCACACTCCCCCAAATAAGGTGGTTGACACAGTCTGTTCCAAAGTTTGGGAAAAGATGGAACTGGCTGAGGTGATCCAAATGATCCCCAGGAATCCAGACATTTACCTATTCCTAAAGACAATTTTGGAGCAAAAAGACTCCTTGTTGAATCTTTTGCTGTAGCTGCTACTACAAAGAAAGATGTCCCTCACAATGCTCAGTCCATTCATCTTCCTAACAAGGACTTAAGGGGGATGGTCAGGTTAGGGAAGTGCATTTATGCATCTAGTACATTTTCTGTTGGCAACCTGAACTTCATGATGAATATAGTGAAGTTTCAAAAGGTTATTGTAAAAACCTTGAAACATGCGAAAGGGTGATCTGTGTTCTGAACTAGAAATAAGAGTTCTTCTGTGTCCATGCATCTAATACATAATTAGATGTATGGAGCAAACCAGGGCAGCGGGATTGTGAATAGTTATAAAAGACAGGCCTGGTTACACATGGCAGACTTCCTGGACCATTTGAAGGTGGATTTTGTGAATGGCCCTTTCAGCTCTGTGCTGTTCAGGCAGCAGGTCAAAGAGAAGCTGTGTCCTTGTTAGCTAAGAAGGCAAGATGTTCCTGCAATTGGCATTACATTTGTCACCTATCAAAGGAAATTCCAGTGTAACTAGAATGAGGCTAAGAATTTGTCATTTTACGTATCCCAGCAAAGACGGAAGATAAAGAGGTTCTGTGAGCAGGGGAGAATTTCAGTCTGATTGCCACCCCAGGGATAGAAGTGGTTCAAACAACCAGAGAGGTAGAAGGGTTGCCTGACTGTTTCTCTCTGGACAGATTCAGGGGGACATTTCTCCTTGCACATCCAAGCATGGATGGCCATTAAATTGGACTCATGGGTAAGGGGCCTCGTATACCGAGGTTATTTCATTCCCTTTTCCACACGTCCAGGTTTTCCATTACCCATCAATGTCACCGAAAGAGAGAAGCGGCAATACAGCAGGTGCAAGTTGCCCACTGCAAGAGGTACCCAAAAGAACCACGGATCTTGGGCATATATTCGATCTCAAGACAGCTCAACAAAGATGTAAAGGAGTCTTTCCAGATGATCATTGTACAGTCGTCGGGTTTTTCATGCTTACAGGCAGGTGACTGTATGTGCTCTGTGGACATTCAGGATGGTTGTCTTCACACAAAAATGTATCTGGCATTCAGAAAGTACCTTGTTTCAATCATTTTCGATTTTGTGCCCCCTCCTCCCAATTTGGTCTCACCGCAACCCCCTGGGTGTTTACCAAATGTATGGTGCTGGTCGCAGCTCACATACAATGCTTAGGAATATGGCCTCTTCTGTACTTGAACAATTTGCTCTTGGCAGGCACATTAGAGTGCTTGGTCAACACAGTGCAGTACTTGCTCCAAATCTGTTTGTCTTTGGGAACCTCTGTCAACATGGCCAATTCTAGCCTGCTGCCATATCAAGATGTGGTGTTCATAAACTGCCGAATCAACACACTAAAGTCATCTGGCAAGTTTACCTTGAGAGAGTCTCATTCTTAGTAGACAAGGTTCTAGAACTGCTGTTCCAGGACAGACCATCAGAATGAATTTTTTTAAAGATGTTAGGTTTAATGGCCACTTCCGTCCCTCATGCCAGGCTGAAGCTTACCAGTGAGTGCATCACACAATCACATTGTTGAGGGTACTTGGGAAAAGCCAACAGTTGTGGACCAGTCCTCAAAATTTGACAACTAGATTTTCTTTTACCAAGCTGATTATCAAGGTAACACTAGCCATGGACGTATCTCCCCTTGGGAGGGGGGGTACTTCATGAGCAAAATGGTACAAAGTTCAGGGGCTACAAAAGAGGCTTCCTTTCACATCATTGTTCTAGAGATGATGGCTGTCCTCCCAGTGTTGCAGACATTTCAGGAAGTGCTCCCTTGGGGTGTGATTATCATTATAATTGGACAACATAGCAGTAGTATGGTGCATCAAGCAGTGGGGAACCCAATGATGTGAAGTTGTTAAATCTCACCTCGGCTCTGACACGGCCGTTAGCAAAGCTCAAGGTTTACCAGTAGCTCGAGTCCAAGCCCCTTATCCCATGATGCACTGCTGGAATTACCTCAGATCTAGTTTGCTGCGGCACAGATCTCGGTGTTCCAGATTGTTCAGACCAATTTTATTGGGAATATTCTTCTATTCGCAAGTTTTAAAAACTTTTTCTTGACTTTCATTCTTGTTGGGATAGCTTATATATACCCCATCAGTGAGAATAAACAGTGAGATTTAACCATACTACTGCTATGTTTTATATATATATATATATATATATATATATATATATATATATATATATATATTTAGATAAGTGCCCTGTGTTGGCTTTGTTTTTTTCTATATAAGTGTTTCTAGTTAGCAGTTGGCCTAGTAGTGTTGGCCTTGTATTTAACTAAATTCTTAGTCAGTGTTTTTTTCAATAGTTGCTTAGAGTGTGTTTTTTCTATTTGTTTAAATTTGTCCAAATTTAAAAGGATGTCTGAAGAGAAAGAGAAGCAACATCCTAAATCTGGCTTCAAAAAATATCCGGATTGTGGACAAAAAAATGTCAGTCAGTGACTGGCACGTTCAGTGTGTCCATTGTGTGGGGGCATTACACCTCCAAGACTCTTGTAGCATCTGTCCCTCCTTCTCTTCCAGGGTACTTTTAGAGAGGAGGAGGAAATTGGTGGATAGGGGTTTACTTCAGCACCCTTTCTCGGAAGCACTGGGTGACCAGGATGGTGCTAGTAAATCCTCTAAGTCATCCACGTCTTCAGGTGACTCCAAGTTATCGAAAAAGGCTAAAAAAATGGAGGGTGTTGGGTCATCGGTTCCATTGCCTTCGGAACCGAGTGTCCCTTCTGTTCGGAGCCAGCTCACAGCTTTGGAGCCAGTTTCTGAGATTCCCTCATCTCCTCTGCTCCAATCAGCACCCTTGGTGCACTCCTCAAAGTCTTCTGTCAGCCTCTCAGATCTGGATATGGACCGGTTGGTGCAGAAGCTTTTACGGGCACCAGACCTTGCCAAATTGTTGTCGGCTCCGACGACTTCGTCAGAACCGAAGACCATTACCCCGGACTTGACTGTTCCTCCTCCGAACTGTACTGGACTTTCGGAGCTGGAAGAAGCCGACCTGATGGTTGTTGAGCCTGTGGAGCCGTGACCTGCTCCAGTGTTATCGGTTCCATCTACTCAGAAGTCCTCTGCGCCGACCGGGGACACTAGGAGCCGACACTCTCCTATCGGGTCCGGAGAGGATAGTCGTACCGATTTGTCAGTGCCAACTCTTCCTCTCGGGGCTTCGACACGGATGAGCTCGGCTCCTACCTCGGGCTCTGAGCCCATGGCCTCGGTGCATGAGGATCGGACAGTTCGTTCGGATTCATCTACCCCTTCTCGTTGGAATCATGGTGCGTTCGATGCCATGAGGAGAGTCCTGTCTCCAAAGACATCAACAGCAGCAGGTCTGGCTTCCTCCTCCCCTCAAGCGCCTGTGTCCGCTCCTGCTTCTGCCGGTCAACTCAAGCGTAGAGACCTTGAGCCTCAAGTAGCCCCACAGGGCACCCCCTGCTCTTCTAAGACCTCCCCAGTAGCCCCCACTGAGGAGGTACCCAGGTTGAGACTGTGCAAGAGGAGGCACTTGGACTCCCCACAGGAGTCTTTGACATCTGACACTGACTTGGATGAGTCAGAAGGGTCCCCTCGATCCCCCTCTGAGGATATCTCCTTTGAGGAGATATTGGAGATCTTTAATCAGAGGGGTAGTTGGCAGTCCAAAAGCCCTACTGAGGACGAGTCAGTGCAGTTGAAGGCTTTCGGGTCTCAGCCTTCCATCTCTTGGGTGTCTCCGCCTTATGATGAGCTCATAGAGCTGATCTCTCGTAAGGCGTGGGAGTCTCCGGAGGCCATGGAACCTGTTTCTCGGAAGCCAAATAAGTTCATCTCTGCCCCCGTGGACAAAGCTTTTTTGACTAAGGGAGTGTCTGTTGATGCCATGGTGATGGCAGTGGCAGCCACCAAAAAGGAAACGTCTGAGATGTCCTCATCTATCCAACCTCCTAACAGAGATTCCAGGATCATGGATAGATATGGGAAACGCATGTTTAGTTCATTGACTTTTTCCCTTCGATCACTGAACTATTTAACCCATTTTACCAGACTCCAAAGAGATCTGAAGGAGCTAGGAGATACTCTCCAGGGTACAGTAGCTGCACGGATGCCGACAAAGTTACCACCCAGCTCGCTACCCTAAACTCGATTGTGAACTTGTTCATGCGTCTCATATCTTACGCAGCTGATGGTTCGAGCAGGACCGCTAGTTCAGGCATTGCTCTGCGTAGACAAGCCTGGATGCATCTTTGTTCCTTTGCAGAGCCTTTCAAGTCTTCCTTCAACAACACCCCATTTCATGGCTCATCCCTGTTTGGGCCCAAGGTAAAGGAAACTCTCACCAGGTGTGAGCAGGAAGGAAAGACTATCTGCCATCGGAGTCCGTTTTTCTACCCCTACTCGGCGCTATCCAAAGGGCCCTAAGGGCGGAAAGATGTGGTTCCGAAAAGCCCAGGGAGCCTTTCAGGACACACGTGGCAAAAACCCCTCTAGAGGCAGAGGAGGGGGTTATAATGGAAGATGCCGCGTGGTGGGGGGGGGTCCACAACAGCAGGGTGACAGAGGCCAGTTCTCTGGTCAGCCCTACCAGTGCTCCTGAAAGGAGACCTGGCTGTCCGGCTCTGGAGGCAGTCGGGGGTTGCTTATCTTTGTACCCAGAAGCCTGGCTAAGCATAACATCCGATACCTGGGTACAAAGCATCATTTCCAGAGGGCATTTCATACTGTTCTTTTCCCCTCCCACTCCTTTCAACAGAATCCCGGATGTTCCACCCAGTCTCAGGGGACAAGCAACTATACAGGTCCGCAAGTTGCTGGAAAAAAAAAAAAGTCAGCCAGCCAGTCCCAACAGACTAAGCAGGATTCGGAACTTACTCAAGATTCTTTTTGGTTCCAAAGAAAACAGGGGACTGGAGACCTATCTTGGACCTCAGCAGACTCAACCAATTTGTAAAAAAAGAGAAGTTCCAAATGGTCATGCTTCAGGCCATTCTTCCCTTTTTAGGGAAAGGTGATTGGATGTGCTCCATCGATCTCAAGGACACATACTACCACATAAAGATGGACAGACACTCCAGAGATCACCTGCATTTCTGGCTGGGAGCCAGTCACTACCAGTTTCACTTCTTCTCCAACATGTCAACTCATTGGTGTCAAAGAACAGAGCTACAGCCGCAGAGGTCTTGAAGGTACTAAGTTTGATGGCACCAGCAATTCTAGCCATTCCACTCGCAAGGATGCATATGCAAATTTTTCAATGGCTTCTGTTCACTCAATGGCCTTACCAGAAATTGCCAATGAACCATATGATTCTCATCACAAACTCTTGCAAGAGGGACCTTCAGTGGTGGTTGACGTCTCTCCATGTCACAATAGAACGACCCTTTGTGCCCCCCCCCCCAGTAACCATGGACGCTTCCCTGATAGGGTGGGGGGGGGCATTTTCAGGAAAAGACTGCCCAAGGCACATGGACAGATCAAGAGTCACATCTGCATATCAATATTCTGGAGTTGAGAGCAGTACTTCTGGCGTTGCATTACTTTTAGGACTCTCTTCCTCTAGGGACAATTTCAATTCAGACTGACAACATGTCAGTGGTCTGGTAATTGAACAAACAGGGCGGAACCAAGTCTTTACCCCCTTTGTCGAGAAGCCCTCAGGGTATGGCAGTGGGGCTGTGTCATCCCAGCGTTTTCTGGTAGCAATGCACATCCCGGGGAAATGCAACATGATAGCGGACAAGCTGAGCAGGGCAATCTTGTTGCCTCACGAGTGGACTCTCAACCAACACATTGGGGACATGATTTTTCCACAAATGGGGCCAGCCTTGCTGCAACCTCTTTGCCAGTCACATTAATACCAAATGCAGAAGCTACTTTGCCCTGATACCACCTCCGGGACATCCCTCGAGAAACGCACTTGTACATGATTGGCCTCCAGGTCTCCTATATGCATTTCCTCCAATTCCATTGATACCCAGGTTTTTACAGAAAGCAAAGTTGCTGGGAAGGACTGTTATCCTTATGCCCCCCCCCCCCATTGGCCTCAACAGATTTGGTCCCCTTTTCTTCACCATCATCTGCTGGAGGATCCATGGATCCTGGACCCAGTTCCAGACCTCCTGACACACCCATCAGGGGACCTCCATCCTTCACTGCAGTCTCTAAAGCTGACTGCTTAGCTGATCCATTTCCCCAAATAGCCAGGCTTCATTCCCTCTCAGATGACACAAGACAAATTCTATTGTCTTCTCATAAGCCATCCACCAGAAAACTATATCGCAGTAAGTGGAAAAGGTTCTCCATCTGGGCCAGCATACAAAAAATTGACCATTTCCGAGCTCCTTTGTTGTCCATTTCAGAGTTTTTGACCATGATTTTTAAGGAAGGAGCAGCAGCTGCCACAGTTTGGGTTCAGTTAGCTGCCATATCTAATTTCCACCTTGGATTGGATGGGTTAAATATTATGGCCCATAGGTTATCTAAGGTTTTTCACAAAGGTGATTTTCACATGAGGCCTCCTGTCAAAACCCCTTATTCTCCTTGGAACTTGAATTTTATGCTATCTCAAATAATTCTTCCCCCCTTCAAACCAGCATCATCTTGTGATCTCAGATTTTTGTCCTGGAAAACTATTTTTCTAGTGGCCATTACTTCTCTCCGTAGAGTGTCAGAACTTCAAGCATTATCTATCAGACCTCCTTATATGATTTTCCATGCTAATAGAGTATCTCTCAGAACAAACCCCTCCTTTTTGTTCTGAGTCTAATATCAATCAGGTCATTGAGTTGCCAGTCTTTTTTCCCAACCATTCCATCAAATTAGAATACATGCTGCACAAACTTGACGTGCACAGACAGCTCAGATTTTATCTTGATAGAACTAAGGATATTAGGAAATCAGATCAACTTTTTGTATCCTTTTCGGAGGACAGAAAAGGTAGACAAGTGGCTAAAACAACCCTTTCAAAATGGTTATCGGATTGTATCTCATTTGTTCATGCAACTGCTAACATACCTTTGTCACACAAAGTAAAGGCTCATTCAACCAGAGCCATTTCTACGTCTTCTGCTTTTCAAGCCAAATTGCCCCATGATAACATTTGTGCTGCAGCCACTTGGTCTAAGCCTCATACTTTTATCACTCATTACAAAGTGGATAAGGCTTCCAGGGACAGGTCTTCTTTTGGTTCTACTGTCCTGAAAAATATACTCCTGTGAGCCACCCAGGATTGCGGGTGCTAGGGACGCCACCCATCAGTGAGAATAAACAGTGAGATTTAACAACTTCACATAAAAAGGTTATGTATTCACCATAACATTCCATGTGAGTTGTTTATCTCGCCTTTATTCTCACGTCCCTCCCTCCACCCCCCCTCCTGGCTGACAGTTGACCTAGAGGCTAGTATCATCCTGGTTGTTCAATACTTCTTTCTTGGGGAGTGCACCCCTTACAGGGTTATATATACATGCAGCAAACAAGATCCGAGGTAATTCCAGCAGTGCATCATGGGATAAGGGGCTTGGTCTCGAGCTACTGGTAAACCTTGAGCTTTGCTAACGGCCGTGTCGGAGCCGAGGATCGGCCCCGAACCCCATCAGTGATTATAAAGGCGAGATAAATAACTCGCATGGAATGTTATGGTGAGTACATAACTTCTTTTTATCGATTGTGCAGTGACCCAGTGAGAATGTGGGAATTGGCAATAGGCTTCACGCCACTTTCTAATAGTAACGCACATGCCAAGGATGTCCACCGTGTTTGCAGAAAATTGAGCAGACAGATTCTACTTCCCCATAAATGTTCTCTCATTGCTAAAGTGACGAATAGTATATTTAAAAAAATGGGAAGTACCTTACTGCCATCTATTTTCTTTGCAGTTCAAGACTGTGTCCCTTCTTTTTCAGCATAGTTCCTCTAGGACAGTAACCAAGAGAAACATTCTCCCATGATTACCCCCCCCCCAAGCCTCCTTTATGCCTTCTACCCTCACTTCCACTGATTCTAAGACTCCTGCAAAAAGCTAAATAGTGCAAGGCCAAGCTCATTCTCATAACATCATTTTGGCCTCATCAGATGTAGCCCAGTGCTGTGGCATCATCTGAGGAAAAGACCCCCTATCTCATCCACAGAGTCCCTCTGTGTTGCCTCACCCATCCAGGATGCCTAAATCAGATATTCAGTACCTCAGACTAGATGCTCAGTTTCTCCACTTACCATGATGGCCAGGAGTGCTGAGTTCCCCCTTGAGGTAATAGACTTCATTAAAGCCTCTCAAAAGAATTTCTGCCAAAAACATTTACAAAGGTAAATGGCGAAACTTTGCCTTTTGGGCCTGGAGAAGAACCATTTCCCTTACATCTGCCCAGTTAGAGGAGGTTTTAATCTTCCTGATTGAATTATAGGAAAAAAGGGGCTAGCTTTTCTTCTATTAAAGTTCATTTGGCAACCTAGAGGTAGTCTAGGTTCAGTTACTTATAGTTAGGATAGGAGGAGATTAGATAAAAAATAGTGATGTATAACCAATCTACAGGAAATTGCCCAGGAATAGAAGTTATTCCTATGGAAGCTTGGAAGCTAGGAGGGAAAAAACTGCCCTATACTGTTTAACAGTATATTAAGAGGAGGAGAAGTACCAACATCCTGGAAGAATGCGGTGGTAGCTGTGATACCTAAAGAGGGTAAAGATCTGTCAGATCCAGCTTCATACAGGCCCATTTCAATACTAAACCATGATTATGTCTATAATGTCTAAAAGAATGGCAAAAGTGATGCCAAAATTGAGAGATAAGTGTGTGCTTTATCATTTGGTAGATTGCCTGCTGAGGGAGAGCATGGTTCTAATTTGTTAAGCAGAGATTTGATGTAGGCAGTAGAGACAGGTCTGAGAGAAAAAGTGGGTATGTTGTCTGGGGGAGGAAGTGAAGGGTTAGGGAGGTGACCGTTTTGGCTTAGTTTGTTAATATAGTCAATGAGGTAGGTACTAAACTTTGTGGCGATTTCTTGGGGTGAGTTGTTTGGGTATGGGCTTGCTATACTGGGAGAGCCAGGGTTTAGGAACCTATTAACAATGTTCCAGAATTCTTTTGGATTATTTTGGTGGTTGATTTGAGGCTTTGGAAAGTATTTTTTGTCTTCTTTGACTTACTTTTTGGTGAGGTTACAAAGATGTTTGTAGGTTTGAAGGTGATTAGTGGATTTAGATTTTAACAAGATTTTTCAAGCAATGTTCCTGTTGTGCATAAAGACTCTGGTGGAATGAGATAGCCAAGCAGGTTGGTGAGCTTTAACTTTTTTTTTTCCTGAGCAGTGCTAGGGAATTGAGAGTATCTAGGAATATGCGGTTAAATTTCTGAACAGCATTCTCTAGTGGTAGGCTAAGGATGAAGGACCAATTTATGGAGGTAAGTATATTGCTAAATTCATCTGAGTTGAAATTGGTGAGGCTATAGCATTCTTTAAGCTTATGTTACCTTGTAAGCTGTGGGGAGAACCTTAGGACGTAGGAAGGGAGGTGGTCACTGATAGAATCTGGGAGAGTTTTAGGGTTGTGATATAAGCTGGGATTAGATACTAGGATCCAGTTAACGATGGAGCCAGTCATGATGGATTTGTTTTATCGGGTGACAGAGGAACTTAGTTCAGTGTAGCCATGGAGGTTTATGCTTGAGGTAGGGAAGTCGGTAGTCAAGGTGTTCCAGTCAATATTGACATCCCCTAGAATCATAATTTAATTTAAGATATGGTTGGAAGTCCAAGAGAGAATGTTTTGAAGAATGGAAATGATGTTCCCTGGAGGGATATAGATACCAGCAATGCATAGCTTTTATGGTCATTTACTGTAAGCAAGTGTGAGTTTAGCTGGGTGAAAGTCAGGGAGTGGTGTAGACAGTGGGGAGATGTTATGTTGATTTGAGTAAAGTATTGCTATGCCACCAGTTTTGTGTTTTCTATCAGAGCAAATGGTGTTATAACCAGGTGGAAGAATTTTAGTGTCTGTGGTATGAGGTTTTAGCCAAATTTCAGTGAGAACAACTATATCAGGTGAGTATTGAGTAATCCATGCATGAAATTCACAAATTTTGTTAAGGCTATGAATATTCATGGAGATAATGATCAAACTCTAGGTAGATGGTTTAGAAGTAGAGATAGTAGGGGGTAGGTGGGTAGTGACAAGGTTGGGAGAAGTACTAGGACTGGGGTTAGGGTGAATGTCTCCACGTAAGAATAATAATTAACCATCCACAGAAAACTTTTATCGTAGTAAATGGAACAGATTTGTGCTTTGGTCTCATGCAGAAATAATTGACCCTTTTTCAGCCTCGATTAATAAGGTATTATAATATTTATCAACTATATTCCAATCAGGAACCTCAGCTTGTACTATTAGAGTTCATTTAGCTGCTATTTCAAATTTCCATAATGGCTTTGATGACCTTTCCATAATGTCTCATTGCCTTTGCTAAACATCCTGAAAGGCATTATGCATTTGAAACCACCCTTTCAAGAGCCCATTGAACCTTGGAATTTAACATTAGTCTTGCAAAGTTTAATCCATCAGCCCTTTGAGCCAGCAGCCACCTGTGATATCACATTCTTCTCTTGGAAGACCCTTTTCCTGGTGGCCATCACATCAGCCAGGAGAATATCAGAATTATAGGCTTTGTGCGTGAAACGTCCATATATCATTTTTCACAAAGAGAGAGTATCACTTAGGACTAACCCCTCTTTCCTTCCCAAGGTTGTATCGGACTCAAATATTAATCAATCCATAGACTTGCCAGTTTTCTTCCCAAACAAGGGAGAATATTTTCATTTGTTGGATGTACACAGACAATTACGTTTTTACTTGGATAGAACGAAATAGTTTAGAAAATCGGACTATTGTTTCTTGCCTTTTCAGGCACTCATCCGGGCAAACTAGTTTCCAAAATTACTTTATCTAAATGGTTGAGAGATTGCATCAGCTTTGTTTACGACCAAAATAAACTAAACCCATCAACCAAGGTCAAGGCTCATTCTAACAGATCAGTTTCCACTTCAATAGCATTTCATTCTAGAGCCCCTATGGATGACATTTGTGCAGAGGCCACTTGGGCTACCCTGCATACCTTTATCACTCATTACAAATTGGATATGGTCTCCAGGGGAAGACCATCCTTTGGCTCTATGGTGCTCAGGAATATCCTTCCATAGGGCCTCCCGGGACATAAAGTAGCTAGGGACTCTGTCCCAACAGTCAAGAATGAATGAAGATTGACAACATCAGATAAATAAGTTATGTTCTTACCATAACGTTCCATCTGTGTTGTCAATCTTCATTCATTCTTGATGTTCCACCCTCCAAAGACTCCTGGAGGTTTGGATCTAGTCCTGGATTTGTAGTAGGGCAGTTGCTCAGACAAAGCTTCCACATTTTATTTCTATGGGCAAAACTCGATCTGAAGGGAAGAGAGGCACTATGGGTAGCCATAGCTTGAGTGTTTCTGGCTGGTGCGAACTTGTTACAATGGCCGAGTCAGTTCCGAGGATGGAACAGAAACCCCAACAGTCAAGAATGAATGAAGATCGATAACACAGATGGAACATTATGGTAAGAACATAACTTCTTTTTTATAAGTAAGGTGATAAAACTTTGTTTTGTGAGGGTGAGGGTTGGTGTTAAGAGGTTTATATCTGTGCATGAGAATGTAAGATGGATTAATTAAGAAGGGTGCAATTAAGACCTGGAAAGGTTTATTGGTGTTGAGAATGGATGAGTTTGGGTGGTAGGTTAATGGGTAAGATATTTGTAGTATAGCTGGTTAGGAAGTAAAGTAGTAGGAGGAAGAGGAGGTGTGATGGATATAGAGCAAGAGATGATGGCACTCTAAGGGTTGGTAATAAAAATGAGATGTTGACTGGCTAAGGGTTAGATTAAGAAAGAAGCAGAAAAAGTAAGGCGGGAAGGTAGAAATGGATGGTTGATGGAGAAATGCAGGAGGGAGAAATTGCAGTGAAGTAAGAAGCAAGGATAAGTTTGGATGTGTGTATATTTAAGAGTAAACGAGTGATGGGGGAGAGAAAAGAGCTAGGTAATGTGATGAAAACGGGTGTAGAGAAACTAGAAAGGTAGTAAAGGTTGTGTGTTGATTGGGTATGACAAACAGGAAGGGGAGGGGTCTGTAAAGGAAGTGATATATTGTGAGAGTATAAATGTAGAGGTAGTTGGGGATGGGTGGTAATTGGGAGTAGGCGGAGTAAAGTGAAGTCTGAGTGTAGCGAGGACAGAATGGAGTGGGACCCCACCATCACATCTGTGATCCACCAGAAAATAATGCAGTCATTGAGGAGTGATTATTGACATTGCTATTAGTAAGGAACCAGATATAGTATTTGAAGCTAAAGAGGAGGTGGGAGTAAGGAAAAAGAGTACAGCACAGAAGGAGACGGGAAAAGGAATGGTGAGGGGCAGGGGATACTATGCAATCAGGTTAGGAAGGGTTGAAGGAGGGGAGAAATGACAGAGTGGAGCTGAGCACAGAAGAGATGGCCAGTATATGTGTTGGGAAAAGATGCAGGTCAATGAGAGAATACAAGGATAATTTAGGTGAATAGAAGGGAGAGAGAGGTGGTTGTGCAACTAAATTCTAACCCTTGGCAGTGTACACATTAAAGAGAGAACTTTACAGATGATATTATTACAACAGGATATAGTAAGTATATATACTTCAGCTCTCGTGAGTGTAGGGAACCCTGTGAGTGCTGTAGCTGGGAGTTGCAGTCTTTCAAGCTGCAGAGGGAGTTGCTTGTACGACTCAGTCTGCCTGGGGTGAATATGGGGTGATGATGTCATGCACAGTGCCAGGGGAAGTTACTGGTCCTGACTCATATGGAGGGGAGAATACAGTAATCTGGAGATATTCTGGAGATCCTCAAGCAATGTGGTATTGGGTCCTCCCAGAATCCTTCTCTGGAGGAATCATTTTTTTTCTGGAAGTGTTTGGATCTGGCCCATCTACCTCCTTAGTGACTCCACCCACTGATGAGCTCATTGATTTGATCGCTCATTAGGCTTGGAAAGATCCCGATATGGTTAAACCTATCCCCAAGAGACCAGACAGAGTTCTGGCACCTCCAGTGAGAAGGGAATACTGGAACAAGGGAGTACCAGTGGATGGCCATGGTCATGGCGGTGGCCACAAAGAAGGAACTTGCGGAACAAAGTTCCACTGTGCATCCCCCTAATAGAGATTCTAAGGCTTTGAACAGATTTGGGAAGCATGTCTATGCTTCAGTGACCTTTGCTCCTTAATTGCTGAACTATTTGGCACATTTCACTAGGTTGCAGAGAGATTTGATAAAGGAGGAGACCACTACTGCAGAGACTCGAGCTTTAGTAGCCTCACAGTTGGCAACCCTTCAGTCAATCTCAAATTCGTCCATGAGGCGTATGTCTCATACAGTTGAGGGTACCTCAAGGGCGGCAGGTTCAGGCATGTTGGTAAGGAGACATGCCTGGATGCACTTCTGTGACTTTGCTGAGCCTTTCAAGTCTTCTTTCGTCAAAGCTTCCTTTGACTGATCTTCCTTATTTGGCCCCAAGGTAAAGGATACACACTCTAGGTATGAAAAAGATGGAAAAGACTCTCTCTGTTGTAAGAGTACATTTTTCGACCCCTCAAAGAATCTTGTCTAGGAATCAACAATGGGGAGAAAAAATGTGGTTCAAAAAATCTCAGGGTCCTTTCCAAGGTCCACATGAAGAAGTTTCCCCCAGAGGCAGAGGGCGGAACGCTAATGGAAGACACCACCCATATAGCAGAGGTTGCCTGCAAAATTAAAGGTCTAGAGATACAGTCTGTGACAGACCCTATCATTGCTTCTGAAAGGAGGCCCGATTATCCCCCTCTGGAGGTCATTTACCCCTGCACCTGGCTAAATATCACAAAAGACACTTTGGTGCAGAGAGTTATTTTCACAGGTTATACAATTCCCTTTTCCCTTCCACCTCCATGTTTACAAAAGTTTCCCAATGTTCCAGCCAGTGAAAGAAAAGTAGCAGCGTTAGAAATACAAAAGCTGCTAGAAAGAGTCATTCAACAATTTCGACCTGACCAGATAGAATCCTGAACTTACTCAAGATTATTTTTAATACAGAGTTCAAATAAGGATTGCACAAACATGAAAGAAATACCTTTGATGGTGGATAATCAACTTTTATAGGATCATAGGAAGTTACTAGGCTATTGGCCCTGAATTTAGCCCATGTTTCGACAAGTCAGCACCTGATGCCCCTGTCCAGCAGGGACTCAGGTGGAATCCCAGGGGATACATTAATACTAACCATCTTTGCAGGCCATTTTAAGTCTGGCCAGTTACCCTACATGAGAATCAAACCCTGCATCTTGTGTCTGTAAGGTAAACACCTTAACAATTATATCAACTTCGGAGCTGTCCTTATAAGGGCGTCTTTTCATTCTCCCTCACTAGAAAGTCATAGTGACCACGGACACATCCCAGACTGGTTAAGGAGGCAACATCTTGGGGAAAACAGTCCAAGGCACTTAGTCCCCTGAAGAGGCCAATTTGCATATAAATGTCCTAGAGAGGAGAGCAGTAGTTTTAGCATTGCACACTTTTCAGGATACTCTACTTCTGGGGACAGTTGTGATCCAAACAGACAATATGTCAGTAGTTTGGTACATCAACAAACAAGGAGGAGGTAGGTCTTATCCCTTATCCTCAGAGTGTGGCAATGGGCAATCTCATCTAACCACTTTCTGATAGCAACACACATTCCGGGGAGTTCCGACGTGATAGCAGACAAATTGAGCAGGTCCATTCTACTACCTCATGAGTGGTCTCTCAAAAAAAAAGTGCGGAAGCTATTTTCCGTAAATGGGACCAGCCTTGCTGCAATCTTTTTGCATCCCACCTAAACAAGTGCAGCAGTTTTTTTTCCCCTGATCCCCCCCCCCCCCAAATGGAGGAATCACCAAGGGACGCGCTACACCACGATTGGCCCCTCCGGTCTTCTCTGTGCTTATCTATGCACCCCACTGATTCCCAAATTCCTACAGAAAGCTGCAAGGTTGAAGAGCAAAGTCATCCTCGTTGCACCTTACTGGCCTTGGCCGATTTAGTTCCCCCTCCTTTGGTCTTATCTTCTTTACCCACCTTGGATTTTGGATATGATTCCAGACCTACTGTCTCACCCAAAAGGCATGATTCATCCAGATATCTCAAACCTCAAGCTAACAGCATGTTTTCTCCATTTCCATTAATAGCCAGACAGCCTATGCTCTTGTCTCCTGCCTGTCACATTCTTTTGTCTTCCCATAAAGCTTTCACTAGGAAAATCTACAAGAGTATGTGGAAGAGGATTGTTTGTTGGGTGCATCAAAAACATATCGATCCCTTTTCAGCCCCTGCAAAAAAATGTACTAGAATTTTTGGCAGAAATTTTTAGTGAGGGAGCTAGCTCCTCTACTATTAAAGTTCATTTGGCAGCAATCTCTAACTTTCATGTAGGAGTTGACAATTCTTCTCTAGCCTCTACTAAGGTATGCAAGGCTTTCCTAAAAGGTACTATTTTACTTAAACTACCTTAAAAAGACCCTACTCCTCCACAGGATTTGAATCTTCTGTTGCAGGCCTTAATCCATTCCCCCCTTCGAATCAGCAGGAAAATGTGATCTTAAATTTCTGACTTGGAAGACAATGTTTTTAGTGGCTATCACTTCTGCTAGGAGAATTTCAGAACTCTAAGCTTTATCCTCTAAATCTCCTTACTTGATTTTCCGTAATGATAGTGTCATTAAGAGCTAATCCTTCCTTCATTCCCTAAGGTGGTGTCAGAATTAAGTATCAATCAGTCTATTTACCCATTTTCTTCCCAAAATTCAAAAACAAAGGTGAATGTATGTTATATTTGCTGGATGTTCGTAGACCATTGTGTTTTGCACAAAACAAAAGACATTAGAAAATCTGATCAGTTATTTATATGCTTTACAAATAACAAACTGGGTAAATCTGTTACAAAGGTAATATTAGCAAGGTGGATTATGGACTGCATAGCCGTTGTCTGTAATAAATCTGGCATTTCATTACCAAAACCTTTAAAGGAAAACTCCGCCTTAGAACTAAAAAAAAAATTTTTTTTCACACTTTCTGTGTTTCTGAGTTATTTTAACATCTCAAAATCACTCTGCTTCTTATAGAATTTTAATGTTTTCTGTGAAATGGTTGTCAATGGGGCTTAGCATATCAACGTGATCTTATTTTTCTTCAAGCCTCTTTCCCATAATCCATTTCAAGTCTGTTTTATATGAGTTGTGCTAGACATAAGGAAGTAGAAGTGTATTCCCAGTCCATTGACATATAATGGGATTAGTGTCTGTCACTGTCATCTTACATGTCTGTAACAGGATTGCTGGTTTTACTTCTTGAATGACTGTCATTTGTGTGCATCTCGGAGTGTTTTATAGTGCACTAAGGAATTATACAGCTGCAACCAAAACAGTTGCTAAATTGCAGACCTTTGTTCAAAGTATCTTTTTGTAGTCTAAGATGAAGTGACAGCCCCTCCCGCTACACTTTGGTAAACGCGCTGATACTTTACAAGAATTACTAGAAAAAAATATTTTCTGATTTTTCTGTAAATGTCACAGACATCTTTGATACTACATTCAAGTTATCTTAAAATGTAAAGTAGTATAAACAACAAACATTTAAAGTTTAAAGATTAACATTTCTATACTGAGATGCTGCTTGTGCAGATTTGTCAGAAGAGGTGACGACTGCCAATGAACCACTGACTGATCTAATTGCTCTGTTTTGCTATGAAAGGCATGACTACATTGGGAGCAGCTATGAATCAGTACAAGTTCTCTTCAATAAAGGCAATGAAAAACAGTTTCATGTCTCTGTCTTGTTCACAGCAGCCTGAGCTCTTGACTACAAATTTCTGTGTCTGTAGTATGTCATGCAGGAGTAGACACATTCCTCTGCAACTTATGTGAGAAGTTAAGCTTACAAAAGTTGGGTGGTCTTTCTCATCCTTTGATACCAAAGTGAAGAAATGAACGTTTTATAAAGTACAAGCAGGTTTCCAGTACCTACACAATACTGTAATCATACTGTAAGGAGAAAAGCAACCTAAGATTTGAACTAAACTGTAAGACAAGGTGGAGCTTCTCTTTAAGAGCTTAATCTACTAGATCTATGGCAACCTCATCAATAATTTTATCCAATTATTCCATGAATTATATGCATGCACCAGCTACTTGGGCTAATCCTCATACTTGTGTTACAAATTAGATCTGGTCTCAAGGGGAAGAGGGCCTTTGGTTCAACAGTGCTCAGGAACATCCTTCCTTAGAGTCCACCTGGGATATCAGGTAGCTGGAGACTCTGTCCCAGTGGTTGAGGAATGAATGAAAATTGACATCAGATAAAGAAGTTATGTACTTACCATAACATTCCATCTGTGTTGTCCATTTTCATTCTTCCTCAACTTTCCACCCGCCAGACCCCAACCTTTGTCATCATGGACTTCTGGAAGAATGAGATGCTACTAAGACACCACAGTGTCTTGTTTGGACTACAGATATTGGTGCCGTTTGTTAGGAACATTATTCTAATATTTGCTATTTGTCATCTAGCAAACAAGATCTGAGCTGTGTTAGGGTTTAGTGCATTATGGGTAGGGAAGTGCTTGAGTGTTTCAATTGGCCATGAGCTATAGTAACGGCCATGTCGGCTCTGGGGTTTGGATCTGAACCCAATGGTTGAGGAAGAATGAAAATGGAGAACACAGTTAGAACATTATGGTAACTACATAACTTCTTTTTATCTTGAGTCTGTTTCCTCCAGAAATAGGCATGTGTGTATCATTTCCAAACAGTGATGCAACTAGGATTTGAACAATTGCAGGGTACCAGCTAATCTGATCTCTGCTGGTAACTTGTACCATATAGCCAACCTACTAAGGAAAATGTATTTCTTTAAAATAATGTTTAATGTCTAAAGAAAGATCATGGTTTCTGCTAGAGTCGCTGTGAGACCTAAATGAAGTATAAAGCAGTACAGCAAACTTCATCCTTTAGGATTTTGTAAGCCAGAATTCAATCCTCTCTGTATAGTATATATAACTGAATGTTACCTCAGCTGAGCTAACCTATCAGGCTAAGACACAGAAGATTATGATCGGGTCTCGGTTCATAATCACAGTATTGTGTTTGAGACATGGATGCCAAGAAATTCACCTTGGGAGTGAAGCAGAGGAATGAATCTGTGTTCCTGATTTTAATATTATATGTCTGATTCTTATGCCAGTTACTTATTGATGTTGCAGCACAGAATTTCACTTCTAAGTTGGATAGCATATGTAATACTCTGCCTTGGGGAACTGTGTTAAACACCTTTGGTAGATTTAAACAGCTCACGTGAAGCAGGAATGCCATTGTCAATGGAACAGACAACAGTGCTATAGAAACTAAATTCATTATACACAGTCTGCCAGTGGTAAATCAGTGCTAGCCAATTTCGGCCGTTAGTAAGTTGTTAGATGGAACTGCTTTCAAAAGGATGTGTTTGAAGCATTTGCTTGTTATACTGGTGAGGCTAACCAGCCTGTAGTTAAGAAGGTTGCTAGTAGCACTATCCTTACATAAAGAAATAGTATTAGCCAGTTACCACATGTTGGGCATGTAGGCAATATATAGATTTCTTTTGTTTAAGGGTTTCTGAACTTGCACAGAAAATGCCTGTTCAGACCACCTAGACCCTGTGCTCAAGTACCTTTTGATTTTGTCCAGTGATTGCTGAACCCATAGAGCATGCGTTCTTGGGTTGGCATAACGTGATTAGTAAAGGAGCATCAGAATTAGAAGTCATAGTATGACCTTAACAAAATATGATTTTTGAAAATAATTCCATGATTTTGCGCCAGTCAGTGACTTGTATCCCTGTCTTTAATTGGTATTTTCGTGGATCAATTTATATTAAAAAAAAAAAAGTCTCCTTTATTTCCTTCAGTATGAGAGTTAATTTTATTCAAATTCTGCCCTGGCTTTCCTTACATGACATCATATTTTTGTGTATTTTCCCATTAGAATTGTTGGAAACTTCAGGTAAACATCTGCAATGTTGTCTTAGATAGCTTTTAAAGTGACCTGTTCTACCAGGTTGGGGGGGGTAGTTGTTATTCATGAGTGTCTTCTTTTGTAGGTAGGTACATACTTGGTTATTACATCATCCATTTTGAAGCAAAAAACATCTCCATAGTGAATGATGGCAAGATATTTCATTCCCACTCTTTGGATTTGCCCATAAACTCTGTCATAACCTGCTTGACAGTAGTTTTCCCGTGAAATATTTTCACTGTCCGCATTTTTTTGTAGTTCAAGTTCCAGATTACATACATGATCTGAATTACCTAACAGTGCATTAATGTAATTTCAAGGTGTGACAAAACAGAATCTAAGATGATGTTCATCGTGCATACAGCTGCAGTCATTACAGATGGGTTATCCTGCCGTCAGGCGGGTCCTCGGTCGGCCGAATTCCAAAGTCTAGGTCCGGCGTCGGTTGTCGTCGCTTCTTCCCTGACGTCAGTGCGGCAGGGGTATAAAAGAGGCAGCCAACGCCATTTTCTTCAGTCTTTCTTGCCGTGCGGTACCCGAAGCAGAAGCAGTTCGCAAGTGCCGGTCGGCCAGCTCCTGAGATTTACGAAAGTATTTCAGCCGAAGTCTTCTTTAAAGCTAAGTACCCGGAAACTTTTCTTGCCTCAGACCGATGTCAGACAAAGTTAATAATTGCATTTCTTGTGGGAAGCAAATACCGCATAAGGATTTTCACTCTTTTTGTATACCTTGCTTAGGGCCAGACCACGACGTCTCGGCCTGCCATTTTTGTGCTAGGTTTAACAAGCGCATTATTAAGCGCCGGGCGGAGTTCGCCCTTCATTATTTTGGCAAAAAATGTAATTATATCATGTCGTCGGATACACCGACACCGGCTTTAAGCAAAAGACGCAAAGACAAGGACCTACATCCGAGGTCTGCACCGAGTACTGAGACCAAGCTTAGGCTGACTACCGGTTCTCAGCGAGGCGCCTACTACCCTGCCTACCGATGAAACTATTTTACCGGTGACTTCAGTACCCGAGGTCGCAGGCTCCTCGGTCTCCATTCCCACTGCAGATACCGACGCCACTCTTGGCGGGGAAACTGAAAATTTAGTGAGGCCTGCCAGTTCTGAAGGCGTCTCCAGGCCTTCCACCTTCTCTATTAAATCCTTCACTAAATCTAAAGCTGCCATGAAAACTAAAAAACAGGGTCCTCAGACCTCCTCTCAAGGCCCCATGCCTAAAAAACAGATGCTTAAAATGGCTGAGGATTTGATAACTCTCATCAGGGGTTCTCAACCCCCCCCCTGACAAAAGACCCAGATTGGAGGAAGACTACCCTTCCTCAGACCAGGCTTCTATTACCTCAGACCATTCTGAGGACCAGGATTTTGCCTATTCCCCTTTTGAAGACTCTGATGCTGAGGAGTCTATTCCCTCAGTCTCCCTCCCTGAGGACTACTCTTTTGGGGAAACCCTGCATACATTGAGGGAGCGCTTTCACTGGGAAGGCCAAGATTACTCAGATTCCAAGAAAAGGCTCAGGGAATTTCTACTGCTCCCCCAGCATAGCCCCCTGGCTATCCCTCCTGTTTTAGATATTTTGGATGATGTGTACGCAGAAGCCACTCTTAATCCAGATTCTTTACCTCCAGCCCCTGTTAAACCAGACAGGTATTACCGGGTCCCTGATTCTCACCAGTTCCTTTATAAAAGCCATACTGCTGACCCAGAAACTATTTTACAGGGTCCCAAGGGAATAAAGGCCTCTACTGCTAAAAACCCTTTACCTTCAGAGAGAGATTCCAGAGCATTAGAAAGGTGAGGGGAAAAAGGTGTATACATCTGCCACTTTAACCATGAGGGCATTAAACTGTCAATTTCATATGTTAAAGTACCACCAGTTTTTGTTATCTCAGCTGAAAAGCAAATGACACAAACAGAACAACCAGATTTGAAAGAGTTGCAGGATTTGTTGCATGGAGCAGAGCAAGTGGGTAAACATACCTTGCAGTGTGGTTTTGATGCTTTAGAGGCCTCATGCAGAGCTGCTGTCACGGGGTCTGTCATATGTAGACATGCTTGGCTCAAAGAACAAACCTTACCAGATCATGTCAAAGCAAAGTTATTAGATGCACCACTTCAAAAAGATGTATTGTTTGGTGTTAAAGCTGAGGAGGTACTAAAGAAAATGGAGGAAAAAGTGAAATCTATGCAAACAGTGAAAGATTTCTTGCAGGTGCAACCTCCACGCTTTAGCAGAAACTGGCCTTCCAAAAATTGGTCCTTTCCAGCCACGGACAGACCTCAAAGGGGCAGATACAGACGCCCAAGGGGTAGAGGACAACCTCAAGGATCTTACAGAGGTAGACAGTGGCAAGCACCAACTCCAAGAGGTGGAGAAGATGGATCATAGTCATTTAGAAAACAGACACAATGACTTCCCCCTATGCCTGCCAAGCAAAGCTATAATGGCAGCACCTTTGGGCGTAAAACTGGCATTATTTTCAAAAAACTGGCACATTGTTACAAAAGACAAATGGATTCTGGACATTATAGACAGAGACTACAGGTTCCACTTTCACACCCTTCCAAAAATGAGAGGCTTGCCAAACCTGCCACAAAATCAAAGGGCAGAGGCACAAAGACAAATTTCCGCTCTCATGGATATGAAAGCGATTCAAGAGGTACCTGCAAAAGAACAAGGTCAAGGTTTTTATTCCAGACTATTCCTGGTACCAAGGAAGGACAAAGATTGGAGACCCATCTTAGACCTATCCATCCTAAACACATATCTACAGGTGCCAAAATTCAAGATGCTCACATTACAGCAGCTTCTTCCCATGCTGGGCAAGGAGTCTTGGCTGGTAACATTGGACCTCAAGGAGGCATACCTGCATGTCCCTATCAGACAAGATTGCAGAAGATACCTCAGATTTCTTGCAGGTTCAACCCATTACCAATTCTCTGCATTGCCCTTTGGCTTATCTACTGCGCCCAGAGTGTTTACGCAATGCCTGGCATCAGTAATTGCCTTCTGCAGACAACAAGGAATACAAATCTGCCCATATCTGGATGACTGCCTGATCCAAGCGGACAGCAAGGACATTCTATTGCAGCATCTGGCGTTTGTAATAAAACTGTTAAACTACCTGGGATACACAGTGAACAAAAAGAAATCAAAACTAATACCTTCTCAACAGATAATTTTCCTGGGTGCCAGCTTAAATACAACCACCCAGATGGCGCTACCTCACGCCAGACAAACAAGGGCAACTGTCTCAATACTTCAGCAAAACGGCAACTTTCACCAGACTAACTGCAAGGAAAGTCCTGCAGGCTCTGGGATTCATGGCATCTTGCATCCTACTAATATCATGTGCAAAGCTGCATATGAGGAAACTACAATGGTACCTAAAAAACTTATGGTTTCAACACAGCCACAGCTTGGAAACAATTATACCACTCACTCCATGCCTTCAAAAGGAATTTTTGTGGTGGGCTCAAGCATGCCAAAGAAACACAGGTCTCCCTTTCTGTTTACCTCAAGCAACTCAAATCATCACAACGGACGCCTCAGACTACGCCTGGGGAGCACACATGGAAGATCAGTGCATTCAGGGAAAATGGTCCCAAAAAGAGAAGCACCTACACATCAAACAAAAGGAGATGCTAGCCGTGCAAAATGCTCTTATGACCTTCAAAGAACTACTGCATCCAGGCCAGCTATTGATAAGGACAGACAACACCACAGTCATGTGGTACATAAACAAACAGGGGGGAACTCATTCATACCCCCTGTGCAGGCAAGCCATGACCCTGTGGAACACAGCACTGGAATTACAAATTCAACTACAGGCACAATTCCTGCCAGGGAAGTAAAACACACTGGCAAACAACTTGAGCAGAAATATGACAGACCCACACGAATGGAAGTTGCATCCTCAAGTCTTCTCAAAGATAACTCAGGCATGGGGACAGCCAGACATAGATCTATTTGCTACCCACAGAAATCACCAGTTGGAAAAATTTTGTTCAAGGACCTATCATCCACAGGCCTGGAAAGTGGACGCACTCTCTTTCAATTGGACAACACTGACAGTCTATGCCTTCCCGCCTCTTCCTCTACTGACCAAAGTTCTATTAAAAGCCAGAGCAGAGAGGCCACAAATGATTCTCATTGCTCCAGACTGGCCACGACAGCACTGGTATCCTCTCCTAAAGAGCCTGACACACTCACCACCATGGATTCTACCTCTAGTTCCTCTTCTGCTGTCCCAGCACAATTACAAAACCCTTCACAGCCAGCTCAAAACCCTAAATCTAGCTGCATGGAGAATACCTTAATTTCCCAACAGACTCTCCTCTCCAAGGAGGTGCAGGATGTCATCTTGGAGGCCAGAAGACCCTCTACTAGAAAGCTTACTCCGCCAAATGGAAACGATTCTGTTCCTGGAATCAAGAAAAGGGCCAGAATCCTTGGGTAATAAATATACCTCAAATTTTACAGTACCTAGCTGAGATGTTAAACAGTGGCCTTTCCTTCTCCTCCATCAAGATCCACACTTCAGCCATTTCTGCACAATACAATACAGATCCTCCTTTATTCTCACATCCTCTATTAAGGCAGTTCCTCAGAGGGGCAAAAAATATAAACCCCCCACGGAAACCACCAGTCCCAGCTTGGGACCTCAACTTCGTATTGGAAAAGCTGACCCTGCCTCCCTTTGAGCCCGCTTCTTCAACAGAGCTTCAATACTTGTCGTGAAAAACAGCCTTCCTTCTGGCTATTACCTCAGCACGCAGGGTTTCGGAACTACAGGCCCTCATGGCTGTGCAACCATTCATCATTTTCCATCAGGACAGAGTTTCCTTACGGACCAACCCTACCTTCATGCCAAAGGTAGTATCCAGTGTAGCTTTGAATCAGACTATTCATTTACCTACCTTTTATCCAAATCCACAGAACAAAGGGGAGAGATTACTACATTCCTTGGACATTCACAGACAACTTTGTTATTACTTGGACAGAACAAAGTCATTCAGGAAATCTGAGCAGCTCTTTGTGTCCTATGCTACAGGTGCTGAAGGAAAGGCTATTTCCAAACAGACAATTTCAAAATGGATAGCCCACTGCATACGCTTTCATTATTCATTTCATGGAAAATCTGTGCCTGTATACATCAGATCCCACTCCACCAGGGCTACAGCTACCTCTGCAGCTTTCCTCAGGGGGGTCCCTACCAAGGACATTTTGGAAGCAGCTACTTGGAGTTCAGTGCACACTTTCTCCAAGCACTACCACCTTCCACTATACTCAAAATCTAGAGCGGGCTTTGCCACAGTAGTCCTGCAGGGCATCCTCGCCCCTCCTAGTTCCACTTAGTGCCTACCACCCTTACTTAGCTTTGGGATTCTACCCATCTGTAATGACTGCAGCTGTATGTACGATGAACATAGTACAGTTTTGTACCTACCATAAATGTAGATGTTCGAGTGCTCATACAGCTGCAGTCCAGGTTACCCTCCCTCCATCCCCTCTTATGACAGGCCTTAGGACAAACACCTTTATCATACAACCTATTTGGGGTATTCTTTTATGGTGTATTTGCTTGCAACTACTGTTTTTGATTTATCTATATTGCATGTTTGCATAATTTTATGTTTTGCCTTCCTTCTGGGGGCACCTGACATCTGGGGCAAGAAAAACTGAAGAAGATGGCGTCGGCTGCCTCTTTTATACCCCTGCCGCCCTGACGTCAGGGAAGAAGTGACGACAGCCGACGCCAGACCTAGACTTTGGAATTCGGCCGACTGAGGACCCGCCTGACGGCAGGATAACCCATCTGTAATGACTGCAGCTGTATGAGCACTTGAACATCTACATTTATGGCAGGTACAAAACTGTACTTTTTGTTTGTTTGTACAATAGTTTACATGTTGTCAGCATGGTCATATTTAACCAGGAATCTAATATTACTGGGCGAGTGACTAGTCTGCTGCAAAGTGCAGTGCCCATCTTTCTCCCATTCACTCACTTCTATAGGCAGTTTGGAGAATGCCAGTTCCATGTAGTATGTATTTGGGAGGCTGAACTACCTGGAGAAAACACATGCACATGCAGGGAGGACAACCAGATTACAGACAGAAGAGACCCCAGCTGAGAATCAAACCAGAGAACTTCTTGCTTTGAGGAGGCAGTACTATTTACTGCACAATTGGGCTACCTAAATGATGGTTATCTTTACCAAAGTAGTTATCCGTAGTTGCAAACATTTCCCACACACTTAGACCTGTGGGATAGTGAAAGATGATCCAGCTACTTGTTTAATCGGCTAGCCTGTCTACTTTTATCATTAGAAAAGAGTGGGGGAACGAACTATGTCACTAAAAACTGAAAAATCTCTCTCTTGTTTAATTTCTGATGATCAGCAACATGATTTGTAACAGTTTTGTTTTTGGATCTGCTCAAAATTTTAATACCATCAACAGTTATTACAGCATCATACAACACCTTATGAGAATTTATTCTATAATTCATTTCTTATTTCAGCAGACCTGTACCCCTTTAGGCATGAGACAGATATACCGAATGATGATGTTTTTTTCAACCCTTGTATCATTGATTCCCCAAACAACCAGAGCTTGTCAGATGTTACATTTGTTTTATGCTAATGACTGGGCAGCCATTGGAGATGTTGATGACTGAACCACAGGATTAACTTTTGCTGTGTGTTGTTATTCTTCTAAAGGTTTTTTTTCTGTTTGAGTAGACATACCTTCCCCCAAACTCTTCCTTGTTATGCTTTGAGGGGGTGTGGAGTTGGCTTCAGTACGTTTCCCTAGGCATGTTTTTTTTGCAATTTTTATTTACAGACAGTGAATAATGTAAAGGCTTACTGAGCAGTTAGGTGTTTCAGGAGAGAGGCAATGAATTTTCTGTCAGTTTGATTAGTGACTGTTGTTTACATTGCAGCACATATGTATACTGTATCTGATGCATATCTAATCAAAGTCCATCTGTGTGTGTGTCAGTACAGCTTTCCTCTATTCTTACCACATAAGTAAGTATTTAGAACTGCTCACACTAGATGGAAGTAAAATGTCACTGTACCTGATGAGCATTTTGCAAATGGACCACTACAATAGGTTTCCCCTGTGTAGCAGATGTTCAATACAGACATTAAGTAATGCCTCCATTTCTAAGGTTGGTATGTAGTCAAAATATACCTGTACCATGAAAGCAAAGGAAGTGTGAAAACTCAAGTCTAAACGTGGACAAGAACGATCACCTTTCTTTTCATAGCTTATTCCCTCTGTCTTGGTAATAAATCATATACAGTGGAACCCTCCATAGCCTCCCTGTACACAGGAGCTCCGATTATACATTAAAAGTATATTTAAGCAAAAAATAAATAAAAATTAAAAAAATAACACTGCACCAGAAAAACACAAATGTTTGCTGGAGGCAGCTGATCACACTATTTAAGTGATAGGGCAAGTGTAGTATAGCTTCTAAAACTCATAAGAACTGTTAAGGAATAACTAAGGCAGTTTAACAGAGTGAGCCTCATTGATCGACCCTTTACCAAAGAAGAAAGGTTAAATAAAGACTAGAGTGAGTTTGAGGCAACATGCATTCAAATTCGTACTGTGTGCCCTAATTAGCATACATAGCAGATGAGAGGCTATTGGTAGTAAAGAGGTAAAGTATGAACTTTTGCAATCTATTAAGTACAAATATTATCACAGCAGCCACCTTGATATACTGAACTAGACATAAGTTGGTGCTGTGATTAGAAACAACACGGCTACTTCTGACTAAGCTGTTAAATTTACCAGTAATAGCTCAAGCATCATTTGTAGTATTATAAAAAAAACTTGCACACCTCCCTAACACATTAAATAGTAGACAAGAAAATTTTCATGAGTGAAATACCATATTAAAATCAGCAGTAGCAGATACCAGTATTAAATAAACTGTTAGGGCACTCAGATGAGGAAATGCTTGAGTTTATAAAGTAGAAACCAAGAGAATATTTCTGACAGTGTATATGCAAAACTTAGAGTGCCAGAAAAGCTTGAAATTGCTGTCCCCATATCCCCACTGATCTTTCTAGGTCACATTAATCACATACTGATCCAAAGATATGTCGTAGCATCTTCCCATCATACAGGGCCACTCTAAGCTCACAACCACTCACTCTAGGACATGGATTTATGTATTTATGATTTTAGTGTTTAGCCCCCAGTAAGTACCATTAAATGTCTAACTTCACAAGTAGGAGTGGAGATGGAAAAAAAAATAAAGCACTTTCTGAGAGTTGCTTTCAACAGTGGCATCAAACACATACCAAGTAATACCTGACTGTACTAGTAAAGATTAAATAATTAAAGAAAACACCAACAGCAAAAATAAATTAAAAGAAAATACCAACAGCAAAGCTGACCTATTGAGTCATGCTTTTAGTGCCCTGGTGTCGAGTAATTACACACCAGAAACATTCTGATACTCAGGTGACCACGTAGCTAACAGTTCCAGACACTTCATGCTCTCTCTCATTTACACTGATTTCCTTTCTTGTTCAGTGAGAACCACTCAGGCAAGGGGGAAGTGATATTACATGTATATAAAGTCAACACAGAAATTGTTGCAAATACCAGAAGTTAGAGCTGCAGCTGAGATGTTAGAAGGTTTATGTTGAAAGACCGTTTGTACTGCACTGATTATAAAGTCCATGCTTGCAAATATTTGTACCAATTTCTTTTTTTCTTGGACTACTGTATACCCCTCTGGCAAGGGGGAAAGTCTCAGTCTCCCAGTGTATACGAATTCCACAGTGACACTGGAACAAACAGAAATTAGACTGGCAGTGCATAGCAGACTGCCTTTGAAAACTGTACCTAATAACTGCAGCCTTGAAACAGTCCCACTTCATGACATAACAGAATGAAGTCCTGACTATGACCCAGGATCAGCTAATGGGTCCAGGCTTGGGGGAGGCAGGATAGAACAACTAATTCTGGATTGCCCAGCCAAACATGGAGAAAAATGGCTTGGTATGTTGCATTACTGACACTATGGAGACCAGGTGTTACAGCACATAGGTTCATACTAGGCTATCTGCCCTAGGGCATTTATAAGCCTAGCCAGAGTGCGTTTGACTTTCGCCACCCATTTTAAATTAATTTTGCTGTGCCATTTTTCGAGGTTAGTATACTGTGACTCTGTCTAACAGTGACACAGAAGTGATACCCGGGGTAAACCTATGATCTCCCATCCACTCATTAAGATTCCTCTTGAAGAGAGTCAATGAGGGACTCTGCCTAACCTGGACTGAGATTTTATTCCAGAGTGAAGGGAGCCTCTGGGTTATGAATCTGTCCCTCCAGCATGTCCTATTTATTTCAGTGCTGAGGTTCAAGTCTCTCGAGCGCGTAGCTCGATGGGATTTGGATTTTCTGAGGTGCAGCATGTCCATTAATTGCGGGTTGGACATGGCTTTATACGAAAGGCACAGATCGCCTCTGAGCAGGCGGTATGCCACTGAGTAGAGCTTGAGTTTCTTTAACCGGGCAGCATATGGCATCTGTTTGAGCCCTTTGATCCTCTTGGTGAGGTACTTTTGGGGTCTTTCCAGTTGCTGCAGGTGTCTGGTAAGGTACATCCCAAAAGGGGCATTGTACTCAATTATGGGCCTGATGAGGGATGAGTAAAAAGGCACGATGACCATCCCTGATCTAGATGTGAATGCCCTCATGATTAGGTGTGCTATATAAAATGTTTTTCTAACCACTTTGGCCACGTGGTTGTCAAATGAGAGATTGCTATCAACTTGGGTCCCCAGGTCCCTAATTACTACTTCTGTACTTAATGGATTACCACCTATGTGGTAATTTGTGGGCACTTTGTTTTTGCCAAAGGGGATGACTATACACTTTTTGGCATTTAGCTTGAGGCCATGGCTCTGGCACCAGTTGTCTGTTTCTATGAGGCCCTTTTGGAGGATGCTTGTGTCGGCTGGAGAGTCGATTATGGCACTCAGTTTGCAGTCATCTGCGAACTTGGTCAGCCACAGTCCTTCCGTGTTGGCCTGTACCTCCGAGGAATATATACCGAACAAGAGAGGTCCCAGGACTGAGCCTTGTGAGATGCCACTTGTAACTGGTTTGGAGTCTGACATGGCTCCAGCAATTCCAACCATGTGGGTTCTGTCCTTTAGCCAGTTTGCAACCCACCTTGTGACATAGGGGTTTATATTTAAGCTGGTGAACTTATCTATAATGACCGAGTGGGGTATTGTATCGAAGGCTTTTGCGCGGTCCAGGTAGGCTGTGTGGACCACCTTCCCCTCGTCAATGGCCTTGGTGACTGTTTCAAAGAAATCGACCAGGTTTAAGAGGCAAGATCTGCCCTTAACAAAGCCGAACTGGGTAGGATCCAGTGTCTGTAGGTCCCCAATATCTTTATTTATGAGGTCCATGATGATCCTTTCCATAGCTTTGCAAACCAAGCTAGTCAGGCTTATGGGGCGATAGTTTCCAGGATCCGTTGAGGCACCACCTTTGTGGAGAGGGACCACTGTTGCTGTACGCCACTCTTTGGGTACATATCCTGTAGTAAGGCTGAGATTGAACAGTAGTTTTATGTTTGGGTTTAGCTCTTCTTGGAGTTCATGTAGGACGCAGCCCGGGACACCGTCTGGTCCCATTGATGCTGTGTTTTTTGCTTTGGAGAGGGCGGCTCTTACTTGAGCATCTGAGATGTCAGGGGCAGCACTCTGGTGGGATAGGTATTTGCGCTGGTGGTGGGGAGGAGAGAAGTTTGCGCTGAACCTGTCAGCTAGGATGTTGGCAATGTCTGTTGTTTCGGTGTATTTTTTGTCATTTTGGACTAATTCTGAGCATATCTTGGAATTCCCACCCAGGTTCCTAACATAACTAAAGAAAGCCTTGTGATTATCCTTAGTGTCCTGTGCAATTTTTCTCTCGAAGCTGGCCTTAGACGATTTTATGAGTGCCCGTAGTTTTTTGCTAATACTGATCAGAGTTGCCTTCCCTTTTTGGGATTTTGCTCTATCATGTAGTAGCTTCCTCCTCCTATTGTATAGTTTGTTTATGGCTGGGGTCGACCAGACAGGACGTCTGCCTTTGGAGGATTGGGTCTTGGTTTTATTTGGGATTGCATGATCCATGCATTCCTGAAGGTGTTTATAGAATGCATTTATAAAGGATTCTGCGGTCTGAGCCGTATTTTCCACAGGCCCGGGGGCTTTGAAGGATTCCACCTCGGTTTTGAGGAGTGTGAAATTTGCTTTAGAGAAGTTTTTCACTGTGGTTTTCTGGGCAGGGGGTGGGGTCGGGATGTGAATATCCAGTGAGATTAGTTTATGGTCTGATCTTACCAGTGAGGGATACACTTCTGGTCTGGGGCAGAGTCCCCATGTTGGTGATGATCAGGTCCAGTATGTTTTCCCTTCTTGTGGGAGTGGTAACAAGTTGTTCCATAGCATTTGAGTTTATAAATTCTAGGAACCTTTGGGCTATGGTGTTGGCGCTAGAGTAATGCTCCCAGTCTATGTTTGGGTAGTTGAAGTTGCCCAATATAATGGTGTTTGGAGAGATCTTCATATTTAGTGTTCTCAGGAAGGCCGAGTGGGGTTCCTGGGTTTAGGAGGGTGGTCTGTAGCAGGCTATAAACTGGAAGGCAGTTTTACCCACTGTTAGTTGCACATGGATAGTCACTGATGCTTCGTGCTGTGCCACCAACCTGGAGGTGTGGGTATCTTTGACAAATATTGATACTCTCCCTCCTTTTGTGGTTCGGTCCAAGTTTTGGGGCCGAAAAGCATGGTATGAGGTATAACCTGGTCGTGCTGGGGTGCTCTCTGGAGACTTGAACCAGGTTTCTGTTACTGCACAGATATCGATGTTCTCCATGCTAAGGAGAGTTTTGAGTGCGTGCATCTTGAGGTTTAGACTTCTGGCGTTGAGTAGCATTACTCTTAGTTTCTTATCCCTTGTGATACCTATGGAGGTGGGTTTGTCTTTTGAGCCTTGCCTAAAAAAGGCACTATGGGGGTAGCAAGAGCCTTTGCCAATATCTGAAAGCCCAGGGGTGACAGGTGCAAGCCGTCCCTAGTGAAGCATCGTGGCTTGTTGAGCATGTCATCCCTGGCTGACAGGCATTGGATCCCCCTTTGAATGACACCAATACTTAAGCCAATTGTTGAAATTGATCATCTTGTCTTCATATTGTGGCATCATTCTTGGTGAGGGTAAGATGCTACTCAAGGTCAGGGTCATACCGACCTGGGCTACATGCTCAGAGAGCTCCTCTATGTCTCTTTTCATGTAGTCCAGGGAGGTATGTCTCAGGTCATTCACACCAGCATGGACAATGACAGAGTCATATTTGTACTTGCCTTGGAGTGACCTGAGTGCTTGTGTTATGTGGCAGATCCTAGCGCCCGACAGGCAGCTCACCGTGACCTTCTCCTTGTTCAGCCTAGTGAGCGGGACGTCAGTGTGCCTGACGATAGAGTCACCTATTACAAGTGTATCAGGTGTGTTGTTTAGCCTTAAGGGCTGTGACTGTTCGGCATACTGGCTTTGTGAGCTATGTGTTGCCCGTGTTTTGTTTTGGGGTAGCGGTTGCTTGGGTGTCTGCTTTGGAGGTCTCTGCTGCTTAGGCAGATTTTTATTTAGGGCCTCCGAGTATGTTTTTGTGTGTTTGTGTTTGGTTTGCTGTCATGGTAGGTCTATGTGAGTCTGGAATTGTAGTGAGTGTGGTTTCCTTCTCCTCCTGACTGGTTACGCCAGTACTGAGTTGAGAGAGCTTAGCCTCCATTTTGGCTATATGGTTGCATCTCTCACATGTGTTGGAATTTGTTGGGAGGAGGAGAGGGTTGTCTGTGTACATGAGGCAGTTGTAACATTGCCTCAAGATTCCCAGATTCACAAGCTGGACCGGAGAGGAGATTGACAACTGACCTTTGGACATGCTAGAATAGTATTGGGAATTTCTTTATAATTGAAAAAAGGGCCAATGGGGAACAAGGTACTCAAGGTGAGTTTGTGAGGGTGTAGTGCTTTTAATTTTTTAGTGCTGACTTATATGATTGCTTTAGTGAGCAAGTGCCAGGTAACTTAAATGCAATGTGTTACAGGTAACTTAAATGCAAAAACGACAAACAGTAACTTTCTTTCAAGTGAAACAAGGAAATAAGTACAGTAAGCAATGCAGATATCACTAGGGATCCACAGAAGCGCTGAAAAGCCACGTTTTAGGTGGAATTAGCGTTTCAGGGAAATAACAACAAGCATACAAACAAAGCTAGATTCAACAGGCCTGGATCTAGTCTATGCTACAGCAGACAAGGTGTACCAGTTTCAGTAAGAAACAGTTCAAATATGCAGGCACTATAAGCCTTTAACCAGAAATTCCCAGCTCAGAAGGGCAGAGTCCAGCCTCTCCTCCCACAAGAGTGCAGACCACGAACCTTCTTAATGTAAAATAACTGGCCTGAAGCCCAAGTGCTTAAACCAGAACTAATACACTTTTAGAATAACAGACGCTGAGCCCTCAATCAGCAGTTCCCAACTTAAAAGGATGTAAGCTACCTGTCCTGCCACCACAGTGCAGGCCACAAACCTTCCTAATGTAAAACAACTGGTCTGAAGCCCAAGTGCTTAATCCAAAAGACTTAGAATGATAGCTACACTTTAGTCAAGTTACTACCAAACAGTAATAAATGCAACTGAATACTTTAAAGAATGCCTGGATTAGTGCTCAAGTTATACAAACAAAGCTAGATTCAACAGGCCTGGATCTAGTCTATGCTACAGCAAACAAGGTGTACCAATTTCAGTAAGAAGCAGTTCAAATATGCAGGCACTATAAGCCTTTAACCAGAAATTCCCAGCTCAGAAGGGCAAAGTCCAGCCTCTCCTCCCACAAGAGTGCAGACCACAAACCCTCTTAATGTAAAATAACTGGCCTGAAGCCCAAGTGCTTAAACCAGAATTAATACACTTTTAGAATAACAGACGCTGAGCCCTCAATCAGCAGTTCCCAACTTAGAAGGATGTAAGCCACCTGTTCTGCCACTACAGTGCAGACCACAAGCCCTCTTAATGTAAAACAACTGGTCTGAAGCCCAAGTGCTTAAACTAAAAGGCTTAGAATGAGTTACACCAAGCAGTAATAAATGCAATTGAGTACTTTTAAGATGACGCAAAAGCAAAATAAAGTAGGAAGAAACAGAAATACAGTAAAAGCAGATAACATTTTTTATTTTTGAGTGAGCAAATGAGAAGGGCCCAGGAGTTACAGGACAGAAACAAGTGCAAATGCAGGCCTTCAAATCAGAAAGTTGAGAGAGATGGAAGACCGCCCAAACGGCCAGTAACTACAAATTCTGGGCCAGGACCACTCCTTATGTGGTAGACAGGTTACCTAATGCTTACCACTCCCACTGATAAGCTAGAAGGCTTCCCTCCAACACAGAAAGGCTTGGGGGGCTCAGAAGCTTACAAACAGTCCTGGATACAGCAAATCTGTATCTGGAACACTAATTACAGGAAAGGTAGGAAACAGGCTTACAATTTATTTATTTGTTTATGTTTCAGAAAAGTAGCAAAAACAGTAGTAAAAACAATTCACATGCAGTACAAGCTGGCACACTTGAGTATGTAGCAATATTAGTCCACACACAATTTGAAAAAATGTAATTAAATTAAAAAGGACTAAAAGCAAGTGCAGAAAGGGTTTATTAGGTAGAATGCGGTAAAGAGATGGGACTGGGGGAGTGTCCTAGATCAAATCTGCAGTGGGGCGGGCACTGCAAAAGCCACCAAATTTAAACTACAACCAAGAACAGGGAGGGGGGGGTGGGGAAGACGGTTTCAACAGAGATATGAGGAATCACAGTGCAAATTATAAAACCAAAAAAATATATACTGATCTCTGTATATTTGCAGAACAGTAAGACAACAGATATCTAAGCAACAATTTAGTTCTATAATACAGAAAAATATACTCAGCTCTATATATTTGCAGATAGTCTTGTAAGGCTGTCTCTCAGCACACAGGTTCCAATTTAAACGCAGGTTGTTATTAACAGGTCAAATTAAGGGAACCTTGAGTTAAGCAACACACAAGCTATAAAAAAAACAGTTACATCGGCTGAAGACGAGGCAGAAAATGAGGGGTGGGGGTGGGGAAGGCAGTTTCAACAGAGATGTGAGGAATCACAGTGCAAATTATAAAACCAAAAAAATATATACTGATCTCTGTATATTTGCAGAACAGTAAGACAACAGATATCTAAGCAACAATTTAGCTCTACAATACAGAATAATACAGAAAAATATACTCAGCTCTATATATTTGTAGATAGTCTTGAAAGGCTGTCTCTCAGCACACAGGTTCCAATTTTGATTGGGATAAGAACTTTAGTTTCCAGCCTTTAGGTAGATTTTGGAGTGTGGAAATACAAGAGTATCGTAAGAACTGCTCACACAGCACACACATCAGGCTACAATGAGAGGAGAGGAGTTAGGTATCAAAATCCCAGACCTATGTTGATGGCAGCCTCTCCAGTAATCACTTATTACCCCACCATCTGTCACTAAGTAAAGGGCACTTAAAAAGTATATCTCTGGAAGGAAAAAGAGCCCCGATGGTTTGATGGGGGGGGGGGGTGTTTGTCAGTGGGACAAGGGAACTAAAGGTCCAGTTGTTTGAAGAAGAGAGCTTGGTGGTCAACAGATATCAGGAAGAGAAGAGAGCTGGTGGTCAACAGATATCAGGAAGAAAACAGTCTGAATTAAGCATGCATCTCTTTCACTGGGGGGATCTACATCTATCTAGAGGGGTATGCATCTTCACTGCAGTGGCATTTACGAAGTTTAACATTGAGCATGGCTTTATGCCTACATTTTGCAGCTTTAAAGTGAAGCAAATTAAAACAGATCATAGCTCATTCCAGCTTTAAACTGAGCTGCAGGAAGAATTTGTAGTATCTTTAGATGAGCTGTGCTGCACAGGAACCATTTTAGTTTGACAATAAAATGTCTCATTGCCCTTTTCTTACAGTCACCAGTAATTGCACATTATGCTACATGAAACGGTGTGACTTTTATTCCTTATTTTTCATTTTTATGATTTTACATACTGTTAAAAACAAAAAAAAAAAGTTTAAATCATAACCGTTTTTCTCTTTTGTTCATATGACAGTCTTCAGGCATTGGCAGAAAGTCTCAAACTCCCCTCTCATTAATGAAGCCAGGGTTCAGGAATTTGTCCACATCAGACTCTGCACAGAATTTCTTTCAGAGTATGAAGAAGGAAGAGAGAGAAGTGGAGTCTGCAACAAAACTTAAGAAAATGAGGGGGATGGATTACTTATCTCGAATTCCTTCTCCACCTCATCTTAATGCACTTAAAAGTCTTGTGTCTCCATCACTACAGAAGGCTTTCCATCCTCCAAGAAGTACTGATGCAAATGATATTAGCAAGTTAAGAAGACTAAGCACCTCTAAAGAACATATTTCATGCACTGAAACATCTGAAAGACAACTTCCACTTTCTGAAGAGGAATGGGTAGCAGATGAAGAACTTGCAATGATAAATACACAAGCACTTCTCTCTGGTGCGAGTGAGAATGTGAATATGGTTGTTAAAGAAAGGTCTAAACTTAATGTTTCAGAATGCAACAATGCAAAGAGTAAAACTGCATTAGTAAATGAACAAAACACTAACCAGGTTGATGTATCACTAAACAGTCCTCGGAACATTGAACAACCTACAGCCAAAGCATCTGAAAATAATGCTGACAAAGTCATTGCTTCACTTGGTAACACTCAAGTTATCCACACTTCTGAGAAAGAACAGCAAAATGAGGAGTCAGCTCCCATTCGTAAGAGACTGCAAAGGAAGAGACGGCAAAAACGCTCTTGAATAACATCAGTGTTGTTTGTGTACAAGTGTTGCACCATTTATATGACTAGAGGACAAAGTGCAGTCTGTTTGACAAATGTTTGAAGATGTGCAGCGTGCCTTAGTTTTAGGAATATATTGATTGACCAGATCAAGCTGCTTTATTAGTTTTGTGTTAGGAGTAGCAGTTAAGCTTGGCTACTGTAAAATTAGAGGGAGACTTCTTCCAATAGTTCTCTTCATTGTAAATATGTACATCTTGTAAAGAAAAAAAAATACTTTATGTGTATTGACGCCAAAGAGTTTCTTATACAGGAGCATTTGAGAAAATTATGGGTGATATATAAGGACTTCCAGAATGTCTATAACTATTAAAAAATGTAAATGAATAATTGTCCCAAAGACTCTTCTGAAGTAATGTCCCAGTAAAGAAAAATTGGTCTTGAAATCTAAATGTTTTTTTTTTTTTTTTTTTTTTTTTTTAGAAATTTCAGATGTTTGTCTCATCAGTCCATGTCCTATGATTTGGTGACTAAATGTTGCAGTAAGTCAGTGAGTTTTAATGCGAGTCAAAATGGTACTGCCAGTGTTTAACAGTTATCTGTAAGAAACTTTACTTGACTGAATTTATTTGAAAATGTTAACAATCATTGCATCGGCACACCTCTCAAAGGATGGGCCTATTCATTCTCTCATCACAAGGGTGAAAATTGAGAACACCACATTTAGGCAGCTATTGGTGATGGAATGTTTCTCTTAGTCCTGTCCCCCTGTACACATTTGGTCCAGCTAGGGAAGATGGGGATGTACAGTGGGTGTCAAGATCTGTGTAGCCAATCAAAAACCCCATCTACCAACTTCAAAGTACAGCAGGGAGTTTTCTTGATCCACCGTGGAGAAAACTGTACCATGTACTAAACACATCTTCTCCCAGGTATGTGCAATTTCCCCGCCAGAGGAAGGTGAGTGGATTGTGCTCTCTCTCTCTCTCTCTCCTCCCCATCCCTGCTTGGATCCTCCAGTGCCTGGGCTACTAATCGTACCCCAGTCACCTGGGTCCCAGCCAGGGCTCCGTGCCACAGAACCAAGGCCTGGTGTACCTAATTACTGCTTTGTACTCTTTGATGGGCTGTTTATTCATTGGCATTTCTGTGTTTGTATTCATTTGTGGTACATGCCTATAACTCATTACCCACTCAGTAAGGGGCAGAAGCACCTAAAGCTGTACATTTTATTCAGTTTACATTCCAGATGTAATGTGAGATGCAGGTAGCTGAATGAACAGGCATACCCATGTGCATGTTATGGTGTTTTTCTCAGGTGTCCTTCCTTGCAATCAGCAAGGAAAAGAAAGGCTCTCTGAGGAAGTGTGTGATTACCTAACTGCAAGAATTTGATTGTAAAACTGCCAAAAATGGATGTAATCATAAAGATTTGAAGACATGAGCTTTGGGGCACATGATATTTAGAAACTTGCCAGTATCTCCCTTTGTTTTTTTATTATTGACATTATCACAGACATTGTTTTAAGGGCAAATGCATGGACAGAGGCAGTGGGTGAATAGAGCTGCTGTTAAACTTTGCTGGGTGGGACTCCGTGACCCATCTGGAAAATAATGTTGATGCTTCTCTGAAAAGTACACATCATATGCAAACTTAAACAGTAGTCTTAAACCTGTGCTGGAGCTGTAGGGAGTTAAAATCCTTACTATGGTCCAGGTGACCCAAGTTTGATTAGTGGCTCTGGCACAGTGAGGATGGGTGTGCCTATTCTGGGGAGAGAAGGTAGGGTAAAGCAGGGATCCATACTTTCCATGTGTACTCTTGGATGTGGGGCAAGATAGAGTACGACTTCGAGAGTCCGGCAAGATTTCAACTCACTGTGTCACCATTAGTGAGGGTGGTAGCACTCACGGTATGAGGAAGACATGGTTTATCTCCTCAGTGACACAAATATCTCATTCCCCTGCCCAGGAGGGTGGAGTTAAGGTAACTCTTGGTGAGAACATAAATTCACTGGTCTGCCAAGATGGCGGCCCCTGCAAATAGCTCTTGTCCTAGTGGATTTGAAGGATGGCGGTCCTCGCCATTAGGAAAGAAAAGCTCCAGTCCATGAGGAAGTTTAATGTTTAGCAATGTGGGGGGGGGGGGCATAGAGAGAAACTGTTTAAACAGTGATCTTCACATAAAAGGTATATGAATAAAGCCTGCACTCGTAGACCCAATTTCAAAACGTTTATCATGAAAACCATGGCCAGAAACAGAGCACACCTGAAATGAAGCACAGAACGTCTGTATGCAGTCTATATCAGTGAAAGTTTTCACAAGTTAGAAGCAATAGTATATGATTGACATTGTTTTGTCATTGTATTCATTTTCTGGTAACCTGCTTTATCTATACAGGTTCACAGAGATACTGGAGCCTGTCACAGTGACTGTTGCACACAAGACACTGAAACCCTTTCTGGACAACATGCTGGTCTAACAAACTCACAAAGTACATACATACACTTGCACACTGGTTGGCTAGACATACTGTCTTTGAACAATATGAAGAAACCAATGAATACATGTGTGCAGCACACACAAGCTACAATGGATATATCAAGAATAAACACAAAACACTCATGTAGATGAGGTTTATGACCTTATACACTCATACAGTGCACTGAAGCATCCTAAAAACTGAATGCTATGAGTATGGAACATGGAAGCATATGTGCCTTTATACCACATGTATAGGTGACACATGATAGTAACAGGCAGTTATAAAATCTTAAAGTGCACTTCTTGTGTACCTGTGTAGCAGTTTATCTCAGACTGCATTGATTTGCCATACAGCAAAATGGCAGTGGTCATGTACCATAGATATTTTTTTTAAAGAGCATCATTTTATTATGTACCACATTTTCATTTTTAAAAAGTATAAAAACCACGGACAGAGTGCAAATACAGTTACTATTGAAGCAGAAAAGCACTCAGACAGCCGTTTACGTCCAGAACACCTTTAGTAGCACAGCACATAAGAGAAATAACGTTGAACAGCTCACAGTACGTTTTTGTCCAAGACTTCATCAGAATAATTACATACATCACTTCCCCCATTTTATACTACTGACAATTCATTAATAAAGCAATCCATTAAGCAATTAAACAGAATTAGTTCATTAAACACAAAAACAAGTAAAACCAATAACTTATACTGGATAAAAGTACTGTTGTAAGCAAAGCATTTCCCATCCTAACATTGTATGCCTATAAAAAAAAACTAATAATCCCTATTCCCTAAAACAATGCATAATGAAATTATATTAATTACAAAATTAATAACTTGGTGAACTACCCATTATATTTAAACTGTGGAAACATACTAAAAGGCAATGTTTTGCTGCCATCTAGTGTCCTAAACGTTTATTACATTAAATAATTAAAAGTGTACCAAATCCATACATAGGATCAAACTGTCTAAAAACATGGAATAGTCAACCACAATACATGAATATATTAAAATATACTAAAATGTAAAATCATTTATTGTCTGTATAAAACCATTTATTAATGAGGGACAATACTATTAAAAGGGGTTTAAATATGTAAAAAAAAACGTTTTATACACAATCAAGGAAGGTATTAAAAAAAAAAACTATAATTTGGCCACTCCTAATTTCAATACAGGTGCAAGGGAGACCATCTCATTGAGCCCTGGCCATTTGTTCGCCTCCAGGACCAACTGCCAATATACTTCTCGATATTCTATTTGGGTCTCCCATGGTCCCCCTCTGATATCCATCTGACCTTCATCTAACACAAAAAATGAAAATGTAGCCTCCTTACATGTTAGTGTATGCTTATACAAGGCATTCCTATTATTGCCCTTTTTAATATCTAACTGTACTTGTATATTCTCCTTTTTAAACACCTTTCGGTCTTCCCTACATAAAAACCTCCACATGTTCCTACTAGGGATGAATATCTCCGATTTATTGGAAATAAAAGAGCACTGTGGGCAAGCCCCAAATGTGTATGTCCCCACTCTTTTAGTACTTTTTTCTGGACCCTTTTCCAAAATGTTTTTAATACTTTTACCTTTCCTAAAAACAAATTTCAGGGGATGGTTCAACTTAATGTTCAGGTCAGACATCTTACTAAACCTGCCCCATTCTTCTTTCAAAATCCCAGTGATGGTTCCAGCATCCCCACTATAATCCAACACAAATATATTTTCAAACCTGTCCTCCCATTATTTACCTGTAGGTTACCTCCTATCCCATTATTTTCCATACCTAAAATGGATGCAAATCTATTTCTGTTTTCAAGGACTTCATTAAAAATTTCATTAATTATTTTCTCCGGGTATCCCCTATCCAAAAACACACACTTCAGTAGTTCACCTTCCTGCATAAAGTCCACATCCTCTGATGTCATTCTGCTACCCCTGACGTATTGACCTTTCACAATGCTCCGTTTCTGTGCAAACAGGTGAGAGCTATGAAAATGCAGAAAGGAATTGCAGTAGGTAGCTTACCTATGTACCTTTAAAGTGAACTTATTCCTGTTGTAGTCTATCCCAATATTCACATCCAAGTAATCAATGTAACCCTGTCCTATTTTATAGGTAAACCTTAAAAATTATGTGCTATTTGTAATGTAGTTCAAATATTCACCAATTCTTTTCTCACTCTCTATCCAGAAAAGGCAAATGTCATCTAAAAACCATTGATAGAGGACCCAGCAGTCCGTGTGTACTGAATTAAAAATAAATTTCTTCTCCCACCAGGCTAACACCAAATTTGTGAAAGTTGGGCCATACATGGCACCCATTACCACTCCAATCAACTGGCGAAAGAATTCTCCTTCAAAATAAATAAAGTTATGTTTTAAAACCAATTCCATTAAGGTTAAGATCAAATAAATATCCCTATCACTAAAATCCATATTGTCCCTTAAGGTTTCTTCTAAAAAGTCCAAGCCGCCTTTGTGTGGGATGGATGTAAAAAGGTCATCCACATCAGTTATAATAAAAACATATTCTTCCTAAATAAGTTATTTTTCACATTTCTGAGGAAATCCCAGAAATCCTTAAAAACATCTGTTGCATTTAATGAAATATTTTTCAACCTAAAATCCAAGAACTTCACAATAGGGGCTGTAACAGATTGGCTAGCTGCTACCACTGGTCTCATGGGTGGTTCAATTGAATCCTTATGTACCTTTGGGATACCAAATATTGTGGGCACCCTTGGTTCCTTATTATGCAAATTTTTAAAGGTCTCCGTGTCCATCACCCCTTCCAGTACTAAATCATTAAGAGCTGCATAAATCTTTCTATATGCAATGTTAATTTCATTAATTGAAACCTTAGAGTACTTAATTCCATTATTTAAAAGGGCCATCATTTTACTTTCATATATAACTGACTCCATAAGGACCGTACCCCCACCCTTCTCCGGTTTCATAACTCTAACATATTTATTGTCACCAAATCCTATTTTTCACACCTTTTTCCCTTAAACTACTTTCCACCATACTCTCAAAGTTCTTTAATTGTGGATGTAGGGGTGGGTTCCATACACTCTTTCTCTTCAACATTTCTACTTTTTCCTTTTGTTCACCCAACAGTAATTCCAAGTTTTTCTTTCTCACAAACATTGTTAAATCAAGAAGTAATTTACTTCTCTCACTTTTCCTCTTGGGAACAAACTTGAAACCTTTCGTAAACAACTCAAAAAAGTTTAATTCACTTCCAAGCTGCTATAGTTAAAAATGTTGTACCCATGAAATCTTAGTGTTGTCACTGCTTATTATCTGGTTAGTAGCCAGATCCACACCTTCGTCCCCTATAGGAACTATATGGTTTTCTTTTATATCATTCAATAACAGTGATTCATGCCTTTGTTGTGCCACCCCCTCCAATTGCCCTGATAATAGTTCACATTCCCTTTGTTTTTTAGTCTTTCGGACCTAATGTCAAGTGGACCATCCACACACTCATTAAATATTTCATTATTAGCATTATGCCTATCCTCTGTTCTTCCATTATTAAAACCCCCCTCTCCCTGTCCTGTAAGAAACCTTCTCCACCCGAGACAGGTTAGTGAAGCTCCTTGGTTTAGGGTAGTAGATTCTCTGTGCATATTCATTAAAATCTCTCTCTTTCTTTTTTTCCTATAAACTATATTGTTTATCTTCTCGTCAACCTGTTTCCTCAGTTCAAAATACTTTCTTTTTTCTTCCTCTAAAGTAAATAAGCCATTGACCAAACAACTGTTCACCTTAATTCTTTCATTCAAAACCTCTATCACACATTCATTTTGTTTTATAATAGCTCTAAGAAATTAGTAGTTTATTGGCCATTTTGGGCTAAATTCTCTCTTTCATTTCCCTGCTATAAAACCCGCATTTGCAAGGTTTTTGTGCTTGTATACAGCTCAGCAAGCTCCTGCCTGGTGCCCTGCAGAGTTCTACAGTAGCAGAGATACAAGAGAGAGACTTTGGAGTGATTAAGTATCATTTTTTTTTGCATTTTCTTGCTGCCTTTAGCTAATTCCACCTAAAACGCTGATTTTTTTTTTTTTTTTTGTTAGAGTTTATGTGATTTAAAAAGCTTGCTTCAGCTACATATTGTACTTATTTTACTGCCTGCACTTTAACAAAGTTATTTTGTGTTTAAATTACCTGTTTAACTGCTGTAGGCTACACACTCAAGTGTGGTAGCCATTTCTGTGCATTTAAAGTGTTTTTTAGATTGTATCTGCTTTATTTTCTGGAAAAAAAAAAAAAACACTTGATGTTATGTGATCCTATCTCGCCTACATTCTGACTGATGGGTTCGGAGCCGATCCCTCGGCTCCGACTCGGCACGCTTATGCCAAAGAGCGAAGTCTCTTATTGGCTGAGCTTACTATATCCCAGGATGCACCACTACCAGTCCCCCAGATCTCGTTTGCCGCTAACAAGCGAAGACGTGGTCTCGAGCTTGGCTGAGCTAAGTAGTGTTTCTTTCACTAACTTTCTTGTCAGGATTTTCTTTAAAATTCAACAAAAAGCTGTTTTAACAGCTATTTAGTGGTTTTTGTGCTTGAATGAGTATTTTCATTGGTAAAACATTGTGTAGTAACTGTGTTTGACAGACTAGAGGTCCCATCGGAGTTGAAGGGCCTTCCCCTGTCAGTTCGTTGTTGGCTAATTCCTGTTATTTTAAGGTTATTGGATCTACTTCAATTTGGTGTTGTGTTAGTCCTTATTAAAAGGACAGAAAAGTAAAGAAGAAGAACAGAGAGCAAGGAAAATTCATAGCGTTAGTCAGTGTGTTTCTTGTGTTTCTTCTTGGCTAGTTTACTGTGTTTGGATTGCCATAATGTCACAGGCTCCTAGGCCTTCAGGATTTAAAAAGTGCACTAAGTGCAGTTTTAAGATGTCGATCACAGACGACCACTCTCTCTGTGTATATTGTTTGGGCGCCAAACATTTGCAGGAGTCCTGCAGCGTGTGTCACGCGTTTTCCTCGAGGGTCCTCCAAGAGAGGAAAAATAAACTTATTTTGAAAGGCCTTATCAAACCCTCTTTTGAAGAAGCTTTAGCATCCTCTCCTTCTCCTGCTAAAAAGAAAAGGGCGTCGGCTCCGACCAGTCCGTCGGACCCGACCGCCAAAAACATAGGCAGGCTCCTCCTTCGGCTCCACGGACTTAGGAGCCGAGGGTGGAACGGTCTGCCTCGATGCCTCCAGTCTCGACTCCTCTGGTCTCGGAGCCGACGGCTGGGGCATCGAGAGGCGGGTCACCTTAATCGGCTCCACTGATCTCGGAGCCGATGAAGGTTGTCCGCTCAGACACTTCCTCCTCGGCGCCGAAGTCCTCTTCGGCACCGATGGAAATTGGGTTGGACACTCCCTCGGCGCCGATAGTTATCGAGTCGCCTCGGAGCCGGTCCCTTAGTCCTGTGGAGCCGTTGGAGAGACCTACTCGGACCCGTTCGGTCTCTTCCAGATCATCAAGGATGTCAGATTCGGACATAGACAGGGTGCTCCAAAGACTATTCCAGTCCCCAGTCTTTCAAAAATTTGTTTTGGCTCCGACCCAATTGGTTTCGGAGCCGATAGCCCACTCCATTGCCATTCCTCCTCCGACCGCTTCGGCTCCGTCGGAGCAGGTGCTGATGGAGCCAGTAGAGATCCTAGGGTCGGCTCCGACCCTTACTCCAACCCCGGCCTTTGGGTCTGAGTTTAGCACGTGGACTTCTTCGGCTGGACCCGGGGGTGACATTTCGGGACCAATGCTGTCGGTTCCGAGCCTCCCTCTCGGTGCTTCGGCCGCGGGACTTCCGTCTGCTATCATGGCTCCGGGGACCGGACACTCCCAGGATTCTGGGGGTCCGGCTTTCAGAGCTATGAGGAGTGCCTTGGCCAAGTCTTCTTCGGCCATCTCTACGGCTTTACCGGCACCTTCCCTGTGCATGGAGACTGGGTCTTTGGCAGTTCCCCTGTCTCTAGGCAGCAGAGCCCCGGGTCCTGAGGTTACCCCCACTGGGGGTTCCCCTCCTCCTGAGGGTTCTTCGGAGTTGTCTTCGGAGGAGCCCCCAAGGAAGAGATTGTGCAAGAGGAAGCACGTGGACTCCCCCGAGTCTCTTACATCGGACACTGATCTTGATGATGCGGAGGGGTCCCCAAAGTCGTCCTCGGATGATGTCTCATTTGCAGACATTCTAGAGATCCTTAAGCAATGAGGCGGCTGGATTTCCAAACCCCCCTCCGCTGATGAGTCAGTGCTTCTCAAGGCCTTTGGGGCTCAGCCCTCCGCCTCCTGGGTGTCTCCGCCCTTCGACGAGCTCCTGGATTTGGTTTGTCGGAGGGCGTGGGAACATCCAGATACTGTGGAACCAGTGCCTTCTCGCCCTAACAAATTTTTGTCTGCCCCACCTGAGAAGGAGTTCTTGACGAAAGGCGTGGCCGTAGATGCCATGGTGGTGGCATCTGCTACACAGCAGTACGTGGCAGAGGCTTCAACGTCCGTCCATCCTCCTAATAAGGAGTCTAGGAGCATGGACCGATGCGGAAGCGCACCCTGACTTCAGCGGCCTTTACTCTAAGGTCCCTGAATTATTTGGCACATTTCACCAGACTACAGAGGGATCTGGTCAAGGAGCTGTCAGACTCCCTCTCAGGTAACCTACCTGAGCAGCTAGCCCAGTCGGTTAGCTCTCAGTTGGCTATCCTTACCTCGATTTCTAACTCGTCCATGAGGCTCATTTCATATGCGGCCGAAGGGGCGGGTAGAGCGGCAGGCACAGGCGTGGCTCTACGGAGACAAGCCTGGCTCCGTTTGTGTCATTTCACGGAGGCCTTCAAGTCTTCCTTCGCCGACGCTCCCTTTATCTGCCGTAGGAGCACGTTATTCCACTCCCTTTCGGCCTTATCCCAAGGCTAAAAGAGGAGGGAAGATGTGGTTCCGCAAATCACAGAAGTTATTTCCTCAACAGCAGGAAGATTCCCCTTCCAGAGGCAGAGGACGGGGAAATTTTTCTGGGAGACGCCGTCCCAGAGGCGGCAGAGGGCCCCGCAACACTGGAGACCGCGAGTCCTTTCGTGGCTCTTCAGCCTCCCACACTTCATGAGGGATTGCCCGGCTGTGCTGCTCCGGAGCCAGTCGGGTGCCGTTTTGCCAAGCACCTAAAAGCCTGGGAGTCTATTACTCAGAACAGATGGGTGCTTCGGATTATTGCCGGAGGTTACACCATTCCCTTCACACACTCCCCCCCACCGTCCAAAAAAATCCCGGACCCACCACCCAGTCAAAGGGAAATTGCAGCCGCAGAAGCTTCAAAGCTGCTAGAAAAAGGAGTCATCCAACCGGTCCCCACAGACCAGATCGGATCCGGAAATTACTCAAGGTTCTTTTTAGTGCCAAAAAAGACAGGGGACCTGAGACCCATTTTGGATCTCAGCAAACTAAACCAGTCCGTCATGAAGTCCAAATTCCGAATGGTCACTTTACAATCCATTCTCCCATTGTTGGAGAAGGATGTTTGGATGTGCTCCATAGATCTCAAGGACGCCTATTATCACATACCGATACATCAGGCGTCCAGGAGGTATCTGCGCTTCAGCCTGGGAGACAGTCATTTCCAATTTTGTGCACTGCCCTTTGGTCTCACCACAGCCCCAGGGTGTTCACCAAGTGTTTGGCAGTAGTGACTGCTCACCTGAGGAGTCTCGGATTCCAAGTGTTTCCCTATCTGGACGACTGGCTCCTGACTGCCACCACCAGGCATCTACTACTAGACAACCTACAAGCCACCATCTCCCTGGGTGTTTCCCTGGGAATTACATTCAACTGGTCAAAGTCTGTCTTGCTGCCCTCTCAGCGCATAAGATTCATAGGAGCAGAGATAGACTCAAAATTGATGCGCATCTTCCTTCCTACCGAAAGGATTCAAACATTACAAGGTCAAGTCCGAGCCCTGCTTCCAAGATCCAGACTTTGGGATTCTGGCCGACTGAGGGCTGCCTGCTGGCAGGAAGACCCCTACAGTGATGACTGCAACAGTGAAGACACTCGAACATCTTACATTTATGGTAAGCGTATACAACTGTACTTTTGGAGTGATTGTCTGGCCCCAAAAATACAGGACAACAGAAGGAGGACACAAGAGAAGGAATAAATGATTTGTCAAAATAAATGAAAAAAAAATCAGTGCATACCAAGATTATGTATTGTTTGTTCTGAAGGAGGGTAGGGCCTCCCTCAAAAACTTATACTTGCAGTCATCATACATCTGCTGCTCTCACAAGACCAACAAACGAGTGAAACATTTGAAACATGAGAGAATAAGTTTAAGGTGAATTAAGTTGGGTTTAGTGACAAGCCCCAGCCAGGTTGGTCCTGCAACTTTTAGGTTCAATGTCTGCCACGGTTCTCCTAGTTCCGCTGGCAAGATTGCACATGAGGATTCTTCAGTGGCTGTTATCGACACAATGGTCTTTTCAGGATCTCCCCCTCAATCATCTCATACTAATTACAGAAACGTGCAAACGGGACCTCCGCTGGTGGCTTCAGCCATCCAATCTGAATCAGGGAAGACCTTTTGTTATACCCTCCGGTGGCCACCTTGACAACAGATGCCTCCCAGACGGGTGGGGGGCATTGTCTGGGCAGGTTAGTTCAGGGTTCTTGGCTTCCAGACGAAACTTTTCTCCATATCAATGTATTGGAAATGAGGGCTGTACTTCTGTCCCTACAAGCCCTCCACAAGTTTCTCCCTCAAGGCATTATCGCTATCCACACAGACAACATGTCGGTGGTCTGGTATCTAAACAAACAAGGAGGGACCAGATCTTACCCCCTTTGCAGAGAGGCCATGAGGGTGTGGGAATGGGCAGTAGCTATCAACCGCTTCCTGGTAGCGACCCACATTCCAGGAAAATCCAATGTATTGGCAGACAGATTAAGCAGGACGATTCTCTCTCCTCACGAGTGGTCCCTGAACGAAACAGTAGCAGCTCAGGTTTTCAAAAGATGGGGGACCCCGTGCTGCGACCTATTTGCAACACCACAAAACACAAAGTGCAAAAGGTTCTTTTCCTTGACTCCGCGTCAGGGGGAGGCAGCTACGGATGCTCTAGTCCAACCTTGGCCAACAGGACTACTTTATGCTTTTCCTCCGGTTCCACTCCTCCCCAAAGTCATCCAGAAAGCTTCCCAATTGGGGTCCACAATGATTCTAATTGCTCCGTACTGGCCTCGTCAGGTATGGTTCCCCTACCTAAAGAAATATGCTCTGGACGGTCCTTGGTTTTTGGATCTAACTCCGGACCTGCTGATTCATCAGTCGGGACGACAGCACCAGTCCCTTCAAACTTTGAAATTAACAGCTTGGCTCCTCCACTTCCAACCTTACTCAGAAATCACACCTTAGACCCGGAAGTTATTCATATTTTATCTTCAGCCCACAAACCCACCACTAAGAAATTGTATCTCAGTAAGTGGAAGAGGTTTGCTATCTGGGCTCAACTCAGAGGCTTAGACCCTATTACTGCCCCGATACCAGAGGTCTTAAAATTTTTAACATCCTTGTTTAATCAAGGATCTTCAGTCTCTACTATTAAAGTCCAACTAGCAGCTATCTCCAAATTTCACGAATCCATAGACCCACCGTTGATGAGCAGCAGATTATGTAAAACTTTCATGAAAGGTGCTGTGCTTTTAAGACCCCCAGTTTTTCATCCTGCGCCTCCGTGGGATCTTGATTTGGTACTTCGTGCCTTAACATCTTCCCCTTTTGAACCGGCTGCTACATGTGAGTTGAAATATCTGTCTTGGAAAACTGCCTTCTTAGTTGCAATTACCTCTGCAAGAAGAGTTTCAGAACTTCAAGCCCTATCTATCAAACCACCGTACTTGATTTTTCACAAGGACAGAGTATCACTTAGGCCTAATCCATCTTTTGTTCCAAAAGTTTGTTCTAGTCTCTGTCTCCAACAATCTCTAGAGCTACCAGTTTTCTTTCCAAAATTTTCAAATGAAGCGGAATACACTTTGCATAAATTGGATGTTCACAGGCAATTGCGCTTCTATCTAGACAGGACTCAACAAATTAGAGAAACAGACCAATTGTTTGTGTCCTTTTCAGATAATAAATTGGGTAAAACCATCACTAAAGCTACTATTTCCAAATGGATTAGAGATTGCATAACTCAGGCTTATTCCTCTTCAAATAAGCAACTTACAACATCTATCAAAGCTCACTCTACCAGAGCTATGGCTACCTCTATTGCGTTTCATTCCAAGCTCGCTATTTCCGAGATTTGTGCTGCGGCTACTTGGTCCAACCCGCACACTTTCATTTCCCACTATAAATTGGATGTGGCATCTAAAGGGCGAGCATCATTTGGTTCCACGGTACTCAGGAGTGTTTTCCAGTGAGCCACCCAGGATTCGGGTGCTAGGGACGCTGTCCCATCAGTCAGAATGTAGGCGAGATAGGATCACATAACATCTTTTAGTTATGTACTCACCATAACTTCAGATGTTTGGGATCCATCTCGCCTACATTCCTAATACCCACCCTCCTTCCCCCTGCCTTGGAGATCAGAAGAGATTGAACGGTTTGAGTTCTACTGTTTTTATCTTGTTTCATCTGGCAATGTTATATAAGCAGTGCGTGCGTGTGTGCATGTATGCGGACAAACTAGATCTGGGGGACTGGTAGTGGTGCATCCTGGGATATAGTAAGCTCAGCCAATAAGAGACTTCGCTCTTTGGCATAAGCGTGCCGAGTCGGAGCCGAGGGATCGGCTCCGAACCCATCAGTCAGAATGTAGGCGAGATGGATCCCAAACATCTGAAGTTATGGTGAGTACATAACTAAAAGTTTTCCCGCCTTTCTAGGCTAGTATAGTCCAGTTTTCAGGTTAGTGCTGAATTCAGGGCTGTATTACAAGTTTCTGTGTTTGCCCATACCTTACTTGGATAGAAGGAAATTTCTCTGTTCACCTGTGAGAGAGGGGAGCTTTGAGCAGCCTATCTGTCCCTGGAGGAGTGGTTTCAGCCCAGAAATTAGTAGTTTATTGGCCATTTTGGGCTGATTTCTCTCTTTCATTTCCCTGCTATAAAACCTGCATTAGCGAGGTTTTGCACGCTGGGCAGCGCCGGTTAGCTAGGGTATAACTATTCCCGGCTCCACAAAGTCTACTCTTCAATTTTTCCCTTGCAACTAGATAAACTTTCAACTTAAGCACTCAAACCATTCACTTCTCAGCCTGGCACTTGCTCAAAACTTATAACAAGCACTAATGAACCTTAGCACTAGACCTCCCTATACTGTAGAGAAGGACAAGACTCTCTATTTGACCTTACCAGACAATCAGTAAAACAGCTCACTGTACCTATCCAGGCATGTCCAAAGGGCAGTTTCCGGTGTACTCTCCGGTCCAACTGGTGAATCTGGGCATTTTGAGGCAATGTTACAACTGCCTCGTACACAGACAACCCTCTCCTCCTACCGCCAAACACCAATACATGCGAGAGATGCAATTATACAGCCAAACTGGAGGCTTAGCTCTCTCAACCCAAGACTGGACCAGACAGTCAAGAGGAGAAGGGAATTGCTTGCATCACACCACTAGTCTCACGTAAACTTATGAAACCAGCACTGGCAAAAAACACACATAAATACACGAAAACATACTCAGAGGCTCTAAATAAAAATCTGCAAAAGCAACAGAGACCTCAAAAGCAGACATCCAAACAACCTCCACCTGCCAACACAAACCATGAAACACACACTTCACAAAACCAGTGTGCCACGCAATCACACCCCTTAAGGCAAAATAACATACCCAACACACTAGTAATAGGTGACTCTATTGTCAGACTCACTGACGTCCCACTCACTAGGCTGAACAAGGAGAAGGTTACTGTTAGCTGCCTGTCGGGTGCCAGGATCCGCCACATAACACAAGCACTCGGGTCACTCCAGAACAGGTACAAATACGACTCTGTCATTGTACATGTTGGTGTGAATGACCTGAGCCGTACCTCCCTGGACTACATGAAAAGAGACATGGAAGAGCTCTCTGATCATGTAGCCCAGGCCGGTATGACCCTAAGTAGCATACTGCCCTCACCAAGAATGATACCATGGTATAAAGAAAAAATTATCAATTTCAATTAAGCTTCTGGTGTCATTCAAAGGGGATCCAGTGTCTGTCAGCCTGGGATGACATGCTCGACAAGCCACGCTGCTTCACTAGAGACGGCTTGCACCTGTCACCCTTAGGCTTTTGAATACTGGCCAAGGCTCTTGCCACCCTCATAGTGCCTTTTTTTAGGCAAGGCTCAAAAGACAAACCCACCGCTGTAAATAGCACAAGTAACAAAAAAAACTGAGGGTAATGCTATTCAGTGCCAGAAGTCTAAACCTCAAAATGCACGCACTTGAGGCACTCCTCCGTATGGAGAAAATTGATATATGTGCAGTAACAGAAACCTGGTTTAAGGCTCCAGAGAGCACCCCAGCACTACCATGCTACATTTCATACCATACATTTCAGCCACAAAACCCGGACCGAAATACAAAAGGCAGGAGCGTATCCATATTCTTAAAGGATACCCTCACCTCCAGGTTAGTGGCACAGCACCGATGCTTCAGAGATATCCACATGCAACTAACAACGGGCAGAACTGCAGTTCAAATTGTAGCTTGCTTCAGATCACCCACCATGTACCAGGACCCCCATTCCACATTTCTGGGAAACATAAAGGTCCACGAAACACCCTGATATTGGGTGATTTCAATTGCTCAAACATTAACTGGGAGAACTACTCAAGTACTAAGTCTCTTGCCCAACATTTCCTAGAATTTATAAACTCAAACGCCCTGGATTAACTGGTCAACACTCCCACCAGAGGTGACAATATATTGGACCTGGTCATCACCAACGGCGACCGGTGTTCCACACCGGAGGTCAACTCCTCGCTGGTTAGATCTGACCATAAACTAATCACTCTGGATATCCACATTCCGCCACCACCCCAGTCAAAGAAACCACTGTGAAAAACTTTTCAAAAGCAAACTTCACATTACTTAAGACTTAATTAAGTTTCAAATACCCCATGCTAAAGGATAATGCTGCCCAAGCTGCAAAGTCCTTTACTAATGCACTCTATGGGCACCTACAAGAATGCATGGATCGTGCTATCCCAAGCAAAATCAAGACTCGCTCCTCCAAGAAAAGGAAACCATTCTGGTGGACCCCTGCCATAAACACGCTATACAACAGAAGGAGGAAACTAGTACAGAAAAGAGTAAAATCCCAAGAAGGGAAGACATCCCTGATCAGAATCCGCAAGAAACTATGATCCCTCATAAAATCATCCAAGGCTAGCTTCGAAAGAAAAATTGCCAAGAACTCCAAAGATAACCACAAGGCATTCTTTAGCTATGTCAAGAATCTAAGTGGCAATTCTCAGATCTTCTCAGAATTAGTGCAGAATGGCACAAAATACACTGAACCGACCGATATCGCCAACATCCTGGCAGACCTATTCAGTGCAAACTTCACCCCCTCTCAACCCCAAAAGGGCCCATAATCATACCAGAAGAATGTAGTGCCCCTGAAATCACAGAAACTCAGGTTAAAACATCCCTCTCCAAAGCCAAAAACACAGTATCAATGAGACCGGACTGTGTCCCAGGCTGCATCCTACACGAGCTCAGAGATGAACTAACCCCTCACCTAAACACGCTGTTCAAACTCAGCCTCCCCACAGGCTACGTGCCTATAGAGTGGCGCACAGCAACTGTTATTATGCTCCAGAAAGGTGGAGCCACAACAGACCCCGGGAACTTTCGCCCTATAAGCCTGACTAGCTTGGTCTGCAAGGCTATGGAGTGCATCATCATGGATCTCATTAACAGAGACATTGGGAACCTCCAAACACTGGACCCTACCCAGTTCAGCTTTGTTAAGGGCATATCATGCCTCCTAAACCTGGTGGACTTCTTTGAGACAGTTACCGAGGCTATAGACGAGAGAAAGGTGGTCCACACAGCCTACTTAGACCTCGCAAAGGCCTTCATCACTATTCCCCATTCTGGTATTATAGACAAGCTCACCAGCCTGAACATAAACCCCTACATCATGAGATGGGTTGCCAACTGGCTCATGGACAAAACCCACATGGTAAGATTTGCGGGAGCTAGGTCTGACTCTAAACCGGTTACAAGTGGCGTTCCCCAGGGCTCAGTCCTAGGACCCCTCCTGTTCGGCATATACTTCTCAGAGGTACAGGCAAGCACAGGAGGACTATGGCTGACCAAGTTCGTAGACGACTGCAAACGAGGGGCTATAATTAATTCTCCGGCTGACACAGACATCCTCCAAAAGGGTCTCACGGAGACAGATGCCTGGTGTCAAAACCATGGCCTCAAGCTAAATGCCAAAAAGGTGCATAGTCATCCCCTTTGGAAAAAACAAAATGCCCACTACCACATAGGTGGTATCCCCCTAAATACGGAAGATGTAATAAGGGATCTGGGGACCCAAGTAGATAGTAATCTCCCCTTTGATAATTACATTGCCAAAGTGGTTAGAAAATCCTTCTATGTGGCCCACCTAATCACAAAAGGGTTTGCATCCAGATCAAAAGAGGTCATTGTGCCCCTCTACGCATTATTCATCAGACCCATCATAGAGTAAAACGCCCCAGTTGGGATGTACCTTACAAGACACCTGCAACAGCTGGAAAGACCACAGAAGTACCTCACCAAGAGGATCACTGGCCTCAAACAGATGCCCTATGCAACTCGACTGAAGAAACTCCAGCTGTACTCGGTTGCATACCACTTACTCAAAGGTGATCTCTGCCTGACATACAAGGCCATGTCCAACTCAGAATTGATGGAAATGCACCACCTAAAGAAAACCATATCCCCTCGAGCCACACACTCTTGGGATCTAAACCTCACCACAACAATAAATAGAATGTGCTGGAGGGATAGATTCCTGTCCCAGAGACTTCCCATGCTTTGGAACAAGATTCCAGTCTTACATTAGGCAGCGCTCCTCACTAACACTCTTCAAGAGAAACCTTGACGAGTGGATGGGAAATGGAAAGTTTACCCCGGGGATCACTTCAGTGGCTGTGCTCGACAGAGGCACATGGAACTAATCTAAGGGGGGGGGGGCGGCGAAAGCCAACACATTCTGGCTAGGCTTATAAATGCCTTTGGACAGATAGCCTAGTACCTACCTACCTATGAACCTAAGAATCTCAAAACCACAATTGTCAAAAATGTCTAAATTCCATATGAAAATCTGACCCTTCTTCTACATTGTTAGGAAATCTATACACCCTTAAACCTTTAGGCACAAGTTTAGATAGTGCATTCTTTTAAGTATAAATGATCCACATTTAATGTTTTAAATTTAAACAGCAAGTCATTTAGTTTGCTCAAATTATTAGCATAGGTATCAGAATCATCAGCAACCAGTTTGTACATGCTTTTCAAATTTAACATTTTATTTGAGCCATGTCTCCAAATTAATGTCCTGCTGCTCAACAATATTGCAACCATTAAATGGCAAACAGTCACCTCATGTCTTTTAATTCATAGGTTCATAGGTTCATACTAGGCTATCTGCCCGAGGGCATTTATAAGCCTAGCCCATTGTTTTGTGGCTTACGCCACCCCTTTAGTATGGGGAACTATACCCATTATTTTGCTGTGCCTCTGTCGAGCAGTGACACTGAGGTAATTCCTGGGGTATATCTGCGATCTCCCATCCATAGGTCAAGATTTCTCTTGAACAAGGCCAGCGAGGTGCTCTGCCTCACATGTACCGGGATTTTGTTCCACAGCATAGGGAGTCTTTGGGTGATGAATCTATCTCTCCAGCATGTCCTATTAATAGCCGTGTCGAGGTTTAAGTCTCCCGCCCTTGTGGCTCTGATGGATCGAGATTTTTTGAGGTGAAGCATATTCATCAAATCTGGGTTTGACATGGCCTTGTATGTTAGGCAAAGGTCACCTCTGAGCAAGCGGTGGCGACTGAATAGAGCTGGAGTTCTTTCAGTCGGGCAGCATAGGACAGATTTTTGAGACCCTTTATCCTTTTGGTGAGGAACTTTTGTGGCCTCTCCAGCTGCTGCAAGTGTCGGGTCAGATACATTCGAATGGGGCATTGTACTCAATCATTGGTCTGATGAGTGATGAGTAAAGGGAGACTATGACCTCCCTTGATCTAGATGAGAATCCCTTCATGATAAGGTGGGCAATGTAGAAGGACTTCCTAACTACTTTAGCTACATGGGTGTCGAATGACAGACTACTATCAACCTGGGTCCCCAGATCCCTGATAACTTCTTCTGTGCTCAGTGGATTGCCACCTATTTGGTAGCTAGGGGTAACCTTGTTTTTCCCGAAGGGTATGACTATGCATTTTTGGCATTTAACTTTAGGCCGTGGCTCTGGCACCAGTTATCCGGTTCTGTGAGACCCTTCTGAAGGATATCTGTGTCAGATGTGTTTTCTACTATGGCCCAGTTTGCAGTCATCTGCAAACTTTGTCAGCCATAACCCTCCTGTGTTTGCTTGTACTGGAAAAGTAGATGCCAAACAAGAGTGGGCCCAGGACTGAGCCCTGTGGGACACCACTTGTGACAGGCTTTGAGTCTGACATGGCGCCAGCAACTCTGACCCTGTGGGTTCTGTCACTCAGCCAGTTTGCAACCCATCTTGTGATGTATGGGTTAACATTTAAGCTGATGAGTTTTTCAATGATACCCGAGTGGGGTATTGTATCGAAGGCCTTAGCCAGATCGAGGTAGGCTGTATGGACTGCCTTTCCCTCATCAATGGCTTTGGTGACTGTTTCAAAAGTCAACCAAGTTTAAAAGGCATGATCTGCCTTTGACAAAGCCAAACTGGGTTGGATCCAAAGTCTGCAAATTCCCTATGTCTTTATTTATGAGGTCCATTATGATCCTCTCCATGGCTTTGCAGATAAGGCTTGTCAAGCTAATGGGCGGTAATTTCCAGGGTCTGTGGAGGCACCGCCATTGTGATGTGGGACCATAGTTTCAGTGCGCCACTCCTGGGTGCGTATCCAGAGGTAAGACTTTGATTAAACAGCTGTCCTAGCTGTGGGTTTAATTCCTCATTGAGTTCGTGGAGCACACAGCCGGGGACACCATCGGGTCCCATGGATGCTGTGTTTTTGCTTTGGAGAGAGCAGTTCTCACTTGGGCGCTGGAGATGTTTGGGGGCTGCACTCATTTGGTATAGATATCTCTCCTTTTGGGGGGAGGGAGAAGTTTGCACTGAACCTGTCAGCCAGTATGTTGGCAATGTCTGTAGGATCAGTAATCTTCACATCATTTTGAACTAGTTCTGAGCATATCTGGGAGTTTCCTCCTAGGTTTCTAACATAGCTAAAGAAGGCCTTATGATTGTCTTTTGAGTCTTTAGCTATTTTTCTCTCGAAATTTGCTTTGGATGATTTTATGAGAGCTCTTAGTTTTTACTTATAGTGATCAAGGGTGTCTTACCTTTTAAGGATTTTGCTCTATCTTGTAGTAGCTTCCTCCTTTTGTTGTAGAGTTTGTTTATGGCTGGGGTCCACCAGACTGGACGCTTGCCTTTGGTACAAAGAGTCTTTGTTTTGCTTGGGATTGCCTTATCCATGCAGTCCTGCAGGTGCTGGTAGAAGGCGTTTGTAAGTGATTCAGCGGCTTGAGTATTGTTTTCCATGCTCGGGGCCTGAAAGGAGACAACACTAGTCTTTAGAAGTGTGAAGTCGGCTTTTGAGAAGTTCTTTACTGTGGTCTTTTTATTTCAGGTGGGGGTGGGATGAGGACCTCCAGCGAGATTAGTTTGTGATCTGATCTCACCAGTGAGGGGTATACTTCCGGTGTTGAACATTGTGCTCCCATGTTCGTGATGATGAGATCAAGTATGTTATCTCCTCTTGTGGGGATGGTGACTAGTTGTTCCATGGCATTTGAGTTTATGAATTCCAGGAACTTTTGGGCTAGGGTGTTTGGGCTTGAGTAGTGTTCCCAGTCTATATTAGGGTAATTGAAGTCACCTAGTATGATGGTGTTTGGTGATACATTTATCCCCTCTAGTGTTTTCAGGAAGGCCATGTGAGTTTCCTGAGTTTGTGAGGGTGGCCTGTAACATGCTACAATTTGCAGAGCAGTCTTGCCTATGGTTAATTGCACCTGGATGGTCTCCGATGCATCGTGCGTTGCCACCAGTCTTGAGGTGTGGGTGTCCTTGATGAATATGGATACCCCCTCCTTTCTTGGTATTGTCCGGATTTTGGGGCGGACGCATGATATGAGGTAAAACCTGATAGCTGGGGTGCTCTCAGGAGCCTTGAACCAGGTTTCTGTCACAGCACAGACATCGATGTTCTCCATACTGAGAAGGGCCTCGAGTGCGTGCATTTTGAGATTTAGACTTCTGGCATTGAGCAGCATTACCCTTAGTTTTTTTCTTTTTGTGTTCTAGGGTGGTAGGTTTAGAATTTGAGCCTTGCCTAAAAAGGCACTATGGGGTGGCAAGAGCCTTTGCCAATATCCGAATCCCAGGGGTGACAGGTGCAAGCCGTCCCTTGCGGAGCAGCGTGGCTTGTCCAGCATGTCATCCCAGGCAGACAGATACTGGATCCCCTTTGAATGACACCAGTGTTTAAGCCAATTGTTAAAGCTGATCATCTTATCTCTGTATTGTGGCATCATTCTTGGTGAAGGTAGGATACTGCTCAAGGTCAGGGTCATACCTGCCTGGGCTACATAATCAGAGAGCTCCTCAATGTCTCTTTTCATGTAGTCCAAGGAGGTGCGTCTCAGGTCGTTTACACCAGCGTGGACAATGACTGAGTCATATTTGTACCTGCTGTTGAGAGACCTGAGTGCTTGCGTTATGTGGCGGATTCTAGCGCCCGACAGGCAGCTTACTGTGACCTTCTCCTTACTCAGTCTGGTGAGCGGGACATCAGTGTGTCTGACTATGGAGTCACCAATGACTAGTGTGTCTGGCATTGTGTTTGGCCTTAAGGGCTGTGACTGTTTGACACTCTGACTGTGAGGTCTATGTGTTGCGGGTGTTGTGTTCTGAGGTGGTGGTTGTTTGGGTGTCTGCTTTGGTGGCCTCTGCTGTTTTGGTAGATTTTTGATCAGAGCCTCCGAGTATGTCTTTGTGTGTTTATGTGTATGATTTGAGGTTGTAATGGTACTATGTGAGACTGGGTCTATAGTGTGTGTGGTAACCTTCTCCTCCTGACTGGTCTTGCCAGTCCTATGTTGAGAGAGCTCAGCCTCCAGTTTGGCCGTATAGTTGCATCTCTCGCATGTATTTGTGTTTTGTGGGTGGAGGAAAGGGTTGTCTGTGTACATGAGGCAATTGAAACATTGCCTCAATATTCCCAGGTTCACCAGCTGAGCAGGAGAGGACACTAGCAACTGATCCCTCGACATGCTAGAAGGGTAGACGAAAAACTTTAAGAAAAGATTCCGGGGTACGTGGGTGACCGAGAAATGGGGGTTGCCTTTTTGGGGTACTATCTATGACAAGAGTGCTGTATCAAGGTAATAAGTACTGTAGGAGCAAGTGCTAGGTTTAATAGATAGAGAATAGTCTACTTGGAGTCAAGTAGAGTTGATCTTTTAGTTATAGGATACGCTGATTTGATCAGTAGTATAGTTCGAGGAAGGTAGTTTTAAGGAAAATTTGAAGAGTGGACTTTAGGTAACCCGAATAGTTTAAACCTGCTTAACCGGCACTGCCCTAGTGTGCAACAGTGGCAGCTCCGCGCTAAATCGCTCTAAATCGCACTAACGCGCGTTTAGCTGCGTTTTATACCAGGGGCTGGAAAAGCTAGAAACTGGCCCAAAACGACCAATAAACTACTAGTTACTGGCTGAAACCTCACAAAACTGGACAAAGGCAGCTCAATGCTTCCCACTCCCACTGGTAAGCAAGGTAGCTTCCCTTCCCCAAATAAGGCAAGGAAACAGTACACAGGAACTACAACCAAAGCCCAGGAATCAGCAACTCTGAAACTGGACTAAACTAGTAAAGCAGGAAAGCAAGGTAGCTTCCCTTCCCCAAATAAGGCAAGGAAACAGTACACAGGAACTACAACCAAAGCCCAGGAATCAGCAACTCTGAAACTGGACTAAACTAGTAAAGCAGGAAAAACAAGAGATATTTTTCTTTTTTTTCTTTTTTCACAAAACAGGCAGAAACAGGTACAGCAAACACTTATAAATGCTATGAATCAGCTACTACAGCTTACACAGAAGAATTTGCTACAAATACAGTCAAATAGTAACAAACAAGGATTCCAAGTGCAATATTAAGTTAAATGCAGTAAAAACAGCTTCAATGTAACAGAAAGGCAGGCGAAATACAGTTGCTAGGTATTCAGATGTGGAAAGCAACAAAAATATACTTAGTATCAAGAAAAGTCGCTTATTCAGCTCTCTGCAGCCTGGATTACTCTGCTGGCCCACGTGGAGTCTGTGCTGAGTAGGTACAAGCTGAAAGTTTTATACCAGGGGGCGGGAAAAAGCTAGAAACTGGCCCAAAACGACCAATAAACTACTAGTTACTGGCTGAAACCTCACAAAACTGGACAAAAGGCAGCTCAATGCTTCCCACTCCCACTGGTAAGCAAGGTAGCTTCCCTTCCCCCAAATAAGGCAAGGAAACAGTACACAGGAACTACAACCAAAGCCCAGGAATCAGCAACTCTGAAACTGGACTAAACTAGTAAAGCAGGAAAGCAAGGTAGCTTCCCTTCCCCCAAATAAGGCAAGGAAACAGTACACAGGAACTACAACCAAAGCCCAGGAATCAGCAACTCTGAAACTGGACTAAACTAGTAAAGCAGGAAAAACAAGAGATATTTTTTCTTTTTTTTCTTTTTTTTTCACAAAACAGGCAGAAACAGGTACAGCAAACACTTATAAATGCTATGAATCAGCTACTACAGCTTACACAGAAGAATTTGCTACAAATACAGTCAAATAGTAACAAACAAGGATTCCAAGTGCAATATTAAGTTAAATGCAGTAAAAACAGCTTCAATGTAACAGAAAGGCAGGCAAAATACAGTTGCTAGGTATTCAGATGTGGAAAGCAACAAAAAATATACTTAGTATCAAGAAAAGTCGCTTATTCAGCTCTCTGCAGCCTGGATTACTCTGCTGGCCCACGTGGAGTCTGTGCTGAGTAGGTACAAGCTGAAAGTTTTATACCAGGGGCTGGAAAAGCTAGAAACTGGCCCAAAACGACCAATAAACTACTAGTTACTGGCTGAAACCTCACAAAACTGGACAAAAGGCAGCTCAATGCTTCCCACTCCCACTGGTATGCAAGGTAGCTTCCCTTCCCCAAATAAGGCAAGGAAACAGTACACAGGAACTACAACCAAAGCCCAGGAATCAGCAACTCTGAAACTGGACTAAACTAGGAAAGCAAGGTAGCTTCCCTTCCCCAAATAAGGCAAGGAAACAGTACACAGGAACTACAACCAAAGCCCAGGAATCAGCAACTCTGAAACTGGACTAAACTAGTAAAGCAGGAAAAACAAGAGATATTTTTTCTTTTTTTCACAAAACAGGCAGAAACAGGTACAGCAAACACTTATAAATGCTATGAATCAGCTATTACAGCTTACACAGAAGAATTTGCTACAAATACAGTCAAATAGTAACAAACAAGGATTCCAAGTGCAATATTAAGTTAAATGCAGTAAATACAGCTTCAATGTAACAGAAAGGCAGGCGAAATACAGTTGCTAGGTATTCAGATGTGGAAAGCAACAAAAATATACTTAGTATCAAGAAAAGTCGCTTATTCAGCTCTCTGCAGCCTGGATTACTCTGCTGGCCCACGTGGAGTCTGTGCTGAGTAGGTACAAGCTGAAAGTTTTATACCAGGGGCTGGAAAAAGCTAGAAACTGGCCCAAAACGACCAATAAACTACTAGTTACTGGCTGAAACCTCACAAAACTGGACAAAAGGCAGCTCAATGCTTCCCACTCCCACTGGTAAGCAAGGTAGCTTCCCTTCCCCCAAATAAGGCAAGGAAACAGTACACAGGAACTACAACCAAAGCCCAGGAATCAGCAACTCTGAAACTGGACTAAACTAGTAAAGCAGGAAAGCAAGGTAGCTTCCCTTCCCCAAATAAGGCAAGGAAACAGTACACAGGAACTACAACCAAAGCCCAGGAATCAGCAACTCTGAAACTGGACTAAACTAGTAAAGCAGGAAAAACAAGAGATATTTTTTCTTTTTTTTTCTTTTTTTTCACAAAACAGGCAGAAACAGGTACAGCAAACACTTATAAATGCTATGAATCAGCTACTACAGCTTACACAGAAGAATTTGCTACAAATACAGTCAAATAGTAACAAACAAGGATTCCAAGAGCAATATTAAGTTAAATGCAGTAAAAACAGCTTCAATGTAACAGAAAGGCAGGCGAAATACAGTTGCTAGGTATTCAGATGTGGAAAGCAACAAAAAATATACTTAGTATCAAGAAAAGTCGCTTATTCAGCTCTCTGCAGCCTGGATTACTCTGCTGGCCCACGTGGAGTCTGTGCTGAGTAGGTACAAGCTGAAAGTTTTATACCAGGGGCTGGAAAAAGCTAGAAACTGGCCCAAAACGACCAATAAACTACTAGTTACTGGCTGAAACCTCACAAAACTGGACAAAAGGCAGCTCAATGCTTCCCACTCCCACTGGTATGCAAGGTAGCTTCCCTTCCCCCAAATAAGGCAAGGAAACAGTACACAGGAACTACAACCAAAGCCCAGGAATCAGCAACTCTGAAACTGGACTAAACTAGTAAAGCAGGAAAGCAAGGTAGCTTCCCTTCCCCCAAATAAGGCAAGGAAACAGTACACAGGAACTACAACCAAAGCCCAGGAATCAGCAACTCTGAAACTGGACTAAACTAGTAAAGCAGGAAAAACAAGAGATATTTTTTCTTTTTTTTTTCACAAAACAGGCAGAAACAGGTACAGCAAACACTTATAAATGCTATGAATCAGCTATTACAGCTTACACAGAAGAATTTGCTACAAATACAGTCAAATAGTAACAAACAAGGATTCCAAGAGCAATATTAAGTTAAATGCAGTAAAAACAGCTTCAATGTAACAGAAAGGCATGCGAAATACAGTTGCTAGGTATTCAGATGTGGAAAGCAACAAAAAATATACTTAGTATCAAGAAAAGTCGCTTATTCAGCTCTCTGCAGCCTGGATTACTCTGCTGGCCCACGTGGAGTCTGTGCTGAGTAGGTACAAGCTGAAAGTTTTATACCAGGGGGCTGGAAAAAGCTAGAAACTGGCCCAAAACGACCAATAAACTACTAGTTACTGGCTGAAACCTCACAAAACTGGACAAAAGGCAGCTCAATGCTTCCCACTCCCACTGGTATGCAAGGTAGCTTCCCTTCCGCCAAATAAGGCAAGGAAACAGTACACAGGAACTACAACCAAAGCCCAGGAATCAGCAACTCTGAAACTGGACTAAACTAGTAAAGCAGGAAAGCAAGGTAGCTTCCCTTCCCCCAAATAAGGCAAGGAAACAGTACACAGGAACTACAACCAAAGCCCAGGAATCAGCAACTCTGAAACTGGACTAAACTAGTAAAGCAGGAAAAACAAGAGATATTTTTTCTTTTTTTTCACAAAACAGGCAGAAACAGGTACAGCAAACACTTATAAATGCTATGAATCAGCTATTACAGCTTACACAGAAGAATTTGCTACAAATACAGTCAAATAGTAACAAACAAGGATTCCAAGTGCAATATTAAGTTAAATGCAGTAAAACCAGCTTCAATGTAACAGAAAGGCAGGCGAAATACAGTTGCTAGGTATTCAGATGTGGAAAGCAACAAAAAATATACTTAGTATCAAGAAAAGTCGCTTATTCAGCTCTCTGCAGCCTGGATTACTCTGCTGGCCCACGTGGAGTCTGTGCTGAGTAGGTACAAGCTGAAAGTTTTATACCAGGGGCTGGAAAAAGCTAGAAACTGGCCCAAAACGACCAATAAACTACTAGTTACTGGCTGAAACCTCACAAAACTGGACAAAAGGCAGCTCAATGCTTCCCACTCCCACTGGTAAGCAAGGTAGCTTCCCTTCCCCAAATAAGGCAAGGAAACAGTACACAGGAACTACAACCAAAGCCCAGGAATCAGCAACTCTGAAACTGGACTAAACTAGTAAAGCAGGAAAAACAAGAGATATTTTTTTTTTTTTTTTTTTTTTCACAAAACAGGCAGAAACAGGTACAGCAAACACTTATAAATGCTATGAATCAGCTACTACAGCTTACACAGAAGAATTTGCTACAAATACAGTCAAATAGTAACAAACAAGGATTCCAAGTGCAATATTAAGTTAAATGCAGTAAAAACAGCTTCAATGTAACAGAAAGGCAGGCGAAATACAGTTGCTAGGTATTCAGATGTGGAAAGCAACAAAAATATACTTAGTATCAAGAAAAGTCGCTTATTCAGCTCTCTGCAGCCTGGATTACTCTGCTGGCCCACGTGGAGTCTGTGCTGAGTAGGTACAAGCTGAAAGTTTAATACCAGGGGGCTGGAAAAAGCTAGAAACAGGCCCAAAATGACCAATAAACTACTAGTTACTGGCTGAAACCTCAGAAAACTGGACAAAAGGCAGCTCAATGCTTCCCACTCCCACTGGTAAGCAAGGTAGCTTCCCTTCCCCCAAATAAGGCAAGGAAACAGTACACAGGAACTACAACCAAAGCCCAGGAATCAGCAACTCTGAAACTGGACTAAACTAGTAAAGCAGGAAAGCAAGGTAGCTTCCCTTCCCCAAATAAGGCAAGGAAACAGTACACAGGAACTACAACCAAAGCCCAGGAATCAGCAACTCTGAAACTGGACTAAACTAGTAAAGCAGGAAAAACAAGAGATATTTTTCTTTTTTTTTTCTTTTTTTTTCACAAAACAGGCAGAAACAGGTACAGCAAACACTTATAAATGCTATGAATCAGCTACTACAGCTTACACAGAAGAATTTGCTACAAATACAGTCAAATAGTAACAAACAAGGATTCCAAGTGCAATATTAAGTTAAATGCAGTAAAAACAGCTTCAATGTAACAGAAAGGCAGGCGAAATACAGTCGCTAGGTATTCAGATGTGGAAAGCAACAAAAATATACTTAGTATCAAGAAAAGTCGCTTATTCAGCTCTCTGCAGCCTGGATTACTCTGCTGGCCCACGTGGAGTCTGTGCTGAGTAGGTACAAGCTGAAAGTTTTATACCAGGGGGCTGGAAAAAGCTAGAAACTGGCCCAAAACGACCAATAAACTACTAGTTACTGGCTGAAACCTCACAAAACTGGACAAAAGGCAGCTCAATGCTTCCCACTCCCACTGGTAAGCAAGGTAGCTTCCCTTCCCCAAATAAGGCAAGGAAACAGTACACAGGAACTACAACCAAAGCCCAGGAATCAGCAACTCTGAAACTGGACTAAACTAGTAAAGCAGGAAAGCAAGGTAGCTTCCTTCCCCAAATAAGGCAAGGAAACAGTACACAGGAACTACAACCAAAGCCCAGGAATCAGCAACTCTGAAACTGGACTAAACTAGTAAAGCAGGAAAAACAAGAGATATTTTTTCTTTTTTTTTCACAAAACAGGCAGAAACAGGTACAGCAAACACTTATAAATGCTATGAATCAGCTACTACAGCTTGCACAGAAGAATTTGCTACAAATACAGTCAAATAGTAACAAACAAGGATTCCAAGTGCAATATTAAGTTAAATGCAGTAAAAACAGCTTCAATGTAACAGAAAGGCAGGCGAAATACAGTTGCTAGGTATTCAGATGTGGAAAGCAACAAAAAATATACTTAGTATCAAGAAAAGTCGCTTATTCAGCTCTCTGCAGCCTGGATTACTCTGCTGGCCCACGTGGAGCTCCCTGTTCCTTGCCATGGCCCACAGTCTTTTGTAGAAACGGTTCCGGTCACTTTTAGAAGCTCAGGAGTCCTCCTTTTGTCAAAATTGTTTGAATTATAAGTTCTAGTTTCATCATCAGAACGCCAACAGTTATTTTCCTTGTTGCAGCCTTCCTTAGCTGCACACGCCTCCAAACGACATGATGACACATTAGAGGCGGGCTTTACTAGTCAATAGCAAATCGGCTCCAAGAGATCATTGAGCTGTGCTACTCGACCAATCAGAGCCTTCACTGCTCTGCCATTGCTATTTCCGCCTGAAATAGCCTCGGGCGAAACGATAAGCTCATACATAGTAAAAAAAACACCAAAAAGTTTAAAAACCACAGACAACAGAGTGCAAATACAGTTACTATTGAAGCAGAAAAGCAGTTGGACAGCCATTTACACCCAGAACACCTTTAATAGCACGGCACATAAGAGAAATAACACTGAGCACCTCACAGTACGTTTTCATCCAAGACTTCATCAGAATAATTACATACATCACTTCACCCCATTTTATACTACTGACAATTCATTAATAAAATAATTCATTAAGCAATTAAACATAATTAGTTCATTAAACACAAAAACAATTAAAACCAATAACTTATACTGAATAAAAATACTGTCAGAAGCATTTCCCATCCTAACATTGTATGCCTATAAAAAAAACTAATAATCCGTATTTCCTAAAACAATACATAATGAAATTATATTAATTACAAAATTAATAACTTGGTGAACTAACCAATATATTTAAAATGTGGATACATACTAAAAGGCAATGTTTTATTGACATCTAGTGTCCTAAAAGTTTATTACATTAAATAATTCAAAGTGTACCAAATCCATAAATAGAATCAAACTGTCTAAAAACATGGAATAGTCAATCACAATACATGAATATATTAAAATATTCTAATATGTAAAATCTTTTATTGTCTGTATAAAACCATTTATTAATGAGGAACAGTACTATTAAAAAGGGTTTAAATATTTAAAAAATAAAAATTCATACACAATCAAGGAAGGTACTTAAAAGAACCTATAATTTGGTCGCTCTTAATTTCAATACAGGTGCAAGGAAGACCATCTCATAGAGCTCTGGCCATTTGTTCACCTCCAGAACCACCTACCAATATACTTCTCGATATTCTATTTGGGTCTCCCATGGTCCCCCACCGATATCCATCTGAACTTCTTCTAACACAAAAAATAAAAATGTAGCCTCCTTACATGTTAGTGTAGGCTTATACAAGGCATTCCTATTGTTGCCCTTTTTAATATCGTAACTGTGCTTGTATATTCTCATTTTTAAACACATTTCTGTCTTCCCTACATAAAAACCTCCACATCTTCCACACACAGCCAAATATACTAGCCCCTTAGAGTCACAGTTAGAGTAACATTTTCCATTAATACACATGCTCCTACTAGGGATGAATAGCTCTGATTTCTTGGAAATAAAAGAGCACTGTGGGCAAGCCCCAAATTTGTATGTCCCCAGTCTTTGTTCTTTTTTCTGGGCCTTTCTTTTCCATAATGTTTTTAATACTTTTATCTTTCCTAAAAACAAATTTCAGGGGATGGTTCAACTTAAATGTTCAGGTCGGACAACTTACTAAACCTGCCCCATTCTTCTTTCAAAATCCCAGTGATGGTTCCAGCGTCCCCACTATAATCCAACACAAAGATATTTTCAAACCTGTCCTTTCCATCATTTACCTGTAGGTTACCTCCTATCCCATTATTTTCCACACCTAAAATGGGTGCAAATCTATTAATTCTGTTTTCAAAGACTTCATTAAAAATGTCATTAATTATTTTCTCCGGGTATCCCCTATCCAAAAACACACACTTCAATAGTTCACCTTCCTGCATAAAGTCCACATCCCCTGATGTCATTCTACTACCTTCTGACGTATTGACCTTTCATAATGCTCCTTTTCTGTGCAAAGAGGTGAGAGCTTTGAAAATGCAGATAGGAATTGCAGTAGGTAGCTTCCTATGTACCTTTGAAGTGAACTTATTGCTGTTGTAGCACATCCCAATATTCACATCCAAATAATCAATGGAACCCTGTTCTATTTTATAGGTAAACCTTAAAAATTCTGTGCTATTTGTAATGCAGTTCAAACATTCACCATTTTTTTTCCTCACTCTCTATCCAGAAAAGGCAAATGTCATCTAAAAACTGTTGATAGAGGACCCAGCAACCCTTGTATACCGAATTAAAAATACATTTCTTCTCTCACCAGCCTAACACCAAATTTGCGAAAGTTGGGGCGCACATGGCACCCATTGCCACTCCAATCAATTGGCGAAAGAATTCTCTCTCAAAATAAAGTTGTTTTAAAACCAGTTCCATTAAGGTTAAGATCAAATAAATATCCCTATCACTAAAATCCTTATTGTCCCTTAACATTTCTTCTAAATAACTGTTCTGTTTAGTCTTTATCTCCAGATTGATGAAATAAGAAATACAAAATAAAGTTAACCATTTACAATGTAATTTGAGAACATAAATTAAATAGCTGACCATATTATTATTATAATATTGCAAATCCTAATTGGACCAGTGAGTTCACACCACTCTATTAAATAGACCTATATCTTAGGTGCTTTGCTCCGTGTCAATGGCCAGTTCATGCTCCAGTTCCATTACAGAATCCTATACAGCCCATTTTTCTAGCAGGTTCTTTTTCTGATCTATGACAGTTTTCACTTCCATATTTTTAATTTCTGTAATTATCTTTTCTTTATTTCAGTTATTGATGGTTTATCTTTGGTTTTCCATTTCTAGTTGTGGATTTTCTTAGCCACTACCATCATTAAAGACAGTGTTTTCAACTCATTGGTACCTTTTATTTTGCACTAAGTATAAAACAGTATTGTTCATTTTTTTGTACTGAACTAACTACATGCATTCCCAAAATATATGCTTCTAGAAAACTCTTTCTGAGCCATCACATCTCCAGGGTACAGAAATATTTGTGCACATATTTCCATGTAAAAACTAAATTTTTTTCTTGACTAAGTTGTATATCTAGTGATAAGACATTCATTCCTTAACTGTTGGGCTCTGATCCAACTCTGCCGCTTCTTCCAAGCTCTTCCCTTTACCCATAGTGCCTTAGTCACCTTACATACCTCCGGTCTCATTTGTCACCATAGTGTTCGTAATAGGTCGCAAAACTTTCATGTGAGACTTTAAAATTTTTGTGATTTAGCTGTTTTTTTCTTATAGTTTTTATAGTACTTGTACCGTTCTCATTTTGTTTCTTCCATCCTTTAATCTATTATATCTGTAGTTATAATACTACCCTACTCTGAGTAGCCTTGATTACCATCACTGGTATCTTGTCTCCTTTCAGTACCTTTCAGTATTCCTTTATGCAAAGCTTTACTATTGTTGGAATTTTTTCCTTTTCCCATATTAAAAAAAAAAAAGATCTGAAGTAGTTGACTTCATTTGATCTTCAACCTGTGGGTTATGGATCCATATCTGATCCAACACGGCCGCATATGCAGCATCTGATCCAAACTCCAAGCTCCTCCCCTTACCCATAATGCCCCTGTCTCCTCCCTCCCTTCAGATCTCGTTTGCTGCTGGAACAGCAAGTATTGTGATCCGAGTTCTTGTTTAGTCGTTTGGTTTTTGAGAGTGCAATTTTGTGATTTTTTTCCCTTCTCTCTTTAATTTTTCTTTAAGCTTTACTTTCTATCCTCCCCACGCAGTCGTCAGAATTAAAAAAAAAAAAAAAAAAAAACTTTTCTCTCTGTCTATCCCTTTCATCTTTGGTGCCAGTGTGTGTGTGTTCTGGGCCTGTTTAGGGACATGGCTGAAACCCCTAAACTAGGTTTTAGAAAGTGCACAGAGTGTGGCCATATGCTCTCCCCAGCTGATGGTCACACACTGTGCATGGGGGCGTCACACCTACAAACCTCTTATCCTATCAGTGCCAAGTTTAATCCAAGAGCACTGAAGGACAAGGGGGATAAACTTATTCTTAAGGGCCTACTGCCCTCTTTGGGGACTGTAGCTCCTACGCCCCTACTTCAGGTGCAGCAGCAGCTTCTACTACTTCCCCGGTCTCTGGGACTTGTACTCCCGCCAAGAGGTCTGGGGAAGGGGAGAAGTCCAAGAAACACAAGCTGAGGAAACGGTCCTCCAGCTGCTCGGCTCCCGTCAGCCCGCCGCCAAAGGTTAGACCAGAGACCAGTCCTGGTTCTCCCCAGCTCCATTCTGCAAGGTTCTCCCCAGAGCCAGAAGAATCCTGGATCCAGTTGCCCATACAGGCTTCCCCCCACTGGCAGTCCAGACCGGTGTCAGTAGCATCATCCTCCCACTCCACCTGGAGCCTCAGTGAAGCAGAGATGGATAAGATGATGTGGAGGTTTATCCGCACCCAAATTCAGATGGGGGTCTTGCCAGCCCTCTCTCTCTCTGGAGGGGGAAGCTTGCAGCCTTTCTTTACTTTGACCACTCCTTCTCCAATCCAACCTATGGTTTTGGAGCCCTTGGATCCAAGAACCCTCTGGGTCGAGGGTTCAGCACTGATACCTTGCACCTCAATGCCGCCCATTGCCTTGAGCATGTCCGATATGAGGGGGTGCTGTCATCTCCGACTGTATTGGAGCACAGTATTCCCCTCGGTATCTCGACACCTGGAGTCCCGGCTCTGACTCCCCTGTATGGTCAGTGGGGAATGGCTCTGGCTGGCACTTCCCAGGATGTCTGTTCTTCAGCCTTTGATGTGGTGGAGAGGGTTCTCTCTGTGTCATCAAGACCCTTGACAATCTTGTCCTCTGACTCCGCCCTAACTCCCTCTGTTTTGGGTATGGTCCTGACCATCTGACCATCTCAGGGACAGCCTGTGCCCATTTTGCCTCAGGAAGTCCCCGTGGGATGTTTGCAAGTCCTCCCCAGAGATCCCCACTGAGGAGATCCCTTGCAAACGGACGTGTGATAGGAGGCACTTGAACTCCCCACTGAAGACACTGATTTGGAGGAAGGGGAAGGTTCCCCCCAATCACCCCCAGTATCTCCTTTGGAGACATCATGGAACTCCTTCGCCAGAGGGGGATTGGTCTGCCCAGAAACTGACCTCAGATGGGTCAGTGTTCCTAGAGGCATTTGGCACAGGCCCATCTACTTCCTGGGTGCCCCCTCTTGTGGATCCCTCAGTGGACCTAATAACATCTTGGGCGTGGAAGGAATCGGAGCCTATCCCTAAGTGCCCTGATAAAGTACTTAGCCCCCCTTCAGACAGGACATGTTGGAATAAATGGTCCCCAGTTGATGGTATGGTGATGGCAGCTGCACTAAGAAAGAGCTTGCTCCGGAGAGCTCCTCGATCCATCCTCCTGATGGAGAGTCAAGGATGTTGGATTGATTCAGGAAGCAGGTCTACACTTCAGCCACCTTCTCGGTAAGAGCACTGAATTACATAGCATGTATGATTCGGCTGCAGCGAGACCTAGAGAAGGAGATAGTTGAGTCGACCACAGAGTCCATGTTGGCAGGAGACAAGACGTTTTCCACTCGTATGGCCACTCTGAAATCAGTTGCTAACACCTCCATGCATCTCCTCTCCCATGCTACAGGCGTTGCCATTAGGCGACACATCTGGGTCCAGCTATGTCAATTCTCAAAACCCTTCAAGGAGTTGTTCACCAATGCCTAATATGACGGTTCCTCCCTGTTTGGGAAGTCTGTAAGCAAGACTTTGGTCCAGAGTGAGAAGGACAGGAAGACACTGTCTGCCATCAGGATCTGCTTCTCTCCCCCTCAAAGATCCTTTTCTAGGAATCAGCAAGGGGCTAAGAAGATGTGGTTCCGGAAGTCTCAGATGTTTTCCTGAGACACTCAGGACTCACCATCCCCCAGAGGCAGAGGGGATTTCGATAGATGCCACCCCAGAGGTAGAGGGGGTCCAAGAAATTACGGGTCTCGAGAATGTTTCTCAGACAGACCCGCACAGCAGCCCTGAAGGACTGTGCCCGACTGCTCTTTTCTGGAGGTACTCCAGGGTCAGTTATCTCTACACCCAGAGGAATGAGAGTCCATAACAACACATTGCTGGGTGTTGCAGATCATATCCAGAGGACATGCAGTCCCGTTCCTCTGTCCGCCCCATCCACTCAAACACCTCCCGGACATCCCACCCACGCAAAGGGAGGAAGCTACACTAGAAATAAAAAAGCTGCTAGCAAAATAAGTCATCCAACCTGTCCCCCTCAACCAATCTGGATCAGGCATTTATGCCAGGTTTTTTTTAGTGCCAAAAAAAATGGGGGACCTAAGACCCATTTTGGATCTATCCACCTTGATCCTGTCAGTGGCCAAGGCAAAATTCTGGATGGTCACACTTCAATCCATCCTGCCCTACCTGCAGGCGAACGACTGGATGTGCTCAATCGACCTCCAGGATGTGTACTATTATATCAAGATGGACAGGCGCTCTTGGGGGTTTCTTCGCTTTCAGCTAGGAGCCAATCATTATCATTTCAGAGCCCTTCCCTTTGATCTCACCACAGCCCCCAGGGTGTTTTCCAAGGTGATGGCAGTAGTAGCAGCTCAGCTGAGGCTTCAGGGAATTCAGGTCTTCCCTTACTAGGACGATTGGCTCTTTGCTGGCCCTTCCGAGCATCAACTTTGCCAAGCCCAGGGATTACTTCCTCTTCCTCTCCCTAGCACGGGGTTTGGGTGTCTCCATCAATGTCAAATTGTCGCTTACCCCTGTCCAGGTCTTAGATTTTATTGAGGCTTGGTTGGACACTATCCAGATGAAAGTTTTCCTCACCCCAGACAGGATACACAACTTAAAGCTACACTTTCTGTACATCAGTCTAGCCCAATCTCCAACAGCATAGACTGTTGTAAGGGCTTTGGGGTCTATGGCAGCCATAATCAACCTGCTACCCTTAGCGCGCCTAAACATGCGGAGTCTTCAATGGACCCTTGCTGTTCAAAGGTCTCTATTAGATCTGCCATTGTCTCACCCTGTACGAATCTCCCGGGTGTGCAGGGACTTCATCGGTGGTGGATTAATTCCCCATATCTAGTCAGGGGATATCCCTTTCTTCCATCCTTTCCCAAGACCACGGTGATAATGGATGCCTCCCAGCTACGGTGGTCTCCATCCAAGACCAATTCGCATATCAACATCCTAAAAAAGAGGGCAGTGCTTTTGGCAGTGAAGGCCCTTCATATCCATCTTCCTGTAGGGACAATTGCTATCCAGACAGACAATATTTCGGTGGTCTGGTACATCAACAAATGGGGGGAGCAAGATCTTACCCCCTTTGTTGCGAAGCCATGAGAGTGTGGGAATGGGCTATCTCCACCAGCTGCTTTCTGGTAGCAATGCACATTCCAGGACTGTCCAGCATTCTAACGAACAGGCTCAACATACCTATCCTGATGCCTTACGAGTGGTCTCTGAATCCTTCAGTGGCAGAGCAGATCTTTCTAAAGTGGGGTCGTCCTTGCTGCGATCTATTTGTATCTCCTTCCAACATGAAATGCAGTGAGTTCTTCACTCTGAGCCCCAGAGATGCTGTGATTCATGCTTGGCCTCCCGGTCTTCTTTATGCCTATCCCCTCTGCCCTTGATATCAAAGTTTCTTCAGAAAGCTCACAGGTTGGGGAGCTTTGTGATCCTCATTGCCCCATTCTGGCCTCGCCAAGTCTGGTTTCCCTCTCTATGGTCTCATCTAGTAGTTCCACCATGGAGATTGGATCTGGTTCAGGATCTCTTTTCTCATCCCTCGGGGATTCCTCACCCAGACCCGGACAGTCTGAAGCTCACAGCTTGGTTGGTCCAGTTCCCATGATTGTTAGGACTCCTGGTTTATCTTCTCACGTAAACCATTTTGGTGGCGGCTCACAAGTTGTCCACTAAAAGTGTATACCTTAGCAAGTGGAAACTTTTTTTCCGTATGGGCCTTGCAGTGGGCATTGGACCCCTTTACTGCTCCAGTGTCTGCGGTTTTAGAATTTTGGCGGGGATTTTTCAGCAAGATGCTCCACTGTCAAAGTCGAACTGGCTGCAATTTCCATTTTTCGTGTGGGGGAAAACATGATATGTTTGGCTACTTCTAAACTCTGCAAGACCTTCCTTAAGGGTACATGTCTTCTGAGACCCCCAGTGAAGAATCCTATGCCTCCGTGGGACCTTACATTAGTGCTTCGGGTTTTAGGTTTCCCCTTTTTGAACCTGCAGCTTTTGTAGATTTGCAGTATCTATCTTGGAAGACTGCCTTTTTAGTTGCCATTACTTCTGCTAGGAGAGTGTCAGAACTTCAAGCTCTTATCAATCAAAGTTCCTTATATGACTTTTCATAAGGATAGTGTGTCTTTGCATAGTAACCCATCTTTTCTTCTCAGGGTAGTGTCAGAAGCCAATATTAATCAGACTATCAATCTTCCTGTCTTCTTTCCAAATTTTCAAAATAAGGGAGAATATAAATTACATTTAATTGATGTGCATAGACAATTATGATTCTATTTGCACAGGACAAAAGCTTTTCATAAATCTGACCAGTTTTTCGTTTCCTACTCAAAACCCTTTTTAGGGAAACCAATTTCCAAGGTTACGACTGCCTGTTAGATTTCCAACTGCATTATTCGGGCGTACTCTCTCAGGGGAATTTTCTCTCCAGGTCAGGTAAAAGCACATTCTATTAAGTCTATGGCTACTTCAGCAACTTTTTGGTCGAGGGTGTCACTGGATGATATCGGTTCTGCAGCTACTTGGTCCTGATCTCATACATTAATTTCTCATTATAAATTGGACATTGTATCCAGAAACAGGGCATCTTTTGGCAACGCCATGCTCCGGAATATCCTTCCATGAGGGCCTCCCAGGTGTATAGTAGCTGAGGACTCTGTCCCACAGGTTGAAGATCAAATGAAGTCAACTATATCAGATAAAGAAGTTATGTACTCGCCATAACATTTCACCTGAGTAGTTGTACTTCATTTGTCTTCAACCATCTCCCTCCGACCTTGTCACTGTTGTCCTGACCATACTTATGATGAACATTTCAGGGGCATCCTCCGTTATGCTTTGGCTCAGGAATTTTGGGTTGTCAGTAGTAGTAAGGTCTTGTTGGGTCAGATGTATGTTATCTGTTGAGCAGCAAACTCGATTTGAAGGGAGGAAGGAGACAGAGGGAATTATGGGCAAGGGGAGGAGCTTGGAGCTTGGATCAGATGCTGGATATGCGGCCATGTCGGATCCGATACGGATCCATAACCCACAGGTTGAAGACAAATGAAGTACAACTACTCAGATGGAACGTTATGGTGAGTACATAACTTTTTTTTTCTTCCATTTCTGCCTTTTCTTTAAAATGTCTGATAAACCTTCAGGGTTTAAATAAATTTGGTAGAGTGTTACTACTTTTTATGTTAATAAATCTGGTTACCTGGCCTTTGTTTTTTTTTTAATTTTATTTATTTATTTTTGGTTATATCAATTTAAAAAATGTGTGGCCTGTGGCCACAAAATTCATAATTCTGGTGCACATTCAAAGTGCGTGTACTGTTTATGACCATCCTATCTTGATTCAGACTGTGACATTTGTAAGAGTTTTATCTCCTGTGCCTTAACTGACCATAAAAATAAGTTAATTCTGAGGTGCTCTCTACCCTCAAAACCTAAAAGGTTGGACAAAAAAGGAGATTCTCATTCAAGAGTCTCGTAAGAGATGATCTGATCCAACAATGCTTTCTACTTTGACTCCATCCTCAGAGACGCCTCTCAAATAATCAAAAAAGTCAGATCCGAAGATAGCTCTGACAAATCAACCTAGATCCATTCACCTCAATTATTATTGCAGCCGATCACCTCTCGGACACCATATAAGGACGCAGATAGTAACCTAGATATGTTGCATATAATTTTATATTATATATTTATAACATACTTTTTAATGAGAAGGCTCTGTAAATATAATTTGTAAAATTTTGGTCAAAAATTTTTTTATAAAAATGTTTTTTATATAAATGTTTTATTGGTATTTAGTAATGCACCAATTACATATTGTTCATTTGCATGTTTTTATGGTGCAAGACTTCATAAATCAGGTACTATTGTATAATTATTTGCCTTCACATTGTTTTTATTTTAAGGCAGTACCATTAGATTGGAATGTACATATTTCCCGTCTTTATGAATTCTAACTTGAAAGCATACATTACTGTATAGCTGTATGTCGTTGTACTACCTTATATTATATTTTGTACTTGGATATTATTTGTTATATAGAGCATCATAATTAAGATTTTTTTATATAAATCATATAAGCCTTTAAAAATTAGGATGATGCACAGGGAAGCAGACAGTAGGTTATATGCACATTATACATATATACGTTGCATATAATTTTTGTAGGCATTTTTGCACATGTATAATAGTACAATATACAGACATTCTTGAATTTGATTATTTTAAGTATTATTTATGACCTGACTATGTATACATTAAAGTAGTAGGATAGTTAATTTGCATTATAGAAATAAGATAATCTGTAGGAGTAGTTCCCGCAGCTTTAGAGTTTTTAAGTGAAAGAAAGGAAGTTTCAGTAATGCTTTTAATTTGAGTGTGTACTTTTAAATGTCTAATTGATTAATGGGCTTTAACATGTGATGACTATATAGAGAGGAGATTTTTTAAAAAACTTTTGAATTTTAACGGTCTGATGAAGCTTTATGTGAAAGCGCTTACCTGATGCATGTGAATTAAAATCAGAACTCATTCTATACAAACAGAATATCTCCTATTTTGTATATACTTTCTTATACTGGATTTGTTGCTGAGCTGTGGTTGCCTCTTAGCTGTTTTATTTGGACTTTTTCGTATTTTAGTACTCGTGAGCCAAGAGGCATTTACTCTGCTGGGAGCGCTTATATATTTCGACATGACCATAAAAATAAGTTAATTCTGCGGTGCTCTCTACCCTCAAAACCTAAAAGGTTGGACAAAAAAGGAGATTCTCATTCAAGAGTCTCATAAGAGATCTGATCCAACAATGCCTTCTACTTTGACTCCAGCCTCAGAGACGCCTCTCAAATGAGCAAAAAAGTCAGATCCGAAGATAGCTCTGACAAATCAACCTAGATCCATTCACCTCAATTATTGTTGCAGCCGATCACCTCTCTGCTCCCATTGCCCTTTTTAGCATCTCCTCATCACCACTCAAGACCCTCACCCACAAACATCATCAGATCGGGCTTCCAGGAGTCTCTCCAAAGCTGATGTGGACTGGATGTTGAAGTTTCTCAGGACGCAGATACAATGGGAGTTCTTCAGACTGCCGCCCCATCAGGTCCAGAAACACTTGCTAGTAGCACACTGACGATATTAGTTCCTTCTCCAATCCGACCTTCAGATTCAGAGCCATCGAATCCAAAAATCCTACAGTCTTCTGCCTCAGTTCTGAAAATGTTGGCATCTTCGACTCTGATGGTGTGTCTGAGCTGTCTGGCACAGAGTACTTCAGAACTGTAGCGTTGGCGCTGGGTCTAGGGTGTTTAGATTCGACTCCTAAGTCGTCAGAGCCATCTCTTCCCTTTGGAGCTAGACAGCTCAACTCTTACTCCCTCATCAAGTAATTTGCCTGTAGGGTGAAAGGAGCCAAAAGTTCATAAGCTTGCCTTGTCAGATCCGTTGGTGTCTCTTTCTCCCATGCATTCTGCCTTCAAGGTAGTGGAGTCATCTCTATTCCAAGAGTTAAGACTTCTCTACCTTCTTCAGCTCTGATTCCCCAATCCCATTCGATTCTGAGTCCATAGCCTCAGTCATCCATTCCACTGAGACAGCCGGCCTGAACCAGTCTCCAGACCACCCAGCAGGGTATAGTTATCTCTTCCAATACCTCCCTGTAGGTTCTGAAGAAGAGGAAGTGTAAAAGGAGGCACCTAGACTCTCCACAAGAGTCTGTCACCAAGGACACTGACTATTATGAAGGGGAGGGGTCCCCAGATCACCACCCAATGATGTCTCATTTGGAGATATCTTCGAAGTCCTAAAACAAAGGAGTGGTTGGACCCTGATAACTCTTCCCAAGAGGAGTCTGTGATGTTCTTCATGTTTCACTGTTGCAGTCATCACACTTGGGTTGTCTGCCTGCAGGTAGCCCTCAGTCGGCCCGAATACCAGAGTCTTGGGATTTCTGCGTCGGATGCTGTCAGCTCTTCCATGACGTTATGTCATCAGGGGTATAAAACATGCAGCCGATGCCATTACATCAGTCTTTCTTGCCGAAGAGGAGCCAGAAGCAGTTCACAAGTGCCGGTTGGCCGCTACCTGAAATTTTCATTTTTCCAGTTTAAAACCTGAAGTCTTCTAAAGCTAAGTACCCTGTTGGGGATTCTTTTTTTTATTTATTTTTTTATTTTTATTTTTTTTTTGCTCCAACCGATGTCAGATAAAATTAACAATTGTCTTGCCTGTGGAAAGCAAATACCTCACAGAGATTTTCATTCTTACTGCATCACCTGTTTAGGCCCAGACCATGACGTCCCTATCTGTTGTTTTTGTGTCTTGTTTAATGCCCGAACCATTCGTCGTTGGGATATTTTTGTAGCTAAATTCTTTCACACTCATTCTCCGTATTCCAAAATGGCTTTGGTAAGCCATCTGACTACCGATCTTCTGAAAAAGCACAAGACAGACCGCATGGATCAAAAACTGCCGACAACTCTTCTGTTAATCTTGTCGCCAGTCCACCGGTACTCAGTGAGGTGCCTTTGCAGCCCCTGATGCCTGCTTCTACAGATTCGCAGGCCTCTGCCGAGACCCATTCGGAGTCCGGTATGCCACTTGATGCTTCATCGACTATGGAACCTGCGGATGTCTCTACCTTGGATGGGTCTGGAGTTGCTATGCAGGCACCAGCTTCTGAGGGTATATTCCGACCTACCGATATTCATATTAAACCAACAACTTCATTTCCTACTAAAACTACAGAGTTTCTCAGGCCCAGAGTTCGCACTACACCTAGAAAACCAACATCCAAAGCCCATGCTCATCCTCCCATGCCAAAAAAACAAATGCTTAGAATGGCCGAAGACCATATTACTCTAATTAGGGGAAGCCAGCCTTTCCCTGCCAAAAGGCAAATAATTGAATTTCCTTCTGATTCTACAGACTGTGACCCTTCTGATTACTAGGACATACCCTTATCGACCTATGAGGATTCAGATGCAGATGAATCCATTCCCTCTGCCTCCCCTCCTGAGGATTTCTCTTTTGGTGAAACCTTGCATACCGTAAGAGAGCATTTCCGCTGGGAATGCCAGGACTATCCTCAGTCCAAAAAGAGACTCGGGGAATTTTTAGATTTGCCTCAGCAGAGTCCTCTAGCTATACTCACTGTCCTGGATATTGTAGATTGTCTTCTTGGAGTCCAGTCTTACTTCTGACACCTTACCACCAGCTCATAGAAAACCTGACAGGTACTACAGAGTACCTGATTCTCATAAATTTCCCTTTAAGAATCCTACTGCAGATCCAGAGACCATTTCCCAGGAACCTAAAGGCATTACGGCTACTACATCCAAAAACCCTACCCCTTCAGACAGGGATTTTAGAGCTTTAGACAGATGGGATAAGAAGGTATATACCTCTGCAGCTCTTGCCATCGGGGCTTTGAATTGCCAGTTTCACATGTTGAAGTACCAGCAACATATTATGGAACTAATTAAACAAAAAATGATGTTACTTCCAGATTGTGCACAAAATAAAGATTTACAAGAGTTAATGCATTCTGCAAACCGAGTTAGTAAACATACTTTGCAATGTGGGCTTGATGCCTTAGAAGCATTTTGCAGGCCTGCTGTCACTGGGTCTGTACTGAGAAGGCATGTTTGACTAAAAGAACAAGTCTTACCTGACCATGTCATAGCAAAATTACTAGATGCTGCATTAAATCAGGAGCGTTTGTTTGGCACAAAAGCAGAAGTTCTTAAAAAGTGGAAGAAAAAGTTAAATCTATGCAAACAGTTAAAAATTTCTTACAGGTGCAGCCACCTAGATTCAGTAGGCAAATGGGTACTTTCCAGTCCCTCTCACCTTCTCAGTCCAAACCCAGGGGAAACAGACCACCAATACTACAGTCTCAGGGTATGCAGATATCTAAACAATGGAGTGTTTCCACCTCAAAACCAGGGAGTGGTAAGCCACCCCCTTATGGAAAAAGTTCACAATGACTTTCCAATTATCCTTCCCAGCCATGCCCAAGTACTTGTGCCCCTAGGAGGAAAACCCGCCCTTCATGCAAAAAACTGAATGTCCATTACTCAGGATCAATTGGTTCTAAACATTGTATCCCAGGGATACAGATTCTACTTCCACTCACTGCCAACACCAAGCGGGTTGCCAGACCTTCAGAGCAGAGGCTCAAAAGCAAGCACTTTCCCCTTTCCATATCAGAGCTATTCAACCTGTTCCAGTAGAACAAAGGAGACAGGGTTTCTATTCCAGACTGTTCCTGGTGCCCAGAGAAGAGAGCTCTTGGCGCCCTATCCTGGATCTATCAATACCTTTCTGGTGGTCCCAAAATTCAAAATGCTTACACTGCAACAGCTTCTTTTTATGCTAGCCAAGGATGCCTGGTTAGTCACCCTAGACTTAAAATAAGCTAATCTGCACATCCCCATAAGGGAATCTTGCAGGAAATCTCTACATTTCAGGGCAGGCTCTGTGCACAATCAGTTCTCTGCACTTCCCTTTGGTTTATCTACTGCGCCCAGAGTATTCACAAAATGCCTGGCTCCAACCATTGCATACTGCATGCAAAGAAATATTCAAATCTACTCATACTTGGACGATTGCCTTATTCAGGCGGACAGTTAGGAATTGTTACTTCAGCACCTGGCATTTGTAAAAAGACTTCTAACTTCACTGGGCTGCACCAGCAGCGAAAATAAATCACAACTGGTGCTCAGCCAACAAATTGTATTCCTGGGACCAAGCTTGAACACAGATTCCCAGATGGCATTCCTCACTCCAGAAAAGCAGGTCCATCTGACAAACTATTTCAAACTAATGGCCAACAAAACCCAGCTATCTGCAAGGAAAATACTGCAAGCCCTAGGGTTCATGGCCTCATGCATTCTGCTAACTCCATATGCAAGACTGCATATGAGGAAACTTCAAATCTACTTAAAAAGTCTCTGGTGTCAACATTCTCAGGACCTGGAAACAGTGATTCCTATCATACCTTGTCTAAGGGCAGAGTTCCTTTGGTGGGAAGAAGCATGCAATCACAAGGGACTTCCTTTCACTCAACCCCTCGCCACCCAAACCCTGACAACAGATGCATCAGACTATGCAGGGGGGGCTCACATGGCAGGCAAATGCATTCAAGGCAAATGGAGCCCAGAACAAATTCCCCTGCATATCAAAAAGAGATGCTAGCTGTACAGAATGCTCTGACAGTCTTCAAATACCTTATCCTTCCAGGACAGCTCCTGATAAAGATAGACAACACCACAGTTATGTGGTACATAAACAAGCAGGGCAGGACTCATTTTTACCTACTCTGCAGGTTAGCCATGGCTCTGTGGAACACAGCCTTGAGCATCCAAGTGCACCTACAAGCTCAAGTCCTGCCAGGCAAGCAAAATTCACTGGCAGACGACTTAAGCAGAAATCTACTGGACCCACACAAGTGGAAACTGGAACCCAACTCATTCAAACTTCTAACCCAGAGGTGGGGAACTCCGGAGGTGGACCTTTTTGCCTCCCCCCAAAACCATCAATTGAACAAACTTTGCACCAGAAACCCTCACAGCAGAGCCTGGAAGGTGGACACCCTATCCTTTACACGGGGAAAACCTCTCAATGTATGCCTTTCCTCCTCTGCCCCTCCTCTCAAAAATACTACTCAAGATCAAACAGGACAGACCAAGGGCAATCCTTATTGCACCAGACTGGCCACACCAGCACTGGTACCCTCTTACACAGTCTACAGCAGTGCCACCCTGGCACCTACACCAGACACCTTCCCTGCTGTCTCAGCAGGAGGGACAGATTTTGCATCCACAGCTGCAAAACCTAAACCTTGCAACCTTGCTTATCCCATGAATACACCACCAGCATCCCTCAGCAAACAGGTGCTGGACGTCATCCTTGAGGCCAGAAGGCCTAGTACTAGGAAATCCTATGCTGAAAAGTGGAAAAGATATTCTTCTTGGAGTCAGTCTCAAGGAAAGGACACAGCTGTGCCCAACTTACCTGAAATCTTTGATTACCTAGCAGAGCCGCTCCACATAGGCCTATCCTCCTCATCCATTAAGATTCATGCCCTGCCATCAAAGCTCATTATAATACTGAGCCTCCTCTCTTTTCTCACCCTCGGATCAAGCAATTCCTGAGAGCATGAGAGGAACTAACAATTTAAGGCCACCTAGGACAGCTGCCATCCTGGCTTGGGACCTTAACTTTGTACAGGAAAAGCTCACACTTCCCTCTTTTGAACCTGCTGCTTCAGCAGAGTTAAAATTCCTCTCTCAGAAAACAGCCTTACGTCTAGCTATTACTTAAGCAAGAAGAGTGTCTGTGTTACAGGCACTAATGGCGGTGGAGCCCTTCATTATTTTCCATGCTGACAGGGTTTCGCACAGGGCTTAACCCTTCCTTATGCCCAAGGTGGTATCCAGTGTGGCTTTAAACCAATCCATCTATTTGCCAATCTTTTCCCCTAATCCTCAGAATAGAGGGGAAAGAATTCTGCACTCCTTGGACATCCACAGACAGCTCAGGTTCTACCTTGACAGGACTAAGCCTTTCAGAAAATCTGACCAGCAACTAGTCAGCTTTGCTACAGGGGCAGAGGGCAAGGCCATTTCGAAGCAAACTGTTTCCAAATGGATAGCACACTGCATCCATTTCTGCTACAAGCACCATGGAAAACCTACCCCTCTGGGGATCAGAACTCATTCCACTCGAGCTACTTCAACCTCTACAGCATTTCTCAGCAGGGTTCCCACCAGGGACATCCTGGAATCTGCAACCTGGAGTTCTGTACACACCTTCACCAAGCATTACCACTTACCTGTTTTTTCTAAATCCAGAGTTGGATTTGCCGCAACAGTCTTACAAGGCCTGCTAGCCAGCCCCAACACTTCTTGACTACCTCCACCCTTCCTCCGCTTTGGGAATCAACCCAAGTGTGATAACTGCAACAGTGAAACACGAAGAACATAGTACAGTTGTGTACACTTACCATAAATGTAGATGTTCAAGTGTATTCGTTATTGCAGTCCTGGTTTCCCTCCTTCCAGCCCCCTGCCTGGCTTTATCCTTTTTCTACTATTGTCTTTATGGCCATCTTTTATGGCAGGGGTATTTACTTTTTACTGGAGGTGTTCTAGATGTAATAGCTTCCTATTTGGGGGGCTCCTGACATCTAGGGCCTGAAAAACTGATGTAATGGCATCAGCTACATGTTTTATACCCCTGACGACCTGACGTCGTGGAAGAGGCGACAGCATCCAACACAGAAATCCCAAGACTCTGGTGCTCGGGCCGACTGAGGGCTACCTGCAGGCAGATAACCCAAGTATGATGACTGCAACAGTGAATACACTTGAACATCTACATTTATGGTAAGTGTATACAACTGTACTTTCTTGGAGGCCTTTGGTGCTGGGCCCGTTTATTTCCTGGGTGATTCTGCCTGCCAGTGAGCTCATTGATTTAGTCTCTCAATGGGTGTGGAAGGAGCCTGGTATGACTCAGCCAATCTCTAAGAGATTAGATTGGATCCTGGCACCACCTAAAGATAGACCACACTGGAGTAAAGGCGTACCAGCTGATGCTATGGTCATAGTGGTGGCCACTAAAAGGAACTGCCAGAGCAAAATATCTCGGTCCACCCCCTAACAAGGAGTCTAGGGTGCTGAACAGATTTGGGAAGTGTGTCTATTCTTCAAGTCACTGAATTATTTGGCACATTTTACAGCACTGCAAAGGAAATTGATCAAAGAACTTTCCAAATCCCTCTCTGGGACCATATTGTCTAAGGTAGAGAGTACTATTTCCTCGCAGTTGGCTACCCTTCAGTCTATTTCAAATTCCGTCTTGAAGCTCATCTCCCATGTAGCTGAAGGTACCTCATGGGGTGGTTCAGGCATTTCCATAAGAAGAGATACCTGGATGCTCTTATGCAACTTTGTGGAATCCTTCAAATCTTCTTTTGTAAATGCTCCTTTTGACGAAAGCTCTCTATCTGGCCCCAAATTAAAAGACATGCTGTCTAGGTGCGAGTAGGAAGGGAAAACAATCTCCTTTTGACATACAAATTTCAACCCCTCAACAATCCTTTTCTAGGAACCAACAAGGTGGATGGAAAATGTGGTTCAAAAATTCCCAGGATCACTTCCAAGATCCATGTGGAGACGGTTCCCCCAGGTGCAGAGGGAGGAATTTAAATAGCAGCCGCTCACCCCGTGACAAAGGTGGTCCACTTAACCAGGAATCTAGGGATACTTTCTCTGACAAATCCTATTACTTTCCTGAAAGGAGGCCTTGACTGTCTATCTCTGGAAGCAATGGGAGGTCGTTTATCCCTGCACCTGACAGCCTGGCTAGAAAGTACAAAAGATACATGGATTTGAAGGAATAATATCCAGAGGTTGTAGAATACCATTTTCACATCCACCCCCCCCCCCCCAGTATCAAACAAAATCCCTGATGTTCCACACAGTCAGAGGGAAGTAACAGCACTAGAAATAAGCTGCTAGGAAAAAGAAGCATCATCCAAGAGGTCCCTCCAGCCCAGAAACAGACTGGAACTTATTCAGGATTCGTTTTAGAGCCAAAAAAGGCAGGGAATTGTAAACCAGTCTTGGATTTCAGCAAACTAAATCGATCAATTCAGTATACAAAGTTCCAGATGGTTATGGTTCAGTCTATTCTGCCCTTTCTGCACAAGGATGGCTGGATCTGCTTGATCTTCAGGATGTCTACTATCACATAAAAATGAACAAATGGTCCAGGAGATCTCTATGCTTCCAGGTGTGAGCCAGTCATTACTAATTCAGAGCACTGCCCTTTGGTCTCGTCACAGCCCCCAGGGTGTTTACCAAGTGAAATGTAGTAGTTGCAGCTCACTTAAGACTGCAGGGATTCCGAATGTTTGCATATCTGGACAATTGGCTCCTAACTGTTCAACCAGGTATCAACTAATTCAAGCTGGGGGCTACTTACTCCAGTTGTGCTCTCATCTTCGGATTTTTGTCAGTCACAACAAATCTCAATTCAAACCAACTCAGATTTTGGAATTCATCAGAACTCTCTACAAAATGGTCACTCAAATAGCTTCTCTCCCTCTGTCCAGGATTCAAGCAATGCAGCTCCAGGTCAAAAAGGTCATTCAAAGCTCTTCCATTTCAGCTAGTCTGATACTCCAAGCATTGGGATCCATGTCAGCGGCAATCACTCTTGTACAGCTGGCAAGGTGCCATATGAGGATCCTTCAGTGGACACTAGCAACTCAATGCTCTGTTCTCCATCAACCTTTCCCAAGTTATGTCAAAATGCAAGTTTGAATAAATTACGTTCTATAGTGGATCCATTCCAGTCAAATACAAGAAGGCTGTCCCTTTGATTTGAAGTAGTTTACTTAATTTGGTCTTCAACCTGTGGGTATTCGGATCCAGATTGGATCCAAGACGGCCACATCACTAGCATCTGACCCGAGCTCCAAGCTCCTCCCCTTACCCACAATGCCCTTCTGTCTCCTTCCTTCCCCCAGATCTTGTTTGCTGCTGTAAAGCAAACCATCGTGGTCACTGAGCTCCAGGCATCTTTTGTGGGTAAACGATACATTTCTTTCCTTAGTGTTAGAGTAAAATTCCCTTTCCCTTTTTTCCAACCTCCTCTACCTCGTATTGGTCATTGGTTGGTAAATAAAATAAAAGAGGTTTAGAGTTTGTTTAGTGTGGTCCCCCCTTGGCCTTCCTCTACCCCTTTAGCAAGTGAGGGTTGGGCTTCTTTTCTGACATGGCTGAGACCCCCAAGCCTGTCTTTAGAAAGTGCACAGAGTGTCGCTATAAGCTGTCTCCAGCAGATGGCCACACTCTGTGTGTGGTGTGTTTAGGAGTGGCCCACCTGGATACAGCCTGCTCTATTTGCGCGGGCTTCAATCACAGAGCCCTCAAGGATAGGAGGGCTAAATTGTTAATGAAGGGACTTCAGCCTGCTTCGGGGACAGCTGTCCCCACTACTACTGCTACAACTCCTTCCACTGTGTCTGCCCCTTCCCAGGCCTCAGAGACTCAACCTCCCTTCTTCAGGCCTGTGGATGGGGATAAGCGTCATAAAGACAGACCTAGGAAGCATTCCCCAGACCGCTCAACTCTGTCGGAGCCTGCTTCAGGGACAGCTGTCCCCACTACTACTGCTACAACTCCTTCCACTGTGTCTGCCCCTTCCCAGGCCTCTGAGACTCAACCTCCCTTCTTCAGGCCTGTGGATGGGGATAAGCGTCATAAAGACAGACCTAGGAAGCATTCCCCAGACCGCTCAACTCTGTCGGGGCCTCTTCCTAAATCTAGGACCCCTTCTAGGCCTAGTACCCCTCAGCTCCATTCACCCAGGTTTTCCTCGGAACCGGAGGTATCTAGGCCACCTTTACAGCCTCTCCTCACCAGCACTCCCAGCCGGTGTCAGTGGCTTCCTCATCATGTTCCACCCACAGCTTGAGTGAGTCAGAGATGGATAGGATGATGCGGAAGTTCATCCGTACCCAGATCCAGATGGGAGTCTTGCCAGCCCCCTCTCCCTCCAGAGCGGGATCTCGCAGCCCTTCTTCACCCCCATAGCTCCTTCTCTGATCTGACCCTCAGTTTTCGAGTCTGTTGATCTGAGAGCTGTCGGGGGTCGGCACAGACGGTACCCTGTACCTCGACGCCAGACATTGCCTTGAGTGCGTCAGATCCGAACTCTCAGGGCCATAGCCTCGGCGTCGGATCTGAGGGTGTTCTGTTGGCTCTGAGTTTGTCGGAACGCAGTCTCCCCTTGATATCTCAACTCCTGCAGGCTCTACTCCAACTCCTCCATCGGATCCAAGGGGAGCGGTTCCCCTTCTTGTTTACCAGGAGGTCCGCTCTCCTTTGGCATTTGACGTGGTGGAGAGGGTCCTCTCAAGTGGGTCAAGACCTTTGACTATTTCCTCTTCGGACTCCGCCCCAACTCCCTCTGTTCTGGGTACAGCTCCAACCTTGCTGTCATCTCAGGGACAGCCCATGTTTGCTTTGCCTCAGGTAGCAGCCAGATGTTTCCGAGTCCCCCCCCCAGGGTGTCCCACTGAGGAGGCTCCTCGCAAATGAACGTGTAAAAGGAGGCACTTGGACTCCTCTCCAGAGTCCCTCGCGGATGTCACTGACTTGGAGGAAACGGAAGGTTCCCCTAGATCACTCCCCGAGGATGTCTCCTTCGGAGACATCATGGAACTCCTATGCCAAAGAGGGGGGGTGGTCCACCCAAAAACCAACGCCAGATGAGTCCATGTTCCTAGGAGCATTTGGCATGAGCCATCTACCTCCTGGGTGTGTCCCCCCCCCCCACAGATCCACTGTTGGACCTAATCACATCTAGAGCATGGAAGGAAACGGACACCATGGAGCCTTTTCCAAAAAGGCCAGACAAAATTCTTAGCCCCCCACCAGACAGAACCAGCTGAAGTAAGGCATTCCCAGTAGATGCTATGGTAGTGGTAGCTGCCACCAAGAAAGAGCTTGTGCAGGATAGCTCTATGGTCCATCCTCCTGACCGGGGCAAGTGAGTCTATGCTTCAGCAACCTTCACCATAAGGGCACTGAATTATATAGCACATGTTATCCAGCTACAGCATGACTTAGTCAAGGAAGTCACTGAGTTGCCCCTGGAGTCCACGTCGGCAGTGGGCAAGAAGATGTTTTCTGCATGCATGGCCACTCTGAAAGTGGTTGCGAATACGTCCATGCGCCTCCTTTCCCATGCCACGAAAGGAGCTGCCAGAGTGGCCGGTTTAGGTGATGTCCTTCAAGGATGCATCTGCAGTCCTAACAAATGGGTTGTCCTGGCCTCAGGCAGCCCTTCGGTCGGCCGGATTCCAAAGTCTGGGTCTGGCCTCGGCTGATGTCGCACTTCACCCGACGTCATAGCTGCAGTTCAGCGGGTATAAAGGCATCAGCTGACGCCATTTTCCCCGGTCTTTCTTGCCGCGTGGCGCCCGAAGCAGAAGCTGTTCGCAAGTGCCGGTCGGTCAGAACCAGAGATTGCCGAAGACTTCTAAAAAGCTAAGTACCCCGTTGGGGACTCTTTCTTGCCTCAGCCGATGTCAGAAAAAGTGAATAACTGTTTAACTTGTGGGAAACAAATACCTCATAAAGATTTCCACTCTTACTGCCTACCTTGTTTAGGCCCAGACCACGACGTAGCAGCTTGTCTAGCCTGTGCTTCCTTCAACCGACGGACACTTAGACGTCGGTCGGAGTTTGCAGAGGAGTTTTTCGGCTCCGCTTTTGCTTATATCATGCCGTCGGAGACTCCGACTACACATTTAGCTAAAAAGCGTAAGGAAAAGGACCGACACTCGTGGTCCGCGGTTTCGGCCGAAACCGCGGTTAAGCCAACCGCGAGTGTCTCGGTTTCGGCTGAAACCGAGTCCACGGTTCTTCCTTCGGCCGAAAGCATTCCTTCTACTACGGAGGCCTCTTCCAGCATGGCTGAATCTGCTACTGAATATCTACCTGCTCTTACAGTTTCTCAGGATTTATCTGATACTATTCCCTTAGATGTATCTACTCCTGCACGTGGAGCTGCTAGGCCCCCTGCATCCATGTCAATTAAGGCTTTTGCCAGGGCCAAAGCAGCTAAATCTTCAAAGGCCTCTGCCAAAAACCCCCTCCCCTCTGAAAGAGAATCTAGGGCATTGGAGAGATGGGGTAAAACAGTTTATACTTCTGCTACTCTTTCGGCTAGGGCCTTAAACTGTCAATTCCACATGATTCAGTATCAGGAATTTCTGTTAGATCAGCTCACTAAAAAACTGTCCTCGCCTGAGCCTTTAGACCATAAGTCCCTTCAGGATTTGGTGCATAATATTCAGCAGGTCAGTAATCATTCCTTAAAATGCGGCTATGATGCACTGGAGGCTTCCTTTAGATCAGCTATGACTGGTACAGTGATCAGAAGGCATGCATGGTTAAAAGAGCAATCCTTACCAGACCATGTAAAGTCAAAGCTTCTAGATGCTCCCATGGAAAAGCACAGTTTGTTTGGCTCCCCTGCACAGCAAGTGTTGAAGAAGGTGGAAGAAAAAGCTAAATCTGTCCAGACAGTCAAGGATTTCTTACAGGTCCAGCCTCCGAGATTTAGTAGGAACTGGCCTTCCAAAAATTGGTCCTTTCCAGAAACCACCAGAGCACAGAGAAGCAGAAATAGACGCCCTAGAGGCAGAGGTCAATCCAGAGGTACCTACAGGGGACGTCAGTGGCAGCCTAACAGCCAGAGAAGTACTGCCACAGATCCAGCCACTACCACTTCCACAGGACAATCACAGTGACTTGGCTCTGCAACCGCCTACCAGGGAACAACTGGGAGCACCCTTAGGCGGAAAGCTAGCTTTATTCTCAGTAAATTGGCAAAGGCTACAGGTTTCACTTCCATACTCTTCCAAGGAAGAGAGGAATGCCAAACCTACCTCCAAACCAAAGGACAAACGCTCTACAGCAAATAGACCACTTATTAAGGATGAGAGCTATAGAAAAGGTACCGGCTATGGAACAAGGACAAGGATTTTTTTCAAAGGTTTTCCTGGTACCAAGAAAGGAAGACCAATGGAGACCTATCCTCGATCTGTCCGCTCTAAACACATATCTCATTGTTCCAAAATTCAAGATGCTGACCCTACAGCAACGTCTTCCCATGCTGGGCAAGGAGTCTTGGCTGGTGACTCTGGATCTCAAGGAGGCATACCTGCATGTCCCCATTCGACCAAATTGCAGAAGATACCTCAGATTTCTTGCATTATCAATTCTCAGCATTGCCTTTTGGCTTATCTACTGCGCCCAGAGTATTCACGAAATGCCTGGCATCAGTAATTGCTCATTGCAGGCTTCAGGGCATTCAAATTTATCCATACCTGGACGACTGCCTGTTACAAGCGGACAGCAAGGACAAATTGACAAAAGATTTGAAAAAGGTTATTCACCTGCTGCAAGCCCTGGGATACACAGTCAACACAAAAAAGTCAAGGCTGATACCATCCCAAATGATAACCTTCTTGGGTGCAGAACTGGACACATCAAACCAGATGGCATTCCTCACAGCAGAAAAACAGAAGCAGCTACCACTCTATTTCATGGCATTGACAACGCAGAACCAGCTTACAGCAAGGAAAATACTGCAAGCCCTGGGTTACATGGCATCCTGCATAATATTAATTCCACATGCCAGACTACATATGAGGAAGTTGCAATGGTACCTGAGGAATTTATGGTCTCAGCACAAGCACAGCCTAGAAACCCAAATTCCAATAATTCCATGTCTGAAACAAGAATTCCAGTGGTGGGCCCAGGCCTGTCAATTGAACCAAGGACTGCCCTTCCACAGGCCTCACCCAACCCAGACTATCACCACAGACGCCTCAGACCTCGGTTGGGGGGCACACATGGTGGACAATTGCATACAAGGCTTATGGACTCAAGACCAGATGAACCTACACATAAATCAAAAAGAGATGCTGGCTGTAAAACAGGCAATTCAGACATTCAGACCAATCCTTCAACAGGGTAATTTGCTGATAAGGACGGACAACACCACAGTTATGTGGTATATCAACAAGCAGGGAGGCACACATTCTTATCCTCTATGCCGGATGGCAATGGACCTCTGGAATTTGGCTCTGAGCTTCAACATTCAGCTCCAAGCCATATTTGTGCCAGGAAAAGAAAATATACTAGCAGACTTCTTAAGCAGAACCACCACGGATGCCCACGAATGGATGCTGCATCCAGACATCTTCAGAAACATCACAAGGAAATGGGGACTACCAGAAATAGACCTGTTCGCATCCCCACACAACCACCAATTGAAGAAATTCTGCACAAGGACATACCACCCACTTGCTTGGAGGGTGGACTCCCTATCCTTCAGTTGGGAAAACCTGACAGCATATGCTTTCCCACCTCTTCCTTTGATGCACAAAGTGCTACTGAAGATCAAAGAAGATCGCCCCAGGATCATCTTGATAGCTCCAGACTGGCCGAGACAACATTGGTATCCACTACTGAGGAGTATGTCCCAGGAGCACGCATGGCCTCTACCCCTACTACCTCTACTGCTAACACAGAACAACTTCAAAATCCTGCATCCAAACCTGAAAACACTGCAACTAGCTGCTTGGAACATTATATGAGGCAAAATAACCCAGATTTATCTCAAAGGGTTAAAGACATTATCTTGGAGGCTCGCAGACCCTCAACAAGGAAAACTTATTCAGCAAAATGGAAAAGATATCTCATTTGGAGTGCAACAAAAGGTGTAGATGCATCATTGGCAAACATAGCTAACATCCTGGAATACTTAGCAGAGCTTTTCCACAATGGTCTGTCTTACTCCTCCATTAAGATTCATGCATCAGCAATTTCAGCAGAATACAACATGGATCCTCCAGTCTTCTCTCAACCTCTACTCAGGCAGTTTCGCAGAGGAATTAAAAATGTAAAGCCACCAAGGAAACCACCATTGCCTACATGGGACTTGAACTTTGTGTTAGAAAAGTTGACACTTCCCCCTTTTGAACCAGCAGCAACAGCAGAATTACAGTACTTATCTTGGAAAACTGCTTTCCTGCTTGCAATCACTTCAGCTAGAAGGGTTTCTGAACTACAGGCATTAATGGCAGTACAACCCTTCCTTATCTTCCATCAGGATAAAGTGTCCATGAGAACTAATCCTACCTTTATGCCAAAAGTTGTCTCCAGGGTATCATTAAACCAAACAATACACCTACCAACATTCTTCCCCAACCCGCAGAACAGGGGGGAAAGATTGCTGCATACTTTGGATGTACACAGACAATTACGCTACTACCTGGACAGAACCAAGAGCAATAGAAAAACTGACCAGCTTCTGGTAGCATATGCAACAGGAATGGAAGGAAAAGCAATTTCAAAACAGACAATCTCAAAATGGATAGGAAATTGCATTAGATTTTGTTACTCTTTTCATGGAAAGGCAACTCCAGAAAACATCAGGCCTCACTCCACAAGGGCTACAGCCACTACTACAGCCTTCTTACGAGGAGTGGCTACCAAAGACATTTTAGAGGCTGCTACTTGGAGCTCCGTGCATACATTTGCCTAGCATTATAATCTACCTTTATACTCCAGATCCCGAGCAGGTTTTGCCACTGCTGTTTTGCAAGGGATCTTGACTACACCATAAACTCTTAGTGCCTCCTCCCCCAGTTTGGCTATGGTATTCTACCCATTTGTTAGGACTGCAGATGCATCCTTGAAGGACATAGTACAGTTTTGTACCTACCATAAATGTAGATGTCCGAGAGGTATGCATCTGCAGTCAGGATTACCCACCCTCCTTTCCCTCTGTGGTACTCCTAGGGTAATTGCCCATCTTGTAGCTAGCTGGGGGAATCTATTATGGTGTATTTGTTTGTATATATGTATATACATGTTTATTTCTATTTGCTCTCTATTGTTTGGAAATATTTGCATTTATCCAAATTTAGCCTTCCTAGAGGGCACCTGGCATCTGGGGCAAGAAACACTGAGGAAAATGGCGTCGGCTGATGCCTTAATACCCGCTGAACTGCAGCTATGATGTCGGGTGAAGTGCGACATCAGCCGAGGCCAGACCCAGACTTTGGAATCCGGCCGACCGAAGGGCTGCCTGAGGCCAGGACAACCCATTTGTTAGGACTGCAGATGCATACCTCTCGGACATCTACATTTATGGTAGGTACAAAACTGTACTTTGTCATGAGGCGCCACACTTGGCTCTGGCTATGTCAATTTTTGGAACCCTTCAAGCCGTCATTTGCTAATGCCCCTATGATGGTTCTACCCTGTTTGGGAAGTCTGTGCGAGAGAGACTAATCCAGAGTGAGAAGGACAGGAAGAGACACTCTGCCATCGGGATCTGCTTTTCCGCCCCCCCCCCAAAGATCCTTTTCTAGGAATCAAAGAGGGGCAAAGAAGATATGATTCCAGAAATCTCAGTTCTCCCAGGACACTCAGGACTCTTTGTCCCCCAGAGGCATAGGGGTTTACAATAGACGCGGGCCCAGAGGCAGAGGGGGTCCGAAGAACTTCGGGTCTCGAGAACAGTTCTCTGACAGACCCGCGCAACAGCCTTGACGGGTTGCCCAACTGCTCATCTCTGGAGGCAGTCAGGGGGGCCATCTTTCTTTACATCCAATGGAGTGGGAGTCTGTTACAACAGACAGTTTGGTGTTACAAATCATATCCAGAGGCTACTCCATCCCATTTGTGAATCTACCTCCCCCACCAAAACTCCTCTTAGATGTCAACCGCACAAAGGGAGGAAACAGCACTGGAGATAAAAAAGCTGCTAAGAAAATGAGTCTTCCAACCCGATCCCCCCAGACCTATTTGGATCAGGCACCTATTCCAGGTTTTTTTTAGTGCCAAAGAAAACCTAAAACCCATTTTGAATCTTTCCACTCTGAACCTGTCAGTAGCCAAGGAGAAATTCCGGATGGTCACTCTTCAGTCCATTATCCTACCTGCAAGCAGAGGATTGGATGTGCTCGATCGGCCTCCGGGACACGTACTATCATATCAAAATGAACAGGTGCTCCCGCAGGTTTCTTTGCTTCTGGCTGGGGCCAATCATTATCAGTTCAGGCCCCTACCCTTTGGTCTCACCACAGCCCCCAGGGTGTTCACCAAAGTCATGGCGGTGGTAGTGGCCCACCTGAGGCTTCAGGGTATCCAGGTCTATCCCTACCTGGATGATTGGCTCCTTGCTGCTGCTTTCAGAGTGGCCATGCATCTACTAAACCATGCCAGGGATTACTTCCTTCTTCTAGCAAACAAACTGGGCATTACAGTCACCCTCAGCAAATCGTCACTGACTCCATTTCAGTGCTTAGATTTCATTGGAGCTCAGCTAGACACCAGTCAAATGAAAGTTTCTCACCCCAGAAAGGGTAAACAATCTGAAACTTTCACATCTCTTACATTCTTCAATCTTGTCTCCCCTCAGTGCAAACAGTTCTGTGGGCCCTGTGTTCCATGGCAGCCACAATTAATCTTTTATCCTTTGCACATCTTCACAAGAGAGTCCTCCAGTGGACGTTAGTGGTTCAGTGGTGCCTTCTGGACTTACCTTTGTCCCATCCAATATGCATATCCCGGGCTTGCAGGGAGTCACTTCTCTGGTGGACTCTTTCCCCAGAACATGTCCAGGGATGTCTTTTTCTTCCACCCTTTCCCCCAACCACAGTGACCACAGATGCCTCCCAGCTAGGGTGGAGGGGGGCATTGCTCAGGAAGAATGGTCTAAGGCATGTGGACCCCTTCTGAGACCAATTTGCATATCAACATCTTGGAGATGAGGGTGATTCTTGTAGCGTTGCTGGCCCTTTATGCCCATATTCCTCTAGGGACTATTGCTTTTCAGTCAGACGTCAGTGGTCTGGTATATCAACAAGCAAGGCGGAACCAGATCCTACCCCCTTTGTCAAGAAGCCATGAGAGTGTGGGAATGGGCGATTTCTGGTGGCAACGCACATCCCGGGATGGTCCATTTTGGCAGACAGGCTCGGCAGGACTATTTTTGATGCCTTACAAGTGGCCTCTGAATCCTTCAGTAGTGGAGCAGATCTTCCTCCAGTGGGGTTGGCTTTACTGCACTCTTTACATCTCCTTCCAATGTGAAATGCAGCGAGTTCTTCGCTCTGAACCCTCCCCCCAGGGGGAAGTCCCTAGAGATGCACTGGTTCATGCTTGGCCTCCCAGTCTTCTTTACGCTTACCCACCATTATTTCTCATCCTGAAGTTTCTTCAGAAAGCTCTCAGGCTGGGAAGCACAGTAATCCTCATTGACTCATTCTGGCCTCGCCAAGTCTGGTTCCCCTCACTTTGGTCTCACCTAGTAGTTCTACCATGGATCTTGGTTCTGATCCCGGATGTCATTTCTCACCCATTCCAGGACAGTCTGAAATTCACACCTTAACTGCTCCAGTTCCAGTGATGATCAGGACATTTGGTTTATCCACTCCAGTTAAAACCATTCTGGTGAGGGCTCACAAGTCTTCTACCAGAAAGATATATCGTTGCAAATGGAAATGCTTCTTTTTGGGCCTTTCAGTGGAACTTAGATCCTTTTACAACTCCGGTTCCAGCTATTCTGGACGTTCTAGCTGGTATATTTCACCAAGGTGCGTGTTCTTTCAGTGTTAAAGTTCAACTGGCTGCCATCTCTAACTTCCATGTTGGGGGAAACATGGCTTCCTTAGCTTCTTCCAGGCTTTGTAAGACCTTCCTTAAAGGAACATTTCTGCTATGACCCCCAGTGAAAGATCCAACACCTCCCTGGGATTTCACCATTGATCTGCAAGCCCTAGTCTCCCCTCCCTTTGAGCCAACGCCATCAGTAGATTTACAATTCCTTTCTTGGAAAACTGCCTTTTTGGTGGCTATCGTCTGCCAGGAGAGTATCAGAACTTCAAGCCTTGTCCATTAAGGTTTCTTGCATGGTCTTTCATAAGGATAGGGTTTCCCTGTGCACTAACCCTTCCTTTCTTCCCAAAGTGGCTTGTGACACAAATATTAAACAATAATTCTTCCTGTTTTCTTTCCAAATTTCCAAAACAGGGGTGAATACAAGTTACATTTGTGGGATGTACATAGACAACTGAGGTTTTATTTACACAGAACGAAATCCTTCCATAAATCAGATCAACTGTTTGTGTCCTATTCCAAACCGTTCCTAGGCAAACCTGTTTCTAAAGTTACCATTGTTCGCTGGATTTCCCAATGTATCGTCCGGCCATATTCTGATAAAGGTATTTCCCCTCCGGGTCAGATTAAAGCCCATTCCAGTAGGTCTATGGCAACTTCAGGGCCTTCTGGTCTAGAGTGTCACTGGATAACATCTGATGTGAAGTTGTTAAATGTCGCCGTTTATTCTCACTGATGGATTCGGAGTCAATCTTCGGCTCCGACACGGTCGATAGCAAAGCTCAAGGTTTGCCAGTAGCTAGAGACCAAGCCCCTTATCCCACAATGCACTGCTGGAATTACCTCAGATCTAGTTTTCCGCGGCAAGAGAGATCTCGGTGATCCAGCTAGCTCAGACCATTTCTGGGAAAAATAACAGCAAGTTTATTAAAAAAAAAAACCTTTACTTTTTGTTACTGAAATAGTTGTGTGTTAATATCAGGTTGTTTATTAATATAATCTATAGATGTGAGAGTGTTCAATCTCGCCGTTTGTTCTTACACACTGGTTTGGAGCCGATCCTCGGCTCCGAGTCGGCCGCATCGCAAAGCTCTGCATCTCAGAGAAGCTCGAGACCAGACTATATCCCACAATCCTCCCTGCCATTACTCAGATCTAGTTTGCCGCTGCAACAGATCGGATCGAGGAGAGCTCGGACCAGAGGAGAATTTGCTAATTTTTTGCTATATTTCAGATAAGCTACTTTTCTTTTTTGTAAAAAAGTTTCTAAAAGTTAGTTAGTTATAGTATAGGAAGTGTGTGTGTGTGTGTGTTATTAATATAATATTGTTCAATATTATTCTTAAGGCAGCTTTTGTGGCCTACCCTTTTTTCTTTTGGTATGGTTTCTTGAGTGTTCTTTCTACACTTTATATAGATATTCACTTTATATATATATATATATATATATATATATATATATATATATATATATATATATATATATATATATATAAATAAAAGTTAGTTATTGGTAATTTTTTTTTTTTTGTCAAATTAAACCTAGTAGAGTGTCATTTACTTCTACCAGTCATATCGGAGAAAGCCAAATCCGGTTTTAAAAGATGTCAGTGTGGGCAGAAAATGTCTATCACTGACAACCACGCGTCCTGCGTTTACTGTCTTGGCCCTCTCCACCTGCAAGAGGATTGCTCTATATGTCATTCCTTTAGCGGGAGGGTCATGACAGATAGACGCAGGAAGCTTATAGATAGAGGGTTGCTTAAGCCTGCCTTTCAGGAGGCTTTAGATAAATCAGACCAGGCTTCTAAGTCCTCGAAGGGGTCGAAGATGTCGGAGCCCATGTCATCGGCTCCGAGTTCATCTTCGAAGGTTCGTTCCCGGTTCCACAGACCTCGGGGCCGAGCGTCGAACGTTTATCTTTCACTGAGCCCCAGATCTTGGAACCGGTGTCAGAGCTGCCGCCACCGTCCATTCTTCGGTCGGTGCTATCTTCGGCTCCTTCGACCCGTTCTTCCAGACCGTTATCTGAGACAGATGTGGATCGTGTCATGCAGAAACTCATGGAAAACACGGCCCTTTCCAAGTTGATTGCAGTTTCCTCCCAATTGGTGTCGAAACTAGAAGGCCTCCCCATGTCTCCAACAGGTCCTCCTTCAAGACCCATCCAGTTTTCGGAGCCGGGAGAGGATGAGCTGATGATAGTGGAGCCCTTGGTGCCAAAACCGTCCATTGCATGATCTACAACATTGACTTCGACTCCTTCGGAACCTGTAGGTGAGTCGCGGAGCCGACGGTCTCTCCTCGGTTCCGGGACCAAGAGTCGTACCGACCTTTCGGTGCCGACTCTCCCTCTCGGGTCCTCGGCGCAGATTGGCTCGGCTCCATCCTCGGGGTCGGAGCCCACGGCCCCCGTGTCTGGGATGCTCCCGTGTTCTTCGGAACCGGGGGAGTCCTCGGCCTGGGGTTCAGGGGCTTTTGACCTTATGAGGAAGGTATTGTCTGCACAGACAACCACTTCATCAGAGGCGTCTTCTCCTTCCCCTAAAGGGCCGCTTTCTGTTTCTGTCCCCACGACCCATCCAAAGCGTAGAGCCCCATTGCCGCAGCCACCCCCAGAGGGTTCCCCCTGTTCCTTGGAGGCCTCACCGGAAGCCCCCTCTGATGAGGTCCCGAGGAAAAGATTGTGCAAGAGGAGGCACATAGATTCCCCGCAGGAATCTCTAACGTCTGACACCGACTTGGATGAGGCAGAGGGGTCCCCAAAATCCCCCTCTGAGGATGTGTCATTTGCGGACATCCTGGAGATCTTAAAACAGAGGGGTGATTGGCAGTCCCTAGCCCCCACTGAGGACGAGTCGGTGCTGCTGAAGGCTTTTGGGGCTCAACCTTCTACCTCCTGGGTGACTCCGCCCTTCGATGAATTAATGGAATTGATTGCTCGAAGGGCATGGGAGACACCTGACACAGTGGAACCAGTTCCTCGAAAACCAAACAAATTTATCATCGCCCCCCAGGACAAGACTTATCTCACCAAGGGAGTTCCGGTCGACGCTATGGTGGTGGCGGCAGCCACGAAAAAGGAGATGTTTGAGTCTTCCTCATCTGTTCATCCTCCTAATAAGGATTCTAGGACTATGGACAGATACGGGAAGCGCGTTTTTAGTTCAGCGACTTTTTCCATGCGTTCGCTAAACTATTTGACACATTTCACACGTCTGCAGAGGGATCTCATCAAGGAGCTGACAGATACCCTCCAGGGTAACACAGATGCTGCTGTTTCAGATAAGGTTACAGCACAACTTAACACCCTTACCTCCATAGTAAACTCATTGGGAGGGTGGCCTAATGGTTAAGGTGTTTGCCTTGGAAATACAAGGTACAGGGTTTGAGTCTCACAAGGGATAATTGGCTAGGCTTAAAATGGCTCACAAAGGCAGTTAGCCTAGTACTAGCCTATGAACCTAGCCTATGAACCTATCCATGAGGCTCATCTCGTATGCGGCCGAAGGATCGAGTAGAGCTGCAGCTTCAGCGATTGCTCTACGAAGACGATCCTGGATGCGGCTGTGCTCCTTTGCGAATGCCCCCTTTGATAGTGCCACACTCTTCGGGCCCAAGGTGAAGGAGACTCTGACTCGATGTGAGCAAGAGGGAAAGTCTCTGTCTGCTGTCGGGGTCCGTTTTTCTGCTCCAACTAGACCATACCCCAAAGGGTAACGAGGCGGAAAAATGTGATTCCATAAGACTCCGGGATCTTTCCAAGCCACACAGAGTGATGCCCCCTCCAGAGGCAGAGGGGGGGTAGAAATGGAAGATGCCGCCCCGGCGGCAGAGAGTTCCGCATAACCAAGGCGACAGGGATACCGTCCCTGGGAAGCCTTTCCAGCACTCCTGAATGGAGGCCCGGCTGTCCTGCACTGGAGGCAGTCGGGGGTCGCTTGGCTTTATACCCACAGGCCTGGCTAAATATTACCTCGGATTCCTGGGTAAAAAGCATTGTAACCAGAGGATACAAAATCCCCTTCATATCAACTCCACCTCAACAAAGAAGGTTTCCAGATGTGCCACTCCATCTGCGAAGCCCAGCAGCAATAGAAATTTCAAAGCTGCTCAAAAAAAGAGTCATCCAACCAGTCCCGGCGGACCAGAGAGGATCCAGAACTTACTCAAGGTTCTTTTTAGTTCCAAAAAAGACAGGGGACTGGAGACCGATTTTAGATCTCAGCAATCTCAACACCTTCGTGAAGAAGGAAAAGTTCTGGATGGTCACGCTTCAATTGATCCTTCCATTTTTACAGAAAGACGATTGGATGTGCTCGATAGATCTCAAAGATGCGTACTACCACATCAAAATGGCCAGACCATCCAGAGATCACCTGCGCTTCCGGCTGGGAGCCAGTCACTTTCAGTTTCGAGCTCTGCCCTTTGGACTCACCTCAGCCCCCAGGGTATTCACCAAATGCATGGCAGTGGTTGCGTCTCACTTGAGACAACAAGGATTCCCGGTGTTTCCCTATCTGGACGACTGGCTCCTCACCGCCACCACCGAGCGTCGTCTCATACAAGTCAGAGACTACACAGTCGACCTTTGTTCCCACCTAGGGATTTCGATAAACTTTGAAAAGTCTGCCTTATCGCCCTCACAGCATATTTCATTCATCGGAGCAGACCTAGATATAAGATTAACACTGGTAAAGCTCCCTCCAATAAGGGCGTCATCCCTCAAACAACAGGTTCTTCTACTACAGAGCAGGAAAGCCCCGGCCAAACTGGTGTTGAAGGTTTTGGGACTAATGGCAGCGTCCCTGATCGCAGTTCCTATGGGAAGATTACACATGAGGCTCCTCCAATGGCTGCTTTTCGCGCCGTGGTCGTTCCAGCAGTTACCCCTAGTGCACGAGATTCTGATAACAGACTCTTGCAGACGAGACCTCTCATGGTGGGTGTACAGTCAAGATCTCACTATGGGTCGTCCGTTTGTTCTACCCAGTCCAACGGTCACAATAACCACGGACGCTTCTCTGATAGGGTGGGGGGTCTATTTCAGGGAAGAACAGTCCAAGGGGAATGGTCCAACATGGAGTACAGCCTGCACATAAATGTTCTGGAGCTGAGGGCGGTGTTCCTGGCGTTGCAACATCTCCAAGCCCCCTTACCTCTAGGAACAGTGGCAGTTCAGACGGACAACATGTCTGTGGTCTGGTACATAAACAAGCAAGGGGGAACCAGGTCCTACCCGTTATGCAGAGAGGCCATGAGAATTTGGCAATGGGCAGAGTCCACGGGTCGCTTTCTGATAGCAACGCACATCCCGGGGTCATCCAACGTCATTGCGGACAGGTTGAGCAGAGCCATCCTGTTACCTCACGAGTGGTCCCTCAATCCACAGATGGCGGAAAAGATCTTCCGCAGATGGGGCCAGCCTTGCTGCGATCTATTTGCTTCCCCGTTGAATGCAAAATGCAGAAGCTATTTTGCCCTTCTACCCCCTCCAGGGGATGTCCCCAGGGACGCACTGATACACGATTGGCCCCCGGGTCTCCTATATGCATTCCCACCTACCCCCTTGATTCCCAGATTTCTACAGAAAGCCAGGAACCTGGAAAGGACAATAATACTCATAGCCCCATTCTGGCCTCGGCAGATATGGTTCCCCTTTCTTCGAGCCCATCAAACAGAGGAACCGTGGATTCTGGACCCAGTACCAGATCTACTGACCCATTCGTCGGGAGTTCCTCACCCGTCTCTTCAATCCCACAAACTAGCAGCTTGGCTGCTCCGCTTCCCTGCCTAGCCAGGTCTGATCTACTTTCTCCGGCAGTTCAACACATTCTGGTTGCCTCTCATAAAGCTTCCACTACAAAACTCTACAGGAGTAAATGGAAACGCTTTGTATACTGAGCGTCTAGCCAACACTTAGACCCCCTGGTAGCTCCTTTACATAATGTATTGGAATTTTTATCTATCCTCTTTCACGAAGGAGTCTCTACTTCCACACTAAGAGTACAGTTGGCGGCCATAGCGAACTTCCTTATTAGTGAGGACTGTTCTCTCATTATGCCTCACAGACTTTGTAAGGCTTTTATGAAAGGAACCTTCCATCTTCGGCCGCCTGTCAGGAAGCCTTTCTTTCCATGGAGTTTAAATTTGTTACTGTCACAACTCATGTTGCCACCCTTCGAACCTGCTTCGTCCTGCCTCCTAAAGTTCTTATCGTGGAAGACACTTTTTCTCGTAGCTGTTACTTCAGCTCGAAGAGTGTCAGAGCTGCAAGCATTTTCGGTCAGACCACCTTACTTGATTTTCCACCCAGATAGTCTCTTTGCGTACAAATCCATCTTTCCTTCCAAAGGTATGTTTCGTCACAAATATTAACCAATCCATAGAACTCCCTACCTTCTTCAAGAACCATACTAACAAGTTGGAGTATATGCTGCACAAGTTGGATGTTCACAGGCAGTTAAGATTTTATTTGGATAGGACTAAAAGTTACAGGAAGACAGATCAGCTCTTTGTCGCGTTTGCAGACAATAAAAGGCATGGCAATTACAAAATGTACATTATCTAAATGGCTTGCTGATTGTATAGCCTTTGTATACTCTAAGTCGAATCAGTCCTTACCTACCAAACCTAAGGGCCATTCTACCAGATCCGTTTCCACTTCCTTGGCTCATGCAGCTCGTTTGCCTTTGGACACGATTTGTGCAGTAGCCACGTGGTCTAAGCCACATACTTTCATCACTCATTATAGAGTTGACAAAGCCTCCAAAGACAGGACATCTTTTGGTTCCACTGTGCTTAGGAACATTCTTCCATGAGTCACTTGGGGTGACGGAGCTAGGGACGCTACCCGTGTGTAAGAACAAATGGCGAGATTGAACACTCTCACATAAAGAAGTTATGTCCTTACCATAACGTTCCATGTGGAGTGTTCATCTCGCCTTTGTTCTTACATTCCCTCCCTTCCCTCCCCCACATATTTTGGAAGAACAGGTTGGACTAGATTCTGATTGAAATGTCTTAACCCCTTCTGGGGTATATGGTTCTGTGTCTCATGGGGTATATGCTACTACCCTTAGTTATTTTGCTATGGTGAGAGAGTGTCTCTGGATGTCTGAGAGAGTGTGTAGTTCTTGCACCTGAGGTATTGGTTTATCGGTCTGGTTTGTTTGCAAACTAGATCTGAGTAATAGCAGGGAGGATTGTGGGATATAGTCTGGTCTCGAGCTTCTCTGAGATGCAGAGCTTTGCGATGCGGCCAACTCGGAGCCAAGGATCGGCTCCGAACCCGTGTGTAAGAACAAAGGCGAGATGAACACTCCACATGGAACGTTATGGTAAGGACATAACTTCTTTATGTAGTTTTAAACAGTTTAATTACTCTTAATAGTCTTTCTAATAGTCAGGGTTCTTCTCTGTGGGCCTCTCAGCCCTATATTTGTAATCTGTAATTATATTGTTATAGTTAGTGCCCAGTTTGGGCTTAGTAGTTTGTGGATCTTTATAAGTGAGTAAGGACTTTTCTAGCTTACTCTTTTCAGTTTACTGTTAGTTACTAACCATGTCGGATGAAAAGGAGAAATCCCATCCAAAATCGGGATTCAAAAAATGCCCAGATTGTGGGCAGAAAATCTGTCACTGACGGACACATTCAATGTGTCTACTGTCTGGGGGCTAAACACCTCCAAGACACTTGCAGCATTTGCCATTCCTTTTCTTCAAGAGTCCTCTTGGAGAGAGGGAGGAAGCTAATAGACGGGGGATTGCTACAGCAATCCTTTTCTGAGGTTTTGAGTAGCCATGAAGGTACTAGCTCGTCCTCCAAATCCTCAAAATCCAGATCTTCAGACAAAGTGACAAAAAAGGCAAAAATTTCAGGAGGAGGGTCATCTGTTCCACAGACCTTGGAACCAAGTGCACCTTTGATTCGGAGCCTGCTCTTGGTTTTGGAGCTGGTCTCTGAAGTTCCTATTTCCCCTCTGATCCAGTCAGCACCTTCGGTGAATTCAGCTAAGTCCTCAGTCAGCCTTTCAGATTTGGGCATGGATCGGCTAGTGCAGAAGCTTTTACAGGCACCAGGACTTGCCAAATTGTCGGCCCCGACCAGCTCGTCGGTACAGAAGACCATGGAACCAAATTTGTCTACTCCTCCGAGCCGTACTGGACTCTCGGAGCTGAAAGAAACTGAACCGATGGTTGTCGAACCCTTGGAGCTGATACCCGCACCTGTGTTATTGGCTCCATCTACTCGGATGTCCTCTGCGCTGACCGAGGACTCTAGGAGCCGACGCTCTCCCGTCGTGTCCGGGGAGGATAGTCGAACCGATTTGTCAGTGCTGACTCTTCCTCTTGGGGCTTCGGCTCAGATGAGCTCGGCTCCTACCTCGGGCTCGGAGCCCAGGGTTTCGGTGCGAGAGGATCGGACAGTATTCTTGGGTCCGTCCACTCCTTCTCATTGGAGCCATGGTGCCTTCAATGCGATGAGGAGAGTTTTGTCTCCAAAGACAATGTCAGTATCAGTTTAGCCTTCCCTCTCCCCTCAAGCTCCAGTGTCTGCTTCTTCATCTACCGGTCCCTCTAAGCGTAGAGACCCCGAGCCTTAAGTACCCCCACAGAGTGTCCCCTACTCTTCTGAGACCTCCCCATATCCCCCACTGAGGAGGTGCCCAGGAAGACACTATGCAAGAGGAGGCACTTAGACTCCCCACAGGAGTCTTTGACATCTGACACGGACTTAGATGAGTCAGAAGGGTCCTCTCGATCCCCCTCTGAGGATTTCCTTTGCAGAGATACTAGAGATCCTTAGTCAGAGGGACGATTGGCAGTCCAAGACCCCTACTGAGGAGTTTGTGCTCTTGAAGGCTTTTGGGTCTCAACCTTCCACTTCTTGGGTGTCTCCACCTTACGACAAGCTCATGGAACTGATTTCTCATAAGGCGTGGGAGTCACCAGAGGCAATGGAACCTGTTCCTCGTAAGCCCAATAAATTCATGTCTGCCCCAGTGGACAAGCCATTTTTGACAAAGGGAGTGCCTGTTGATGCCATGGTGGTAGCTGCAGCCACCAAAAAGGAAGTATCTGAGACATCCACCTATATCCATCCCCCTAACAGAGATTCTAGGGTCATGGATAGATATGGGAAGTGCATGTTTATTTAAGCGACTTTTTCTTTGCGATCAGTGAACTACTTAACCCACTTTACGAGACTACAGAGAGATCTGAAAGAGCTAGGAGATGCTCTCCAGGGTACGGTAGCTGCAGGGGTGGCCGACAATGTCAACGCCCAGCTCGCTACCCTAAACTCAGTGGTAAACTTGTCCATGTGTCTCATATCCTATGCAGCTGATAGTTTGATTAGAGCCGCTAGTTCGGGCATTGCTCTTCGAAGGCAAGCCTGGATGCATCTCTGTTCCTTTGCGGAACCCTTTAAGTCTTCCTTTATTAATACCCCATTCGATGGCTCATCACTCGTTGGGTCCAAAGTAAAGGAAACTTTAACCAGGTGTGAGCAGGAAGGCAAGACCTTATCTGCCATTGGAGTCCGTTTTTCGACCCCTACTCGGCCCTACACCAAGGGCCCTAGGGGAGGGAAAATGTGGTTCCGAAAAGCACAGGGAGCCTTTCAGGACACACGTGGAGAAACCCCCTCTAGAGGCAGAGGAGGGGGTTATAACGGAAGACGCCACCCCCGTGGCAGAGGGGGTCCACAGCAACAGGGGTGACAGGGGTCAGTTCTCCAGTCAACCCTACCAGTGCCCCTGAAAGGGGGCCCGACTGTTCTGCTCTGGAGGCAGTCGGGGGTCGCTTGTCTTTGTACCCAGAAGCCTGGCTAAACATAACATCAGATACTTTGGTACAAAGCATCATTTCCAGAGGATATTTCATACCGTTCTCTTCCCCTCCCATTCCTGTAAAGAGAATCCCAGATGTTTCACCCAATTTCAGGGAACAAGCAATCGTAGAGGTCCACAGATTGCTAGAAAAAAAGTGTCATCCAACCAGTCCCAGCAGACCAAGTTGGATTCGGAACTTACTCAAGATTCTTTTTGGGTACCAAAGAAAATGGGACTGGAGACTTATCTTGGACCTCAGCAGACTCAACCAGTTCGTAAAGAAAGAGAAGTTACGAATGGTCACACATCAGTCCATTCTTCCCTTCCTAGGGAAAGGAGATTGGATGTGCTCCATAGATCTCAAGGATGCGTACTATCACATAAAGATGAACGGATGCTGCAGAGATAGTCTGTTCTTCTGGCTGGGAGCCAATCATTACCAGTTTCGAGCCCTGCCCTTTGGTCTCACTACAGCCCCCAGAGTGTTCACCAAATGCACGGCAGTGGTCACGGCTCACTTGAGATGTCTAGGATTCCAGGTGTTTCCATACCTAGACTATTGGCTCCTCACCGCTGCCACCAGGCATCAATTGACTCTGGCAACACAATACACTCTGACATTCTGCCATCAATTAGGCATTACAATCAACTTCGAAAAGTCTGCCTTATCGCCATCGCAGCATACCGTTTTTATAGGAGCAGAGTTAGATACCTCAACTACCACTCTACGTCTCCCTGTTGAAATAGTCTCTCTTCTCCGCCAAAACGTCAGCTCACTGGTGTCAAAGAACAAAGCTACAGCAGCAGAGGTATTGAAGGTGCTAGGTTTGATGGCGACAGCAATCCTGGCTATACCACTCACAAGGATGCATATGCAAATTCTTCAATGGCTCCTCTTCACTCAGTGGTCTTACCAGAAACTACCAATGCACCACATGATTCTCATCATGGATTCTTGCAGGAGAGACCTTCAGTGGTGGTTGACGTCTCTTCATGTCACAATCGAAAGACCCTTTGTCCCCCCCCCCCAGTAGCCACTGTGACCACGGACGCTTCCCTGATAGGGTGGGGGGGGGGCATTTTCAGGGAAAGTCTGCCCAAGGCACATGAACAGATCAAGAATCACATCAATGTTCTAGAGTTGAGAGTGGTGCTTCTGGCGTTGCAGTACTTTCAGGACTCTCTCCCTCTAGGAACTATTGCAATTCAGATGGACAACATGTCAGTAGTCTGGTTCTTGAACAATCAAGGCGGAACCAAGTCTTACCCCCTTTGTCAAGAAGCCCTCAGGGTCTGGAAATGGGCTGTGTTGTCCCAGCGTTTTCTGTTAGCAACGCACATCCCGGGGAAATCCAGTGCGATAGCGGGCAAGCTAAGCAGGGCGATATTGCTCCCTCACAAGTGGTCTCTCAAGCAACAAGTTGCAGAGTTGATTTTCCGCAAATTGGGCCAGCCTTGCTGCAACCTTTTTGCCAGCCACATCAATTCAAAATGCAGAAGCTACTTTGCCCTAATACCACCTCCCGGTCATCCCCCAAGAGATGCACTTTTACATGATTGACCCCCGGGTCTCCTTTATGCATTTCCACCCTTCCCATTAATACCCAGATTTTTACAGAAAGTAAAATCGCTGGGAAGGACTGTTATACTCATAGCCCCCTACTGGCCTCGACAGATTTGGTTTCCATTTCTCCTGTCATCTGTTGGAAGATCCATGGATCCTGGACCCAGTTCCGGACCTTCTGATGCACCCGTCAGGGGACCTTCATCCTTCACTGCAGTCCCTGAAACTGACTGCTTGACTAATCCACTTACCCTAATTGCTAGGCTTCATTCAATTTCAGAGGATACAAGACAAATTCTCTTGTCTTCTCACAAGCCATCTACCAGGAAATTATGTGGAAGTAAATGGAAAAGGTTCTCAATTTGGGCCAACACGCAGAACATTGACCCTTTCCGAGCTCTGCTATCTTCTATTTTAGAATTTTTGACAAAAATTTTTAAGGAAGGGGCAGCAGCTGCTACAGTTAGAGTTCAGTTAGCTGCCATCTCAAATTTTCTCCTTTGGTTTGGTGGCTCAAATGTTATGGGCCATAAATTAAGACTTTTCTTAAAGGCATTCTTCATATGAGACCTCCAATCAAAATTCCCTATTCTCCCTGGAATTTAAACCTTATGCTGTCTCAAATTATTCTTCTTCCTTTTAAACCAGCATCCTCTTGTGATCTCAAATTTTTATCCTGGAAAACAATATTTCTTGTGGTCATTACTTGTCAGAACTTCAAGCATTATCTATCAGACCACCCTACATGATTTTCCATGCTGATAGAGTACCTCTCAGAACAAACCCCTCATTTTTACCTAAAATCTGTTCTGAGTCAAATATCAGTCAGGTCATTGAGCTGCCAGTCTTTTTTCCCAACCACTCTAGCAAATTGGAATACATGCTGCACAAACTTGATGTTCACAGACAGCTCAGATTTTATCTTGACAGAACTAAGGATATTAGAAAATCAGACCAACTTTTTGTATCCTTCTCAGAAGCAAGAAAAGGAAATCCAGTGACTAAAACCACTCTATCTAAATGGTTATCAGATTGTATATCCTTTGTTTATGAAAATGCGAACATGCCATTAACACACAAACCTAAGGCTCATTCTACCAGAGCCATCTCTACTACTTCTGCTTTTCAAGCTAAATTGCCCCTTGACAATATTTGCACTGCAGCCACTTGGTCTAAGCCTCATACCTTTATCACGCATTACAAAGTAGATAAGGCTTCAAGAGACAGGTCTCCTTTGGTTCTACGGTACTGAAGAACATACTCCCATGAGCCACCCAGGGTTGAGGGTGCTAGGGACGCTACCCATCAGTGAGAATAAACGGCGAGATGTAACAACTTTACATAAAGAAGTTATGTACTTACCATAACGTTCCATGTGAGTTGTTTATCTCGCCTTTATTCTCACGTCCCTCCCTCCTTCCCCCTCCTGGCTGACTGTTGACTTAGAGGCTAGTGCCATCCTGGTTATTCAATATTTCTTCTTCCCCTTTGGGAAGTGCTCTTGGTAGAAATACATAAAAGGATATGTATATGTTTGTATATATTTATATATGTATATACTGTTACTTGCAGCAAACAAGATTTGAGGTAATTCCAGCAGTGCATTGTGGGATAAGGGGCTTGGTCTCGAGCTACTGGCAAACCTTGAGCTTTGCTATCAGCCATGTCGGAGCAGAGGATCGGCTCCGAACCCATCAGTGAGAATAAAGGCGAGATAAACAACTCACATGGACCGTTATGGTAAGTACATAACTTCTTTTTCTGCAGCTTACTTTGTCCTCATCTCATACCTTCATATACCATTACAAATTGGACATTGTATCCAGGAGTAGGGCATCTTTTGGCTCCACAGTGCTCCAAAATATCTTTCCATGAGAGCCTTCCAGATGTTGGTAGCTGTGGACTCTGTCCCAAGGGTTGAAGACCAAATGAAGTAAACCACTTCAGATAAAGAAGTTATGTACTCACCATAATGTTCCATCTGAATAGTTGTAGTTCATTTGTTTTCAACCTTTCCCCCTCTACTTCCCCCTGAACATATCAGTAGTGTCCTATTCTGGTATTTGGGAGAGGTGCAGGCTAGCGGCTCTCCTGGTTATGCTTGGCTTAGATTTGAGGGAGCCTTTAATGGTAAGGTCCTTTTGGGTCTGGCTTTTGTTTTCCAATACAGTAAACTCAATCTGAGGGAGGGAAGGAGACAGAGGGGTATTATGTGTAAGGGGAGGAGCTTGGATCAGTTGCTAGTGATGTGGCAGTCTCTGATCTGATCCGAATCCGAATGCCCACAGGTTGAAGACAAATGAAGTACAACTACTCAGATGGAACGTTATGGTGAGTGCATAACTTCTTTTTCTCCTTCAACACAAGGCCACAGTAACTATGTACACTTCTCACTGGGGGGGGGCACTTCTTGGTAAGAACGATCCAAAGCACATGGTCCCCCAAAGAGGCCAACATGCACATCAATGTCCTGGAGATGAGAGTTGTCCTAGCATTGCAGGCTTTCCAAGACGCACTTCCAGCCAGGACAGTTGCGATTCAGCTCGACAATATATCAGTGATCTGGTATATTGATAAACAAGGGGGAACCAGACTTGCCCTATTTGTCAAGAAGTTACAAGAGTATAGCAATGGGCAATCTCACCCAATCACTTTCTGATAGCAATGCACATAACAGGGAAGTCCAACATAACTGCAGACAAGTTAAGCAGGTCTATTCTAATGTTTTACGAGTGGATTCTCAACATGCAGGTGGCAGAGAAGTTTTTCCATCAATGGGACCAACCATGCTGTGATCACTTTACATCTCCTCTCAAAAAGTAGTGCAGCAGGTTACTTGCCCTGATTCCCCCCAGTGGGGAGTCCCCAAGGGGCACTCTACTTCACATTTGTCCCTCTGGTCTCCTTTATGCTTACCCATCATTACTCGTAATACTCTAATTTCTACAGAAAGCATCTCACTTGAAGAGCACAGTTATCCTCATTGCCTGTTACTGGCCCCATCAAAGCTTGTTTCTCCTTCCTTTGGCCTGATCTTCTACATCCACCCTGGATTCTAGTTCCAAATCCAGAACTACTGTCTCACCCGACAGACATGACTCATCCAGACATTTCAGGTCTCAAGTTGACTGCATGGTTTTTCCAGTTCTGTTGATTGCTAGACAGCCCAGGCTCTCCTTCCCTGTATGTCACATTCTATTATCATCCCACAAAGATTCCACTAGAAAAGTTTACAAAAGTAAATGGAAAAGATTTTTTTTGGGCACATAAAAAGAATTTAGATCTTCTTAGAAAAAGGTACCTTTTTCAGTACTAATTCCTAAGGTTCTTGATTTTTTTATCTATAAATTTTCATTGAAGTGGCTAGCTCCTCAACTGGCAGAGTACAATTAGCAGCCATTTCTGTCTTTCATCTAGGAGTAAATAATTCAACCTTCGCTTCTTCCATTCTTAGCAAAGCCTTTCTAAGAGGATCGTATTTACTTAGAACTCCCCTAAAAGATCCTCCTCCTTGGGATTTAAATGTTCTTCAGGCCTTAACCCAACCCCCTCTGAGCCATCATCTACGTCTGAGCTAAGATTTTTTTGACCTGGAAGACTATTTTCTTAGTTGCTATTACTTCCGCCAGAAGAGTGTCTGAACTTCAGGCTGTTTTTTCTAAACCTCCTTATTTTTCACAAGGACAGAGTATCTCTATGGGCCAATCCTTTCCTTTCTTACTACCTAAGGTGGTGTCAGAATCTATCAGTCAAGTCATCAACCTTCCAGTTTTCTTTCCAAATTTCTCAAACAAAGGAGAATATATGTTGCACCTGTTGGATGTTCACAGACATTAAATTTTTACCTTCACACAATCAAGGATGTGAGGAAATCCAAACAATTTTTTTTTTCTGAATCAAAATTAGGAAAACCAGTTTGTGACTTTAGCCAAATGGATGGCTCATTGCATTACCTTTGTTTACGAAAAGGAAGGGTTTGCTTTTACCACCAAAAGCCCATTCTACCAGGTCTGTGGCAACTTCTTTAGCCTTTCTTGTCTAAAACATCCTTGGATTATATTTGTGCAGCTGTAACTAGAGCTAATCCTTATACCTTTATTGCTCATTACAAATTGGATCTGGTCTCTAAGGAAGGATATTCCTGAGCACAGCTGAGCCAAAGGCAGCTCTTCCTCTAGAGTCCTCCTAGGATTTAGGTTGCTGGGGATTGTGTCACAGCAGTTGAATGAATGACAATTACAGCATCCGATAAAAGTTATATACTCACCACAACTTTCCATCTATGTTGTCCATTTTTATTCTTCCTCAACTTCCCTCCCCCCACCCCCACCTCTTGCTTTACTCTTGGAAAGATCAAAGTATATTGGAGGAACCACTGTTCCTTTGAGTCCCAGATTTCATTATATTCTGATTCTCTACTGCTCTGTATGTCAAGAGGCAGCTAACAAGATCTGAGATATGCAAGGTGACTAGGGCATTATGGATAAAATGAAGAGCTTGAGAGTTTGTGTTTTACAATCTGGAAGAAATGGCTGAATCCGATCTGAGGATCAGATATAAATCCAACAGTTGAAAAGGGACAACACAGATGGAATGTTATGGTGTACATAATCAGAGGAAGGAGGAAAAGTTATCAGTAGTATCTCTAATCATTCACTCCATGTTGTTTTAATGTTAAACTGCATCATCTTTAATTTTTCTGTATATACTCTTATTAACCTTTTCACAATGGCCATTTGTGTTCTGACTTCGATTAAAAAATGTAATATTTGTGTTTTAAGAAATTTACTATCCATCTTCCAAATATCTTCCTTCAACTTTAACATTTGACTTTTATATGCAGATTGAACTGAGCTTGGTAAACTTGCTTCTCAGCTAGCCACTCTAAAATCAAATCTCCAATTCATCCATGAGGCTAATTGCCCATGCTGCTGAAGCGACGACAAGAGCAGCAGGTTCAGGCTTAGCCATCAGGAGACACTCCTGTATGCGCTTATGTGATTTTGCGGAGCCATGTAAGTCTTCTTTGGTCAATGTTCCGTTTGACGGAATATCCCTGTTTGGGGTGTTTTTTTTTCCTGCTCATAAAGAATATTTCACTTTTTGGAGAAGTTTGGGGGGAAAACTAAAGGAAAATGTGAGTGACTGATTTTAAACTGAACTGTGTGATGTGGTTACTATTTGCATAAAAGTTTGCCTGCAAGACTATTCTACCTTCATGGAAGACCAAGTATGGGGGGCAGCAAACACACACACACTAAAGTTTGTTTTAAGATGACTGCCAAAAGAGAGTCTTCCAAGACGCATTAAATATCCTTTAGAAGCTGGCTCAAAGAGTGTAAGTATCAAACCTACCAACACAAAATGGAAATACAAGGGAGGTTTCATGTCCTCCCACGATTTGGATGCTAACTTTGAGAAATGCCTTAAAAACTTTGATAAACCCAAAGAATAGCATTAGAATCTCTGATAGAAAATAAAAACAGTAGGGAGCTGAACTTAAGCAAGACATTTATCAAGTATGCTTCTTGTCTCTGGCTTCAGACTGAAGATGCTACTAGTAAATAACTTTTAATACTTTCATAAAGTATATATGCTAAGCAATACTCGACAGGAGGATGGTGGGTGGGTATACTGAACAGCAGGGTCACAGATTTACAAGTGCTATATGTGCATGACTTTTATTACCAATTATCATCCAATATCTTCAGTTGCATGACAGAGATCCAAATACATCCTCCTGAGTGGCATCATGAAACAATCTCACAGATCAGAGAGATTCTAAAGGTACACTTAGAGATCACATCTAGCTTTATAGTGTCTTACAAAAGTATGCAGAAAATGAAACGTTCATGAACAGGTCACTTGTCTACTTGAGTGCACCGTAGGTTTGTCAGGTGAAGGGTGTGTTATACTTAGAAAAAGTAAATAAATGCTGACAGCTACCTAAAGCTATCTTAAACCTAACTTAGCAGATCATAAGAGACAAATAGTAGAGAAGTCTTTTCAAGACTGGTTCTATCACAATAAGAGTCTGAGATGTTTTTTGAACAAGCATGTAATTGGAACAACATTCTCCCCTCTGTTGCACCCTGGAAAAATACCGATCTGATGATGTCAGTCTTCACATAATCCTTGTCTTTGGCCTTGATTCCAAACTTCAGAACTGACTCTGCCATTATTCCAGTTCACCCTTCTCAAAAAGTCTCCATCCAACTTCTACACACACTGCTCCTCACCAAATTACCTCAGATCTCATTTGTCGCTTTGCGGTGCCAGACACATTCTATCCAACTTCTCGAGCATTAGCGTTTCTTCTAACCATAAGTTTTGTCTTCCTAGCCAATCTCTAAATTTTATCTTTTATTTCTATCTATACTACCCCACTCCTCTAGATATATTTTAGGGTGTGCATGAGTGTGTTTTCCTCTCTCCTTTACCATTGGGTAGTTTCAAATACCATTGCTGATACTTACTGCCCTTTTACCTTTGGGTAACTTCTTATACCATTGCTGGTAGTCCCCCCCCCTTTCCTTTCTCTGATACAGTTAAAAAATCATTATTTTCTTATTCTTACGTCCGTGTGTGTGTGAATCTGTGTATAATGTGGCCAACAAACCCTCTAAAGAAACCTCTGACTTCAAGAGGTGCCAAAAGTGAGAGAGAGAGATGTCCAGTTTAGATGGACATACTCTGTGTATATTGTCTTGGTGCGATCCATCTACAGGAAGACTGCGCGTTCTATCATGGGTTCAATTCCAGAACCCTGATAAAGTGCAAAAACAAGTTGATATTGAAAGGCCTTCTTAAATCTGAATTTGAAGAGGCACTATCTGGTCCAAAGACGGAATTCAGTTCCGACAACTCCCTCTGAACCACCTTTTAAAATGGCTAAGTCCCCCAAGGTGCCAACAGCTTCCTTGACATTGGTGGGCCAAGATTCACATCCCTTGGTGCCATTGGCACCAACCTCTTCAGTATCAGTGCAGACAACTCTCCCTTTTTCTTCTGTAGCAACAGATCACTCAGTACCGAAGGACCCTCAGGTAATATTTTTACCCCATATAACCTACTCCCCCTCGATGGATCCATTTGCGGACTGTCCTCCCAGTCCTTTTTTTGGATAGACAGCCACCAAGGTCTCCATCGGTGGCCTCTATTCGGTCCAGCAAGAGTCTATATTATGAAACTGGTGGACCAGCTCCTGACAGCGAGGGGATTACCTCCATCTATGGTTCCTAGCCTTGTTAGCTCTGGAACTTTGCCTTCTTCTACCCCATGCATATTCTTTTTCTACTCCAGCTGAGATTTAGGTGACCCTGGTGCCTTAATTTCAGACTTCGACTGTTTCGGTGCAGGCCAGAACTCATTCTGCAGCACTGATAGTTACCTTGAATTCGCCCAGTTCCTCGGAACTGGAGACCTCCCGGGGTCACGGCTTCATTGTCAATTATGAGGGGCAGGGTTTGATGCCGACACTTTCGGAGCCATCCATGCCCCTTGGTCCATCGGCATATGTAAGCTCAGCCCTAGCTTCTATGTCTGGAGTAGCATCCTGTGTGTGCAAAGGGACCACTATTCCGAAGGAGTCTATTTCAATTCCAGGCTCCCGTCCCTCTACGGGGGACCTGCCTTTCAGGCTATGGAGAGCACCTTGTCCATTGTGAGAAAACATTGTGTCCATCTCCTCAAGCGGAGCTTATGCCAGTCTCTGCCCCGGGACAGAGGGCACAAAAGTCTTAGGAACAAACCTCTCAGGTTATGTCGTCTTCGGAAACCTCTCTGGAGCATCCCACCGAAGAGGTACCTTCGAAGAAAAAGTTCAAGAGGAAGCACTTGGACTCCTCTGAAGAGTCCTTCACAGAAGTTACTGATTTCAGTGAAGGGAAAGGTTCCCCTAAGTCACCCCCTGAAGATGTTTACTTCGAGGATATCCTAGAAATCATTCAACCTTCCTCAGAAGAATCTGTATACCTAGAGGTTTTTTGTGCCCAGCCGTCTAACTCTTGGATTTCTCCACCTGCTAATGATCTTATTAAATTAATTGTTCAGCAGGCTTGGAAGATAACTGACACTATCAAGCTGATCCTCAAGAGACCTTATCGCAGTTTCTCTGCCTCTAAAGATGAGCAAATTTGGGCTAAAGGTATTCCTGTAGACTCCATAGTGGTTGCCACAGCCACTAAAAAGGAGTTTGCTGATGAAAGTCCTACTATCCATCCTCCTAACAAAGAGTCTAGGACGATGGATAGATTTGGGAAGTGCATATACACTTCATTGACCTTCGCTCTCAGGTCTTTGAACTATATGGCACATTTTACCAGGCTTCAAAGACATCTGATTAAACAGCTTTCAGATACACTTTTGGGAGCAGTAGCTGAAGGAGTTCAAGACAAAGTGCTTCTCAGCTAGCCACTCTAGAATCAAATATTCAATTCATCCATGAGGTTAATTGCCCATGTTGCTGAAGGGACAACAAGAGCAACAGGTTCAGGCATAGCCATCAGGAGACATGCCTGTATGCGGGTATGTGATTTTGCAGAGCCATTTAAGTCTTTCGTCAATGTTGCATTTGATGGAACATCCCTGTTTGGCCCCAAAGTTAGAGAGACTAGCCAGATGTGAGAAAGATGGGGAAGACCTTTTCTGCCATGGCCGTACACTTTTCCACTCCTCATGGGCCTTATTCCAGGAACCAGAAAAGTGGTAGGCTATGGTTCAAAAAGACCCAAGGATCTTTCCAGGACTCACATGGTGCTGACTTTCCCCAGGGCAGAGGGGGAAGTAGTAATAGAAGACACCATTCACGAGGCAGAAATGGCCTGCAGAATCAAGATTCCAGAGACTGTTTCTCTGGTAATTCTTATCCGCCCTTCTGAAAGCAGGCTTGATTGCCTTCCTTTGGAGGCAGTCGGGGGCGATTATCCCTGATCCAATCTGCCTTGGTAAAAATAATGATGGCCAAATGGGTGCAGAGGATCATTACCAGAGGTTACAACATCCCCTTTCAGAAGAACCAAAAAGACCAAGAAGAGTCCTTGATGTTCCACCCAGCCACAGGGAGGCAGCAGTCTTAGTAATTCAAAAACTGCTCAACAAGAGAGACATCCAGGCAGTCCCACCAGACCAGAGAGGATCCGGAATTTATTCAAGATTCTTTTTAGTCCCAAAGTAAACAGGGGACTGGAGATTTTGGACCTCAGTCAGTTGAACAAATCAGTTCAACAAACCAAATTCCGGATGGTCTCATTTCAGTCTATTTTCCATTCTTGGAAAAAGACAATTGAATGTGCTTAATACATCTTCAGGATGTGTAAAACCATATAAAAATGGACAATTGGGGGTCTGGAAGATTTTTGCACTTCTGGCTGGGAGCCAGTCACACTCAGTTCAGGGCACTGCCTTTTGGTCTCACCACAGCCCTCAGGGTGTTCACCAAATCTATGGCAGTGGTAGCAGCCCATCTCAGACTGCTAGGATTCTGAGTGTTTCCATATCTAGACAACTGGCTTCTTACCACTCCAACCAGACATCAAATCCTAAAGGCACGAGATTTCACTCTTTTTCTCTTCTTCCATCTTAGGAATTACTACAAACTACAAAAATTCCCATCTAGAACCAACACAACACCTGGAGTTCATTGGAGCTATGCTCAAGACAGTCGCTGGCTATACATCACTTCCCCTAGCAAGACTCCAAAGGATCAGATTACAATTGAGACAGAACATTCAAAGCAAGAAAGTAGCAGTAAGACTCATTCTACAGGCTGTAGGGTCAATGGCAACCTCTGTCATTCTAGTTCCTCTCGTCAGATATCACATCCAAATTCTTCAATGGCTTCTGGCCTCCCAATGGTCTTTATTGAATCAACCAATTTCCCATCTGATTTTGATCACCAATCTTTGAAAGGAAGACCTAAGTTGGTGACCAGTCTCAATGAAATATTATTGAGCCGTCCCTTTGTCCCTCCTCAACTTCAAGCCATAATGACCACAGATGTTGTCCATATGTCAGTAGTCTGATACATCAGGTATATCAACAAGCAAGGGGGAGCCATATCTTGCTTTGTCGAGAAGCACTGAGAGTTTAGCAATGGGTGATTTCCCCTGACTGCTTTGTGATAGTAATGCACATTCTGGGGAGCTCCAACGTTATCGTGGACAAATTGAACAGAACCATCCTAATGACTCACAAGTGTTCTCTTAATCCAGTGGTGACGGATAAGATATTCCATCACTGGGGCCAACCTTGCTTTGACCTGTTCGCTTCCCCTTTGAACAAGTGCAGCAGTTAATTTGCCCTAATCTCCCTGGGGGAGTCACCCAGAGATGCTCTCCTTCACGATTGGCCCCCTGGTCTATTGTATATCTTTCCTCTGATTCCACTGATGTGTCAGTTTCTAAAGAAAGCCAGCAGGACGAAAAACAGAATAATTCTCATTGCCCCATTCTGGCCTTAACGGGTCTGGTTTCCCTTCCTATGGCTTCATCTGGTTCGGAAACCCTAGATACTGGACCCAGCTGCAGACTTATTGTCCCACCTGGAGGGACTGGTTCATCCAAATCTACATCTTAAGCTCACTGCGTGGCTTCTCCAGTTCTCATGATTGCCAGGCATCCCTCCCTCACCTTCCTGGTCAAATGCATCATTCTAGCCCACCAAAATCTTAAACTAGAAAACTGTACCATAACAAGTGGCTAAAGTTTACTAAGTGGTCGCTAGACTGTAATCTTAACCCATATTCAGCACTTGTTGATAAAGCTTTAGACTTCTTAGCCTTACTCTTGCTCTTTACCATCTATGATTTGGGTGCATCCTGCTGCAATATCTGACTTCCATATTGGTTTCAACAGCTCATTGCTTATGTCACAAACTCTGTAAAGCCTTTTTTTGAAAGGAACCTTAATGCTCAGACCTCCATATAAAGAACCTTCTGCCCTATGGGATTTGAGTTTAGTACTGCAGTTTCTTATTTTCTCCCTTTTGAACCTTCAGCAACTTATGACTTACAATTTTTGTCCTGGAAAACCTAATTTCTAATAGCTGTCACTTCTGCCAGAGGAATATTGGAAATACAAACCTTGTCATGCAAACCACCTATTTGATATTTCATAAGGACAGGGTCTCTCTCTGGACAAATCCTTCCTTTTTACCAAAGGTTGTTTCCGAGTATAATATCAATCAGACTTTACATCTCCCAGTCTTTTTTCCCATGCAGATATTTAATCTTCCACTTCACCTGCTAGTTCAAATGGATGAAGAGTGAACTTCTCCAAAACAAAATTCAAATGTGGTGCACCAGTCCTTAGATGGAGGACTAATCTGAAAAGTCCCATTAAGAAAATGTTTAAAAACATGGAAATATTAAAAGGAAGAATCATGCAGTCCCTAATGAAAGCTTAGATGGACTTTTGTATAGTAGAAGCTAGAGCTGTGAATGGATCTAATGCACATTCTTCAAGAAGTGTAAACACATTATAGTGCATTACACAGTTTGGCATAATGTGTAAACACATTAAGTCAAACTGTATAATGCACTATAATATTCTAGCGGGGCATCTGTGTGTGAAGGCAGCAATATGGATGACCCATGGAAGTAAGAAGCCTCTTTGGTCATCGATAGAACTAGAAATCATGAAGTAGTAATGAGAATGTCCCAGGTAATGCTTACTATGCATCTTAAGAGGCAGATGTCTGTCCATACGTTAAAGCCATAATAGGATAAATCAGGATTATTTTTCAAAGCTGGGTGATTAGAATCTACTTTGGATTTGTTTCCTGGATAAAGTTGGGAATAGGAAGGACAGCATGCAGTAGCCCTGAGGACCAATTCTGAACCAAAGCCTCCACCTGACTCATGCCCACAGCCAATGAGGAGATTGAGGACACTGGTGCAGCATCATCCTGCTGCCATGGAGTATTTTGTATGCCCCAACATTCACCTTCCTACAATATGCACTTGCTAAACAAATTGTAACATGCTGGCATATAATTCTTCTTTTGCAGTGATTCAGCCAATATCCCCTGCCTCTTCCTGCACAACGACAACATCTCTTGTGCTTCTCAGCTCCACCAGCATACAAGTACATGCACCTCAGATGCCTGAGCCACTAATCAAACTTAAGTCACCTGAGATCTAGTCAGGTTTTTATTCCTCATCGAATGCTGACTTGCTATCAGGGATACAAAAATATAGTACTAAGGCTTCTCTGCAGCAGCAGAAAAGATTCTGAACTACTTGTCAAAAAAGGAAAATGTACAGCTGAATAAAATTACATTCCTCCAAGCTCAATGTACAACAGAAACAAATACACATATCTAACAACAGTGACTTAGCCAACCAAGGCACAGAATGCATTGAGCCTCCTCAACCATGCATGATTCCATGGACTACAGCATCACCTTTAATCACACCTCCACCACACAGTTGCCATCTCTATCTCCAGCAACATCTCAAATCCAGTCCAGTCCCTCCAACACCACAGACCAAAACCAAAAATAAATTCACACACAACTGACATACAGTCAGGCCTTCACCTGAATCACTGAATACAGTGCAACTGCCTCTAGCCAAAGGTCTGAACAGCCACAATCATTCCAGTGATCTAGCCACCATCAATACCATTACCGGTTCTATCTTCAACACCTCTAGCAGCATTCCAAATCCAGTCCAATTACTCTGACCCAACAAAGTTCAGTTGGGTCCTTACAATAAACACAGCAGACAAAAATCTGGCTTCTACCCACCACATTCAGTTCAACTCACCACTGTAGGCCCAAACTTCCACTAAGCAATCCAACTTTTCTCAAGAAGGCAAAACACAAACATCACCTCTGCAGTCTACCACACACTTGACCAGGTCAAGAATGAACCACCAATGGACAATGACAATTTACACAGATTAAACAATAATTTTAACATAACTAAATAAAATTAACATAAATTTAATAAGAATATGCAAAATGGACCTTAGGAGCCAGAGAGGCTGCTGCCACACAGTATGCCACCATCTTAATTGTCTTATGTTTAGGGAAAGATTGCCAAGGACTACAACTGTTCCATCTGCAATTTTACAGTGATCAACGGGTTTAGAATAAGTACAGCAAGGTTTTCTGATTATTAGTCTCTCCATGGTGGAGGTAATAAGAAACCAGTCATGTAAGTAGGGGAATATCTTGGTCTCTTGAAGCTTTTTGTGTGCTACCACCATAGTCCTACATTTCAACACTCCAGGGGCTAAGGTGAGACTAAATGAGAGGGATGTGAACTGATAGTGTGACTGGCTCTTACTTGGAAGTGTAGAATCCTCTTAAACTCCATGGCTACACTGAACAGTAGTATGCATTTTGGTAGGATCATCAGCACCAAGACCTTCCAGAAGAGTTTTAGGAATGAATTAATTTAAGTTTATAGACCTACTGTAGCCTTGAGATTCTTTATTACCATGAAGTATCTTGAAAAACAGACATCATCTGGGGCATCCTGTTGGCTTGCTTTCCAGTGAGATTTACCCCTTTAATTCTGCTGGCTTTTTTTTTTTTTTTTTTAATTATAACTAGATGGAATGTGAGGAAGAAGAAACTTGGTCAGATGAGCGCTCTTAGGAAGGATTTTTTTCGCCTCTGATCCATGTGTTTTGCATATTACTTACTACATATGCAAAGCCAACCAATTTGCAGAGTACCTATAGAGGGGGAAGATGGACAAATCCTCCAGTTCAATAAACTTCTTGAAGAGCTATGATAGCTCTGTTCCTGCTAAAAGTTACTAACTTTAAATGGGCGCTCATTTTGGAATAAACCACAATCCCTCTTGCTCCTGTCAGAAGGTGGCATGATGAAGAGGGGAAATGGCCTATAAATAACTGATATGCCATTGTCTGTAAATAAGGGCCAAAGCTCCATCTTTAAGCCTGAAGAAAGGCCTCCAATATTTTTCTGTAATTACTGTAAGATTCTGTGGGAAGATGCAGATTTTAGCAAAGTCCTACAACAGAGAGGGGTGAGGAGAAAAGCCTACTTATCTCTACTTTGGATAGTGAGATACTCGGGTCTATATTACATATTTGAACGCTTAAATGTTCGAATCGCTAAAGGTCGACCTTTAGTGATTGAACATTCAGATATTCGAATATGTAACAATAATATGGGGAAGAGTAAGCAGCAAGCCCCCCACACCCCCCTACTTAAATATACCAACTCCGAGATTGCACTTCAGTGCAGAAATGGAAAAGTTCCCATTCCCTACACTGTAGCACGATCTTGGAATTGGTATATTTAAGTAGCAGGGTATGTTTTAGGTTTTTTTATTTATTTATTTATATTCGAACATTTAAATGTTCGATCACTAAAGGTCGACCTTTAGCGATTCGACCATTTAAGCATTTGAAGATGTAATATAGATCCAGATACTCTATTCTACGTGGAAAACTTGTACTGAACTGAGCCACAAATATCAAACCCATTTGGTAAGTGGAGAATATACACTTCCTCTTTGCTTAACTCTGTAAATAGTCAAGAATTATAGTTTGATCCTAATTCTCTTGCTTAGAGTGTTTCTAATGAGTGGGAGGTTGCCTTTGGAAAAACTTCACTGTAGGAGACTTTTTTGCTTCTTGAAATTCTGACTTCAAAATCTCCTCCTTATTTCACACTTCCTTGGGTATTAGACTCTTCAACACAAACTTGTTTCTTCAAATTTGATATTTTTTTTAACAAAAGACTTACAGATTTGAGAGACAGCTGAAAGAATATCAAAAGAAAAAAGGCACACAGTAAATGACAATTTGGAGGTATCCTGAGTCCACATTTTTTTAATCATGAGAACCCCTACATCCTGTAAACTTGAGTACTAAAAAGAAACCAAAAGCTGTATACACAAGTTATCACAATAAATTTAAAATCTACAAACATCCACTGTCTTAATCTAAGTAAGTGGAAAGCCCAAATAAAAAGGGCAATTAACCACAGATCGCAAGATGGGGAGGGGATAAACCTTGGCATTTCTGTCAAACTCAAAAGTTCTGACTTCAGATGTGATGGTCACAAAGGACATAAAAGTCATTCAGCTGCTGCTTATAAGAAAATAACACACATAAGAAATGGATATTTGAGATTCAGTGCCCCTTTTGTTGCAAACAAAAGCAGCAATAAAGATCTGGAGTCCGAGAAGTAGTTTGCATCATGGGATTGGAGATGTGTAAAAATACTGTTGAAATGACTTGAGCCTGCAGCTAAACAGGCTAGATTACATTGCAGCAATCTGTGAGGTAGTTTGAGTTCCTGGTGGAGAAAGTAAAGGAGACGCACGCACTTCCCCTGCCTCAAACAATTCAACATTCCACTCATGATTCCAAGGTGGACTCTGAGCTATTTAAGGATTTCCACACTAATGATGGTATTTGCGACAGCAGCCTGGAGCCAGTACCTCTAATTCATAGCAGTTAGGAGAATCCCATCTAGTATATTAGAGAGATGCCACAGCATCAACCTGTCTCAAAGCTTCACTGATGACAAGCAACATAATTTTGTCTGCAGGGGAACTATGTAGATAGCCAAATGGGAGATCAGAAAACTTTCTGCAAGATCCTTTCAACAGACAAACTGAGTATCAGCCAATCCCCCATTTTCTGTATCCCCTTTAAAAGCTCCCAAAGTCTGGAATCATCTGTAAGGATGTTGTGGAGTCACCACTATTTCCACTGGCAGTGCCTGATATAGGCAACTCTTAAAGGGGATTCAATGTCCTCCTTGCACAAGAATTTCCTTCCACTCATCATTGGAAGAGAAACCAGAGATATGGCCAGAGCTAATGATTTCATCTTGCTAATAACTTTCTCACCCTCTGTACCTGTGGTGGGATTGTCAAGATACAAATGCAGATGGCAGAGTTTAAGCAAAGTGTCAGGGGGAAGGTTACTGCAGAATGGTCTTGGATTTTGAAGTTGTACTTGAGATTGAGAACCCACTTGGCTCAAAAGACCAATACTGAATAGGCAGTGTCATCACAACTGACTTCCCCCAATCCCTGCCAAATCCAGAGTTCACTTGGAATATAAACTGGAACAGAGACCCAAAACACTTCCTGAAGAGTTAGACATGACTTCACTACCAATGCTGTTGGTGCTATAACTCTAACACTGGGGCAGGAAAGATGCTCGATACCAAAGAAATATGCTGCAACACGACTTCACTACCAATGCTGTTGGTGCTATAACTCTAACACTGGGGCAGGAAAGATGCTCGATACCAAAGAAACATGCTGCAACACGACTTCACTACCAATGCTGTTGGTGCTATAACTCTAACACGGGGGACAGGATAGATGCTCGATACCAAAGAAACATGCTCCAATACAGCTTCACTACCAACACTGTTGGTGCTATAACTCTAACACTGGGGACAGGAAATATGCTCGATACCAAAGAAACATGCTCCAACGCGACTTCACTACCAATGCTGTTGGTGCTATAACTCTAACACTGGGGGCAGGAAAGATGCTCGATACCAAAGAAACATGCTCCAACATGATTAAAGCCAAACTACAGATAGCATTACGGGAACTGACTGGCCATGAAAGGAAGGCCACATTTGATGATGCATCCACAGCACTGACTCCAGTGCCTACAGTTTTCTCACTGGCCTTGTCAAGGTCAATAAGTTGGGGGCCAGTGAAGAACCAGTACATAAAGAGGGCAAAGTTGCATGATCTATATCTACCTCAGAAATGGAATAATTTCAACCTGTTCTTGCAGAAATTACTGTGGAACAGTATAAAGGCTAAGAATGACTACTGTGGGTGAAAATTGATCTAACATGCAATGCTTTAAGAGGAGCAAACCTAATTTACTCTGCTTCAGATATGGAAAAATGCTATCATGTCTGCAAGGTATTGAACAGTGGCCTTTAACAACAGAAGCAATACATTTTGATACCTCAGCCTCACCGGAAGCCTCATTATTAATATCTCTTCTCTCGAGGGATTAGAGAAGACTCTTCTGAACAATGCCTGTATTTCCCTTTCTTTTATCTAGATTTCTTCAAGTTTTCCACATGGAAATCTAAAGTCCTCTTCAGTCAGTAAACCTTTTAGAACCAATATGCCAGTCAAGGTATGCTTAACATATTAAATAAACAAGTTGAACGACAAATGGGAAACCCAAATCGTAACTTATACCACTTCAAAAACAAAAATGCAACTTAGGGCAGTGGATGACCAACTCCTGAAAGGAACCTCATAAACACTGGTGTTCAAAATCACCATAGAAACGGTTTATTTAAGCTCACAATTCTCCTTTTCATCCGAACACAGGTTAGACTTTATTTTTCTCTATTTAATTATGTTTTATTCATCAGAATAAGAGAAATCTGCACAAAGTCCACTTATATAACAAATCACTTCATTGTAGAATTAATTGATAATTAGCTATTAAGTAATTGATGGTTAAAAGTGGTTAAATATTAAAACAGCGTATTACCAGAATTTATTTTTTTAAAACATCAATAGATAAATACAATAAGAAGCATATGAAACATATATATTTTTGTATCTGTATGTACATAAAAAACTGTGTGTATATATATGTATTTGCATCAAATGCTTTACACTTTACATCAATAATTTATTGGCATTCTTTTAAACAAGTCTGAGTCATATAATTTTTTTAGCTCTTTTAGTACAGGGACTGTTGAAGTGCAGTCGCTGATGCCAGGGAAATGTATCGCATGCCATATTATCTCACTTAATTCAATGTAACTTTCCATGGACCATCCTTCGGGTTGTATGAATTTTTTTCTAAAATAATAAAAAAATGCTTGAATTCAAGACATAATATTGAATGCCTGTATAAGGCATTCTTTAAATTGCATTATAAAATGTCATAGTTGTGTTCGTAAATTTTTTTTTTTTTTTTTTATTGCCTCTCTTTTTTCCCCAATGGGAAAGGTCAAACAGGTGGAACAAATTGCTAAATATACAAACCCCTTAGTTGTACAATTTCCATCTTGTGCATAAATGCATTTTAAACTGTTCAGTTGGACATGTTAGATCTCTAAAATGCATTTCCATTGACCACAATTACCACATTTTTTGTACCTTTTCTCATTCCAATTTTTTTTTCATTCTACAGTATTTTTGTTACTTGCTCGATTATAAATAAACACTGGTCTAATTATAAAACCAATTAAAAGTAATTATACAAGGTCCCTCACACTAAAGTATAATATGGGATCCCAGTATTGTAAAAGATACAATAAAGATATGCTGGTGCATTTTGACAAGTAAAAAAAAAAACAGTGGGAACTAGATTCAAGCATTTGTTATTTTAGAAAAAAACTCTTTACAACCCGAGGGGTGGTCCATGTAAAGATTACACTGAATTAAGAGAGATAATACTGGTAGTGACACATTTCCCTGGCATCAATAACTGTATTTCGATAATCCCTGTACTAAAACAGAGAGTTAAAGAATTGATTCAATCAGACTTGCTTAAAAGAATGAAAATAAATTATTAATGTAAAGCATTTAATGCAAATACATATATATGTGCACACACACACACACACACACACACACAGGAATATCTATACATAATATTTTCACATATTTTTTCATATGTATTATATATTTTTCATTTGCTTTTTATTGTATTTAATTATCTTTTGATGTTTTTTAAAAAATAAAACCTGGTAATATGCTGTTTTAATATTTACATAAATTTTTAACCACTTTTTAACCATCAGTTAGTTAACAGATACTTGTCAATTAATTCTACAATGAAGTGATTTGTTATACAAGTGGACTTTGTATGGATTTCTCTTATTCTGTTGAAGTCTGACCTGTGTTTGCACGAAAAGCTATTAGAAAATTGTGAGCTTAAATAAACTGTCCCTGTGGTGATTTTGAATACCAGTGTTTGTGGGCTTCCTTTCAGGAGTTGGTTATCTGCTGCCCCGAGGTGGGTTTTTGAAATGGTTAACATAGTGTAAAATCCTCTTTCAAGCACTGGGGTAGACTTTTGGGCCTGTAAGACTCATGTTTTCAAAACAGATGACTTCTACCCCCAAGACAGCTAAAAATATGAGTAACCAGCAAAAACTGTCTGAAACTACAGACAATAAAAAGAGCGAGTAAGAATACAGTAGCAGTGTAAAAGGGAGGGGCACATATAGCATTGCCCTGGACAGGAGCATGCTGGCTGTACAGATGCATTTAAGAGGCCTGTGGCTTGCAGGAGGAGGGACTCTCTTTAAATCTTTTTTATTATTATTATATATATTTACTAAGGTTAAAATAACTTGGAATCTGTAGTAGAAGGTGAATGGTAGAAATGCACACAAACATAATGGATATGTAAAGCTTTTACCATACATACACAAGAAAAAGCTTAGAGCTATTTTCTCTGTATAAACTTGGTAAGTAGCAAAAAGAGTTGGAAGGTTAGAGAGAAGTGAGATACATTGTTGGTAAAAGGGGGAGTTAGAACCAGGGACAGTTTTGTTTGCTAATACTTTGTCTAGCCATTGGTAGTACTGAATACAATAAACAATACTATGCCAGATCTGTTTTTTTTTTCAAAGCTACATTGTCAGCTGGGTGTAAATCTTATTTATGTAAGCTACCATCTGTGGCTGCTTTGGTGATTTTCTTTTATGCCTCCCCTTTCTGTCCTGCCCATTCCTGATGTGCAGTGGCAATCTGCAAGTCTGTTCCCCTACGTTTTTAAGAAGAGAAGTTTGCAATCGCCACCATGGTTCACAGACTCCCCTGCAAAATCTTAATAACTTTCTGTCCCTAGACTGTCTCTATCGAATATTATATGTACTTTTGTTTTTTTTTTGGAGCTTTTCTCCCCAGGACTCCATAGAAAACAGGTTCTTTAAGGCCCAATGGACTATCCTGGTAAACCAACTGCAATAAATAAATAAATAAATAAAATCTTTTGGATTTCTAATACCATGACAGGAATGGACCCCATTCCTAAGTTAAAGTACGTTTAAAGTTTGTGAAACTAGTATTGTTTCACTCCTTGATGTCAGCCAAAAGTGCTCTTTGCAGCACCTGCAACATTCCCAGTAGTGATTCCTCCTGCAATTTGTATGTAGTTACATGTATTGGTATCATGTCTAAATATGATTGTAGACTCTTTTTTATAAGACCCATTGCTCCTACTACTATTGGAACTATCTGGGTACCTTTCTTCCACATTGATCTCACTTCTGCTTGCAAATCCTGATATTTTTGTCTTCTTTTCTTGGACCACTATATCCGGTTTTCTAGTATCTATCTTTTGAACTGTTGGTAATGGATAATCCCATGTGATGTAGACCATAATTTTTATGATGCTTTGTGCATCATCTTTCCAGTGTTCTTTCAGCCACTTCAATACCATAATGTTTGCACAATCCCCAATGCAACAGTCTTGCCACATTATTATGCCTTTCAGTATACAGTCCTTCTGCCATTAGTATGTCACAATCAGCAGCAAGGTGTGCGACTGTTTCCAGTTCGGTTTTACCAAAATCTACATTTGTCTGTTTCTCCCACATGTTCAATGGACTTTGTAAACAGTGTATGTAGCCCACTATTTTGGGCCATCAGTATTAACCTTTCATCACTTGGTTTCAATTCACCTCTCCTTAACCATTCCTGCATTCGTTCCCAGTCAACATGAGGTCCTTCAAGAAATTTTCTATACTTGCAACTATATGCATTTTTCACATTTCTTGCTTTTTCATCTGGTTCTTCACCTTATATTCTTTCTTTTGTTTTGTTTTTTTTGACACATTGTGTTGCTGCCTGATTTTTATCTACTTCTGGTTTGGTTTCCTTTCTTGCTTGATGGCAATATCCTTCTGCTAGATTAAGCAGAGAAGTCATCTTAGATTTATTCTCTTCATGTTTTCAAAACTTTCACTACATTTGGGTCTCTTGACATCAGCAGATATGTATGGAGTCCCATGGTTGCAGATCTATAATGTAATCAATTTCAAGGAGGCCCATCCCTCCTCCAGAATGGGGTGTTTACTCCCACCTGAGTAAACAAATGCTTTCAAAGATCATCGCCTAGCCACTTCTCTTTATCATATTGTCTTCTGGAGAAATGAAAAACAGATACAAAATTGCTAATAAGCATACATTTACTTGCTAGAAAAAAATATAATATTTAACATTCGTTTTCATTCACTTGCTTTCTCTTAAAACAAGTTACCAGATCAAGCTAAGGGTCTTAATCCACTATTCCCTTGTGCAAGAATGAGAAAAAGCACACTATTTTTCCTCTGTTATGCTCTTTTAACTAGACTTTCATTAAATTGTAGTGCCTACATTTCTTAAAATTGAACAAGGTGAGAGAGAGAAAGGAGAAATAAAAAAATAGCTAAGAAAACTTTGTGGCATTCAAAGAAAATCATGCACTATAAAAACAGTACCATTAAGAAACAATTTTATTTTACTTACAGTTTACTTTCTTCCTCCTCCTCTTCCCCTCCCCTAAGTATTTTCGGAACATTAATGACATGAAGTAAGGCATATGCTTTACAGCTCCCTACAAGTTTAACAAAGTCCAAAAAGAATGCAATATTTCCAGATTTTCTTGTTCTGTCATGCTTCACAAATATAATTATTAATTTGTAATCCCACATTTGTCAATTTCCAAGTTACTGGTTTTATGTGTGTTCATCTCCATCTCCTAAATCTTGTCTCTGCTGCATTTCCAATGTACTTTCAGTTCTTCTAGTTGACTCTTGTGCTTTTTTCCTTCTCTCAAGTATTTTCCATTGAAACATTGGAACAGGTTTCACTGGCACAGTCTTTCTATAGTCTTTAATACCAGAAGAACAAGAAGCAGAATCTCCTCCCGTTTCACAGCTCATTTTTTTGTTGGACAAATGTATGTATTTCATCAGAAAATGATTTTGTCCCTCCAGGGAAGAATATTTTAAAGATAGCTGGGTACAGCAGTTTGAACCTCACACCTGCTTCTTGACATCCCCTGAATAGTAGAATAAATTTACTATTCTTCTGCCTGGTGTACAATGAATAATCATTTTCCACAAATAGTCTGCTGTCTCCCACTTTTAGTACCTTGGCTTTCTGACCGTTTTGTCAGAATTGGCTCCCTGATGGTAGGATTGCATCTTTACAATTAAAGGTCTGGGTTGCTTTCTTGTAGTTAAGTTTGGAGCATACACATGGTGTGCGTGTGCCCTTTCTATTAACAACTCCTGCTATAGAATACCAGTCCAGCTGCTTATTTGTGCTTTCATAAAATTAATACAGTTTGCTCCTTCTAGCTTCTCAGAGGGCAGAGCATGTAGGGAAAACATGAGATGTTCTGCTGGACCAAATTCTATTATTTTTTTGAAACATCTCTTCAAAAGGAACCTTGATGATTTGGATGGGAGATAAGAAATTCACCCCAGGGATCACGTCAGTTGCCCTGCTAGACAGGGGTCCAAGGAAGTATATACTGTGGGAAGAAATAGCCAGGGAATTGTTATGGCTAGGCTTGTATAGGCCCTAGGGCTGATAGCCTAGTACCTACCTATTATTTTTTTGAAACATCTCTTCCTGAGCAGTCTCATATTCAGCCAGCCTTTTCTTCATTTCAACCTTTGATTTTTGCCATATCATCTCATCTGAATATCTGTTTAAAGCTTCTTCCATTTTTTTCAAGCCTTTTGTTCCTTGAGTTGATATACTCCATCAGTGTTTCATTTATTTTAATCGGGTCTCTGTGCAGTTGTCTTATACTCTCCTCTAGGTTACAAGAAGTCATGTCTGGAGCTTCCACTGCTTTTTGCTATACAGCTGCAGTACTTTTCTCCACCTTTTGTAGCTGATTCTCCTTCACGTCATCTGTATTTCTTTTTTCCTGGCATCCAGCCAGTGCACATACTAGCCAGTTACTGAAAATTACCCAGAAATATAAATCCATTGGCTTTCTCTGCTAAGTTTCTGTTTTCACACTGGAAAAGCTAGAATTAAGCTGTTACTCAATGTACAGCCATCTTGGATGTCCCCTTGATTTCTGGATATTGACTGAGAACCCCACCCTGCAGAAGCAATCCCTGGTCAACCAGAGAGATGTCTGCATCTATTCCACAGATGAAGCCTGAATAAGGTTGTTGTCCTAATATGGCAGATGCCCTTTAGTCTGCAGCATGCTATCACAGCATCCAGACATTTTGTAAAGATTCTGAGAATAGTAGACAAGAGAAAAGGCAAGGCAAACAACTGGTATCGACCCCCCACCACCACCTTGAAGAATATAAACCACTTCTGTTCTTCTACTGCGGGAATACAGAGGTAGGCATCCTTCATGTGCAAAATGAACAGGAAGACTTCTAGGAGGATCATGGATATAAGTTTCTGCGCAGTAAGCATCCTAAATTTTGGGACCAACAAAAAAACAGTTTAGAGTTGAGAAGTATAGCACAGACCTCCGTGAGCCTTCTTTTCCTGGGCACAGAAACAGCCTGGAATAAAAGGGCTGCTCCTATAATGTTGTTTGGGACTTGTTCTATGGATCTGTGTGCCAACAGGTTTTGAACTTGACCCTGTGCCAGCTGTTGTTGGTCTTTTGCATGGTCAAATGCCTGAGAATATAAAGGGTTGTTTAGAATTTCACCAGGTTTAATACCTACTTGTCTTGGGCAATGTTGAAATGGTTGTGGTAAAAGAACAGCCAGGCACCTATTTTTGTAGCTGGAGTAGGGTGGGATGTTTTTGAGTAATCGAGAGGTGCTCTGCTGAGTCAGAGCAGCTTGTGGATGGTACCCTGATACTGGAACCCACCATTCCTGGCATTGGGGTAGGTTTTCCACTCTCTGGGATATCAGCCTTTCTTTCCCACCCTTATCCTATTTGCAGGAAAGGACCAGACTTTGCTAGGCTAATTTCTGTGGAAAGTCTGCATGATCATCACCGTCTCCTCCAGTTTCTCCATGCTCAGGCAGTGGTTGTTCCATCAGCAAAGCATGCCTCCTACTAATAACTGATCCCATACCAACTGCCCTGCTAGACATATCCAAAGCAATAAAACCACATTTCAAGGAATGCTTGGGAATGTTTTTTTATGCATAAACCCAACATCTCATTTTGAACAGCCTCACATTCAGTCCCCTCTGCCTTAAGTTTCATGTGATCCAGAAGGAACTCCTGGTATTTAATCACATGAAACTGGTCGTTCAAGATTTTGATGGCAAGGATAGTGGATGTGTTTGCCCCCCAAGTCAATCAAGAGCTCTGCTCTCCTTTTCATTTGGGAAACGATTTCTGGAACAGCAGCTTTTGCACTCCTTGGAATCTGAAAGACCAATTGAGGCTCATCCACTGTGTAATATATAGGTGTCTGGGGGAGATAAACACTCAAAATGGTCAGGTTTCCTAGGAGTCTATCTGCAAGTATTTATCTTGAACCACATCATCCACAATTTTCTGCACTGCAGAGGCCTCAGTAGTGTGGGATGTTGTCATAAGGGGCAGTAAACATGCCTCATTTCTTCAATGGTATTAAGCTTGAGAGGGCTGTCAGAAACTGAGATGGTATCACTGACTCCTCTAGCGCTCCTATCATTAGGATGCTTCTCCTTCCTTTTTGAGAAAGGTCTAGTGAGGGACTGGTGAATGGTATAGCAAGTCTTTTTTTGCTCTTATAAACAAAACTGTAAAGCATCCTCTATCTGCCTGTGTGTGAATTAAAGTACACACACTTGTGCAATTGGGCCCCAGACAAAGTAGATATCCTGGTACGAGATGCCACTGTGGTAAGGCAGTAGCGTTGTTACCTCACAGCAAGAGTTTCTCCCATTTGATTCTTGGCTGGGCTTGGGAGTGCCTTCTGTGTGGAGTCTGCATGTCCTCCCCGCGGTAGGGTAGCATTTGAAAGACATGCATGCGTAAATGGACGTGCCTTCGTTGAAGGTTGGGCATCGAGCTGGTGCCTCGGCATTTCGTAAAAATCTACTGCCAATCATTAGCAGACCGGAGTTCGGCAGTGGCGACCCCTTACCGGGAAAAGCCGAAAGACAAACAACAACAAAGTAGATATCCTGGTGGGGAATTTGGTTTCCATACTGTAGCAAGTATTTGTTTTCTGACATCTACAATTTAGTAATCTAAGAAAAGAGAAAGTTTCTTCAACAGAGTACTTATTTGAAAATCTGGCTTCAAGACTGGCTGATGTACTAGGACTCAAAGTTGCATCAGACTTTGACAGCAAGAAATAACAACATGGCACTGGGTGCTAACCCTTTACATCACTGTCAGACAGGAGGGTATCCTCCAAGCTGTGGGGAAGGTAAAAGTCTCTGGTATTCAGGCCTTAGGCTTCCACTACAGTGAACTATGAAGAACATTTATTAGAAATGGTAGTCAGCATTACATGGGGTTGCAGGCTAAATCCTACAATAAAGGGGGTGCTGGGTTGTGCCAAGAAAAGAGCAGTGTTAGAATTAATAAATATTTTTACATTTATTGAAGATTTTGAAGGAAACAGAACCAGAAGTGAAACATATTGTGGGAAGTGTGATGTGAAAAACTGTGAAACAGTATGTGAGTAATTAAAAATAAGATGTGTGAAGTAAAGGAAATGACCAAATACGTGAATAAAATAAGAATGCAGAAACTGGATACAGAAGTAGGAAATGTTAAAAGGAAAGCAGTATGAAAGGGTATGGAACCAAATATGTTAAACAAAGGGAAAGTTTTTGGAAACAACGGAGAGACAAAAAATTTGAAAAAATACAGGAGTGTTCAGACTGTTATTACATAGAGTAACCATAAGTGAGCAAATAAAATATAAGCAACACGCAGGTTTTGTAAAATTGACAAATCTACTTCAGCATACTTTTTTAGACATGTAAAAAATGGGAATTATTTCTTGGGAGGAAATTTACCATAACAGTAAATGTTGGAATGATCATTGATGCATTAGCCTTAGCTATATGGGTTATCCTGCCAAGGATATAACAGACAGTTTCCCAAGCTTCTGGGCATCTTCCATGCAACCAAACTATCAGGCAGCTCCCGCTAAGCTGAATAAAAGAAAAGTTTGGATGCCATGCCCTTCAGAGCTTTCTTGTTAACAGACAGAGAGAGGGAGGCAAAAGGACAATGCTAGAAACAAAGAAAAGTAACCACATCCTGGCATAAACACATTAAAAAAAAAAAAAAAAAAAACAAGGGGGGATGGAGGGAGGCAACAGCTACTGCAGCAGGGATCATTTGACCATGTACTGTTAAGATAAGTTTACTTGCACAATACTATGTTCACTGCTACAGCAGCTATATGGCTAATTTACCCTAGCTTACTGCATTTGGGAAGCGGAAGTAAAAGAAACCAGGAGCCCCTGGAGAATGGTCCTTGGAAAGCCTGGCCTAGAGAAGGAATCAAGCTAATAGGGATTTCTAAATGTATATACAGAGTACCACATGACTGCTTTTAGAATCCACCCTTTCCAAAAAGCCATAGATGAAACCAAGGCCCTGGTAGTGGACCTTGACCCTGCCTGGAGCAGTGTTTTATAGCGAATATAACAAAAGGTAACAAGCCTTAGACAACCATTTTAAAATAGTCTGTTCTGACACAGGTTGTTCTTTAATTTCACCAGAAGTGAACACTTAATCTATATATCCAAGTTTTATTTCTGTCAAGACAGTATCAGAGTTGTCTGTGGACATCCAAATAATGGAGTAGCCTTTCTCCCTCATTTTTGGGTTTAGGAAGGAAAACTGGGAGATGGACCATTCGGTTTAAAGTAAACTCAGATGCCACTAATAGGTACTAAAAAAATTGTTCTCAAAGAAACTCTGTCCCTGTGGAAAATGATAGTGTTGACTAACCATAAGCGCTTGCAATTCAATGCTCTTCTTGCAGAGTTCAGAGCATTCAGTTAAACTGTTTTCTATGTAAGAACCTCAAATCAAATGTCTTTCAGGCCTTCTTGCATGGAGCCCTGGAGCAGACTCCTCCCAGCTGATTGTTCAGAGAGGGAAGAGAGGTCTACTTGAGGAAATCTCCACAGATGGAGATTAGTTCTAGGAAGTCCCCCCCAATCTAGTTTCCAATCCTGAGGGTGTACCATTGTTTTGCTCAGCTTGTCTGCCACACAATTTTGCTCTCATGGAATGTAAAATGCCTGTAATGTGAGACTGTGTTGTCAAGTTATATACCATGCTAATATAAGCCAGTCTTGCATGGGTGCAACCTGATTTCCCCCTTGCTTGTTGATGTCCCACATGACTGTGTTGTTACCTGTAATAACTTGAAGAGGCTCTGGAGACCAAAGATGATTCAGAGTTCAGTGCCTTGATGAAGGGAAGCATCTCTTGTATATTTATGTGCTTGCATCTGTCTTTGGTGTTCACCATGCACTTTTATCCCCTCCTGAAACTGCTCCCCAAGCAAAATTTAGGCATATGTGGTGTCTGACTGCTTTGGAACAGGGAGGGAGAAAGGCAGACATGGATTAAGGGAAACCCATTGTCTCCACTCACTGATCTCTCTTCTAACAAACCTCAGCACTGATCCCAGCACCAATACCCTTGTCTTTTCAGATCCCAAAGAGATTTCAGATGTCACTGTATCTTTCTAATGTGGAGTCTTGCCAACATATCATAAGAATCGGTGCTGCAGTAGGCTTAGTTATTAGGGTTATATATCCTGCCAAACCAACAGGCAGGCTTGAGCTCAGCTGACTAAAAACAGGTTTGGGCATCAAGTCCTTCAGAACTTTCCTCTGATGCATTCAAGGACCAATGGCTGGCTTGTGCTGTTCTTTTATTACGCAGTTGTTTCTTTTGGTAGGAAAAAAACTTCATTTTTAAAATAGTTTTGAATAATAACACTTTCTTCTTCTGGAAAGCTACTATAAAGCTAGGAGTTTGTTTTAACAGGCTGCCACGGTATTCTATTATACTTATTAAATGACAGCACTCTTTTTTTCCTGTCAGTTTAAAAGTTGTCGAAAGTATTGGAAATCAGACCATTTTTTGTGCAGAGGTGTTTAGTGCTTTTTTACTGTGTCTTTACTTGAAAGAGACTTTTAAAGATATCAGAATTTACCATTTTTGCCTCTTGTTTTCCCCTGGAAAAGAAGCTCCATTTATAGCTTGACCATGGAGCATATTGTCAGTCCTTCTTTCAACCACAAAAAGAAAAGATTAATCAAACCCCCTTGGAACTATAGCAGGCAAGAAATTTGTCTCAGATGCAGGTGAGTGACTGTTGTGGCAATTAGTTGTTCCTCAGACTACTACTCTTTTCCCCGGATCCCTCTGGTGTACCACCTACAGGCACTATGGACCGTGAGGCTAGCCACATCTTCTTTAGCTGTTGGGGTAACCTCAGTGAGCAAGGGAGAATGACTTTTGTTGGTACTGGGACAGGGAACAGGAAGGGCTTCCCTGTTTGGTCACAATGTTGTGCCTATCCCTGGGGAAGTTGCTGCTATTAAAAATACTGTTGTTCCCATTTCTCTTGTCAAAAGGAAACAGAAAAAAACAAAACATACAGACTCCTCCTCAAATTTCTTTAGACAGGAGTAGTTTATAAGGAGGATCAAGAGCCAGACCCACTAAAGTAATTTCTGGTAAACGAAAGAGGGATGCTTTCCTGAAGAGATTCAAGATTCTGAATCTGGACAGATGTAAGGTTTTCTCCTCAGTTTCTGATTTGGAGAGCTCAGTTTCTAACCCTCCCTGTGGGGTGTTCCCTTTTTCTGAGGCTTTCTAGCAGAAGCATAGCTGGTTCAACCAGTGCTCTGGGACAGCACTACAAACCACTCTCCCACCCTCTTTGCTCTTTGAGTGAACATAAAAAAAGGCACTTCACTATAATAAATCAACTGATACACTGCAAGCAATCAGCTTATTATAGTTATATATATGCCTCCCCCCCCCCCAGCTCTTCCACTGAATAGCAAAATAAAACATGGACTTTCCTTCAACTGGCACACCCACCAGGTGACCACATGTACAACATGCCCCAGTCATTCAGCTCCCATTTCTGTGCCCTGCCCCAAACTCTCCTTCAACATAATTTCTTCTTTTGAAACTGCAGCAAACTCTGATACAATTTAAAAACAGTTACTACATTTTCCACATTGCATGCATAGAATGCTACAGCTCTTATGTTAAAAACATATTTTTAAACTGTAGCAAACTGCTTGTTGCAAATATAGCAAACAGTTGCTACAGTTTATACCCCATCTGCACACAGAGCTAAGGCATTTGTTACGTTTAGTTTTAAAAAATTCTTCTTTTTAAATTGTAGCCAGCACTTTGCTACAGTTTATACCCTGCCTGCATGGAATGCTACAGCACTTGGGGGTTTTAGTTAAAAAAAAAAAAATTAAAGTGTAGCAAACAGCTTACTACAATACAGCAACAAGTTGCTACTGTTTAGAGCACACACAGCACTACAACACTCAGGTTTGAACACAAATGCAATACTGGCTTTTAGAAGCCAGTATTGCATTAAAGAAAGATCAGGACTGGCTGATATGCCCCCCCAACCCAACACCTTGCACCCAGGCTGGTTGACTCTCTCAGCCTGCTGTAGCTACACTATTGCTTTCTAGAATGTGCCACTGTTTTCAGTGGGAGAACACTAAGATCTCTCAGTTCCAAAGAAAACAATATGAGCTGTTACAGAATGTATTTCTAAAGTATGCACTGTCATTCAGTTCTTTCTGGCAGTCAGTCAGCTGCCCCTAAAAAGGGAAGATAGGATGTATAAAGTTTCTCAATCTTTTTACGTTTTTATAAACTCTTAGGTTCACAGGAAGGTACTAGGTATCGGCCCACCTTTGCTTAACATAGATGGGTAGCTTGTTCCAGAGTATGGAAAGTCTCTGGGACAGGAATCAATCCCTCCAGCATGTTCTGTTTATTGTGGTGACAAGGTTTAGGTCCCTAGTGCATGTAGCTCAGAGGGATTGGGATTTCTTTAGGTGTAGCATGTCCAACAGCTCAGAGTAGGCAATATGCTATGGAGTAAAGCTGGAGTTTTTTGAGATGGCCAGTGTAGTGCATCTGTTTGAGGCCAGTAATCCTCTTTGTGAGGTAGTTCTGTGGCCTTTCCAGCTGCTGCAGATGTCTTGTGAGGTACATTCCAAAAGGGGCATTGTACCCTATGTCGAGTAGAGGTGTGACCTCTTTTTTTCCTGGATGAGAACTCTTTTGTGATGAGGTGGGCCATGCAGAAGGATTTCCTAACTACTATGGTGATGTGATTATCAAAGGAGAGACTACTGTCCACCTGTGTGGTAGTTCACAAGTACATAGTTTTTACCAAAGGGGATGACAATGCACTTTTTGGCATTGAGCTTGAGGCAATGGCTCTGATGCCAGGCATCTGACTCAGTGAGGCCCTTCTGTAGGATGTCCACATCATTTGGGGACACGACTATGGCTCCTAGTTTGCAGACATCTGCAAACTTTGTTAGCCTGTACTTTAGAGAAGTAGATACCAAACAGCAGAGGTCCCAGGACTGAACCCTGTGGTACTCCACTTGTCACTGGTTTGAAGTCAGACTTGGAGTCTGCAACTTTTACAGTGTGGGTTCTGTCAGTGAGCCGGTTGGCAACCCATCTTGTGATGTAGGGATTTATACCTAGTTTAGTGAGTTTAGCTATAATTCCAGAATGGGGGATGGTGTTGCAAACCTTGGCGAGGTCAAGACAGGATGTGTGAACCACCTTACCTTCATCTACGGCTTTGGCGACTGCCTCAAAGAAGTCGATCAGTTTCAGGAGGCATGATCTGCCTTTCACAAACCCGAACTGGGTGGGGTCCCAGAGTTTGGAGGTTACCAATGTCTTTGTTTATGAGTTCCATGCCCTTGCAGACCAGTTTCATCAGGGTAATAGGGCGATAGTTACCGAGATCAGTGGTAGCTCCCCTTTGTGAAATGGGATAACTGTTGCTGTGCATCATTCAGTGGGCACAAAGCCTGATGTGAGACTATGATTGAACATGGTGCTTAGGTGGGGGAACCAGTTCATTCTGAAGTTTGTGTAAAATGCATCCTGTGATGTTCTCTGGTCCCATGGATGCTGTGTTTTTGGCTTTAGAGAGTGCAGCTTTTACCTGCGTAGTTGTGATTACAGGGACTCTACATTCTTCCTGTATAGATATGAGCCCTTTAGGTGGTGAGAGGTGGGTAAAGTTAGCACTGAACCTGTCAGGATGTTGGCAATATCAGTTGGTTCTGTAATTTTCATGCCTTCCTAAACTAATCCTTCTGCTGCTAAACACTTAGTTAACTCCAAGCCTACTATTTCTTTTTTTTTTTTCAAAACAATTTTATTGATTTTAATACATTCAAAATTGTAAACAATTGCATAAAATCATAGTAAAAACTGTAACCTGAAAACTTTAACATATATAAATAACATGTTTGATATAAACCAAACTAACAGAAATTAACTAACTAAAGTATTTACATAGACATCCATTGATATATTTACAATGTGTTATTGATATCTGATTATAATGCATATTGTCATTATGAAAGAAACAAACTAATGTAATCTGTTCTAGAGATTCGTTCTTCTTCAACAAGTTTTGCAGATTAACCCACAATTGAAGATTGTATGTTTTTTCGGTTGTCCTTGAGTATATAGTTTTTAATTGCAGTTGGCATACATTTAACAGATTCTTGAACTCAGAAAAGGAAGGAGGAGATTTTGAAATCCAATTTTTTGTTATGGTCCTTCTGGCTACTGCCAGTATTGCCCATAATAGTGGATACTTTATTTTTCTGACACATTGTGGAACAGGAGTATTAAATATCACCAGAGATTTATTTAATGTGAAATTGAATAAAGTGCCTGTAGTAAATTATTTATTTTCCCCCAGAAAGTATTTAAAGTATGGCATTCATAAAACATATGTGCCCAGTTTATGTCTATATTTGATTTACATCTATATAGGATTAGACCTTTCCTCTCCCCCCACTGCTAGAACAACTATAGCACACACTCATCTAATCTCTCCTCTCCTCTATGCATCACCAATTTTTACTAACCTTTCAAAAAAGAACCTTAACAAACTGGAAACTTCCTATAACAATATTGCTAGGTTTGCTACAGGTAACCCCTACAGAACCCACCACTGCATAAATATAAAACAGCTTGGATGGCTGGAACTACAAAACGTGATTAAACTCCACCAACTAACCATTGCCCATAAAACCCTTTATAAACCTTCCTCTACTCCTATTCTATCCACTCTCATCACACCATATATAAATCTGAAATCCCTACGTTCCTCTCACAAAAACCTTGTACATACCTCTAAACCCAATAACATGGCTGGAGAATCTCTCTTTTCTAATGCTATTGGAAAAACTTGGAATCTTCTCCCCAGTGATCTTTCCTCTCTCCCCTCTCCCTCACTTTTTAAAAACAAACTGAAACTTTACCTAACAACATACTGGCTGTGCCCCTGTTCTAAACCAGACTAGGCATCTAGCCAACAAGATTTACCTAAGTTTCTGCCACTATTGACCACATATGTACTATTTTATTTTCTTAACCTATAAATACCACCTTTTACACTACTCTAGAACAAATACATTTTCTTTACTAATAAACAAAGTTCTTTACTACTAAACAAAGTGTCTCTCTCTAGCCATACTATCCTCTGTCTCTAAATTCTCTTTACAGAATGATTTTTCTTTCTTCTATACTCTAGTTGCATATTTTACATAATTACTCTTTCATCACTTGTCCTTCTTTATTGTATTATTACCTCCTTTTCATATTACTTTACTATAAATTTTCTAGCTCTAAAGCTCTTTGTTTTGTCCTCTCTGATTTCCATATTATAACCTGCTAGAAGCATAGTACATAATGTATGCATCTACATAGTTACCTTATTACTTTTTATCCTACCAAGGTTTTATTTTGTAATTTGCAATGTATATCTCAATATGTTTTATTCTTCTTCTAGTCCTATATTAAAATGATTTTTAAGTTTTTTTTTTTTCACTTTGTTTATCTTGGAGCTTTTCTCTCCTGGCCTCTACTGAAAATGGACATATATCCAGTTAGACTAGCCCGGTCAACAAATGTAAAATAAAAAATAAATAAATTTATTACAAATATTTAGTTTTTTGTTTATTTTATCCATAAAATTGAGGAGTGTAGAATGATCTGTTTATGTATCTCCAGGTATATAATTTCCAATTCAAAGATAAAATAGTTTCCCCTGCTGATTGTAATATGTTTGCTTTGTCTAAATCGGTAGGAAGATTATTATTGATAGAGTAAAAATAGTTCCAGAAGTTCTGTGGACATCTGAAAGTTTCTTCCCTTATAGTTCTATAAATAAAAGAAAGTTTGCCAGAATATGTATGCTTATGAAGTAAAATTGATTGAAAATGGTATAGTAGAATACTAGATTCATGTTTAGTGATTGATGAGATCAATTCTAATTTATTAGCTAGAGATGAACAAAGACAAAAACAAACTGATGAACAATAGTAAAACCACAAAGCAAGAAAATACACGAATCCTGAGCGCTCCACTATAAGCGGCGAAACCACATGGACACGTGTAGCGTAGAGTAAGAATTATTTATTTTAAGTGTACAATTATAAAATCCACTTTTCGTCGAGAAAAAACTAACTCAACTTCTTCAGAAAACTGAATGACAACCATTTCTAAATGCAGGTGTCTTAAATAGAGTTCAAGACAAGTCACATGGGGTTATAATTAACTAATCAGTACTTAAAGTAATATGTAATCGCACATTGTGCTATTACCAAAACGTTGTTTAAACATAAAAAAGTGAACATTAATGTACATATTCGTCACACAACATCAACTGTTACAAAAGTTGTTATCCAAAATATTTAAACTATTTAGTAACAGTTGTCCTTACTGACTTGTTTGGGTCTATTCTCATATCATAGCACACCGGGCATCGATGAACATACTAAATAAATAGATGGTAAAAAATACCATTAATAAATAAAGAATGTATGAAAAAATATATACATGAAAAAATAAATTAAATGATGAAAGATAATAAAAAGTAAAGTACACTATGTAGATGTCTAAAACAGAAGAAAAAAATGGTGTCTGTCACAGAATTCTTGATGACCTTATTGACCTGAATATGTTTGTCAGGCATGTGGGTGTATGTATTTATTGTGGCATATGTCAATTCTAATAAGTGCCATATAAAATCAATTACATCCTAAAAATATATAGACACAATTGCCTGTTGTTATAATAGGGTAAGAGATAATGGACAATAGTGTGGCAACCAACATACGAAAAGTGGATTTTATAACTGTACACTTAAAATAAATAATTCTTACTCTACGCTACACGTGTCCATGTGGTTTGGCCGCTTATAGTGGAGCACTCAGGATTTGTGTATTTTCTTGCTTATTAGCTAGAGTTAGTAAAAGTGTTTGTATATCTAGCCACATTGTATTGTCTATTTGATATTCCTGTAGTATGTATTCAATTGATTTGGTTTTATATCCTGATGTTAGTTGGAACCAAAACTTAAGATCATTATGCTTAAATATGGTAATTTTATTTATGTCTGAAGTTATAAAGGATTCTTGCGTGAAAGCTATGGGGAATAACAAAAAGAAGCATTCTTTGTATCTGGGGTGTTTATATATAAAATTTTAAAAATTTGTTATAATATTATGAATGCAGCTAGTAGTATGATTGAGATTTATGTGTATAGTGAAATAATCTTTTAGGATCCATAAAAAGGGGTTACTTATTTCTAATTTGTGTGGAGATGGTCTGGAAATTATCTGTAGAGCTGACGAAACCCATAAGTTTCCACTTAGCTGAGTATGTAGTATCTAAAAGTTGAGTAATTTTTTTTATTATTGAGGAAATAGAGTAAAGGTTTAGATCTGGGAATGCTATCTCACCATTGTTCCAACTGTTTTGATGTTGATTAATTGATATTCTTGTTTTTTTCCCGGACCAAAAGAATTTTAATATTAAAGAATTTACTTTATTAGTAAATTTTTTTGAAGGGAGTATTTGAATGGATTGTACAATATATAATATTTTGGGTAGAATAATCATTTTAATAATAGTTAATCTTTCTTCTGTAGTGAAAGTTACTGTATTCCATTTTAAAAATAGATTTTGGATATTTTCAAAACACTTATAATTTAATTGTATTATTGTTTTGATATTTTTGGCTAGAATTATTCCTAAATAAGTAATTTGATCTGTACTAGTTAACTGCCGAGTTATAGTTAGATTTATTTGTATTTGTGTGTATGGGTAAAATTTTAGTTTTGTTGTCATTAAAAGACAGCCTAGACATCTTCTGAAAAATCTTAATCGAATCAAACAGGGCTGATATTGAAGAATCATTTCCTTTTGTAGAGATGAGAACATCATCTGCGAATAATTGAATTTTAGCTGTTATATCTTTTTCAAGCTCTAAACCCTCTATTTTATTATTATTCCTAATATCATTAGCCCACGGTTCTATTATCATTGTAAACAACAATGGAGATAGTGGGCAACCTTGCTTGGTACCTTTTATGATAGGAATTTTAAAGTATATGTACCTAATTTGATATAAGCAAATGTACCATCATACAAGTGTTTTAGTAGATTAATAAAATTGTATGAAAATTTTAAACACTCCAGTAATGTGAACAAGTAATCCCAATTAATTGAGTTAAAAGCGGCATTTATGTCCAAACTAATTAAACTTCGTTTTTTTTTCTTTTGTGAGAAGTCAATAAGGGCTAATGTTCGTTTTATATTATCATGAGTGTTTCTATTGATTACAAAACCTGTCTGAGCCTCATCAATTAATTGGGGTAAAAACTTTTTTAGTCTTTCAGTGACTATGTTCATAAACATCTTGTAGTCAGTATTTAATAAGAAAACAGGTACGTAAGAGGACCAATATTTAGGGTCTTTGTTATGTTTTAAGATAGGTGAAACTAATGTATATTTCCATGAGGGAGGTATTATGAAGTTGTCTTGCGCTGTACTATATGCTTTATGGAGTAATGAAATAGCTGATTTGGGTATAACTTTGTATATTTCTGGTATGATACCATCATTTCCGGGTGCCTTATTTTGCTTGAGCTTATTGATTTGAGTTTGTATGTCAGCTAGGGTAATTTGTTTATCAATAAGTTCTATTTGTTGTTTATTATGAAGATTTTTATTAATAAAATGCTTAATGTTATCTTTACTTTCTATATTATGTGTATCTTGGTTAATTGTATGACAGTGACTTCTAAATTCTTCTGTTATATCTTGTATTGTATACTTTTTTCTTTTTCTTCAGGGAATATATTTCTTTAATATGGTTATGTTTATTCATTCTTTTAGTTTTATTCTTGAGATTAGTTTAGTGAATAAGCAAGGAATTTATATTTTTCTAATGTAATCAGTCTTATGATGTAGTATGTTTCTATGTTCTTCGTTTAATTTGCTTATTTCCTCTCTAATGTTTTTAGAAGAAAGATTGTCTCTACTTTTGAGATGCAATAAATCAAGCTTGTTCTGTAATGTTTCCATATCCTTATCTCATGTTTTCCTTTTATTGTAATACCATTTGTCTATATAGGTAAGCTGTTAGTACATCCCAAACATATATGTCAGGAGAATTAGATGCTGAATTTATATCTATAAAATGTTGTATTTCTTCTTTTAAAAATCACTAAGTTGGATAAGATATGCAGGTATTCTTTTTATTTGTGCATTAGGGATGTTGTTGATATTTAATTCAAATATAATGGAATTATGATTGGAGATTGGACAAGAAATGATTTTGCTGTTAAGTCATTTATAATGTGTGGAGAATAGTATTATATCGATTCTGGAATATGATTTGTGTCTATTGGAATAGAATGTGTATTTTAGAAAGCTATGATCAGTGAAGTCAAAAATATCTTTGAGCAGGTAGGAGTCTATAAATTTTATTAATTGTTTTGCTTGAGGGGTAATTTTTCTATTTGCTAAAGTGGTTGTATCTTTTAAATCTAGAATACAATTAAAGTCCCCTGCCATGATAATATTTCCCTCAGACTTAGATATTATTTGAGATAAAAGTTGTTTGATAGTATTAGTACCTATTCCCGGTAACTAGTAGTTATTTATTATTGTATATATACTTTTTTGTTTATTTCAATAATGGCTAAACATAGCAATCCTTTATTATCTTGATATGTTTTAATTATTCTTGGTAAAGGAAGTGATTTGTTCCATAAAATTGCAACCCCCCCTTTCTTTTTTTTGTATATACTGAGCTTGCAATGATTGTATATTTATTTGTGTTCAAGAACTTAATATTATCTCCTATTAAATGAGTTTCCTGTAAAAAATTAAGTCTGAATACTTTTTTTTTGTTCCTAGCACTGTCCTTTCATGGCTTAGTCTCCATATTTTTGTTGGCATAAAAGCTTTGAAGGGCTTGGCAACCCTGTCTTTTTACTTACTGACTGGATGCATGGAAGCTGGCCTTTATATCCTTGGCAGGATATAACCCATATAGCTAAGACTAATGCAGCAGTGATCATTCGAACATCTACTGTTAGGGTAAGTTTACACTCTAATCTTATTGGCTATTTCAACATGTCTGCCCATAGATCCTCCTCTTTCAAGGCAGGCTCATGTCAATATGTACCTGAAAGGGGTTTTGCACAAGTGGCCACCAAGTAAACTGGTGACCCCTCCTTGGGATCCTAATTTTGTGTTAAAGAAGCTAACACGTGCTCCCTTTGAATATGCTGATCTGGCCAACTTGATGATCTTTACACAGAAAACAGTTTTATAGATTGCTCTGACTTCTGCTAGAAGGGTATCTAAGTTGCAAGCTCTTCTAGTGAGTCAACTCTACCTCATTTTCCATTGGGGCAGTGTTTCTTTGAGAACTAATCCTTCTTTTATGCCTGAAGTGGTATCCAAGTTTACTTTAAGCCAAACTATCCATTTCCTTTACTGAATCTAAAAATAAGTGAGAAAAGATACTCCATACTTTGGATGCTCATAGACAGCCAAGGTACTATCTTGCCAGAACTACATCTCAGAATTTCAGATCAATTGTTTATTTCTTGTGAAGGTAAGAAGGGACAACCTGTGTCAAAACAAACTATTCCTAAAAGGTTGTCTCAGACTATTACTATTTGTTAGTCTCACAACAGCAAGGTCAAGGCCCACTCTGCTAAGGCTCTGACTTTTTCCATGGCTTTTTGGAATAGGTTGGATTCTAGATGTATTGTAAAAGCTGTAACTTAGTCCCTTGTATATACTTTTACAAAGCACTACAAGTTTGATTTCTTTTCTAGGTCTCCATCAGGCTTTGCCAGGACTACATTCCACGGGATGCTGGACCCTTTTATCTCCCAAATGTTGCAAGCTAGGGTAATCAATCACTATAGTTAAGGCTACTGTAACAGTGATATGATGAACCTAGTACAGTTGTGTCAGCATACTTGCCATAACAGCAGATGTTTAAATGATTACTATTGTCAAGCCGCTCCCTCTACCCCCCCCTTTTTTTTTTTTTTAATTATGCCAGGGTGTGAATATATGTATATATTTTTACTCCTAGCTACGCCCTCTCAAGGTTCAGACTCACTCTCTCAGTTGGCATGAAAGCTTGGTGCTCAAGCTTTGGAAGCTGGCCAGCTGTTACATCCTTGTCAGGATATAATCCATATAGCTAAGACTACTGCAGCAGTGAATATTTGAATATCTAATATTATGTTAAATTTATTTACACAACTGTACTTTCCAGATATAATCAACAAAGGCTTGTTTTTCCTTTCCAAAATTCTACCTTTACAATTTGATTTCCTGGGATATCTCAGCCCAAGTCGACAAATTCAAATATTAAACATGAGAAAATAGCAGTACAAACTTACCAAGGATAAGCATGACCGTATAACGGCCCTGATGAAACCTGTCTGCTGCAATTATCACAAGAACAAAATTAAAGGAGGAAAACTAAAACAAATATCAAACAACTAATTCTCCAACCAGCTTGTTTATAACAAAAATGTTTCAGTACAGTAATAATCACTCAACACATACAATTAATATTTTTTAAATATCAAAATAATTTACATGGGAACATTTAACAAGGTTCATTCTGAAGAACAAGATTTTGTGTTCTCACGTTATTCTAACCATATGAAAGATAAAAATTGCTCTTTGCAAATTATAAGTGCCAGTGTTGAAAAGTAGAATTATGGGAAAACTCCACCTTGGAACTAAAAAAAATCTATTTTTTTCACTGTATCTCTGTTTTCTGTTATTTTAACACCTCAAAATCACTCTGACTGCTTCTGATAGCATTTAATATATTTTGTGCAAAATGGCGTCAATAGGGCTTGACATATCAACATGATCTTATTTTTCTTCAAGCTTTTCTGTTTCCTATAATCCATTTCAAGTCTGCTTTATAACAGTCAGGCTAGACATAAGGAAGTAGTGATGCAGTACCATGCCATTTACATACAGTATAATGGGATTAGTGTTCGGCTGTGTTATCTTATATACCTTCTTTAACAGGACTGCTTCTTTTATTTCTGAATGGCCCTCATTTGTGTGTGTGTGTGTGTGTGTGTGTGTGTGTGTCTGTCTCAAGATTTGTTTTATAGTACACTAAGGAATTATACAGCTGTAAACCAAAACAGTTGCTAAATTGCAGGCCTTTGTCCAAAGTATCTTTTTGTAATCAAAGATGAACTGACAGCTCCTTCCCATATACTTTGGTAAATGTGCTGATACTTAAAAAAAATATATTTTCTGACTTTTCTCTAAATGTCACAGACATCTTTGATGCTACCAAGTCATCTTAAAATGTAAAGTAGTATAAACAACAAACATTTAAAGTTTAGAGTTTGGCATTTCAATACTGTAATGCTGCTTATGTAAATTTGTCAAAAGGGATGACAACTGCTTTTAAATCACTGACTGATCTAATTGTTCTGCTTTGCTATGAAAGGCATGGCTACATTCAAGGCAGGTGCAAGTTCTCTTCCTCTCTGTAATAAAGATAATAGAATGCAGTTTCACACCTCTGTCTTGTTTGCAGCAGCCTGAGCTCCTAACTTGAAATTCCTCTGCAACTTTTGTGAAAAATTAAGCTTAAAAAAAAGGTGGTCTTTCCCTTCCTTTGATACCAAAGTGAGGAAATGAAAAAGTTATAAAGTACAAGCAGGTTTCAGGTGCCTACACAGTGCTGGAATCACACTGTAGGGAGAAAAGCAACCTAAGAGTTGAGTTAAACTGTAGGAGAAGGTGGAGTTTTCCTTTAAAGGTAGAAGTATGTTGTTTTTACAGAACGTACAGCAAACATCTTTCTCACACACAACTTGTTTCAGCTGACATTTGATTACATTTTCCCTTGAGTTTCATTTGCACACAATTATCTGAATTTTAAATAGCCTGCTGACCCCCTTTGCCCAAGTTAATGCATTTTTAAATCACTCATTTGCTATGTACTTTTGAGTACTCCTGCTTAGATTAACAGGCAGTTTTTTTAAAAATTGCTAACAATGTCAAAGCAATTGAAGAAATGAAAGTTATAATTACTAGCGCCATCTACAGGAACTACTAAGAATGACACAGGCAATGTTAGGCATGCATGACCACTAAAACTTTCCAAAACTGTTAACTCCTCCAGTTCTGGACTAAATAAAATATGGATACAAGAAAAAATAAAAATGAAGGGAGAGTTGATGCCTTTAGGGGGGAATTTACTCAAAGATCTAACATCATGCTAAGTACAATTGGTGCTCCTTCCCTCTGAACTCCTGAAAGCACCTATACCTTACTACAAAGCCTATGCAAGAAATCTGATTCACTTGTATATAAAGTACAGTTTTGTACCTACCATAAATATAGATGTCCGATAGGCATGCATCTGCAGTCCTAACAAATGAGTTGTCCTGTCGTCAGGCAGCCCTTCGGTCGGCCGGATTCCAAAGTCAGGGTCTGGCCTCGGCTGATGCCGCACTTCACCCGACATCATAGCTGCAGTTCTTCGGGTATAAAGGTATCAGCCGACGCCATCTTCCTCAGTGTTTCTTGCCCCAGATGCCAGATGCCCTCCAGGAAGGCTAAATTTGGATAAATGCAAATGGTTCCAAATAGTAGAGAGCAAACAAAAAATAAGCATGTATGTACATATATACAAACAAATACACCATAATAGATTCCCCCAGCTAGCTACAAGATGGGCAAATACCCTAGGAGTACCACAGAGGGGAAGGAGGGTGGGTAATCCTGACTGCAGATGCATGCCTATCGGACATCTACATTTATGGTAGGTACAAAACTGTACTATGTCCTTCAAGGATGCATCTGCAGTCCTTACAAATGGGTAGAATACCATAGCCAAACTGGGGGAGGAGGAGTAATAAGATTATGGTGTAGTTAAGATCCCTTGCAAAACAGCAGTGGCAAAACCTGCTCGGGATCTGGAATATAAGGGTAAATTATAATGCTTGGCAAATGTATGCACGGAGCTCCAAGTAGCAGCCTCTAAAATGTCTTTGGTAGCCACTCCTCGTAAAAAAGCTGTGGTAGTGGCTGTAGCCCTTGTAGAGTGAGGCCTGATGTTTTCTGGAGTTTTCTTCCCATGGTAGGAGTAACAAAATCTAATGCAATTTCCTATCCACTTAGAGATTGTCTGTTTTGACATTGCTTTTCCTTCCATTCCTGTTGCATATGCTACCAGAAGCTGGTCAGTTTTTCTATTGCTCTTGGTCCTGTCCAGGTAGTAACGTAATTGTCTATGTACATCCAAGGTATGCAACAGTTTTTCTCCCCTGTTCTGAGGGTTGGGGAAGAATGTAGGCAGGTAGGTGGATAGCTTGATTTAAAGATACCCTGGAGACCACCTTTGGCATAAAAGTAGGATTAGTTCTCATGGACACTCTGTCTTGATGGAAGATCAGGAAGGGCTGTACTGCCATTAATGCCTGTAGTTCAGAAACCCTTCTTGCTGAAGTGATTGCAAGCAGGAAAGCAGTTTTCCATGATAAGTACTGTAATTCTGCTGTTGCTTCTGGCTCGAAAGGAGGGAGTGTCAACTTTTCTAGCACAAAGTTCAAGTCCCATGCTGGCAATGGTGGCTTCCTAGGTGGTTTTACATTTTAATTCCTCTCAGAAACTGCCTGAGCAGAGGATGTGAGAAGACTGGAGGATCCAAGTTGTATTCTGCTGAAATAGCTGATGCATGAATCTTAATGGAGGAATAGGACAGGCCATTGTGGAAGAGCTCTGCCAAGTATTCCAGGATGTTAGCTATGTTTACAAGTGAAACATTTTCTCCTTTTGCAGTACTCCAAATGAGATATCTTTTCCATTTTGCTGAATAATTTTTTCTTGTTGAGGGTCTGCGAGCCTCCAAGATAATGTCTTTATCCCTTTGAGATAAATCTGGGTTATTTGGTCTTATGCAATGTTCCAGGCAGCCAGCTGCAGTGTTTTCAGGTTTGGATGCAGGGTTTTGAAGTTGTTCTGTGTTAACAGTAAGGGAACTAGGGGCAGAGGCCATATTTGTTCCCAAGACATACTCCTCGGTAATGGGTACCAATGTTGCCTTGGCCAGTCTGGAGCTATCAGGATGATCCTTGGACGGTCTTCTTTGATCTTCAATAGCACCTTGTGCATCAAAGGAAGAGGTGGGAATGCATATGCTGTCAGGTTTTTCCAACTGAAAGATAGGGAGTCCACTTTCCAAGCAAGTGGGTGGTACGTCCTTGTGCAGAATTTTTTCAGCTGGTGATTGTGTGAGGGTGCAAATAAGTCTATTTCTGGTAGTCCCCATTTCCCTGTAATGGTTTTGAAGATGTCCGGATGCAGCATCCATTTGTGGGCATCCGTGGTGTTTCTGCTTAGGATATCTGCTAGTATATTTTCCTTTTCCTGGCACAAAAATTGCTTGTAACTGAATGTTGAAGCTCAGGGCCACATTCCAGAGGTCCATTGCCATCCGGCATAGAGGGTATGAATGTGTGCCTCCCTGTTTGTTGATGTACCACATAACTGTGGTGTTGTCCATCCTTATCAACTGTTGACCCTGTCGAAGAAATGGTCTGAATGTCTGAATTGCCAGTTTTACTGCCAGCATTTCCTTTTGATTTATGTGTAGGCGCAGCTGGTCTTGAGTCCATAAGCCTTGTATGCACTTGTCCAGCATGTGCGCCCCCCAACCGAGGTCTGAGGCGTCCGTTGTGATGGTCTGGCTTGGTTGAGTGCTGTGGAAGGGCAGTCCTTTGTTTGATTGACAGGCCTGAGCCCACCATTGGAATTCTTGCTTCAGGCATGGAATTATTGGAATTTGGGTTTCTAGGCTGTGTTTGTGCTGAGACCATAAATTCCTTAGATACCACTGTAACTTTCTCATATGTAGTCTGGCATGTGGAATCAATATTATGCAGGATGCCATGTAACCCAGGGCTTGCAGGACTTTTCTTGCTGTTAGCTGGCTCTGCTTTGATAATGCCATGAAGTAGAGAGGGAGTTGCTCCTGTTTTTCTACTGTCAGGAATGCCATTTGTTTTGATGTGTCCAGATCTGCACCCAAGAAGGTTATCCTTTGGGATGGTATCAGCCTTGACTTTTTTATATTGACTGTGTATCCCAGGGCTTGTAGTAGATGAATGACCCTTTTCAAGTCTTTTGTTAATTTGTTTTTGTTGTCCGCTTGTAACAGGCAGTCGTCCAGGTAAGGGTAAATTTGAATTCCCTGAAGCCTGCAATGAGCAATTACTGATGCCAGGCATTTCGTGAATACTCTGGGCAGTAGATAAGCCAAAGGGCAATGCTGAGAATTGATAATGCTCTGATCCTGCAAGAAATCTGAGGTATCTTCTGCAATTTGGTCGTATGGGGACGTGCAGGTATGCCTCCTTGAGATCTAGAGTTACCAGCCAAGACTCCTTGCCCAGCATGGGAAGAAGTTGCTGTAGGGTCAGCATTTTGAATTTTGGAACAATGAGGTATGTGTTTAAAGCGGACAGGTCGAGAATAGGTCTCCATTGGTTTTCTTTTCTTGGTACCAGGAATAGTCTGGAGTAAAATCCTTGCCCTTGTTCCATAGATGGTACCCTTTCTACAGCTCTCATCCTTAGTGAGTGAGTTATTTGTTGTAGAGCTTCTGTCTTCTGATTTGGAGGTAGGTTTGGCATTCCTCTCTTCCTTGGTAGAGTATGGAAGTGAAACCTGTAACCTTGGTCTATTGTCTGTAAAATCCATTTGTCTCCTGTGATGTAATGCCAGTTTACTGAAAATAAGGCTAGCTTCCCGCCTAAGGGTGCTTCTAGTTGTTCCCTGGTAGGCGGTGCCAGAGCCAAGTCACTGTGATTGTCCTGTGGAAGTGGTGGTGGCTGGATCTGTGGCTGTACCTCACTGGTTGTTAGCCTGCCACTGGCGGCCCGTGTAGGCACCTCTGGATTGACCCCTGCCTCTTGAGCCTATTCCTGCCTCTCGGAGCTCTGGAGGTGTCTGGAAAGGACCAATTCTTGGAAGGCCAGTTCCTGCTAAACCTTGGAGGCTGGACCTGCAAGAAATCCTTGACTGTCTGGACAGATTTTGCTTTCTCTTCCACCTTCTTCAGCACCTGCTGTGCAGGGGAGCCAAACAAATTGAGCTTATCCATGGGAGCATCTAGGAGCTTTGATTTAACATGGTCTGGTAAGGACTGCTCTTTTAACCATGCATGTCTTCTGATCACTGTACCAGTCATGGCTGATCTAAAGGAAGCCTCCAGTGCATCATAGCCGCATTTTAAGGAATGATTACTGACCTGCTGGATGTTATGTACCATTTCCTGTACAGATTTTTTATCTAATGGTTCATCCGAGGACAGTTTTCTAGTTAACTGGTCTAACATAAATTCCTGATACTGAATCATGAGAAATTGACAGTTCAAGGCCCTAGCTGAAAGAGTAGCAGAAGTGTAAACTTTTTTACCCCATCTCTCTAAGGCCCTAGATTCCCTTTCAGAGGGGAGAGGGTTTTTGGCAGAGGTAGCTGCTACAGCCTTGGGTCCCTGGGAGATAGTTTCGGGATCTGCAAAAGGAGCCTTATACAAATGATAATGTGTGTCTGGAACCCTGTAGTACCTATCGGGCTTAGCAGGGGCCGGAGGAAGAGAATCAGGAGCAGTACAAGCATCATTAAATGCATCATCCACAACAGTAAGTACTGGAGGAATGGCTAAAGGCCTGTGCTGTGGCAAATGCAAAAAGGTTCTAAGCCTTTTCCTAGAGTCTGAGAAATCCTGGCCCTGCCATTGAAATTGTTCCCTCATAGCATGCAAGGTTTCCCCAAAGGATAATTCCTCAGACGGAGAGGCAGAAGGAATGGACTCTTCTGCATCAGAGTCCTCATAAGGAGAAAAAGGGCCCTCTGGAGGGTTTGTATTATCTGATTCATCAGAGGAGTCATCTGAAGAAACTGGCTCAGGGGGCTCTACTCTAGGCCTCTTCTCTGGAGGTGGGTGAGAGGCCCTGTCTGGATGTGGTTGGGATCCCCGGATCAAAGAAATGAGATCCTCTGCTAGACTAAGCATTTGTGAACTAGAGCTAGGCCTGTGAGAGGGGGTCTTAGCAGGCACAGTTTTGGTAGATTTTGCTGCTTTAGCCCTGGCAAAGGCCTTAATCGACATGGATGCAGGTGGCCTAGCAGCTCCACGTGCAGGGGTAGAAATATCCAAAGGGATAGTATCAGATAAATCCTGTGAACCTGCAAGAGCGGGTGTGATTTGAGTAGCAGATTCAGCCAAACTGGATGAGGCCTCAGTAGGAGGTAAGCTTTCGGCCGAAGGAAGAACCGTGGACTCGGTGTCAGCCGAAACCGAGACACTCGCGGTTGGCTTAACCGCGGCTTTGGCCGAAACCGCGAACCGTGAGTGTCGGTCCTTTTCCTTGCGCTTTTTAGATATTTGCGTAGTCGGAGTATCCGACGGCATAATGTAAGCAAAAGCGGAGCCGAAAAACTCCTCAGCAAATTCCGACCGACGTCTAAGCGTCCGTCGGTTGAAAGAAGCACAGGCTAGACAAGCTGATACGTCGTGGTCTGGGCCTAAGCAAGGTAAGCAGTAAGAGTGGAAATCTTTATGAGGTATTTGTTTCCCACAAGTTAAACAGTTATTCACTTTTTCTGACATCGGTTGAGGCAAGAAAGAGTCCCCAACGGGGTACTTAGCTCTTTAGAAGTCTTCGGTAGTAGTAATCTCTGGTTCTGACCGACCGGCACTTGCGAACAGCTTCTGCTTCAGGCGCCACGTGGCAAGAAAGACTGAGGAAGATGGCGTCGGCTGATACCTTTATACCCGAAGAACTGCAGCTATGACTTCGGGTGAAGTGCGACATCAGCCGAGGCCAGACCCAGACTTTGGAATCCGGCCGACCGAAGGGCTGCCTGACGACAGGACAACCCATTTGTAAGGACTGCAGATGCATCCTTGAAGGACATCTTGTTTTGTACATATTAAAAAAAAAACACATTAGGGGGTTCATATACTCATTTCTTTGAGAAAACCCTCTTGCTGTACTCTGAATATGTTTGAGTCATATTTGTATTAATATGTTTTGGAGTTATGGTACTTTATATTTTTTTTGTTACCCTAATTGTTTTAGTAATTGGAGCTTTTCTCCTCGGGTCTCCACTGAAAACGGGCTCCTGCCCAGCTGGACCTACCCGGTTAACAAATGTCAAATAAATAAAAATACCTATAAGCTCTGTAACAGACTTCATAGATTTCTTTCTGCAGAAATTACAAAACACAGTCCTCCATCTTATACAACTGTGTAGCTACCCCTGAGAAAAAACACAGTCTTCCATCTTATACAACTGTGTAGCTACCCCTGAGAAAATCTGGTGCTAAGGAAGCCCAACTGGAGGCAAGATTATGACCATCTCTACAGCAGTTGCAAGTCATATCCAATCTGAAAACAAGTAAGCTAACAAGTGGAAAGTGCTGAATGAGAATTCTGTCTCTAAGCAACAGCATGAAAGATATGAAATGAGAATCTCCAGGCAAGCCACATACACATACTTAATTCGCAAGCCTCCTGAAGCACGCAACAATGACAGCCCAAACAGGGCTTCTCAGGAAATGCATTGGGGGGGGAGTAGACTGAGGGAATGTCTACTCATTCAGATAAGAGGACTGAAATCATGGCAGAAGTAAAAATAATGTCTTTCAATAAGTTAAAATTACTGAAGTCTTAGAATTAAAAACATGTAGGGTTCCTTATAATACCATTCCGCAAGTTACAATTCAATGGAATTTTTTGTTTGTTTTAAGAAATTATATCTAAAACCTTGGGTGACAGGCTCTGCATACTGTCCATACAAATTGACATTTGCCACCTACTCCCCCTTTATATAACCTTCAAGGTTAAACAGCGATTCTCTGAAATGCAGTCCATTGAACTGGCAATTATAGTAATCACTGAGAAAAGGAAATGGCTAAAGGAGTACAGACAGTTCAAGAGGTTGCTAGGAACACCAAGACAGAAGGAAAAAAAACTGCAAATATTATATGAGATTAGACCAGCTTCACCTCTTTAATGTATACCCAAATCAACATTGCATATTCCATTTTAAAAGTAAGGAAATTATGTGTTATACATCAATAACTTTAAACTGCCAACTGATTCTGCTTGTCAACCATATTGTGCAACCATTTTAACAATATGGTTCTGTATGTGCATCAAAGTGACCCACATGTCATAGATGAAAGTTTGTCTGCTGACTAGTTCACTTACTTAGTAATCAAATAAATAAGGGAAATAAACTACTGGAATACAGCTTTAAAAATCTTACCAGGATGAAAGTGGTGGATCAGAAGTGACTAACAAGGGAGAAGACAGAGATGTGTGCAGCATTCCCAAAGGCTCTGAGTTTGCAAGGCAAAATGCCCACCTACAGACAACAGGGGAGGAGATGGTATATACAATACATGAAGAAAAAAAAAAGAGAGATATATCTGGATAACTCCCATGTCTACACCCTGGACCTTGGACAGTGTCCAAGAACAATAGAGAATAAAGGCTGCTGGCAGGTGAGGAATGTTCTCCCCTAACTAGAGTGCAAAAGCACTGATCCTTTTAGCCATGAGACATCATATGTATGGAAATAAAGTCGACCTTTAGAGAGAGGGAAAAAAAGAGGAACGGGAAACTGCAGAATGCCCATCAGATCTTAAACATCAAAGATACGCTCAAGTCCAAAACGTTCAAATGGATACTATCTGCACTAGAAAAAATAGGAGTAAACATTTAACATGAACCAAATCACGGTACAATCAGGTTAAGCCCTCAACTTAAAAAAGCTGAATAGGAGTCAGTCCACCAGAAAAGGGGATCTAGGTGAGGCCAAAGAAAGGGGTACCAGATGTGACAGGCCAATAGGCTGCAATGAGGATCACTTTGCTTCTCAACCATTGTGGTTTCTTCAAAAACTGGGGTATTAGTGGAAAAGGAGGAAAGGCATAAAGCAGTCCTAGGGGCCAATTGTGTAGAGGAGTATCTCTCAGGAACTGCCCCCTGAGGGGGGATTAGGGCGAAGTAGCTGCTTCATTTGTGATTCATGGGAGATGCAAATAGGTCACAGCAAGGCTGACCCCAACAAAATCTCTGTCACTACTATGGGATTGAGAGACCACTCTTGAGACAGGAGAATGCATCTGCTCAGTTTGTCTGCAATCATGTTGGAATTCCCATGAATGTGCACTGCTATCAGAAAGCGATTGGAGGCGATCGCTCATTGACATACTCTAAGGCTTCCCGTTTTTAGATGTACCAGACAACCGAAATGTATGATTTAATAGCAATTTTCCTTGATGGAAGGGCAGATTGGAACGCTTGCAATGCTAAAAGCACCACCCTCAGTTCTAGGATGTTGATATGCAAATTGGCCTCTAAGAAGGACAAGTGCCTTGGATGGTCTTTCCCTGAAAATTCCCCCCCACCCCATCAGTGATGCATCCATGGTCACTAAGGCTTTGGGCTGAGGAGGTGAAAAAGGGCAACTCTATAACTCTCTTCTGGCTTCATCCACCAATTCAGATCCTGCTTGCATTGATTTGTTTTGCGGATTGGATAAGACATCGGGTGTGTTAACAGGACCACTGTGACTCTAGGAGCCATTGAAGCAGCCTCATGTGGAACCTCGCCAGGGAAACTAGGGTGATTGTTGCTGCCACTGACTCTAGTAGTTGTAAGACTAAGCGAGCTGGGACTATGTCTTAGAGTATCATTTGGACCTGTGACCTTAAACCTTTGTAGTCTGTGAAGAGGTATAGCAACCATGCAGGATCTCATGTAGAATGTCACTCTGATGAATTCTATGCCAGTTTTGACTTTTCTTTGCTTACTGAAATGCCTAAGAACTCTGTCAGTTCTAGAATGTAGTACAAGGCATGAAGCACTAGATGCCTGGTGGGGACGGGTAAGGAGCCAATCGTCTAAATATGAAAACACCCAGAATCATTGCACCCTAAGATGAGCTGCTACTACTGCCATACATTTGATGAACACCATGGGGGCTGTGGTGAGACCAAAGGGCAGCATGCAAAATTGGTAATGACTGGCTCCCAGCCAGAAGCGGAGATATCTTCTGAAGTGCTTGTCCATTTTTATGTGCTACTACTCATCCTGATGATTTACAGAGCACATCCAATCATCTTTCTCCAGAAAAGGAAGAATAGACTAAACTGCGACCATACAGAATTTTGTGTGTCTGGCAAACTTGTTCAAGATACTGAGGTCTGGACTTGGCCTCCAGTCCCTTGTCTTTTTTGACACAAAAAAGAATCTGGAGTAAAATCCAGATCCTACTCGCTCTGGTAGGACTGTTTAGATGACTCTTTTTTTTTCGAGCAGCTTTTGTATTTCTTGAGCTGCTGCATACCTCTGCCTGGGTGCAACATTGGGGATTCACCTTTGTGGCCTTGGATAAAGATCAAAGGAGATATGGTAACCTCTTAATTATTGTTTTCACCCAGGAATCTGATGTTATTGAATGCCAGGCTAAGTGGTGCAGAGAGAACCTTCTGACTGCCTCCAGAGGAGAGCAATTGGGCCGCTCCTCAGGAGCGCTGATAGGGTTGCCCAGATAAAGAATCCCTGAAGCCCTGGTTATGTGAGCCCCCTCTACCATGGGACAGGTGTCTTCCTGATGAGCCCCCCTCCTCTGCCCAGGTAGAAACTTTGCCACGTATGTCCCGAAAAGTCCCTTGGGACTTCCTGAACCACATCTTTGCACTCCTCTAATTCCTGGAATAGGGTCGTTGAGGAGCAGAAAAATGTACACCCACAGCAGAAAGGCTCTTTCCTCCTTTTCACACCTGCCTAAAATGTCTAATTTTTGGGCCAAACAGCGAGAAAGCATCAACGGCAGCACTGACTATGGAAGACTTTGGAGTCTGTGAAGTCACACAAGCGCATCCAGCTGTGAAGTCTCATGACAACTCCTGCACCTACTGCTCTGGCTGCCCCTTCAGTTGTACATGCAATCAACCGCATGGACGAGTTAGAGATGGATTCTAGGGTTGCAAGTTGGGAGGCAACCTTATCGCGCATCTCATCAGACACTGCTACTGCTAGGGTTCCTGAAAATTCAGTGAATAGGTCCCTTTGAAGATGGGTGAAATGTGCCAAATAATTGAGCGACTGTATAGCAAAGGTCATTGACACACAAACCCGCTTCCCTAATCTGTCGAACATCCGAGACTCATGGTTTGGAGGATGGACAGTAGGACTCTCCTCTGTGAGATCCTTCTTCGTGGTCACCACCACCACCATAGCATCTACCGCTAAAACCTTTGGACCAGTGGGGTTGATCCTCTTGGGGGGAATAGTATTTTGTCAGGTCTCCAGGGAATTGGCTTAAAGTGTCAGGGGTCTTCCAAGCACAGTGCACGATGAGCTTGACTAACTCATCTGCAAGCAGGGTCACCCAGGAAGTAGAAGGTAGAGCACAGAAAGCCTGCAAGAAGACAGATTCCTCAGAGGAAGGATTGGTGGGCTTCCAGTCACCCCTCTGCTTTAAGATTTCTAGGATGTCTACAAAGGAAACAAAACTGGTCCAAATAGCTACTGACCGGAGTCACAAAAACACTGGAACGTAAAATAATACACAGTATTTATTAAAGGTTTAGCGCTTTCATCTAATAACACTAGACTTCATCAGAAATTACATGAAAGTGCTAAACCTTTAATAAATACTGTGTATTATTTTACATTCCAGCGTTTTTGTGACTCCGGTCAGTAGCTATTTGGACCAGTTTTGTTTTGGATTGTTGTTGCTACTTGGACATTCTTTATTATGTCTACAAAGGAGACATCTTCAGGGGGTGACCATGGGGATCCTTCCCCTTCATTGTAATCTGTATCCTTGTTGAGATTCTTCCAGAGGATCAACGTGCTTCCTTTTGCACAATCTCTTACAGGGTGGCTCATCAAGGGGGAGGTCCGAGGAGGACTCTGAAGAGAGGCTACCCTGCAGTAGGTGTCTTGCTGCTCCCATGCCCGCTGCCCCAATGTAGTAGATTGTGACAGCTGCTAGCCAGAGGACACCGATATGACATTCCGATGTGGAGGGTGCCAACTGTGACCCAGCTGAGGCAAGCACTCTCTCCATAATCTGAAAGGTAGACCCGCCTGTAGAGGGATAGGAGCCTGGAACCAGGAAGGACTACCTCGGAACTGGGGTCACACCCCACTCCAATGTGCCTGCCTTCAGACAAGGAGCTGTGAGAGGACTCAGAACTGTCAAAGCAAATAGAACTGTAGATGGTGCCATGGAAAAAATCAGTGCCGTACTAGGGATTCTGGAGCTGGCACCCAAGTCACGGTCTTGTGGGTGAGTCTGCTCCAACTGAGCTAAGGCCCACAGCGTGGTTCTGGACCCATGGTGAGATCCACCATTGGTACCAAAAAAGTTGGCACCAAGAGAGGCATTGGTGTCGAGGGATCCAAATCCTGAAGGAGGTTGAAGGAGGAAGATAAGTTGGGAGTCCGAGGAGTAAAAGCCTTGGCTCCAGGTGGGAGGGAGGTCCTAAATGGGGTTGGAATACCTTTGGCTACCAAGAGCCGATCCACCAATCTAGATAAACTTCTGAAAGGCTACTGGTGGAATGAATGGACATTCCTGAGGGAGATTCCGGATGATCAATAAAGAGACTGAGCTGCTGACCAACAAAGGGGTCAATGGATGGGGAATATCGAGTCCTGGCTAGGGATTCGACCTTCGGCACTGTGGTCGGATGACTAAAAGCTTATGTTGGGAGGTGGGACTGACCAGTTTTATAGGGAAAACTATTACTGGGACTGAGAGGGTCTGCAGTATCGTGGAAGGGGTTGGTACCATGGTAACTTTAGTCAGTTCCATGAGAAGAGACAGCACCACAGAAGGAGTCATACACTATGGTGCAGACAGTTGTCAGTGCCGATTTTAATCATTTTGACTTCGGCTCTGTGGAAACCTGGCTTCTGGATGATTTTGGTTCCTGAGAAAGAGACACTGGAAAGTACAGTTGTGTACACTTACCATATATGTAGATGTCAGAGTGTATTCACTGTTGCAGTCATCACATTTGGGTTACCTGCTTGCAGTAGCCTTCAGTCGGCCTGATTATCAAAGTCTTGAGTCCTGCATCGGTTGCTGTCTCATCTTCGATGACGTCAGGTAGTCAGGGATATAAAGCATGCAGCTGATGCTATTACATCAGTTTTTCTTGCCCCAGATGTCAGGTGACCCCCTAATGGGAAGCAATTAAATTTTATATATATATATATATATATATATATATATATAAATAATATACACAATAGTATACCTCCAACACAAAAGCAAATACACCAATAATCTTTTAAGCATAGAAAAGGAGAGTAGAAGTATAGCCAAAAGAAGTCAGGGGGCTGGAGGGAGGGTAATCAGGACTGCAACAGTGAATACACTCAAACATCTACATTTATGGTAAGTGTAAACAGCTGTACTGTGTTCTTCGTGTTTCACTGTTGCAGTCAACACATTTGGGTAGATTCCCAAAGCTAAGGATGGGAGGAGGAAATTAGATAGCCTTAGGACCAGCTATAAGGCCCTGCAAGATTGCAGTGGCAAAACCAGCTCTGGATTTAGAGAAAATAGGCAAATGGTAATGCTTGGTGAAAGTATGTACAGAACTCCAGGTAGCAGCTTCTAGGATGTCCCTGGTAGGGACACCTCTGAGAAAAGCTGTGGAGGTAGATGCAGCCCTGGTTGAATGGGGTCTAATCCCCCTGTGGGATAGGTTTTCCATGGTGCTTATAGCAAAAATGAATGCAATGGCCTATCCATTTAGAAATGGTTTGCTTTAAAATAGCTTTCCCCTCTGCCCCTGCAGCAAATGCCACCAGCAGTTGTTAAGATTTCCTTTGAGGTTTAGTCCTGTCCAAGTAAAATGTCAGTTGACTGTGCGCATCTAAGGAGTGCAGTATGCGTTCCCCTTTGTTCTGTGCATTACGAAAGAAGGTTGCCAAATGAATGGACTGATTAAGAGCCACACTGGAAACCACCTTGGGCATGAAGGAGGGATTGGTCCTAAGGGACACTGTCCGCATGAAAGATGATGAAAGGCTCCACTGTCATACGGGCCTGTAATTCAGATACCCTTCTTGCTGAAGTGATTGCTAAAAGGAAGGCCGTTTTCCAAGAAAGGAATTTCAACTCTAGCACTTGCAGCTGGCTCAAAAGGAGGAAGAGTGTGTTTTTCCAATACAAAGTTAAGGTCCCAGGCTGCAGTTGGTCTCCTGGGTGGTCTTAAGTTTTTTGTCCCTCTGAGGAACTGCTTGAGCAGTGGATGAGAGAACAGGGGTGGTTCTGTGTTGTACTGAGCTGAAATGGCTGCGGCGTGAATTTTGATGGAGGAAAAAGAAAGGCCCTTGTGAAGCATCTCAGTTAAGTATTGGAGAATCTGAGGTAAGTTGGGCGCTGCTGTGGCCATCCCTTGAGTTTGGTTCCAGGCACAGAATCTTTTCCATTTATCAGCATAAGCTTTTCTAGTAGTAGGCCTCCTTGCCTCCAAAATGACATCCAACACTTGTTTACTGAAGGATGGTAATGGAGAGATTAGGAAATAAGCCAGGTTGCCAGGGTCAGGGTTTGAAGCTGAGAATGCAGAATCTGGCTCTCCTGCTGAGACAGCAGGGTAGGGGTTTGAGGCAGGTGCCATGGAGCCAGCAGTGACAAACTGAGCAACAGGGGGTACCAGTGTTGGCGTGGCCAGTCTGGTGCAATCTGTATCATCCTTGGTCTGTCCTGTTTGATCTTTAGTAGTACTTTGGAGAGGAGAGGCAGAGGGGAAAAGGCATACATTGATAGATTTTTCCAGCTGAAGGACAGAGCATCCACTTTCCAAGCTAGTTTATGGGGAGTCCTTGTGCAGAATTTGTCCAATTGGTAGTTCTGGGGACAGGCAAACAGGTCTATATCTGGGCTCCCCCATTTCTGTATCAACATGTTGAAAGACTTTGGTTCCAGTTTCCACTCATGTGAGTCCATGAGATTTCTGCTTAGTTTGTCTGCCAGTATATTTAGTCTTCCTGGCAGGAACTGAGCTTGTAGATGCACTTGGTAGCTCAAGGCTGTGTTCCACAGAGCCATGGCTAGTCTGCAGAGGGGGTTGGAATGGGTACCCCCTGCTTGTTTATGTACCACAAAATAGTGGTGTCCGTCTTTACCATTAATTGTCCTGGAAGAATGTGGTCCTTGAAGGCTGCCAGCTCGTTCTGTACAGCTCACATTTCTTTTTGATTGATATGCAGGTGCATTTGACTTGGGCTCCATTTGCCCTGAATGCACTTCCCTACCAAGTGAGCCCCCCATGCATAGTCTGATGCATCTGTTGTTATGGTTTGGGTGGCAGGGGGTAGAGTGAATGGTAGTCCCTTGTTTAGGTGGCAGGCCTCTTGCCCACCAAAGGAATTCTAACCGTAGGCAAGGTATAAGAATCATTGCTTCTAGATCCTGAGAATGTTGAAACCATAGGCTTTTTAGATACCATTGTAGTTTCCTCATATGCAGTCTTGCATATGGAATTAGTAGAATGCAGGAGGCCATGAACCCCAAGGCTTGTAGTATTTGCCTTGCAGATAGGAGGGTCTTTGTGGCCATTAGTTTAAAATAAGTTGTCAAATGAATTTGTTTCTCTGGCATGAGGAAAGCCATCTGGCAAGTTGTGTTTCATTTATGGTGTACCCCAGACAAGTGAGCACCTTTTGTACAAATGCCAGATGATTCAAAAGTATGTCCTGGCTTTCTGCCTGAATTGACAATCATCCAGGTATGGATATATTTGAATTTTTCTTTGCCTGCAAAATGCAACGACTGGAGCTAGGCACTTTGTGAATACCATGGGTGCAGTAGATAAGCCAAAGGGCAGTGCAGAGAACTGATAGTGCATGTAGCCTGCTTTGAAGCGTAGGTGTCTTCTGCAGGATTCCCTGATTGGGATGTGCAGGTAGGCTTTCTTTAGATCCAGTGTTACCAACCAGGCATCTTTGCCTAGCATAGGAAGCAACTGGTGAAGAGTTAGCATCTTGAATTTTGGAATCACCAAAAAAGTGTTTAAGATGGATAGGTCCAGGATAGGATGCCATGAATTGTCTTTTCTGGGTACCAGGAAAAGTCTTGAGTAGAAACCTTGTCCCTTTTCCTCTTCTGGTACAGTCTGAATAGCCTTTATGCTTAAGAGAGAGAGTACTAGCTTTTGAGCCTCTGCCCACTGATTTGGTGGTACTGTTTGGGGTTGGTAATGTGTGGAAGTGAAATCTGTATCCTTGGGAAACTATATTTAAAACCCATTTGTCCTGGGTAATGAGTTCCCAGTTTTTTGCCTGCAGAGCAATCTTTCCCCCTAAAGGAGCAGACAGTTGAGAAGTGCTTGGAAGTTTTAAGGTTAAGTCATTGAGACAGCTTACCATAAGGGAGTCTTAGTACTCCCTGATTTGGAAGTGGAAACCCCCCACTGCTTAGTCCTGTGTGTACCCTGGGACTGAAACCTGGGGGTTCTGCTTGTTCTGGGCTTGGACTGAGAAGGCCTGGAAGAGTCAGGAAAGGACCAATTCTTAGAGGGCCAATGCCTACTAAATCTTGGAGACTGTACTTGTAGGAAACCCTTAATAATTTGCATTGATTTAGCTTTCTCCTCCATTTTTTTTAAGAACTTCTGCTTTGTTGCCGAAAAGGCAGTCCTGATTTAAGGGAGCATCCAACAATTTAGCTTTAACATGATCTGGTAAAGACTGCTCCTTAAGCCAAGCATGCCTTATAAAGGACAGACTCAGTGACAGCAGCCCTGCAAGATGCTTCTAATGAATCAAAACCACATTGCAAAGTATGTTTTCCAACCTGCTCAGCAGAATGCATTAAATCCTGCAAATCTTTATTTTCAGCACAGTCAGGAATCAACATAATTTTCTGTTTAAGCAATCCAATAATATGTTGCTGATACTTTAACATGTGAAACTGACAGTTTAAGGCCCTAACGGCCAAGGTTGCAGAAGTGTATACCTTCTTACCCCATCTATCCAGCGCCCTGGAGTCTCTATCAGAAGGGGTAGGATTTTTGGCAGTAGTAACCTTAATGCCCTTGGGTCCCTGTGAAATGGTCTCAGCATCTGCAGTAGGATTTTTAAAAAGGAACTTGTGAGAGTCAGGAACCCTGTAATATCTATCAGGTTTCCTGGGAGCAAGAGGTAAAGAATCAGGGGCTAAACTAGATTCAGAAAAGGCATCATCAACAATGTCTAGTACAGGAGGAATAGCTAAAGGCCTGTGTTGAGGCAGGAGTAAGAAATCCCTAAGCCTCTTTTTAGAATCAGGGTAATCCTGGCTTTCCCAATGGAAATGCTCCCTAAGAGTATGCAAGGTTTCACCAAAAGAGAAATCCTCTGGAGGGGAAGCAGAGGGAATAGAGTCCTTTGTATCATAATCCTCATAGGTAGATAAGGGTAAATCCTGGTCATCAGAAGAAACAGAAATTTCAGAATCCTGGTCAAGAGAGTCATAAGCAAATTCAGTTCTAGGTCTGTTAGAAGGGGAGGGTTGGCTTCCCCTAACTAAATTAATAAGGTCTTCAGCCATTCTTATTTGTTTTTTAGGCATAGAGGCCTGAGCATGAGGTCTGGGCGTCAGTTTTCTAAGCATGGTTCACGTTTTAGGCCTTAAAGAAGAAGGTGGCATCTGTTTAATATGCAAGTCAGTAGGCCTGAATACACCCTCAGAAGCCGATGCCTGCATAGTGGCTCCAGACCCATTCAAAGTAGAGACATCCGCAGGTTCCACAGTTGAAGCATCTTGCAGCATACCGGACTCCGAATGGGTCTCAGTAGAGGCCTATGAATCTGAAGTAGCGGGTATCAGGGGCTGCGAAAGCACCTCACTGAGTACCGGCGAACTGGCAACTGGCTTAGGAGAAGCATCATTGGCAGATGTGGACTTAGGCGGCCTGTCTCTATCTTTATGTTTTTTCGGAATGTTGGTAGTCGGATGGTTTACCGAAGACATATCTGGATAATTGAACCATGAACCGAAATATTTAGAAGGGTAAATATACCGATGACGGACAGTTTGTTGGTTAAATAAGGCACAAAACCGACAGTGAGGTACGTCACGGTCAGGGCCTAGGCAAGGAGTACAGTACAAATGAAAATCTTTATGAGGTATTTGCTCTCCACAAGAAATGCAGTTATTAACTTTTACTGACATTGGTAAAAAGCAAGAAAAAGTTTCCTCAATGGGGTACTTAGCTTTAGTTGAAGACTTCGGTTCTGAAACCCAAAAACGAAAATTTCAGGAGTCGGACTTGCGAACTGCTTCTGCTTGACTGATGTAATGGCGTTGGCTGCATGCTTTATACCCATGACTACCTGACATCACAGAAGATGAGGCAGCAACTGACACAGGACCCAAGACTTTGATAATCAGGCTGACTGAGGGCTATTGCAAGCAGATAACCCAAATGTGATGACTGCAACAGTGAAACGTGAAGAACATCACAGTGGATCCTCTTTTTCGTTTCTTTTCTAGGAGGTTTTGACACCTCCGCCTCAGACAAAGCCTCTGAAAAAGGGTTTTTTTAACAACCCCTTTAGGATCAACTTGTTTCGACGCTCTGCAAGGGTCTGGGCACTAAAACCCTTTCAGAGCTCACACGTTGGCTGGATTTCTAAGTGGAGCACCCCCAAACAATAAACACAGGAAAGATGCCCATTGGACTTGGGCATCTTTCTGCCACATTTCTCACATTGTTTGAAACCAGCTGTACCTTTTTTTCTCAGCCATTTTAAGGTAAATCACAAAATAATTAACAGCCATTCATATGATCACACACACCCGCACAACAGTAAAATAACAGAGCAAGTTAAAGATTTTTTTTTTTTTTTTGGAACGTACCAACAATAGTAGCAAGAGAAATACCCAGAAGGGTAAAGGATAAGAAAAAAGAAGGGGAAAAATACCAACAATGGTATTTCGGAATTGCCAGAGGTAAGAGGGAAGGGAGGGGCCTATACCAACTATGGTAAACATGAAATTCCAAATAGGTAAAAAATAGGCTAAAGCAGCACTCACACACTAATTTGGTAATAAGGTATAAAGTGACTAGGAAATATTAAAGAGGAGAGCTATAAAAGAGAAAAATATTGAGAAATATATAGAAAAAATAAGCACTTAGCTTGAGAGCACAGCCTGATGTGTCTTGAAACTCTATGTGGCAAACTCAATCTGAAGGGAACAGAAGAGAGGAAGCCATAGCTCAAGAGTTATTGGCTGGCACGAGCTTGTTACAATGGCTGAATCAGTTCCGAGGACCGAACCAAGACCTAACTGTCATGAATGAATGAATATTGACATTGGATGAGTAGCTTAAACTATCACAATGGAAAGGACAATTATAGCAGAAGGGTTTGTTGGTATCATGCCATGGCCAAATACCTGTACTCTATCTGTGGTGTGTGAAAAAAATAAGATAATGGAGAAGGCAATCTCTGCAACCCATCAGAAATGACATAATGAACAAGTGGAGAATTAGGAGTACAAGCTATCACAAAGGGTAAAATGTATTTATTTATTTTACATTTGTTGACCGGGATAGTCTAACTGGATATATGTCCACTTTCGGTAGAGGCCTGGGGAGAAAAGCTCCAAGCATAGGCAGTAACAAAATTATACAATATATATATTCATATAGTTTGTACATAAGATAAACATGTATAGAGTCCTTTGGAGGGTTTAAGCTAATATAGAGAACATTTGAGATAAAAAAAATATAAAGATTTTTTTTTATTCTTATGGAGTACTAAGAAGGAAATTTCAATTGATCCCAGATTGAGGTTAGCTAACTAGTTAATACAGGTAGGCAACATAGAACAGTAGAGTAGAGAAGTATAGGGACAGCAAGATGGGTAAATGAGATATCAGTCCAGGTTAGAGCAAGGGCATAGCCAATGTGTTTTAACATATTCTTTAAGATGTTTTTTAAAAAGCTGTGTGGAAGAGAGAGGTGAGAGTTCACTTGGAAGCTGGTCCCAGGATTTTCCCACTGTGTTAGTGAAAAGTGAGTCCCCAGCTGTGTTGTTAGATTTAATAGTGGAAACTAGAAGCTTATTTGCTGAGTGAATTGTAGTAAGATTTTTATAAAGGGTAGTCAGATTAGTGAGGATTGGGGTATTATTAGGGTGGTAAAGTATCTTTTGGGTGATAGCAAGTTGTTGACAGAGTAGTTGGTTCTGCAGTTCTAACCATCCCAGTTGTTTGAGGTTGTGACAGTGGTGGGTTTTATTTATTATTTATTTTACATTTGTTGACCTGGCTAGTCTAACTGGATACATGTCCATTTTCAGTAGAGGCCCAGGGAGAAAAGCTCCAGGAAAACATACAAAATTAATAGAGGTTATGACAGAAACAATGTAAAAACAGCAATTGTTACATAAAAACATTATAAAAACATAATTATACTACTCAATGTAAATAATAACAATCAAAAATCTGTAAAGGATAATATACTAAAGGAAGTACAATATACATGTTTTGAAAGGATTGCCAGTGGCAAATCTGGCTATGTTATAGCTAGTTACAAGTTTGTTAAGGTTGTTTTTAGATAGATTGGTATATATGGCAGAGGCATAGAACAGGGTAGAGATCAGGTGGGTCTGGGCAATAGTGGTTCTGGCTATTGGTGTAAGGAAGGGTTTAATTCTATAAAGGGAGCCTAGTTTTTTGTTGACAGACTTTATGGTAGTATTAATATGATCTTCATAGCTGAGGTTGTTGTCTATTGTTATCCTCAGTAGACAGGTTGTAGTGTCAGGGGATATGCTAGTTCCATTGTGAGAGGTTGCTGTGAAGTGAATTTCTGGTGACTTTTGAGTAGGAGCAAAGAGTAATAATTTTTTGGGGGGTTCAGGAGGAGGCAGTGTTGCATGAACCAATTTTTAACAATATTAAATACTGTTTGGGTGAGAGTCTGGAGTGAGGTTATGGATTTGGCTGAACATATTAACTTTGAGTCATCTGAATATTGTATGCAGGTGGCTTGAGGAATTTTGGTATTTAATTAATAAACATTGAAAAGAGAAGAGGGCCCAAAATAGAGCCTTGAGGTCTCCAATGTTCACAGGGAGGGGTGTAGAAAGATTGTTATCCCAAAGTACTGCTTGCAGTCTGTTGTCTAAATAAGATTTAAACCAGAGTAATGCCTGTGCATCAAGTGAATGGGCTTTTAGTACATCAATAAGCAGATGATGGTTGACCATGTCAAAGGCTTTAGAAGGTCGATAAATAGTGCAGAGGAAAGAGTTGTTACGATTTTTGTTTATACAGTCAGAAAAGGATACCAGGGTGGTTGTTTTACTATGGAATGGTATAAAGCCATGTTGGCAGTTAGCTAGTAAGTTATTCTGGAGAAGGTGGTCAAGTAGTTGTTGGTGGATGCATTTTTCCATTATTTTAGCTATTGGACAGAGTATGGTCATTGGTCAAAAGTTGGAAATCTCAGTTGATGTCCCACCTTTATGTAGAGGGATGATGTGAGAGACTTTCCATATGGAAGGGATTTTGCTTTCTGTACTTGTTCTATTTATAAGATAGAAATGGGGTAGGCAATGGCTTTAGCTGCAATTTGCAGGTATTCTGCTGGTAAACAGTCAGCAGAAGGGGTGCATGGCTTGAGTTTTTGAAGGAGGTTGCAAATGAGGGATGTAGGTACTGGTTGTATATGAAAGGAAGGAACTGGACTGATTGTGGTATTTAATGGGCACGTGTTAATAGGTGGTAATGTATTAGAGTTTGAATGGCTTCTGGAAAGTAGTTGTTAAAGGTATCAGCAATTTGCTTAGAGTTATTATGGGTGATTCCTGATGGGGCAGAAGTTTTAGAGTGCCCTGGCTGAAGTAGTTTGTTAATGCCTGACCAGAACTTTTGTGTTTTTTGTTGGTGGGTTTGCTGGAGGTAAAGGTAAAAGTTTTTGTCTAGCAGAATGTCTTTTTTTTTGGTGGCATTTCTTAACTGTTTAAAGTAATGGTGATCTGCTGGGCTTTTAGAGGCTCTCCATTTGGCCCAAATTTTATTTCTTAGGTGGATCTTTTGCCTAGTTTGTTTTGTGAGCCATGGGGCAATTTTGGTTTTAATTTGAGAAGAGCGATAGGGGGCATGGTAGTCTAAGATATGTAGGAATCTAGTATTAAACTAGGTCACTGCTTCATCAAGTTGAAGATGATGCAGTGGTGACCAGTCACATGCTTTCAGTTCTGTTTGGAAGCTCTCTGGATGAAAGTGTTTTTTTAGAGCGTGAGGATTTGAAAATATTAGAATTAGGGCTATGAATTTTTTGTTTAATTATATTGGTTAAAGCATAGTCACTGATATCATTTGGAAGGGTTCCTGGTTTATAGGTACCGGGGTGGCTGTTTATGAAGATCCAGTCTAGGGTGGTTTCCTTACTGCTTGGTTTATGGATTCTAGTAGGGGTGGTTATTATTTGAGAGAAACCATAAAGATTTATGTGGTTGATAGGATTGGGGGAGCTACAGATAGCCCAGTCTATATTTAAGTTACCTAGCACAATGGTTTCCTGAGGTAGGTGGGTAGAGAGGCAACTAAGTATGTTTTCAAGAGTACTGATATTGTTTCCGGATGGAAGATAGGAACAAATTATATAGATGAATTTAGAGTTGCTGATTTGATGTTTAGCAGTAAGGGTTTCTGCATTAGTATCTGAGGATAGTAGCACATTGAAGTGTGAAACTTGGAGTTCTGATTTATACAAAATGGCTACACCTCCACCCTTTTTGGTTCTGCGGTCACATCTCAGGATGTTATATCCGGGGGGGGGGGTAATTTCCTGGTTTTTAGTTGAAGGTTTAGGTCATGTTTCTGTAATGAAGAGGATATCAAATGCGTGCACTTCTAAGAGTGCATGTAGGTGGGAATTTTATTGTTAATGCTATGGATGTTAAGGTGAGCTATCAGGAGGGAGTTAGATGGTCTTGTAGGGGTAAATGTAGCATGAGATGTTAGGTTTTCTGGGTCAGTGGGAAGTCCTGTATTGGGGCCAGGGTTTGGATGAATATCACCATCTAACAGGGGATGTTGTTGAGGTGTTTGTATTATCTTTAGGATTTTGTAGTAGTTATTTAGGGATTTCTTGTCATGGAAGTACGTAATATGGGTAGATCTATGATACTTTGGAAGTGTATAGCAAGAAGTGGAGGTTATGTTAATGTGGTTGAGGGAGTTTACATGAGAAACTGGTTGAGTTTGCTGGTAGGGGTGGTGTTGTTCAGGCAGAGAAAAATGTTCAAAGAAGATTAGAGTGTATGCTAGAGTTAGAGAAGCTAGAATAGTAGGTAAGAGTAGGTGGTATTTGTATATGAACTTATGTTTTGAGGCCATTAGAATGGGTAGATAAAAGGTTGAGTAAGATGAAGGAAGGTGTCGAGTATTAGCTAAAATAAAGGTGGCAGAAGGAGAGAGTTGTAGGAGGTAGAGTAGGATGAGGGGAAAAGTGTAACATAAGCTAAAATAAAGTTTGCACTAGGAGAGGAAGCTGTGTAATTGTTATCAATATAGGATGATGTTGTGTGGACAGGTAAGGGAGAGGACAAAAAGGTGTTAAGTTTCTTTAAAGGAGTAATTGAATTTGGGGTGGGGATGTTAAGTGGAAGCAGTCAGTAACAGGGTGTTGAGGGGAAGGGGTGTGGCTGCAGAAGTATAAGGCTAACAGCACTGGAGGTGGGTGGGAACTGGGGGTAGGGTAGGGGAGTAGAGTGAGCCCGCAGGACAAACGGAGTGGGTTAGAGCAGGTAGTGGAAGATTTTACAGAGGCAATCTGAGAGTAGCAGATTCCTGAAGCAGTGAAAGTGGTCACAGGTAAGTAGAGTGTGTTAAAGCAAGTTGGAGGTAGAAAAGGATAGTGGAGTGGGAAGAAAAGAAATAAAATATAGCTAGAAGGTGGGAAGGGAAAGGGATAAGAGTAGCGAAATAATGCAGGAAGATTAGCAACTAGTCAAGGGGTAGAATCAGAGAGAAAATCCAGAGAAGATACTAGGGAAAGTGGGGGAAGAGTTACAGCCCAAGGCTAGATTAGAGTGTCACCTAGTGAGCAGAAAGCAGAATACAACAAGGTATCTGTAATAAAGGTAGCAGGTAGAGGTGGTTCAGATAATGGATTCTGGGGGGGATAGCAGTTGGAACAAAGATAGAGAGGAGTTTGGCTGCTGGCTTCCTGACTCAGCGGCTTAATTACTATCTCTACTCGGTACAATAAAGTACAACATCCACCAAAGTAATGAACAAAAAATAAATGACAGATGTTATTACAGGAAAGGAAGCACAAACAATCTTTCTACAATGACTGACTGTGGTGTAAAACACCGTCCATAATATGACACAATTAGCTAGTATGCATATCAGACACATGGTAATAAATAGTGTGGAAGAAATAGGAGGCTGTATCCAGCATTTGACTCTGATTTTAGTTGCCTAAGGGTAGAAGTTAAATTCTTTTCCAAGTACTCTATATACAAAGTCGTTACTTTTTGCCTTTATACCCTCAAGCCAACTATGATATTCACTTTGTATATAATATGTCATGTATCTACTGCGGTTTCCCTGGGCTAAGACTGAAATGGGTCCAATGGGATCAGTGCTCTACCCAGGTTAACAAACGTGAAATAATAATCCATTAACATCCACTAAAGTGGCCTGTAATGGAAGGGAAGGCATATACTCATTTGAAGCATAACAAAGGGGAAAGTTTATACATTCAAGGACAATTGTGTGAACTGGAAGGTGTACAGGCAAAATATATCAAAATAATTACCTCTGTTAAGGACTTGACCTAGAAGAATAGATGCATACAGCTTAAACTTTACTCAGTAGGTTTTATATATATTTGTGGAAAGTTTATATTAGCCTATAACATTTTTCATTATCCAGTTTTGCAAACAATATTCAATATGGACATTTTTAAAAGTGATAAGACCTTACAACATAATGTGAATTTTTAGATGCATTTAGTAAGACTAAAGTAAAACTCTCCTATATAACAAATTAAAATGACTACTTTGTAGAACAATGTTGCTATCAATACTGGTTTTCAAGTAATTTAACAACTTTTAAGAAAATTTTAAATAAGTTTCATACACCATCTTTCATCCAACTATCTAAAGGAAACAAGTGCTCCTAGTTGGCCATCAGGCCTGAGTACCATAACACTTAAGTGGTATGACCAAATGAACTGCTGGAGCCCTTGGACTGCCTCAAATACTTCTCCTCCCACATTTGACAGGTGTTGTGGAGACAGAAAGGAGGAGAATGAGCCATCATCTTGGGATGAAGCTGTAGTAATTCCCAAAAAAAGTATAGAACCTAAAATGGTCATACTGTATCATCCTACATCAAGATTTTCATGAGTACAAATACTCTGCTTGTATATAGGCCTTATAGAGTGGTGTCCTTTCTACTAGAATTGCAATACAAGGATCAGTGTGGGTTTGTGTTGGGATACAAGGCCCAGGATAAAATGAAAGAAAAAAAATCAGTGGTCTTGTAGTAGCCTTGGAAGAGGCCTTTGCTGATATTTACAATGGATGCAGAAAAGGCCATTAACAGTGTCTCTTGACTTATTCAAAATGAGGGCCTTCATTGGTCTGCTTACAAAAATAATTTCAATATATCTGGGTCAGTTAATGAAAGAGCTTAGGTTTAGGATAAAATGTCTAGGAGAGTGCATATTCCTTTAGATGCTTGAGCACAATAAACTATTGCGAGGAATAAAACAAAGGTGTCTCCCCCTCTTCAGTCCTTCAGGAACTCCTCACCCAGGTAATAAAAGATACTGACTTGCATGGACATGAGATAGGCAAAGATGACTTACAATTAGTAGTTTTGTTTCTGGATGAAATTTTGGTCTACCTACAGTACACAGAGAAAGAGGCAGCTGACTATACGAACAGTGTGGTAGGCTTTCCAGCTACTTAAAATGAGATAAAATTCATCTTCTTCAACAGAATTATTCCCCCAAAGATAAGGTTAAACACTTTCTACCAGTGGAATTGATGAGGGGTCACCTATATGGAAACCCAAATGAGTCCTACTTTGTTCCCATCATTTAACTTACCTTTTAAAAAGGTGGAGTCAAAATGTAGGATGCTCCTCTAGAGATCAGCAATGTTGTGTTATTGAAGCTCCACTAATAGTTTTGAGGCCGAAGTCTCTTCCCTCTTTTTTAATGCATTTGCCTCAAACAGTTTTAAAAGTTCTACATTCAAAAATCTATGCACTCATCAATAATTAATTTCCTATCTTAACCAATATAGCTCTGCAGTACTTCAAAAAGCCTCAAGATCAGATCTCCCCTAGATCCAAAGCATTAATTTTTCTTTACTCATATTTCATCAGACCCATTACTGAACATAATTCTCCTTTTGGCATGTATTTGACTCAACATATCATTCAACATGACAGAGCTCAGAGATTTCTATTTAAACAGATCACTAGCCTCAAAACTCCTATCAGGACAGACTTTCAGCACTGTAATCAGTTTCATACATTCCTTTATGGGACTCCGAGGCATGAAAAATTAGAACCTCACTGACTTCCAATTACTTCACAGAACAAATTGTTCTTTCAAATATTAGGCTAAAGGAACAATAACATCATCAGATAAGACACAGTAGATTAATATCTCAACATATCCCACTCCTCAACCTCTGGAACAAGCTTCTACATGTTAAGCAGAGTAGCAACTTTGCCACGTTCAAGATAAATCTAAACAACTGGATGGGTAGCCTCAAACTTTCTCAGTTTACCTTTTGTTTCCTCCTTGAGGCAGGAGGGAACTTCTGAAAATTGTTTACTGGCAAGGCTTGTAAAAGTAAGTAGACTGCTTATCATTTACTATATATTGTGGTGCACATAAATTACCCCATATTTGGACTGGTGTGTTTTTTTTGGTTTCACAACTAAAGCAGTTGTTGTGGAAGAGTCATAAATGTAAACTCAAAAAGAATACAAGTTTCAGCATCAACATAAATTTTTATTTATTAAATATTCACTCTGTTGACTGAATTAGTCCAGCCAGCCCAATGGATATTTTTCAGGGGAGGCCCCAAGGTGGTATTCATACCAACTAGGAGAAATTTGACTAGAGTACTGCAAAACATCCCCTATTCTTAATAAAGTACTGTGGGATCTTTTACAGCTACCTGACCTACCACTAACTCAGGCAGATGTGGCCTCAGTTTAATGTCTCAAACAGAGGATGGCACACTCAGGAGTACAGCACCCCCTCCCATGTTGCATTGCAGTGTTAGTTCTGGAAAATTTACCCAACTACCTGGTGTAGGTATATAACCTATAGCCTTCTGTGCCTGAGCTACTGGGACTAAAAATTATTTTTGCAGAGGGGGTTGTCCCTTCCATTCTCTGATGTGGGGACTATTGCACCCAACATGCTCCTGATACTTGTATACATAAATGCCAAGATCACTGTATCTTGGGGAAAAAGGAGAAATCCCTCAAGACCCATCTTTAATTAAATAATTCAGAAATCATATAACAGTGTGCAATCATGAACATGTTGCATTTAAACAGATGTTTACTTTCAGACACACTGACAAACGCACACAACTAAAAACAAAACAAACCATAATGAAGCTTTCCTAAAAAGTGAAATTTTCAGAATGATGGTTATCTAGTTGGAAAATGGAACTGTGAAAATATACTTATTTGCACTGGGCTAACTGGAAAGCCAAACTGGGTTATAAAAAAAAAAAAAAAAAAAAAAAAAAAAAAAAAACACTTCAACACAAGCCCAAGGAGAAAAGTTCTAGAAACATTCTTTATACTATATGCATTATAAATCTTTATAACACATAATATAATATGTGGATTGGATTACATTTGAAAAGGATGGATTAAAGCTCTGACTTGTTAATGAGCTGCTTCTGTGGCAAAGGTACACGGTTTGAATCTTTCCACCTTTAACGGCCTACTCTGTGACTTAAATCAAGTCACTTAACCATACACTGCTTTTAGGCAACTGCGAATTTGGTCTAGGCTCCTTAAAGGTCTCCTGGACCGCATGCCTAGTAAAGTACAGCTATGCAAGAACTTACCATAACAGCAGATATCTAATCATTGTTGCATATTACTTAAAGGGATATTTTGTCAAGGATAGCTATGCATCTAGCCAGCATACCAAAGCCTGGGGAACTTCCTCTTGCAACATACAACTGAAATATGACCAAAGTGTAAGACAGCTAGGTAGTACATAATGGACATACAAGTGCAAATTACCTTGACTTTCTTACCACCAGCCCTAACACTGAATCTATGATTAACTTTGTTTTGGCAACTGTACAATATGTGTCATTTTCCATTGCCTTGAGCAGATAACCACCTCATTGGAGAGCCTCCCTTTTCTTGTGACTAGAATATTTTATTTCATATCATATCAAGACACTAGTGCACTTTACAAACACTTGAACACATGTCCCGAAGCTAAATTCCTCTTTGTAGTGTTAGAACAGGTCAAAGCAGATGGTAGAGGAGGGCCATGGGAAGAAAGAATTGAATTTCGGGAACTTTGGTGGCAACTAACTTTAGATGCCAATAATCACCCTGGCCTTAATGAATTTATCTCCATTATGCCATTACTTAAATTAAGATCTGCCAAATTATAAAGGTATGAAATTTAATGAAATAATTTTAATGTACATTTTAAAGAAATATATACACACATAAGGATTTTTTATAAGCAAATATTTTATATTTATGTTACATATTTCATTTTTAACTTCATTTTCATGTTTTAAATTCTCCATTTCTTCTCCACAATCATTCTCATAAGAATGTATTATAAATCTAAGTTAGAAATAACTTCTATAATCAATATAAAACGTTTTTACAACAAGAATGTTTTTGAATAAGGACAATATAATTCATTTTATGGTTGTAACACATTTATGTGGAAGGGCATTATTAGAATGATTTTTATGCTAAAAAAGCATTTTGCAAAAAGTTTGATGAATTATTCATGAGTGCAGACACTAGATAGGTTGATTTTAAACAAGCTTATTTGAATAAATGATGGTTTTAATCAAACAATTAATTTAAACAGGATATAAATATGTGTTTGGGATTGTTTTATGTTACATCTGATGAAGTCATTCTGTTTAGAAGGACGAAAACGTACTGTTGGAATTAAAGGCGTTAATGTGGTTTACACTCTGGTTTTTGGCTCCGTTTTGTATTTGGCTTCGTACACATTTTGGACTGATACAGTCAACTCCAACCGTTTTTCCCAGAGCTGCTGTTATTTGGTATTTATTGGTTTTTTTACTGGGAGTTGCCTTCGGTTCTTTTCTTGGTTTTTGGTGCATTATCGGCAACACGGACATGGAGTCTAACCTAGTTCCTGATTCTAAGGGACAGGAAGACGTTGGTACGACGCGCAAGCTGATAGGACAGCTCACGGAGTTGATTGACCTGCTGACTCCCCTTAGTTTGTCCCTACTACGCCAACACAGTGAAAGCAATATGCGGAGGGCTTATGGAGGTGGAAGGAACAACGTTATCAATGGAGAAGACCACGAGGATGGGAGAGAGCTTATGGGCACCAATTTGGACGCCGGCGACTCCGACAATCCGAATAGTGATGTTTTCAATCCGTTGAACACCCCACTTGCTTTGCAGAATCAGGAGGGACAAACTGGTACTGGGCTTGATAAGGGGAGTACAGCTAGGAGTTTGCCTGAGATTCGCAGGCATAATACAGGTACTGGAAACGCTCTTTCTTGCAACAAGGATTTAAATTCTTGGTTAAATCACAAATGTGATTTTAGAGCCAATTTTAACATTACTGACTCTAAATACAATAATAATACCTACACATTAATGTTGAGTGACCTATCTAGACTTATGGGTAAATACAGAAATTTGAAAATAGAGAATGAGTATTTAAATGAATGTGTGCATAAAGAAATTGTTCCCAAAGGCCTTAGGCTTTGGAAATTTCCTAACAATGTGATTTCTGGCTCTGAATTTCACAAAGAATTACTCAGTGTTTTCAATAATTGTGGTTTAAATGTTTTAAAACTAATGATTAAGAATAACAACCAGGTTATGGAAACATTACACAAAGACATTAATGAACTTGATTCACGTATTAAAAGTGATTTGTTATTCTCTGTGAATGAGGAGAAAATAAAATATTTTAACCTTAGGAAAGAAATAGAAAGTAAATGTAATGATGTTATTAAAAGGAAATTAAAAAAGTTAGAAAGGGACATTTTAGAGTACAAAAACAACACTTGTTATCCAAAACCGCCATTCAGAAGGGATTATTATAAGGAAGGGCGGAATAATTACAATGTACACAACAATGAAGGAGAAGAAGGGAGATATGAGGTTTTTAATGATTTTAATAGTAGTGGAGAAGATCAAACTAATTATGACCAGGAATTTCCACCATTAAGGAGATCGGAGAGGTTACTGAACAGAATGGGACAACAACCAGAACAACATTTTCAGGGGAGGGGACGTTATTAAATACACCTCAGCCCATCGCATCACCTAACCCAGTTATGTTGGATATAGTTACACATAATGGTATCAAATTCACCTATAACAACTTTGTAATATACAATTTCAGTGGTATTGTTTTGGAGAAGGGACATTTTGATTTGTTATCCAAGGGACTAAAGTTTATTCCCTTTAATAAAGGAGACATAGCCAAATCCCTTATGGATGTTAGAATGTTCCTAAGGAAAATTAATTTGGACTTGGTAATACCCAATGACCATGGTAACAACAGTATTAATAAAAACAAGTTAAAACGAAGAACTACCTATAATCCACCTTTACACCCCCAACTTAAAAATCTTGAAAAAATATTAGATAAAGAAATTAGAAAAGTTCATTCTTATTATAAGGGACATAAAAACAACTTGAACCTTGAAGAAAAAGATTGTCTGGATAAATTAAGAAATCACACTCTACTCAGAGTTATGAAACCAGACAAAGGGGGAGGGGTGGTCATAATGGAATCTATTCAATATGAAAGTAAAATCAATAATATTCTTTGGGACCAAGACAAATATTCTCCAGTATCTACCAACGAGGTCAACATAGCCTATAAAAAAATAGATTCTGGGTTATTTGACATGATGCAGGAAGAATTGATTGACTTTAAAACATACAAGTACTTAAAGGTGGACAAACCCAGAATTCCATCTTTATTTGGAATCCCAAAAATCCACAAAAATGAAATGGACCCCCCGTTCAGGCCAATAGTTTCTGCTGAGAGGTCCAAGACCCAACCGTTAGCCAAATACATTGATTCTAAGCTCAAACACATTTGGATGGGTAAGACATTTATGCTAAAGGATTCTTGGGATTTATTGAAAACAATAACAACAGATTTATATAATGAGGAAACAATTTTTGTGACTATTGATATTATCGACCTCTTTTCCTCTATACCCTGGGTTGAAGGTATAAAGATGTTTGAAGACACAATATACCAGGAAGACAGTTTGAGTCCAAAAGAAAAATTAACTTCCACCTGGCTTATGGATTTAGTGTTGCGGAATAACTTCCTATATTTTAATGGAGAAGTTTATCAACAATTGCAAGGAGTTGCTATGGGGGCAGCATGTGCCCCCACATTTGCTAACTTGGTTCTTACCAGGTGGGAAGAAGAAAATATTAAAACTACTGAATTTTAAAAAATACTGGAAGTTATACCGCCGTTTCCTGGATGATATCATAATTTTTTGGAACGGTAGTAGAGAAAAATTAGATGAATTTCTGGAATGGCTAAATACAACCAGTCCCTTTTTAAAGTTCACCCACAAAATTACAGAAAATAGGGTACAATATTTGGATGTAGAAATTTATAAATTTAATAATAAGTTAGAAACAAAAGTGTATAGAAAAAACACCTTCTGCAATTCCTTTTTGCACTATGATAGTGCACACCCTCTACACTGTAAAAAGAACATAATAAAAGGCCAATTTGTTAGAGGGAGTCGTATGACTAGCAGAAAGGAAGATTTTGAGGAGGAGTGTAACTTGTTAGAATCCATGTTCCTAGAAAGGGGATACCCCATTAAATTTGTTAGGGAGATAAGGGAAGTAGTAGTCAAGGGCAGAATTGATAGATTTAAACCTATAGTGAACACTACTTATCTAGAAAGAACAAGCTTCATACAAAAGGAAAATAATACTTCTAGTTTCGAGAAAACTTTAGTATTAGAGTACAATGGAGTTAATAACATAATAAAGAAAAGGTTTTTAAAAGAATGGGAACGTTTCATCTCCATTACAGATATAGAAAAAATACCTAGAGGTCCACAAAAGATAACATATAAAAACTCTAGGAACCTAAGACTACTTTTGGAGAACAAACCCACTAAATCCACTAGAAACAAGTTTGGCACCTACAAATGCGGTAGGTGTAACCAATGCCAATACATTATGAATGTAAACAAATTCTACTTGGAAAGTAGGAACAAGTGGCTAGGTAGCAATGAATATTATAATTGTGATTCTAAAGGACTGGTTTATTTAGCTTGGTGTATAGTGTGTAAATCCTTCTATGTAGGTAAACAGAGAGAAAGCTAAAAAGAAGGATTTACGAACATTATTATGACATCTCTATTAAAAAAGACACTAGTGCACTTTACAAACACTTGAACACATGTCCCGAAGCTAAATTCCTCTTTGTAGTGTTAGAACAGGTCAAAGCAGATGGTAGAGGAGGGCCATGGGAAGAAAGAATTGAATTTCGGGAACTTTGGTGGCAACTAACTTTAGATGCCAATAATCACCCTGGCCTTAATGAATTTATCTCCATTATGCCATTACTTAAATTAAGATCTGCCAAATTATAAAGGTATGAAATTTAATGAAATAATTTTAATGTACATTTTAAAGAAATATATACACACATAAGGATTTTTTATAAGCAAATATTTTATATTTATGTTACATATTTCATTTTTATGTTTTAAATTCTCCATTTCTTCTCCACAATCATTCTCATAAGAATGTATTATAAATCTAAGTTAGAAATAACTTCTATAATCAATATAAAACATTTTTACAACAAGAATGTTTTTGAATAAGGACAATATAATTCATTTTATGGTTGTAACACATTTATGTGGAAGGGCATTATTAGTTAGAATGATTTTTATGCTAAAAAAGCATTTTGCAAAAAGTTTGATGAATTATTCATGAGTGCAGACACTAGATAGGTTGATTTTAAACAAGCTTATTTGAATAAATGATGGTTTTAATCAAACAATTAATTTAAACAGGATATAAATATGTGTTTGGGATTGTTTTATGTTACATCTGATGAAGTCATTCTGTTTAGAAGGACGAAAACGTACTGTTGGAATTAAAGGCGTTAATGTGGTTTACACTCTGGTTTTTGGCTCCGTTTTGTATTTGGCTTCGTACACATTTTGGACTGATACAGTCAACTCCAACCGTTTTTCCCAGAGCTGCTGTTATTTGGTATTTATTTCATATCATCTAACAGGGGAAACGTGGTTGTGGAAGGAAAACTCTTCAAAGGGATAACCACTGCACGTGTTTATTTTTTCCTGGAGCTAGTCATACTTATAGACTATCTGCCAAACTGTTTGCTCCCAAAGACCCTCAGGAATAGTCTGCCTTCTTTAAAAAATTATCTAGAGAATCAAAGGGTCAAGGTACTCGCACTGAGTAAAATGGGTCTGATGCGTCCCTCTTCTGCCAAAAAAGAAGCTAAAGAAATCTAAGTCTGAACTCCGGCTGTTTGATTGGACACTCGTTTCCACTGTGCCTCTCAGACTGCCTGACTACTTTGGCTCTGCCTGCCATTACGATTCCATTGGAGGCTAATATGGCACAGTTTTCTCACACATCCATTCCAAATGACAAGACAACTGCTTTGGGCAGGAAGGGAAAAACCTCACCTACTTGTAGCAGGAAGGCTTTACGGTATTCCTCAAATTTTCATAAACGAATTAGTTCCTGGTTCCCTTACTGAGATATGACAGGGGTAGGAGCCACCACATTTTGTGCAAGTAGACATCTCTAATTTTTTTATTTTTATTTTATTTTACATTTGTTGACTGGGATTGTCCAACTGAGCTGAATAGCCCTTTTTCAGCGGAGGCCTGGGGAGAAAAGCTCCAACATATTATACAATTTTCATTATAAATTAGCACTAAACAGCAATGTTACAGGATTATTACAAGGCATTAAGTAGCAATACAATGTTATACAGTGTCAATAATCAGGAGTATAGCATATCTATTTCAAGATGTATAAAAAGAAATGTCACTAAGATGAGTATAGATTTTGGGGTAGATGATTACAAAAACCCAGTTTTATCATGATGTAATTGCATGAAGGCAAGACAATTACAATAGAATGTTTCTCTGAGGCAATCCTGCTCAATAGATTTTAGAAGACAGTAGAAAGAGTAGTCAAGGAAGATTAAAGAGAGCTAGTGAGAAGAGTGAGTTAAGGCCAGAAAGTAGATTACTGTATGAGTAGTAGGGGATGTTTAAGGAGGGAGAGTGCAGTGGCAGGACCAGTGACATTTAAAGTGCTCTTTGGTGTCTGTCTTAAATTGTTTAGGATGTGTAAAGGTCCTGCTTTCTAGTGGGACCCTATTCCAGGCAATAGTGGAATGATAGGTGTACATGTTGCATTCAAATTTAGACTTGGGTTTGTAGATTTGTAGTAGGTCTTGGTTACAGCTTCGGCGAGGTCTGGAGGGAGAATAATGGGAGATGACAGGAGACAGTGCTAAGCAGTAGGAAGGCTGATATAGGATAGAATGGATGAGCGGGAGCTGAGAGAGAAGAAGCTGGTGGGGTAATTCAAGCCATTTTAGGTGTTTTAGAGAGAGATGGTGATGGGATTTGTAGGTTTGGTGGGCAACAAATCTAGCTACCTTGTAGGTAGATTCAAGTTTGGTCAGGAGTGCTGAGTTAAGATTTGTGAGAATTTGAGAACTGTACATTAGACTGGGTGGAAGGGTAGGCAAGAGAGAGTAATCTTGGCTTCAGAGATAAGGACGTTCTTGTTACGGTAAAAAAGCCCTAGTTTTGAACGAGTCTTTTTGATCCAGTTATTAACATGCAAGTCATATTTAAGCTGATCGTTTATGGTTACTCCTAAGAGCTTAGTACTGGATTCTACCTGAATGGGAGTGTTATTAAGGGACTATATGGAGAAGGAGGGTTTAATATTGTTGAACTTTTTAGGTAGGAAGAGTAACAGCTTTGTTTTTTTAGGGTTAAGAATGAGCTGGTTGTTGGACAGCCATATTTCAACTAAGTTAAAAGATGCCCGAGTAGCTGAGAAGAGCTTAGAGGGAGAGTTGGCTGTGGTGATGAATGTAGAGTCATCTGTGTATTGCACTAAAGATAGCTGAGGACAGGAGGTATAGAGTAAAAGAAACAAGACTAAACAACTCTCTCACTCTCAATCTGCCAAAGGCCCACAAGAGAAGTGGTATTATTTTTTATAGGGGCTTTTCAAAGCCATTAGATCCCTTAACCCCCACCTCCTCCCATCAAGGTTCCCTTCTTTTGCTTCTGCTGTTTCTTTTTCTCTTAAGAGGCATACAAATTCCTCTTCAGAGGACGATGACTGAATCTAATGTTGATTCTCTGGCATACTCTTTCCCAGACGTTCCCCCTGAAGGTTTTGAAACTGAAAAGGAAGACACCATATTCTACGATTATCCATTAAAAGAACTCTCTAGATTCCAACCTTTTCTAAAAAGCCACTGAAGAAGCAAAGGGCCTAATAGAACATGCCTTCAGCCTGACTGGGGCCCACAGATGGAGAGTTGAGTGCATTTATTACTGCCAACATCTCTTTAATGTTTGTGTGCTTTGGTCTACCTTTTTGTACCAAAGACACTATGCTTTTACTTTCAAGGCAAAGTCTGAGGTATCTGTTGTTATAGATAGTATTGGAGGTAGATGGGGAAATGGGAGAACTAGATTCAGATAAAACTGTTCTCTTCACCAAAGCAGCTTCCTTTTTACAAATCCCAAAACTGGAATTTGAAAAGTCAGAGGTCTGTTGATGATGGGACCATACAGATTTTAGATACCACTGAATTTTTTCTCATGCAGAATCTGGCTGGATGACTCATGTGTACCATGGATGCCATGAGTCATACAAGCCTGAGAAATTCCCTTGCTAAAGTCATCGACTTAAGTACAAAAACCTCAAGAATACCTCTATACATTGTTTTCCTACAGGAGAAAAGCATTTTGAATGGGTGTGTCTAAGAGATGAGACCCCAGGAATACTACTATGTTGGATGGAAAAAGACAAGATTTTTGAATGTTCTCCTGGAATGCTAGACTTCAAAGATCTTTTATACAAGTGAGCATACCTCTCAACCATGTAGCTCAAGAAATCTGGACAAAGGCCAAAATAGGGATATTTTAAAAATTGCTCTTATAAACTTACTAGTAAAACAACTTTTGTGCAAGCACACATTTTCTGAAGGACAGAAAGTTTGAAACTCAAGTGTGTGTCATTATTTAGTGACTTCAATCCTCAGCAATTTGCCAGAAAACCATAAATGTTTTGGCAAGTAGACCAAAAATATGAAGCAAAAATCTGAACAGCTGAGTGGTATGTAAGCAGGAGATTCCCAGATTCCTGACACTGCATTTATACAACTTGCTTTTTTGCACAAAGAAAAATGTGAATACCTTGCAGTCTGCCATAGGCTGTCACTGTAGCTACTACTTTATAAACACCCAAAACCGTAAGGCAGAAAACTAAAAGTGTAATCCAGAGACAGAATATCTTAAGAAACGCTTAACAGCTGTGGCTAATGGAATGTGATAAGCATCCTTTAAATCTAGAGTTACCACAAAAAAATGAAAAGGGGAATAAACAATTTGTGAGGGGATAGCGTTTTGAATGTTGGAACTGTCACAAACTGGATGAGACAGGAAAGATCAAGGACTGGTGACCACGAAGCTTCTTCCTTTGTTGTCAGAAACATCCCTGAATAAAAGTCTTTCCCTGAAAAAGAGACAGAGAGAGTAAGAGAGACAGGATACATTACCCCTTTATGCTAGCAGATGTTGAATGACATGGGAAGATGAAGTTTGATCTGGACAATGAGGAGGAATCCCCTGAAAAGGAGGTAGGAAGACCAATCTATACCCTCTGATGGATAAGTCTCAGATTTTGTGTAAGAATTCAAGGGTTGCTGAGGGAAAGTTGGATTGTCCTTGTCATTGGGAGGATTCCCACTTCTTTTTAGAGCCTCTGCAATTGTTTTTTTTCCAATGTCTGTCTGCCAAGAATGCTTATTTTGCTTTCTATAAAAAGATCCTAAATAGGGAAGAAAAGTTTGACAAACATGGAAAAGGAAGGCTGAAAATTTGAATCACTACTTGACAGTTTTCCTCTCTCACCATATTTTTTTCAGGATTTCAGCAGCAGATTGCTTAGATACAACCTCCTTATCATCTTCAGACAATGCTTTTCTATCTTTGGGCACATATTTAGAACTAAACCATGCAAATATGCTCTTAACAGACCCAGTAACTGCTTCTTTGGAAGAGCATCAGCTGAGTCATAAGAACACTTCAAAGAATGTTTGCTTACTTGAGAGACAGATGCAATAAGAACATTTAAAGAAGATTTACCCTGACATAAAGGAAAGTGGCAGTTATGATCCTCATATTCTCAAAAGAAACAAGCAAAAATGCTAACATTTGAACTTGACAATTAAAACTTAATGACAGAAGAATATACTCTCTTTTCAAATCTATCAAAAGCTTTCCCATCCTTATCAGAGGAAGAAGGATTAGCATTTACTGAATATTTAGCTGCAGAAGGATTTGACAAAGTAAATCACTGCAGGGCCAGATCTGGGATTAGAAAATGAGTATTTGTAAGACTGAGGAACCTAATGCAGTCTATCTGCCTTAATAGCTGCAGGCAGGCTGGCTGTGAGACATGTTTGAAGGCAGTAATAAAAACATCCCCAAAGTTGGTACAACAGGAGGGACAGCAGTAGGCAGAGGAGATACCAGTTTTATTTTATCTTTTGTTGACCACATTATTCCCACTTGGCTAGTAGCCTCTTTTTAAGGGAGACTCGAGGTGGTATTTACATTACTAGAGGAAATTTGACAAAGGTATCAGAGAAAAATCTCCCACTCTTTTTGATAGGTGTTGTGGGACCTTTTACATCCATCGAGCTACCACCAACTCAAGCAGATGTGGCCTTGATTTAACGTCTTATCCGAGGGATGGCACACTCAGGAGTGTAGCATCCCCCTTACCACTACAGTATCAGCAATCAATCCCCCTTGGTGTGGGAATACAACCATGAAGAGCTTGCAATGCCAATAGCACTGCCCTCATCTCCAGGATGTTGATATGCAATTGGGTCTCCAGGGAAGACCACGTAGGAAGGCATCCATAGTCACCGTGGTCAGCAGGGCAGGAAGAATGAATGGATGACCCTGATGAAGATTCGGGGATCAAGTCTATCAGAGAAGAGAATCCCTGCATGCTTGAGATAAGCGAACAGGATGGGACAACAGTAGATCTAATAATGACCACTGGACCGCAGGAGACCATTGGAGCACCCTCATGTGCAACTGGGCCATGGGCATGAGGGTGATTGTGGCCATGGACCCCAACACCCGTAAGACAGATTCCACTGAGGACAACTGAGCCTGAAAGGATATAAAAGACATGATGTTTGAGGGACAAGTCTGTCTGAAGTTAGAAAAACTTTAGTTTACATGGTGTCTAACCAAGTTCCAATAAAATCCAGAACTTGAATAGGGTTCAACAGGGACTTGTTAAGCCTTATGGTGATGCCCAATTAATGGGTGGTCTAGAGAAGTAGATCCCTGGCTTTGCAGAGTCGATGCCTGGAGGGAGTGGAAAGAAGCCAATCATCCAGGTAGGAGAAAAACTGGAAGCCCTGCAGCTGCAAGTCAGCTGCTACCACCGCCATCACTTTGGTGAACACCCTCAGGGCTGTGGTGAGAACAAAGGGTAGCGCTCTAAACTGGTAATTACTGGGCCCCAGCCAGAAGTGGACAAACCTCAGAGAGTGTCTGTCCATTTTGATGTGGTAGTATGCGTCCTGGAGGTCCAAAGAGCACATCCAGTCATTCTCCTGCAGAAAGGGCAAGACAGACTGGAGTGTGACCATAGGTTCATACTAGGCTATCTGCCCTAGGGCATTTATAAGCCTAGCCAGAGTATGTTTGGCTTTCGCCACCCATTTTAAATTAATTTTGCTATGCCCTTTTTCGAGGTTAGTATGCTGTGCCTCTGTCTAACAGTGACACAGAAGTGATACCCGGGGTAAACCTATGATCTCCCATCCACTCATCAAGATTCCTCTTGAAGAGAGTCAATGAGGGACTCTGCCTAACTTGGACTGGGATTTTATTCCAGAGTGAAGGGAGCCTCTGGGTTATGAATCTGTCCCTCCAGCATGTCCTATTTATTTCAGTGCTGAGGTTCAAGACTCTCGAGTGCGTAGCTCGATGGGATTTGGATTTTTTGAGGTGTAGCATGTCCCTTAATTCCGGGTTGGACATGGCTTTATACGTCAGGCAGAGATCGCCTCTGAGCAGGCGGTATGCCACTGAGTAGAGCTGGAGTTTCTTTAACCGGACAGCATATGGCATCTGTTTGAGCCCTTTGATCCTCTTGGTGAGGTACGTTTGGGGTCTTTCCAGTTGCTGCAGGTGTTTGGTAAGGTACATCCCAAAAGGGGCACTGTACTCTATTATGGGCCTGATGAGGGATGAGTAAAGAGGCACGATGACCTCCCCTGATCTAGATGTGAATCCCTTCATGATTAGGTGGGCTATATAAAATGTTTTTCTAACCACTTTGGCCACGTGGTTGTCAAATGAGAGATTGCTATCAACTTGGGTCCCCAGGTCCCCAATTACTTCTGTACTTAATGGATTACCACCTATGTGGTAATTTGTGGGCACTTTGTTTTTGCCAAAGGGGATGACTATACACTTTTTGGCGTTTATCTTGTGGCCATAGCTCTGGCACCAGTTGTCTGTTTCTATGAGGCTCTTTTGGAGGATGCTTGTGTCGGCTGGAGAGTCGATTATGGCGCCCAGTTTGCAAGCTCTGGCACCAGTTGTCTGTTTCTATGAGGCTCTTTTGGAGGATGCTTGTGTCGGCTGGAGAGTCGATTATGGCACCCAGTTTGCAGTCATCTGCGAACTTGGTCAGCCACAGTCCTTCCGTGTTGGCCTGTACCTCCGAGAAATATATACCAAACAAGAGAGGTCCCAGGACTGAGCCTTGTGGGACGCCACTTGTAACTGGTTTGGAGTCTGACATTGCTCCAGCAATTCTAACCATGTGGGTTCTGTCCTTGAGCCAGTTTGCAACCCATCTAGTGACATAGGGGTTTATATTTAAGCTGGTGAGCTTATCTATAATGACGGAGTGGGGAATTGTATCGAAGGCTTTTGCGAGGTCCAGGTAGGCTGTGTGGACCACCTTCCCTTCGTCAATGGCCTTGGTGACGGTTTCAAAGAAGTTGACCAGGTTTAAGACACAGGATCTGCCCTTAAAGCCGAACTGGGTTGGATCCAGTGTCTGTAGGTCCCCAATATCTTTATTTATGAGGTCCATGATGATCCTTTCCATAGCTTTGCAGACCATGCAGAACTTAGTCTTTGCAACAGTCAGGTTTAGGGATGACAGATCCAGGATCGGTCTTAAGTCCCCCATCTTCTTTGGCACCAAAAAGAACCTGGAATAGATGTCTGATCTGGACTGGTCTGGGGGAACGAGCTGGATGACTTGATTTTTGAGAAGCTTGGAAATTTCCACTGCTACACCCTCCCTTTGCACAGGTGGAATGTCCGGGAGGCGATTAGGAGGGAGTGGCATTTGGATGAAAGGAAGTGAATGATTTGCAACACCCAACGATCGCTGGTGACTGACTCCAGAGACACTCAGCCGGGTAACCCTTCAGGGCTGCTGTGCAGGTCGGTCCAGGAAGGAATCCCGAGACCCTTGGTTCCTCGGACCCCCTCTGCCACAAGGGTGGCATCTGTCACATCACCCTCTGCCTCTGGAGGAAGGCGAGTCCTGAGCATCCTGGGAGTAACCCTGAGACTTCTGGAACAACATCTTCTTCACCCATAGCTGATTCCTGGAAAAGGTTTGTTGAGAGATTGAGAATCATATTCCAGTGGCAGAGTCTTCCCATCCTTCTCGCTTTGGACTAATGTGTTGCATACAGTCTTTCCAAAGAGAGTGGAACCATCGTACGGGGCCATTCGTAAAAGACACCTTAAAGGGTTCCAAAAAGGCACAAAGTGAGAGCCAGGCATGACGCCTGCTCACAACACCTGCTCCGGCAGCTCTTGCAGTACCTTATGTAGCGTAGGATAGGAGCCGCATAGAGGTAAGAGTGGCCATCTGGGAGGAAAACACCTTCTCCCTGACATGGACCCTGGGGCAGACTCAGCCACCTCCTTAACTAGATAATGCTGCAGTCTGATAATGTGTGCCATATAGTTCAATGCATGCACGAAGAACGTTGCTGAAGCATAAACTCACTTCCCAAAATGGTCCATGGTCCTAGACTTTTGGTCCAATGGATGGACCATCGAACTCTCCTGTGCGAGCTCCTTCTTGGTGGCCGCTGCCACCACCATCATGGCATCAACAGGAGATCCCTTCGACCAGTGCAGTTTATCTGATGGGGCACTGAGGATCTTCAGGGCTTTTGGGGATGGGCTCCACCATGTTGGGCTCCTTCCATGCCTGAGATGTAATAAGATCCACCAGGGGATCCGTAGAAGGGGACACCCAGGATTGTAGCGGGTCCTGCACCAAATTCCTCCAGGAACACCGACTTGTCAGGGTTGGGGTTTTTGGGCAGACCACCCCCGCCCATGCTGGCAAAGGATCTCCATGATGTCTCCAAAAAAGATATCATCTGTTGGTGACTGGGGTAAACCCTCCCCTTTCTCCAAGTCAGTGTCCTCAATGAGAGACTCTGTCAGGAATTCTAAGTGTCTTCTTTTACATGTATGTTTTTGAGGAACCTCCTGCGAGGGGGGGGGGGGTTCTCTGGGGAGGACTCAAAAACTTCAAGCTGCTCCCGTGGGGAGGCTCCCTGGGGCGAAGAGGCAGCAGGCTGTCTGTGAGAGGGCAGGATGGTGGATCCCAGGCCAGATACAGAAGGAACCAGGACGAACTCCGAGGATGTGTGTGTCATGGGTCTCAGAACCGAGAGGACCCTCTCCACCACATTGAAGGCAGAAGGAGAAAGTATAGTTGTGTACACTTACCATAAATGTAGATGTTCAAGTGTATTCACTGTTGCAGTCATTACATTTGGGTTATCTGCTTGCAAGTAGCCCTCAGTCGGCCTGACTAACAAAGTCTTGGGTCCTACATCAGTTGCTGTCCCTTCTTCCATGATGTCAGGTCGTTAGGGGTATAAAACATGTAGCCGATGCCATTACATCAGTTTTTCTTGCCCCAGATGTCAGGAGCCCACCTAATGGGAAACAATTAAATATAAAATTACAATGATATACCTCCAACAAAAAAGAAAATGCACCAAAAAAGGCTTTTAAGCATAGTAAAGGAAAGTAGAGGTATGGCCAAAAGAAGTTAGGGGGCTGGAGGGAGGGTAACCAGGACTGCAACAGTGAATACACTCGAACATCTACATTTATGGTAAGTGTACACAACTGTACTATGTTCTTCATGTTTCACTGCTGCAGTCATTACATTTGGGTAGATTTCCAAAGCTATGGTTGGGAAGAGGAATTAAGACAGCATTAGGACCAGCTATAAGGCCCTACAAGACTGCAGTGGCAAAGCCAGTTCTGGATTTAGAGAAAACTGGTAAATGATAATGGTAAAAAAGCAATGAACAATGGATAATTTACTATACAAGGTGTGGTTATTATCTGATTGAGTACACCTGATGAAGCATTGGTGAAAGCACTGGTGTCTCTTTGTAATAAACCAGTACTGCTACTGAAGAATTTTTCATTGCTTTTTTACCTTTTTCCTTGAACTGGAGCCATACCTCAGTCAGTGTTTTTGGTAAATGATAATGCTTGGTGAAAGTATGTACAGAACTCCAGGTAGCAGCTTCTAGGTAAAGGCTGTAGAGGTAGATGCAGCCCTGGTGGAGTGAGGGCTGATCCCCTGGGGGGATAGGTTTTCCATGGGGCTTATAGTAGAAATTAATGCAATGGCCTATCCATTTAGAAATGGTTTGCATTGAAATAGCCTTCCCCTCTGCCCCTGAAGCAAATGCCACCAGCAGTTGTTCAGATTTCCTTTGAGGTTTAGTCCTGTCCCAGTAGAATCTAAGTTGTCTGTGCACATCTAAGGAATGCAGTATCTGTTCCCCTTTGTTCTGTGGATTATGAAAGAAGGTTGGCAAATGAATGGACTGATTAAGAGCCACACTGGATACCACCTTGGGCATGAAGGATGGATTGGTTCTGAGGGACACCCTGTCCACATGAAAGATGAAAGGCTCCACTGTCATAAGGGTCTGTAATTCAGATACCCTTCTAGCTGACGCGATTGCTAAAAGAAAAGTTGTTTTCCAAGAAAGAATTTTTAAGTCTGAAGTAGCAGCTGGCTCGAAAGGAGGTAGCGTGAGGTTCTCCAAAACAAAGTTAAGGTCCCAGGCTGGGGTTGGAGCTCTCCTGGGTGGTCTCAAGTTTTTGGCCCCTCTGAGGAACTGCTTGAGCAGTGGATGAGAGAAGACGGGAGGTTCTGTGTTATAATGAGCTGAAATGGCTGAGGCATGGATTTTAATGGAGGAAAAAGACAAGCCCTTGTGAAGCATCTCAGTTAAGTATTGTAAAATCTGAGGTAAATTGGACGCTGCTGTGCTCATCCCTTGAGATTGGTTCTAGGCACAGAATATTTTCCATTTTTCAGCATAAGATTTTCTAGTACTAGGCCTCCTTGCCCCTAAAATGATATCCATCACAGGTTTACTGAGGGATGGTAAAGGAGAGATTATGTAATTGGCCAGGCTGCAAGGTTCAGTGTTAGAAGCTGAGGGTGTAGAATCAGGTTCTCCTCCTGAGACAACAGTGAAGGAGTCTGAGGCAGGTGCCATGGGGGTAACCATGACATACTGCGCAGGAGGGGGTACCAGCATTGGCGTGGCCAGTCTGGAGCAATCAAAATCATCCTTGGTTTGTCCTGTTTGATTTTTAGTAGTACTTTGGAGAGCACAGGCAGAGGTGGGATGGCATAGACTGATAGGTTTTTCCAGCTGATGGACAGGGCATTCACTTTCCAGGCTTGTTTGTGGGGAGTCCTTGTGCAAAATTTGTCCAACTGGTAGTTCTGGGGAGAGGAAAACAGGTCTATATCTGGGCTCCCCCAATTGCTTGTCAACATGTTGAAAATCCTTGGCTCCAGTTTCCACTCGTGTGGGTCCATGAGGTTTCTGCTTAGTCCGTCTGCCAGGGTATTTAATTTTCCTGGCAGGAATTGAGCTTGTAGGTGCACTTGGGAGCTCAAGGCTGTGTTCCACAATGCCATGGCGAGTGGCGAGTCTGCAGAGGGGCTAAGAATGTGTACCCCCCTGCTTGTTTATGTACCAAATAACAGTGATGTTGTCCATCTTTACCATTAGTTGTCCTGGAAGAATGTGATCCTTGAAGGCTGTCAGAGCATTCTGTACAGCTAACATCTCTTTTTGACTGATATGCAGGTGCATTTGATTTGGGTTCCATTTGCCCCAAATGCACTTCCCTGCCAGGTGAGCCCCCCATGCATAGTCTGATTCATCTCTTGTTAAGGTTTGGGTGGCAGGGGGTGGTGTGAAAGGTAGTCCCTTGTTTTGGTGGCAGGCCTCTGCCCACCAAAGGAACTCTAGGCATAGGCAAGGTATGATAGGAATCATTGCTTCTAGATCCTGAGAATGTTGACACCATAGGCTTTTTAGATACCACTGTAGTTTCGTCGTATGCAGTCTTGCATATGGAATTAGAAGAATGCAGGAGGCCATGAACCCCAAGGCTTGCAGTATTTGTCTTGCAGATAGCAGGGTTTTATTGGCCACTTGTTTGAAGTAGGTTGTCAAATGAATTTGTTTATCTGGCGTGAGATATGCCATCTGGGAAGTTGTATTCAAGCTTGCTCCAAGGAATATAATTTGTTGACAGGGTACCAGGTGTGATTTCTTTTTGTTTATGTTGTACCCCAGACAAGTTAGAACTCTTTGCACAAAGGCCAGATGATTCAAAAATATGTCCTGGCTTTCTGCCTGAATTAGACAATCGTCCAGGTATGGGTATATTTGAATATTTCTTTGCCTGCAAAATGCAATAACTGGAGCTAGGCACTTTGTGAATACCCTGGGCACAATAGATAAGGCAAAGGGCAGTGCAGAGAACTGATAGTGCATGGAGCTTGCCCTGAAGTGTAGGTATTTCCTGCAAGATTCCCTTACTGGGATGTGCAGGTAAGCTTCCTTTAAGTCTAGGGTCGCTAGCCAGGGATCCTTGGGTAGCATAGGAAAAAACTGTTGCAGAGTTAGCACTTTGAACTTTGGAACTACCAGAAAAATGTTGAGAATAGAGAGGTCCAGGAGTTGTCTTTTCTGGGTACCAGAAAAAGTCTTGAATAAAAGCCTAGTCCCCTTTGCTCTGCTTGGACAGGCTGAATAGCCCTGATATTGAGGAGAGAGGAACCTGCTGTTGGGCCTCCACCCATTGATTTGGGGGTAGGTCTGGCCAACCACTTGGTGTTGGTAGGGTGTGGTAGTGGAATCTGTATCCTTGGGAAACTATGTTCAAAACCTAATTGTCCTGGGTAATGAGTTCCCAGTTTTTTGCATGCAGGGCGAGCTTTCCTCCTACGGGAGCAGGTAGCAGAGCAGGGCTTGGAATGGTTAAAGTTAAGTCATTGTGCCATTTTTCCGTAGGGGGGTGGCTAACTACTCCCTGCTTTGGAAGTGGGAGCCCCCCACTACTTAGGTTTGTGTGAAGCCTGCGACTGTAGTCTAGATGGTCTGCTGTTCCTGGGTTTGGACTGAAAAGGCCTAGAAGAGACTGGAAAGGACCAGTTCTTAGAAGGCCAATGCCTACTGAATTTGGGAGGCTGTACTTCTAGGAAATCTTTAACAGTTTGCATAGATTTAGCTTTTTCTTCCATCCTTTTGAGGAAGACTTCGGCTTTGTTGCCAAAAAGGCAGTCTTGGTTTAAGGGAGCATCCAGTAATTTAGCTTTTACATGATCTGGCAAGTTTTGTTCCTTAAGCCAAGCATGCCTTCTAAGTACAGACCCAGTGACAGCAGCCCTGCAAGATGCTTCTAAAGCGTCAAAACCACATTGCAAAGTATGTTTACCAACTTGTTCTGCAGAATGCATTAAATCCTGTAATTCTGTGCCCCATAACATGCTGCTGATACTTTGACATATGAAACCGGTAATTTAAAGCCCTGATGGCCAAAGTAGCAGAAGTGTATACCTTATTACCCCATCTGTCTAAGGCTCTAGAATCTCTGAGAAAGCAGCCTGAAACCCAGCTGGCAATGTCAACAATAATCAGTGAATAGTAAGTATTAAAAAAGTAGAGTGTTCAGAAAAAATACACCATGACCAGCACAAAACAAACCTGCACTAGCCTAACAGAAAGTAAAATAAACTTGCTAAAAACAAAAGTTTACTACAGTACAAAGAAACACTGCTTCAACTGACAAGAATGTCTCGGGACAGTCCCTAAACAGTAAAACCAAACAAAAATCAAACTGTTCATTGACAAAATTATTGCTTTAGTCATAAAAATAAAATGTGGAAATTACTTCCCTGAAGAGAACTTATCTGCTCAGAGTTGGAGAAAGTCTAGCAGACCACTGATCCTCAAAATCCTGCATGAGGAACACACTTCGTCAGCAGATAAGATCTGAAGAGTTTGGTGCCTAAACTATTGGTTTTTTAGAGCTTCCAATGGTCTGGACTTGTAGAAGGTGCTAATACAAGTTGGAAGCTAGCCGGCTGTTGTAACCTAGGCAGGACATAATCCAGATCCTTAGGCTACTGCAGCAGTGATCTAATGATGAACATCTAACGTACCTGACACATGCTGGCAATAATGCAAGCAAGGTATATGCTTGGAGTCTGCTTTCTGGAAATCACTTGAAAATTTGTAATACCACAATTCCGCTAGTGAAACGCATGTTTCTTAGTAACGCAATGAATGCCTGAAGACCACCATACAACATGCAGGATGGCCATACCTCAGAAATTATTTTAAGTGGGTGTACTGATTAATTAGCAAATTAAATTTCCAAAACTCTGAAGACATAAAGTACATATTTTTAAGGATGGCCAGATGGCACTATTCTAGTTAAACAAATTTGTTTATCATCACAAAGTGCTGGAGTAAGAAATAAGGGAAATCAACATAAGGGCTAAAGGATGAAGTGCTGGCTGTGCTATACTATTAGATTTAAAAAAATCCACAAACCATGTTGAATATCTCAGCAACAACAATGAACAGAACTAATTAATGTAAACTCTATGGAAACCATATGGAAAGTGCAAATGTAAGAAACCAACAAGATGATGCATCAAAAATCTATGTTAACAGCAAAAAGACGGACTCCTAACAGGTTTAAGGAAACAGGAAGAGAGACAGAGTGAAATCTACTGAGGATACAAAGAATTACAAAAAAGGGAACAGCAGACATACCCAGGAGAAAGAAAGAATTATCTTGGCAACTTCTGCAGAGGTACTTGCAGAGATTCCAATGCAGAAGCACTGACAGTACAGTCATACATTTAGCTAGCGGGGAAAAAATGGAACCACTGTGATATATCAAACAAGGTGCTGTTCCCTTGAGAATAGAGGTGACTTAGATAGTACAGAGTCCAGCAAAAACAGTAATACATCACCCAAGGGGAGGATACTGCCAAAAAAGTTTATGATGGAGACACACCTCCATGTGTAAAATTACACTGAGAGGATTACGAGTCCTAAAGATGCCGATTTATGGGACAATGTATGATCATTTGTTAAAAAGTTGGCAGAAAATCAACCTAGACAGCAGTTTTTGTTATATTAAATTGCTCACAGAATTTTTTAAACCTTTTGAATCATCACTTAGCGACTCTATTATGGAAGAGCAGCGTAAAATGGTTGATACGTTTACTGTTAGACTGGTCAGGTCAGTATTAGAAGAAGTGATAAATACTGTTTTAATGTATGAGTTGAGTCTCAGGCAACAGACACTCAAGAAATTACAGCAGGATCTGACAGACTTTCGGGCTGGACATGTCTTTTCCTGGCCTAAGAGCAGCAGGACGGAGGCTATAGATAAACAAGAGGTCATAAATACTGTTCATGATACAGACAACAGTACACCAGCAACGAATGAATGGAGTGCTGACAGTGAAGGATGGATCTTCCAGTGCTATTATTGCAGGTGCATCAAAAATAATAATACAACTCCTGTAGTCTGGAGTAAGAATGTTACTAGAGCCAGGCAAAAGCATTTTTTTCCCAATTTACCATTACCCATTCACAATATGGGTCCGATAGAGAGAGGCTGCTCAACTAACAGAGGGTGCAAGAGGCGGCAGAACCATCAGGAAAATATAGAAGCACAGACACTGAAGCGGATGTGGCAAAAGATGCCAAATCCTTAGTTGTTAACATTTCTGGTTGACACCTAACTGAAGATGAACTTTTCTGTTCTACAAAGAGAATTATATTTTATCCCTGACACAGAATCTACTGAAGGGGATATTACTTTGGATATAAGGATGTTTGTACGGAGCGTTATGTTACATACTTGGGTTTCAGAAGCAAATGCCAAGGGATTTTTAAGTACTTTTAAAAAAACAAGCACTTCTAATCCCACATAAAGCTCCACTTTAGAAGTATTTTGCAATGTTTGTGAGAGGGATTTTAATGATTTATTTCATACTAATGAATATGTGACGGCAAAAAAGTTTTACAATTATTATCAAAGAGTCATTAGCTCTGAAGACACTTCGCAAGGACACTACTATTTCCATTAGATCAGCAGACAAGGGAGGAGCACTGGTCATAATGGATATTGAGTTTTATAATAATGCTGTCTTGAACATGCTTCAGGATGCTGAGGTTTATGACGGACTGAATGTCATTTTGTTGATGGTTAATGAAGTATAATCTTGTATTTACGATTTTTTTTAAAGCAATTTAATCTCTAAAGAGATTTGAGTTTTGTGTTGTTCAAAAACCTTTATTTGTAACTTTTCATTGTCTACATAAAATACACAAAGATATGACTAATCCCCTGTTCAGATACGTTGTGTCTGGACAGGGAAGGTTAACAGAACAAATTTCTGTTTGTGGAAAGACATCTCAGAGTTGTGCTTGATGGAGTCACAGTGCAAAGAGGCACTAAGTAGTTTTTAGAGGATCTGTTTGACTATGTTTCTGCCAACCCCTTGAATGATAGTACAATTTTTGTCACTATGGACATTTGTTCATTATTTATTGTCTTCCTTAATAATATAGGCATAGAATACACTAAGAACTTTTTATCTACGCATACTGAATATAATAGCAAGTTGATAGATTTGATACGTCTCTTTACCGAAATTATTTTAGAGAACAAGATTTTCACTTTCCAAGGGAGATATTGTCAGAAGTTGGGAGTAGTGATGGGCACTCCGTGTACCAACAGTTGCACTGTGTTTTAGCAGAATGGGAGATGAATAATGTTATAGAAGGTAATATTGTCTCATAAATTTGTGGATATTTATTTCTTTTTTGGGTGAAAAATCATGAACAACTGAAAGAGTTTACTGCATTCTTAAATCAATCGAATTCTTTTCTTAAGTTCACTATGAACACCACAGACAGCATAATAGAGTTTTGAGATGCCAGACTAGAGAATAACGGTTTTAGTAATTTTATTACCAGCTAGTTTAAAAACAGTTACCATAGGAATCATGTTTTGCATAGGCAGAGTTTACATCCACCTCACACCTACAGGACTATCATGATGGGTTCAAGTAATGAGGTTATCGAGATTAAACAATAGGGCTGACAGATTTATTTGTGATGTTTCTTATGAAGAGTGAAGTTTTAGACAAGGGATATGGCAAGAGATGAATTAGATAAAACAATAGAGGGTACTGACCTCTTGCAAAATGGGATAGCTAGATCCTACTACTCTGCGCATGACAGTTCATATCACACATCTAGGCATGAGACTGGTCTTTTTACAGAAGTGATTCCAATGTTGCTGAGTTATTTTAGTAACATTATTGCCATTTGTAATATAATCAAAAAAGAACTGGCATTAGATAAGGTAACAGTGTTATAGGTTCAAGACCAAGTTTTAAATTTAGAAATCATAAGTCACTGAAATGGATACTTTGTTATAAAGATGGGAAATCAAACAACTTGGACTGTGTAGGTACGTTTCCATGTGGCAGATGTAATTTTTGCCACTTAACTCATAGTGTTTCTTACTTTTTTTAGAGTTTTAGCAAATTGTTCCTCATGTAATCTTATTTATTTGGCACAATGTAGGATATGCAAAAAGCGTTATATTGGCAAAAATAACTGGTTGTTAGAATGAATCAGGAAGCATGGTAGAGATGTAAGGATGTTGAATGAAAACAGTTTAGCGAAGCATGTTTTACAGAATGATGACAAGTTCAAATTTAAGGTAAATGAGATGGTAGCTGATGATGGTAGACTAGGAGACCTTATGAATAAGGTGGAAAGTAGAGAGCTATTCTGGATATTACATTTATAAGCAGATAAACAACTTGGTTTAAATGACAAGGTCGCTTTAAGACCTAAATTGAAATAGAGGGGCTTTGTTTAGATTATTAATTCAATATTTTAACTATACTGATCATGTGATTTTTGTATCCATAGTCATTGGCTTCCTGAATTTTATCTGTGTATTTATAAGATTTGTGTTTTTATGGTCTGATGAAACAGTTTACAACTGCAAAAGTGTTTACCCTTGTTATTATTTTTATTAAAATCTTCTGCCTGTACAGCATTTCTTCATTTTTGCCATTTGTATACTGTTTTTGGATTATTAAACTGTGTATCACTTGTTTGGTGTTTTCATAAAACAGATTTTGAAAGACAGATTCCTAACAAGTTTAGTGAAGCAGGAACAGAGTGAAATCCTACTAAGCATATGAAAAAAGGAGCAACAGCAGACATACCCAGGGAAAGAAAGAATTATCTTGGGAACTTCTGCAACGGTATTTGCAGAGATTCCTATGCAGCAGTATTGACAGCACAGTCATACATTTAGCTGAGGGGGAATAGTGATGACTTGCATACTACAGAGTCCAGCACAAACAGTAATAAGTCACCCAAGGGGAGATACTGCCACAAAAGTAAGGGGCACGTGGTTATCCTTTAAGATATTAACTTGGACAGAAAAGAAATAGCCATGCAATACAAATGAAAGATTGTCAGACAGTAACACATGCACAGCAAAAGCAGTATCAAATGGTCTTGCTGGCAGAAGACCAGAAGCAAAAACCAAGGCTGCGTGTAAGATTCCAATACAGACACATACAAACCCTCCTGAAACCGTCTGAAATCAAATGCAGAATAAAAATGCAATCTTTGCCACAAATCCTTGCATTCAAAACTATTACCTTGACTGGCAGAAACAGTTAAGAAATGTTATGGCATTGGCAGACCATGCCTCACAGTCAAAAGATTACTGACCTGAAATAAAGTTCTCTGCCTTTAAAGTATTTGCAAAATGGTAACAGTGACCATGACCAACAAAGAAAGGAAAGCGATGGAATTACTGGTAAACTGAATCAGGAATACAACAACTACAAATTCAATCTATGTCTTTAAAAAGTACAGTTTTGTACCTACCATAAATGTAGATGTTCGAGTGTATATACTGCTGCAGTCATCACACTAGGGTTATCCTGCCGTCAGGCGGTCCCGCAGTCAGCCGAATCCCAAAGTCTTGGTCCAGCGTTGGTTGTGGTCACTTCTTCCCTGACGTCAGTGCGACAGGGGGATAAAAGAGGCAGCCGATACCATTTTCTTCAGTTTTTCTTGCCCCAGATGTCAGGTGCCCCCAACTAGGAAGGCAATACAAATAACTATGCAAAAATACCTTAGTAGATAAACAATAGTACTAGCTGTTAGCAAATACACCATATAGACATGCATCCAATAGATTGATGTACATGGAGTTATAACTAACACCCTGGTATGTAGAGGGGATGGTGGGAGGGTAGCCTGGACTGCAGCAGGATATACACTCGAACATCTACATTTATGGTAGGTACAAAACTGTACTATGTTCATCGTGTTATACTGCTGCAGTCATCACACTTGGGTTGAATCCCAAAGCTATGGATGGGTGGCTGATACTAAACTGGGTTAGGTGAAGCTAGGATGCCCTGCAGAACTGCAGTAGCAAAACCAGCTCTGGTTTTTGAGTATAATGGAAGGTGGTAGTGCTTGATAAAGGTGTGCACTGAACTCCAAGTAGCTGCCTCCAGAATGTCCTTGGTTGGAACCCCCCTGAGAAAGACTGCTGAGGTTGCTGTAGCCCTGGTAGAATGGGACCTAATATTAACAGGCACTGCTTTCCCATGGTGCGAGTAGCAAAAGCGGATACAATGTGCTATCCATTTGGAGATGGTCTGTTTTGAAATAGCCTTTCCTTGTGAACCTGCAGCATAGGATACAAAGAGTTGGTCAGTTTTTCTGAAGGTCTTTGTCTTATCCAAATAGTAACGTAGCTGTCTGTGAATGTCCAAAGAGTGAAGGAGTCTTTCTCCTTTATTCTGGGGGTTTGGATAAAAGGTGGGTAAATGAATGGTCTGATTCAAAGCCACACTGGATACTACCTTTGGCATAAAGGTAGGGTTAGTTCATAAAGAGACTCTGTCCTGATGGAAAATGATGAAAGGTTCCACTGCCATAAGTGCCTGTAGTTCTGGGACCCTGCGTGCTGAGGGGATAGCCAGCAACAGAGCTGTTTTCCATGACAAGTATTGTAGTTCTGCTGAGAAGGCTGGTTCGAAAGGAGGCAGTGTTAGACGAAGTTGAGGTCCCACGCTGGCGTTGGGGGTTTTCTGGGGGGGTCTTATATTCTTAGCCCCTCTGAGAAACTGCCTTAGTAAAGGGTGTGAGAATATGGGAGGATCCGTATTATATTGAGCTGAAATGGCTGAAGCATGGATCTTAATGGATGAGAAAGAAAGGCCTTTGTGTAGCATCTCAGTTAAGTATTGCAGTATTTGAGGAATGTTTGGTATCCAAGGATTTTGGCCTTTAGCCTGGTTCCATGCACAAAAATCTTTTCCATTTGTCTGAGTAAGTTTTTCTGGTGATGGGCCTCCTGGTCTCCAAAATGACATTCAGGACGTCCTTTGAGAGAAGTGTTGATTGATAATTCAAGGTATTCTCCATGCAGCTAAATTTAAAGTCCTGAGCTGACTGTGAAGGATCTGAGAGTTTTGCTGAGTCAACAGAAGTGGGAATTGAGGTAAGATCCATGGAGGGCTGTGAGTCAAGGTCCTTAGTAATGGGTACCATTGCTGACGTGGCCAATCCGGAGCAATGAGGATCATTTGTGGTCTCTCTGATCTGACTTTCAGTAATACCTTGGTCAAGAGAGGTAGTGGTGGGAAGGCATAGACTGTCAATGCTGTCCAATTGAATGATAGGGCATCCACTTTCCAGGCTAGGGAATGATAAGTCCTTGTGCAAAATTTCTGTAGTTGGCAATTGTTGTGGGAGGCAATAGATCTATGTCTGGTGGCCCCACCTTTGAGTTATCATTGAAAATACTTGTGGGTGTAGTCTCCACTCATGAGGATCTGCCAAATTTCTGCTCAATTCATCTGCCAATATGTTTTCCTTTCCTGGCAGGAATTGTGCTTGCAGTTGTACTTGGTAAGTCAATGCTGTGTTCCACAAGGTCATTGCCTGTCTGCATAAAGGGTAGGAGTGTGTTCCTCCCCGTTTGTTTATGTACCACATAACTGTGGTGTTGTCTGTCCTTATTAGTAGTTGTCCTGGATGCAAGAGGTCCTTGAAGGCTGTCAGTGCATTTTGCACAGCTAGCATCTCCTTTTGGTTGATGTGTAGATGCATTTGTTTTGCAGACCATTTGCCCTGTATGCACTGTCCTGCCATGTGTGCTCCCCAGGCATAGTCTGAAGAATCTGTTGTCATAGTTTGGTTTGCTGGAGTTAAGACAAAAGGAAGACCCCTGTTTATTTGACATGCTTGAGCCCACCATAGGAACTCTTTTTGAAGGCAGGGAATGAGAGGTATACTTGTTTCGAGGCTGTGCCTGTGTTGAGTCCATACACTTTTCAGGTGCATTGTAATTTCCTCATATGCAGCTTTGCATGTGGAGTTAGTTGAATGCAGGATGCCATGAACCCCAATGCCTGCAGGATTTTCCTTGCAGTGAGCTGGGTAGAAGTTGCCATCTTTTTGAAGTATTGAGTCAGTTGTTTTTGTTTGTCTGGCATGAGATAAGCCATCTGGGCCGTTGTATTTAAGCTGGCACCCAGGAATATTATGTCTTGAGAGGGTATTAGCTTTGACTTCTTTTTGTTTACTGTGTACCCTAGGCAACTTAGCAGCTTTGCTACAAATGCCAGATGCTGTAATAGAATGGCCTTGCTGTCCGCTTGGATCAGGCAGTTGTCCAGATATGGATAAATTTGTATTCCTCGTTGTCTGCAGTATGCAATTACTGATGCCAGACATTTCGTAAATACTCTGGGCGCAGTAGATAAGCCAAAGGGCAATGCAGAGAATTGATAATGCGTTGTACCTGCCAAAAATCTTCTGCAATCTTGTCTGATAGGGACATGCAGGTATGCCTCTTTTGAAGTCCAACGTTACCAGCCAAGACTCCTTGCCCAGCATGGGAAGAAGCTGCTGTAGTGTGAGCATTTTGAATTTGGGTACCTCCAGGTATGTGTTTAGAACTGAGAGGTCTAAAATGGATCTCCAGGCTTTGTCCTTTCTTGGTACTAGAAGTAGTCTTGAGTAAAAACATTGACCTTGCTCCTTTGTAGGTACCTTTTGAATTGCTTTCATATCCATGAGAGCTGAAATTTGCGTTTGTGCCTCTGCCCATTGGTTTGGAGGCAGATTTGGCATGCCTCTCATCTGTGGTAAAGTGTGAAAATGAAATATGTAGCCTCGGGTAATAATATCCAGAACCCATTTGTCCTTTGTTATGATGCGCCAATTTTGTGGAAATAGAGCCAGTTTTCCTCCCAAAGGTGCTGCCAGGGCAATTTTGCTTGGCAGGCGAAGAGGGAAGTCATTGTGTTTGTTTCCTGAAGGGTTGAGATCTTTCGTCTCCACCTCTTTGAGTTGTTGTATGCCATTGTTTAGGCCTGAAAGAACCTTGTGGCTGGCCTCTGCCCCTTGGGCATCTGTACCTACCCCATTGGGCTCTGTCTGATGCAGGAAAGGACCAGTTTTTTGATGGCCAGTTTCTGCTGAAACGAGGAGGTTGTACCTGTAAAAAAATCTTTAACTGTCTGCATAGATTTTGCCTTTTCTTCCATTTTCTTTAAAAACTTCCTCTGCTTTGACACCAAATAACACACCTTTCTGCAATAGAGCATCCAATAACTTTGCTTTGACATGTTCTGGTAAGGCTTGCTCTTTTAGCCAAGCATGTCTACGTATTACAGATCCTGTGACAGCTGCTCTACATGAGGCTTCCAATGAATCAAAACCACACTAAGGTATGCTTTCCCACCTGTTCTGCTGCATGCAGCAAATCCTGCATCTCTTTGAAATCAGGTTGATCTGTCTGAGGGATCATTTTCTGCTTTAACTGTGTAATTAAGTACTGCTGGTATTTTAGCATATGGAATTGGCAGTTTAAGGCCCTCATGGTCAAAGTGGCAGACATATACACTTTCTTCCCCCATCTTTCTAATGCTCTGGAATCTCTTTCAGAAGGTAGTGGATTCTTAGCAGTAGAGGCCTTAACCCCTTTGGGACCCTGGGAAATGGTTTTGGAGTCTGCAACAGGGCTTTTATATAGAAACTTATGAGAATCAGGAACTCGGTAGTATCTGTCTTGTTTAGCTGGTGCAAGAGGTAAGGAATCTGGGTTTAGACTAGATTCAGTGTAAACATCATCAAAATGTCTAAAACTGGAGGAATTGCAAGGGGTCTATGCTGTGGGAGAAGAAGAAACTCATGGAGTCTTTTCTTAGAGTCAGAGTAATCTTGGCCTTTCCAGTGGAAGTGTTCCCTCATGGTGTGTAAAGTTTCCCCAAAAGAGTAGTCTTCAGGGGGGGAGACAGAGGGAATGGACTCTTCAGCATCTGAGTCTTCATAAGAAGGGAAGGAATAATCCTGGTCCTCAGAGTTAGCTGAGGAAATGGATGCTTGGTCAGAGGAAGGATAATCTTCCTCCAGTGTAGGCCTTTTGTCAGGAGGGGGTTGTAAACCCCTGATAAGGGTAATTAAATCCTCAGCCATTTTAAGCATCTGTTTTTTAGGCATAGGGGCCTGTGGGGGAGTCTGTGGACCCGGTTTCCTAACTTTTAAGGAGGGTTTTAAGTTTAGCATAAGACTTAATAGAGATAGTTGTCGGTTTGAAGACACCTTCAGAAACCGAAGGCCTGTCCAAAATCTCCGGATCACCGTCAGGGTTGGCGTCCGAGGGGTGAGATGGAACCGGCTCCTGAGGCCCAGCTGATTCGGTCTGGGAGGCCGTCAGAATTTCTAATTCAGCAGTAGTCAGGGGCTGCGTAGGCGCCTTGCTGAAAACCGGAGAACCGGCGGTAGGCCTTGCTGAGGCCTCGGTATCTGGTCTTGGCCTTGGTTGCCTGTCCTTAGCCTTGCGTTTTTTAATCATTGCTGATGTCGGTTGCTCCGACGCTTGATTGTACGTTTGTTGAACCTAGCACAAAACCGACAACCAGAGATGTCGTGGTCTGGGCCTAGGCAAGGAATACAATAAGAATGAAAATCCTTACGAGGTATTTGCTTCCCACAAGAAATGCAATTATTAACTTTGTCTGACATCGGACTGAGGCAAGAAAAGTTTCCCCAATGGGGTACTTAGCTTTAGAGAAGACTTCGGGCTGAAATTCGATTTGAAAATCTCAGGAGCTAGCCGACCGGCACTTGCGAACTGCTTCTGCTTCGGGCACCGCACGGCAAGAAAGACTGGAGAAAATGTCGTCGGCTGCCTCTTTTATCCCCCTGTCGCACTGATGTCAGGGAAGAAGCGACGACAACCGATGCCGGACCAAGACTTTGGGATTCGGCTGACTGCGGGACCGCCTGACGGCAGGATAACCCTAGTGTGATGACTGCAGCAGTATAACATGATGAACATCTAAAATATGACAAATGTAAAGAGCAAACAGTCACAGACAGAAGTAGCAGATACTCTTCCATAAGTATTGCATCTATGCGACTTCGGGTAATTGGTCATCTAAACTTTGATTTAGCCCTTCAAAGAACTAATAATGCTTTAGCCCTGTCAAATGTTGTTTATTGGCATCAGTGTTAATCAGGTACCAAAGGAGATGAAAAGAATTAAAAAAGCACACTTGGGAAATTGTAACATAATGGTGAAACAGATAAAGTAAGCAGCTCATCAGTCTTAATGACTGCACAATTAACAAGTGCTTCCTACACATAACACTTGACAGTGCACAAACAACACAAATATTACTCAAAATATGGGAACTTTAGTACTGACGTATGCTACTACAAAAACATCAGACCCATTTTCTGACCAGCAGAAAATGGACATGGTTTTCCCTTTAAATGCTAAATCCATGGGAAAAAACAACACTGAAAATGTCTATCCATTTCTTAACAATCTTTATAAAACACTATATACAGCATATTGTTATACTCCATATTTTTTTTAAAATAAACAATTTCCTTTAGTATTTATGGATGATCACATTTTTGATCATTTTTATATGTACAAATATTACAGTAAGCATTAACAAAACCTAGGTTTGTAACTAAAAAGTGTCTACAGTTTAATCTGCCTCTGCAGGCAGAAGAACCAGATCATAAAATAAATAGAAAGCTGGCATCTGGTTATGAAGATCAAAGTGTAAACAAAGCTGTAATTCATCCCAAATGTTTTCTTCTTTTACTTTTATTAAAAATGACCGAAAACTGCATCAAACATAAGCGTTGAAGGTCTCAGTGATCAGTAATCCTGTTAGAATTCCGAGTGTCTGATAAACCTCGCCTCTTCTTTAGTGGTGAGGGTCTAGGGTTAGTTTTAAATTTTGGCAGCACAGAATTAAGGACAATATCTATAGATATTTCAGAACTAAATCGTTCCACCATCTTAGCTATCTTCTCACGTGGGACTTGATGTGTGTTCCTCCTTAAAAAAAAATAATTAAAAAAAACAGTTGTTAATGGAATCTCCCCACTCCTGTTCCAGTTAACTATTTTTTATACATTAAGACATGTTACTTTGAGCCAGAGAAATGGTTCCAAAAAAAATAACATAAAATAAAAAAATGATAATTACACCTCAAGGCAGCAAGCAATTCTCTGTAAATGCAAGAGATGCACATCACTAGTTCTGTTCATGCCTGCAGTGGTTACTTCCTTACAATGTTTCTAACTATTAATGGAGTCTCTCTAAGTAGCTGGATTAAAAAATAAAATTCCCTATGATTACAGGCTCAACAGGATAACCAGCCTTTATCTTTGGACTGTGTTTGTTTAGCTGTCAAACAAACAGGCTGCAGAATGATGTAAAATACAATCACCATTTACAAACTTTAGAAATGGTGCCACAGTGAACAGCATAATGTTCCTGACTGAAAAGTGTACTGTATTGTCCACTTCTAGCCCCTTTTTTCAGAGACGCAATATAAACAGTTAATGGGAATCATGACATGCACTTACTATTGATGATCTCAAGAACAATGAGAGCTGAAAACTCAAAATATAATGATGGGATTCCCAGGAGGATACCACAACCATTGGAAAACACCAATGGTACATATAAAATACCAGCAGTGCATCTATTTCTCCCATTTAGAAAAGAAAATATCTGGAGAGAAAGAAATGGACATGATACACGTTGGAATACCAAATCCAGGTTTAGTCAGCCAACTCTCCCTTTTGTTGTTAGACTTTTTAAAACATTTTTCTGGCAATGTGTATACCACCATAAATTAAAGATTTAGAGAAATGATAAATCATATAATTTTATGTAATTGTAAATAGTAAAATTACACCTGTGAAAGGTGTTCCTTACCAACACTTCAACTGTCATGTATCTGAAAGTCAGATGATTCATAAATAAACACAAATAAATAAAAATCACAGGCTTTAAATTCAAAATCATCACAACACTGCTATTATGGGACTCAATGCTTTCCCAAAACAAATGAGGGCAACATAAGCTAACAAGCAATTCCTATTAATAATCAGTAAAATTTTCTGTGCGACATGCCTCATCACAGTTCTGGATACTTAAACCAAAACTTCATCAGTTTTCCTCCCTATAATTCAGCTGCCAAAAGAGCTATCAAATGTGTTCATTTGCTTTGTGGTAGCAATCATAGAATTTAGCTTAAAAAGATAAAAACTTACTTTTCTAATTCACCAGGATCAAATTTCCACCATGTATCTGGTTCCAAGAACTCCACATCATAGTTTCTTTTAAGGGCCTTTAGGATTATGATGAGAAAACAAAAAGGTACACAAGAGTGAAATAAAGAACAGGTTATGTCATCAAGTACTGTAAACCAGTAAGTCATTCACAATAACTGAAAACAAGAAAACAAAAGCAAAAATTTACAATTTTAAAGAAAAAGCAAGGTTCCAAAAAATCAGGTCTCTGTAACAGCACTACTGAAGTCCTCTACTGCTTTTCATATATATTTCTACACCAGAAAGTGTTAACTAGTTCTCCCTGAAAGAAGAGTTCATAGGTTGGTACTAGGCTATCGGCCCTAGGGCCTATACAAGTCTAGCCATAATAATTCCCCGGCTATTTCTTCCCACACTATTTACTTCCCTGGACCCCTGTCTAGCAGGGCAACTGACATGATCCCCGGGGTGAATTTCCTTTCTCCCATCCAGTCATCAAGGTTCCTTTTGAAGAGGGCCAAAGAGGTGCTCTGCATGACATGTATGGGCAGTCTATTCCAGAGTCTGGGGAGTCTCTGGGTCAGGAACCTATCCCTCCAGCATGTTTCGTTTATTGTGATGACAAGGTTTAGATCCCTGGAGCGTGTGTGGCTCTGAGGGATTGGGATTTCTTTAAGTGTAGCATGTCCAACAGCTCTGGGTTTGACATGGCCTTGTATGTTAAGCAGAGATCGCCTCGGAGTAGACAATATGCGACAGAGTATAGCTGGAGTTTTTTTAAGGCGGTCAGCATACGGCATCTGTTTTAGGCCTGTGATTCTTTTAGTGAGGTATTTCTGCGGCCTTTCCAGTTGTTGCAGATGTCTTGAGAGGTACATATCAAATGGGGCATTGTATTCTATAATGGGTCTAATGAGGGATGAGTACAGTGGGACAATGACCTCCTTTTTTCTGGACGAAAAGCCCTTAGTGATGAGGTGTGCCACATAGAAGGATTTCCTGACTGTTGTGGTGATGTGGTTATTGAAGGTGAGACCACTGTCCACCTGTGTCCCTAAGTCTCTTATCACACTTTCGGTGTTTAGTGTACTGCCACCTATGTTTTTTCCCAAAGAGGATAAATATACATTTCACGGCATTGAGCTTGAGCCCATGGCTCTGGCACCAAGCATCTGTTTCTGTAAGGCCCTTTTGTAGAGTATCAACATCACATGGGGATTCAATAATGGCTCCCAGTTTGCAGTCATCTGCGAACTTTGTTAGCCACAGTCCCTTAGTGTTGGCCTGTACTTCAGAGAAGTAGACGTCAAACAAGAGAGGTCCCAGGACTGAACCCTGAGGTACTCCACTTGTCACTTGTCTGGAACTGGATTTGGAGTCAGCTACTTTTACAGTGTGGGTTCTGTCAGTAAGCCAGTTGGCAACCCATCGAGTGATGTAGGGATTAATGCCCAGCTCTTAGTAAGTTTATCTATGATTCCAGAGTGGGGGATGGTGTCAAAGGTCCAGATACGCTGTGTGGACTGCCACGGCTCTGGAGATTGATTCAAAGAAGTCAATCAGGGTCAGGAGACAAGACTGGCCCTTCACAAACCCAAACTGGGTGGGGTCCAGTGTTTTAAGGTTGCCAATGTCTTTGTTTATAAGTTCCATGATAATACATTCCTTGGCCTTGCACATCAGGCTCGTCAGACTGATGGGGTGGTAGTTCCCGGGGTCCAAGATGGATCCCCCTTGTGGAGTGGGATAACTGTAGCTGTGCGCCACTCAGTGGATGCCTGAGGTGAGGGTATGATTAAATATGACACTTAGATGAGGTGCCAGTTCATTTTGTAGTTCCTGTAGTACACAGCCCAGGATGTCATCTGGTCCCATGGATGCTGTATTCTTAGCTTTGGAGAGGGCATTTTTTACCTTTGTGGCCGTTATTACCGGACAGGTGAAATCAAGGGAAGCTGACCCTTGGACATGCCTGGTTTGGTGCTTTTTTTTTGAAAAGTACAGGAGCTGTTTCCCTTACCTTAGCAAGGTACTTTGCAATTATAGGCTGTTTAGTGCCTATGACTAATTTCTCCTTATTAATAAGGAGAGTTGAGTGCTTGCCTTGTATCAGTTTAAGGCTTCCTAGTGTTTTTAGAAGAGAATTCATTAGTTTTATACATGTGCCTACAAAATGAACAGTGGCTACAAGGAAAACATCTAACTAATTTTCCACCATCTAATGCACCCTAAGTAATGTTAGAGAAATGCATTTTATGTTTGTAATGGTTGAAAAAATACCTAATGTTTTACCTCTCCTGAAGAAGGAAAATCTAGCACATAAAAGATCATTCAACTACTCATCAGCTAATAAAATATCCCAATACTGTTGCACCACATCCATGAAACAGAAGGGGTTACGTCCATAACTAGTTACAATCAAATGGTTTTATCAATGATTCCCTTACTAGTATGATATCTTAACAAATCATCACTATGTAACTTGTGTACCTCACTACTGGTCTGAAGGATATGTGGCTTAGTGTACACACGTTCCCAAAACCTGGCCATTAGTTCCTTTTCTTGAAGTTTAAGTTCATTTGTGGAACAGATTCTATGAACGCTCATAAATTGGGATTTAGGAATGTTTCGGATGATATGTTTTGGATGACAGCTGGAGGCATGGAGTAAGGTATTAGAATGAAATGGTTTACGATAAACAGAGGTTGCCAAAGTCCCATCCGGTTGTCTTTTTAAAAGGACATCCAGAAATGAAATGCATTCCATATCATAATTGACTGTGAACTGGATACCCAACTTATTTTCATTAAGATATTGAACACATTCATGTAAATATTCAACATCTGATTTCCAAACCATCCAGCAGTCATTCAAAAATTTCCTCCAAATATCTATTTCATACAGAAATAGATTACGGCCATCATTGTACATAATCGTCTGTTCCAAATATCCCATGGAAAGGTAGTTAAAAATTGGTGCAAATGAAGGACCCACAGCCGTACCTTTGAGCTGTAAAAAGCAACTTCCATTAAAATAAAATACAATCTTGGGTAGAACGTGTTCCACCAAACAGAGGAGGAAGGTGTTAAAACCCGGGCTGTATAGTAGAATTTCCCACAACCAATATTCCAAGGCAGTGGGATCTGCCCAATGAGGAATATTTGTATATAACAATGTAACATCAAGGGTGCACATAATCTACCCAAGATCCAATTGTGCATCAGACACAGTATTGAGAAATTCCATAGTGTCCTGCATACGAGCCCTAACACTTTTTAACAATGGCTTCAAATATGTTGTCAGAAAAAATGATGATGGTTCTGTGAGAGAACCATTACCAGAAACAATAGATCTGCCTGGTAGTTGCGTGGCATTTTTGTGAATTTGGGGAAGTAAGTACAGGTATTGTGGTAATAGATCTTTGACCCCAAGATGATATGACCTTTTGTCAGTGATAATACCTTCACTAAGCGCCAACTGCAAAAATTCAAATTTCAGACTTAAATCTAGATGTTGGGTCAATGGACATGACTTTGTAAAACCGACCATCTTTCAGCTGTCTCTACACTTCAGCCAAATACATAGAACAGTCCATGACCACTGTAGTTCTACTCTTATCAGCAGCAATGATTACAATATTTTTATTCTTCCTCAAATGTTCTAAAGCTTGAAGTTCTGATGAAGTTAAGTTATTAGGAAAAACATATCTGATTGTACACCAAAATGTAAATCTTTGAGTACACATTTTTGGAAGACATTGACATGCTTATTCATAGGAAGATCAAATATAGAACATTGAAATTTAAAAGTTTGTTGAAACGAGTAAGTTGGTTTATCGCTGTCATTATTATCAAAATACAGTCCAGGATTTAGCAATCTACAAAAAGAGGTCAAATTATCCACAAATGTATCCTCAGACACCAGATAGCCAAAAATAAAACTGAGACCTTTATTTAACACCTGGGTTTCAATATCTGACAAAACAGATGAAATATTATGTACATTGTTTAAGTTAACTTCTTGGGTTTCAAAAGATATAGTAGTGTTTCTAAGGTTGCATCTTGACCTGCATTTTCTTCCACCCCTCCTTCTACCTCTAAAGGGACAGAACTAATGTTCTTATCTGGGCCCAAACTTTGGTTTAAAAGAACAGCATTTTTTAGAAGCTGGTGACACTTGTTGAGACTCAGTTTCAGTATCTGTGAAAGAGGAAGAGTCCTCCCCAGAAGTATCACTGACTGATTTCTTTAGGATAGATTTTTCCTTTTCCTTTTTTTGGCCAGTATTATGGGTTTCTTGTTTAGAAAATTTAACACTTTTAGCCTGTTCAAATGTTTTTTCTTGACTGTAGTCCCCGACATCTTTTACATTTATGCAACTTTCTTTCCTTGAGTTCCTTTATGAACTCTTAACAAATCAGCACTTAACTTTTGAATAACTTTTGAAAGCAAGACTTACATATGTTGGCCATCAAACTGCCTTGCCTGTTCACACATCTCAGTCACCTCTGAAACAGAGCTTTCCTTATTTTGCATTCATAAAACGAATTTAATACTTTTACAAACTGTATAGAAGTGGATTGCTGTATTTCAGACCAGGCTGTTAATAAAATATTATCGGCCTGGCCCACCAATGGTTTAATAAAAATTTGCAAGCCCCTTGGGGAAATGCTCTTAAGTTGGTATGCCTTAAACAATTTCAAGTGCCAAACACAGGACCTGATGTTTTTCATCATCATCATCAGCCCCCTTTTTCCCATTTTTCTACATGGAGTTGGGGTATCATGTTAACTACTGCCAGTTCTCTCGATTAAGTGCCACACTACTGCCTTCTTCAACACTTATGCCAGACTGTTGCAGATCTTCTTTCACACAGTCCATCCACCTCTTTGCTGGACGTCCTCGCTTCCTCTTACCTTCTTCCTGTCTGTCTCAAATCTTCCTCATCAGACTGTCTTCTGCTTTTCTACACATCTGCCCAAACCACCGTAATCTGTTCTCTTTGATCTTTTCTGCAATTTGAGCCATTTGGCTTCTGCACTTATGTCCTCATTTCTTTGTCTGTCCCACAGTGTGCATTCTATCACCTTTCTCAGGCACTTAATTTCCATCATCTCTAGCTTCTTAAACTGTTCTGCCTTTACTGCCCAGGTTTCTGTAATACTGGTTGCACCACTGTCTTTTACACCTTACTTTTCGGCTTCTTTGGCATTCTTCTGTCATAGACTACACCTGATACTCTATGCCAGCTGGCTGCAGCCCCTCTGATTCTAGCTTTGACCTCTTCATTCGGACTACCCTTCTCCTCAACCACCCCTCCCATATACCTGAAGCTGTTTACCTGTTCCACTATCTTCCCTTCCATCTCTATTCTCAGCTTATTCTGATTTCCCCAATTTGCTGCCATTACCACCGTCTTATCTGTGCTTAGTTTCATCCCACATGCCTTCTGATTTGCATTCCATTCTCCTATCCTTTGCTGAAGTTCTAGATCAGAGTCTGCCTGTACTGCCACATTGTCTGCATACAGCAGCTTTGCTGATCCATCCCCTCCAACCTGTTTGCTAATGTAGTCCATCACCAGTATGAACAGCAGTGGGGTCATACACCCACACCCACTGGGAATCCCTCTGTGATGCCGAACACTGTTTGTACTCGAGTCATTGGGTCCTTGTACATAGCCTGCACTAATTCTACCAATGTTTCTGGGACTTCAAACCACCACAGTATTGCCCAGATCAGCTTTCTTGGGACCTTGTCATATGCTTTCTCCAAGTCTAGGAATGCCCAGTAGGACTCTCTCCTCATCTCTATTTTTTTCTCAAGTATCTGTCTCAATGCAAACAGTGGGTCAGTTGTGCTCCATCCTTATCTGAATCTAAACTGCTCATCTCCCATCTTACATTCTACTACTCTGCGTATCCATTTATCAATCACCCTCTCCAGAACTTTCATGCAATGTGATAGGAGTTTGATGTCTCTGTACTGCCCACAGTTGTGGATGTCCCCTTTGTTCTTTTACACTGGCATGAGTATACTTATTCTCCAGTCATCTGGGGTACGCCTTTCTCTCAACACTATTAGTACCATCAGAAGCCATTTCTCCCCTACCTCACTCATCATCTTTATCATATCTGCTGTGACCTCATATGAGCCTGCTGCTTTCCCTGACTTCATCTTCCTTAGTGCTGTTCTTACTTCTTCTAGGGTGGGCTCCTCTTCTTCTCTCATCATAGGCTGTTTCTGGGGCAGTACAGCTTCTGTGGGGTTTTCTCTATTCAGAAGCTGCTGGAAATACTCCTTTCATCTGCCTTTGATGTCTTCTGGGTGGGTGAGCAGGCTGTTGCTGGCATTCTTTATGAAGGGTGTCTGACTATCTTCTACATCTTTCTGTCTTTACCTTGCAAACTGGTACAGTTTCTTTGTGCCTCTTACTGAGTTACTTTCCAGAAGTTGGTACAGTGCCTCTGATGCCCTATTCTTTGCTATTGCAACTTCTTTCTTAGCTTCTTTGTTAGTCAACCAGTAGTCCTTCCTAGCCTGGTCAGTCTTTTCATACATTTGACAAGTTTATCAAATGTTTGGGTGCATTGACTCTCTCAGATTCCTTGTTTGGTATAATACCTATGCTAGAGTCTACTGCAAAAACTTGGATGTCATCCTTGGCCTCTGATGGTCCCTCCAGAATGGTCATTAAATCCATTTCCAAAAATGTAAAAAAACACTCTTAGAAAATGTCAATAATTTTAAACTTTCCCTTAATTTTGACTCAAACCAGTTGGAACACAAATGATTAATCCTATGGCAGAATATTTGTTATAACAAAAAAAATTCTCTTCAAGGGAACACCTACAAAGTAGAACTATTCAATGACATATAGTTATAACGAGGTTGGACAAATCAATGGTTAATGAAAGCTAAACTAAATAATAAAGAATTAAATTGCAATAATATATTCATATGAAGACCATCCATGAATAGAAACATTTAAACAGTATTAATGTATAGTCATATAAAGTGACATTTTGAAAAAAAGCAAAAATATGTTTAAACTGTTCAAATCACAGACCACTGATAAGAATGTAAGGTAATAGAAAAACGACTGTTCCTTATTTAGAAAACCCCCCCAAAAAACATATTTAAACTGTTCAGATCACAGACCACTGGTAAAAGTGCATAGTAATCCTACTCCCAGCAGAGTATCTTCAAAAAGCTGTAGATGAATTAGCATACCCCATTTCAATACTAATCAATAGATCCACTGTTGAAGCCTATATCCTCTACATATGGAAGATCTCCCACATTATTCCTCTTCATAAAGGGCTACTTCCACTGAATTTTCAAACTATAGACACATAGACATACTGTCACCCTTGGCAAAGATTATGGAAAAATGTATCCATAAACAACTCCTACCCTACCTCAATACAATCTTCTAGCCTCCGCCCAGCATGGTTTCAGACCATACTTCAGCACGCCTTTCCTTCTCTCATACAACAAATCAAAACCACAATAATAACAAACTTTCGTCTGCCCTTTTCGTAGACCTTTCCAAGCCATTCGACGTGATAAACCACCAGCTATTACTACGTACACTAAAAACACTCGCAATAGATAACCAAGCAGTTCTCTGGTTTCAGTCCTATCTAAGTGGTAGACAACAAGCTGTATTATGGAAGGGGAATCTATCCACCCTATTACCAATCACCCTTGGAGTCCCTCAGGGGTCCATATTAGGTCCGCTCCTTTTCTCCATTTTCATTAATGACTTAAATACAGTCATCCCAAAAGCAACTTGTATTCAGTACGCGGATGACTCTACCCTTACCTGCTCTGCTCCCTCTCCAGCAGACTTACAGAATTTATCACAAAGCACCTTTAATAAAGTGGAAAACTGGCTCACTCACCGGAGTCTCCTATTAAATTCAAATAAAACAAAGCTGTTACTCTTCAACCAACACTCAAAGTTTCCTTGCCATCACTTACCATAAAATCCAACAATGGGACCATAATTTCCCCAAAACCTACAACTAAACTATTAGGCATATTAATTGACAACAATCTCAAGTTCGATGCTCACATTGACCGAACTATTAAGACAGTAAATAAGAAACTTGGCTCTTTATATAAGATTAAACAATTCCTTACCCCATCTGCTAGGACTGTGATTGCCCAAACTCATTTACTTTCAGCCCTGCTATATGCATCTCCTACTCTTACAAATCTAACCTAAATAAACCCGCTAGCTGCAACAATAGTATTGCCAGATTTGCTACAGGTTCATCATATAGACAAGACCATTGTCTGAACGTTCAAGCTCTAGGCTGGCTAGAACTACCCTGTCAAATTCAGTATAATCAATTAATAGTTGCACTCACAATTCTCTATCAACCAGAAATTACACGCAAACTTAAAAATATCATCATCCTATACAGCAACCTAAAAACTCTCCACTCCTCTAATAGAATGCTAGTTCAAACTGTTAAAGCCAACAACTTAGCTGGTGTCTATTTACCAACTCTTTTGGAAAAATCTGGAACTTACTTCCTGCTGAACTCACTGCAGTCCCCTCTAACTCAATTTAAAACATCTCTTAAAAAACACTTAAAAATACATTGGCTATGCCCCTGTACAAACCCTGACTAACCTCTTCTCTATTTACTATGTAACTCTTGTAACTTGGCCTCATGTTCAAACTATCATAACCATAGCTCTTGTACCTCAACTGATTCAGATATTTGATTAGTGTACTCCTGAACTACAAGAGAACTTACAGATCTACATACAACTAAAATTACTATAGTCATGCATACAAGTTCATAATTCTCAAACCTGTTATATATTTTGGCATAACCGGAACAGCTTTCTGCAAGAGTTTCTGCATAAAGTATATAAGTGTCAAAGTATATAACTGTTCTTGTACAAAAGTGTTTAACTGTCAAAGTCGCACTGTCTGTATGTATCTATGGAGCTTTTCTTCCCAAGCCTCCGCTGAAAATGGACCAAAATCCAGTCGGACTTTCCCAGTTAACAAATGTAAAATAAATAAATAGAACGACTGTTCCTATTACATAAATGTAATACAAACTCTGATTAATCTTTTCATAGTAGGACAGAACATAACAATTACTTTCTGCTCATTAAACAATCCAAAAGCTCCACATTATATGAATACAGTCGATAATCTTCTTCACGTGGTATAAGCAAGAGAAAATATTTAAAGTTGGTCATTAAGTTTTACAGTTTCATAGTTTGGTACTAGGCTATCTGCCCTGGGGCATTTATAAGCCTAGCCATAGTGATGTGGCTTTCGCCACCCCATGTAATGGTACAAAAGTGTACAGAATAGATTTAGAATACTGTGCCTCTGTCTAGTAGTGACACAGTGAAGACCCCCTTACATAATAGAATTAGTTTACTGTGCTTCTGTCTAGTAGTGACACAGAGATGACCCCTGGGGTAAACCTATGATCTCCCATCCACTCGTCAGGATTTCTCTTGAAGAGAGTCAGTGAGGGGCTCTGCCTAACATGAACTGGGATTCAGTTCCAGAGTATGGGAAGCCTCTGAGTTATGAATCTGTCCCTCCAGCATGTCCTATTCATATTTGTGCTGAGGTTCAAATCTTTAGCTCTCGTGTTTCTGATGGATTTGGATTTTTTGAGGTGGAGCATGTCCATCAATTCCTGATTGGACATGGCCTTGTACGTCAGGCACAGATCACCTCTGAGTAGGCGGTATGCTACTGAATAGAGTTGGAGTTTCTTTAGTCTGGCAGCATATGACATATGTTGGAGACCCTTGATCCTCTTGGTGAGGTACTTTTGGGGTCTCTCTAGCTGTTGCAAGTGCCGGGTGAGGTACATACCAAATGGGGCATTGTACTCAATCATGGGCCTGATAAGGGAGGAGTACAGGGGCACAATTACCTCCTTTGATCTGGATGTGAATCCCTTCATGATAAGGTGGGCAAAGTAGAAAGTCTTTCTAACCAGTTTGGCAATGTGGGTGTCAAATGAGAGGTCACTATCGACTTGGGTCCCCAGGTCTCTGATTACTTTTTCCATACTCAGTGGGTTACCACCTATGTGATAATTTGTGGGCACTTTGTTTTTCCCAAAGGGGATGACTATACATTTTTTGGCATTTAGTTTAAGGCCATGACTCCGGCACCAGTTGTCCGTTTCAGTGAGGCCTTTCTGTAGGTTGTATGTGTCAGCTGGTGTATCGACGATGGCGCCTAGTTTGCAGTCATCTGCGAACTTCGTCAGCCACAACCCTCCCATGTTTGCTTCCACATCTGAGAAATAAATGCCGAACAAGAGGGGTCCCAGGACAGAGCCCTGTGGGACACCACTTGTCACTGGCTTTGAGTCTGACGTGGCTCCAGCGATTTTGACTTTATGGGTTCTATCTTTTAGCCAGTTTGAAACCCATCTTGTGACATATGGATTTACATTTAAGCTGTTGAGCTTGTCTAGGATGCCAGAGTGGGGTATTGTGTCGAAAGCTTTAGCCAAGTCCAGGTAGGCTGTATGGACTGCTTTGCCCTCGTCAATGGCTCTAGTGACTGTTTCGAAAAAGTCAACCAGGTTTAAAAGACAGGATCTGCCTTTTACAAAGCCAAACTCGGTGGGATCAAGTGTCTGTAAGTCCCCAATGTCTCTGTTTATTAGTTCCATAATAATTCTTTCCATAGCTTTGCAGACCAGGCTGGTTAAGCTTATGGGGCGGTAGTTACCAGGGTCAGTAGAGGTACCTCCTTTGTGGAGTGGGACTACTGTTGCTGTACGCCAGTTTTCAGGTACATATCCTGTAGTAAGGCTAAGGTTAAATAGCATTTTTATGGGCAGGTTTAGCTCCTCTTGGAGTTCACGTAGCACGCAACCCGAGATACCTTCAGGTCCCATTGATGCTGTGTTTTTAGCTTTGCTGAGGGCGGTTCTCACCTGGACATCTGAGATGACAGGGAGGTTACATTCAGCTGGGATAAGTATTTCTTCTTTTGGGGGTGAGGGAGGGAGGGGAGAAATTTGCACTGAACCTGTCTGCCAGAATGTTGGCAATATCTGTGGGTTCAGTGTATTTTTTGTCATTGTGAACTAACTCTGAACATATCTGAGGGTTTCCACCCAGGTTTCTAACATAGCTGAAGAAGGCCTTGTGGTTATCTTTAGTGTCCATAGCAATTTTTTTCTCAAAGTTGGCCTTGGATGTTTTTATGAGAGAATGTAGCTTTCTACTAGTGCTGATCAGAGATGCCTTCTCTTTATGGGATTTTGCTCTGACGTGCAGTAGCTTCCTTCTTTTGTTATACAATTTGTTTATGGCTGGGGTCCACCAGACTGGACGCCTGCCCTTGGTGGAGAGGGTCTTTGCTTTATTTGGGATTGCATGATCCATGCATTCTTGGAGATGTCCGTAGAAAGCATTTGTGAAGGATTCTGCATTGTGGGATGTGGTTTCCACTGTCCCAGTGGGCTTAAAGGATACCATCTCAGTTTTAAGAAGTGTAAAGTCGGCTTTTAAGAAGTTTTTCACTGTAGTCTTTTGTGTTGGGGGTGGAGGTGGGATATGTATATCCAGGGTGATTAGTTTGTGGTCAGATCTCACTAGTGAAGGGTATACTTCCAGTGTGGAGCACTTTGTCCCCATGTTTGTGATGATCAGGTCTAGTATATTACCTCCCCTTGTGGGAGAGGTGACTAGCTGTTCCATTGCGTTTGAATTTATGAATTCCAGGAACCTTTGGGCTAGGGTGTTTAGGCTAGAATAATGCACCCAGTCTATGTTAGGGTAGTTGAAGTCTCCCAATATGATGGTGTTTGGTGAGACATGAATGTCCTCCAATGTCTTCAGGAAGGCTGAGTGGGGTTCCTGAGATTGGGAGGGTGGTCTGTAACATGCTACCAGTTGTATAGCAGTTTTGCCTACGGTTAGTTGCATCTGGATGGTCTCTGATGCTTCATGTGTTGCCACTAACCTGGAGGTGTGGGTGTCCTTGATGAATATGGACACTCCCCCTCCCTTTTTGGTTTGGCCCGAGTTTTGGGGCCGAAAAGCATGAATCGAGGTATAGCCTGGTAGCGCTGGGGTGCTCTCAGGAGCCTTGAACCAGGTTTCAGTTACTGCACAGACATCGATGTCCTCCATACTGAGGAGTGCTTCGAGAGCCTGCATCTTGAGATTTTAGACTTCTGGCGTTGAGCAGCATTACCCTTAATTTTTTTCCATTTTTGTTTTCTAAGGAGGTGGGTTTGTCTTTTGAGCCTTGCCAAAAAAATGCACTATGGGGGAGGCAAGAGCCTTAGCCAATATCCGGAAGCCCAGTGGTGACAGATGCAAGCCGTCCCTTGCGAAGCAGCGTGGCTTGTCCAGCATGTCATCCCAAGCAGACAGTCATTGGATCCCCCTAGAATGAAACCAGTATTTGAGCCAATTATTAAAGCTGGTCATCTTGTCTTTGTATTGTGGCATCATTCTTGGTGAGGGCAAGATGCTGCTCAGGGTCAGGGTCATACCAGTCTGGGCTACATAATCAGAGAGCTCCTCTATTTCTCTTTTCATGTAGTCCAGGGAGGTACTTCTCAGGTCATTCACGCCGGCATGGACAATGAAGGAGTCATATTTGTACTTGCTTTGGGGTGACCTGAGTGCGTGTTATGTTGCGGATCCTAGCTCCCGATAAGCAGCTCACCGTTACCCTCTCCTTGTTCAGCCTGGTAAGCGGAACGTCAGTGTGTCTGACTATAGAGTCACCTATTACTAGTGTATCAGGCATGGTGTTTGGCCTTAAAGGCTGTGATTGTTTGACATACTGATTTATTGAAATATGTGATGCATGTGTTATGTTTTGAGGTGGTGGATTTTTGGGTCTCTGCTTTGGGAGCCTCTGTTGTTTTGGTAAGTTTATTGTTAGAGCCTCCGAGTATGTCTTTGTGTTTTTATGTGTTTGGTTTGCAGTTGTGGTAGGTCTATGTGGGTCTGGGTCTGGTGTGTGTGTGTGTGTGTGTGTGTGGTTACCTTCTCCTCCTGTCTGGTCTTGCCAGTCCTGAGTTGAGAGAGTTCAGCCTCCAGTTTGGCTATATAGTTGCATCTCTCACATGTATTTGTGTTTGTTGGGAGGAGGAGAGGGTTGTCTGTGTACATGAGACAACTGTAGCATTGTCTCAAGATTCCCAGATTAACCAGCTGAACCAGAGAGGATGCCAGCAATCTACCACTCGACATGCTAGAATATTATAAGGGAGTGCTGTGCCTTTAAGGGAAGTGGGTACTCACAGGGAAGGTAGGTGGATGTAGTGCTTACTTTAGTTAGCGAGTGCATACTTAGAAGAGAGGTTTTGAGAACAAGTGCTCAGCTTATAATAAAGCGATTAGACTAGATTATTATAAGAGTAGAGCTTTCTTAAGGGAAAATTTGAAGAGCAGACTTGGCGGAGCCAGAAAAAGTGTAACTGGCGCTGCGCTATGCGCACAACCGCTCAAAGCCGTGCAAACGCAGATTTTAAACATGGAACTTCAAAAGAGCTAGAAATGGTCCAAAATAACCAAGTACTACAAGCTCTTGTGCTGAGGTCACTCCTTCAGGGACAGATAGGCTGCTCAAGGCTCCCCACTCCCACTGGTGAGCAAACAAACTTCCTTCTATCCAAGTAAGGCAATGGACACCACAGGAACTACATCACAGCCCAGAATACAGCAAAGCCTGTATACTGGTCTAAACTAGTCGAGGAGAGGCGGGAAAACAAGGATATTTTTTGTTTTTTTTGTTTTTGAGATAGAAAGCACACAGAAATGCAGGAAACAGTAATAAATCAGTTACACAGGCTAGCACATTTTAGTGGGCAGCCTCAACAGTTAAATTAACAAACAACTTTCGACCAATTTTCAACTAAATGAAACTTTAAGTGCAGATAATATATAATGCAACAAACAGTTTAAGCTTGTTCAAGGTAAGCAAGAGAAGGTATTTCAGATAAAAAACATCAAAAAATACTTAAATCAGGAAAGTAGTCGCTTTTCTCAGTTCTCTGCTGCTAGGACCACTCTGCAGGACCACGAGGAGCTGTTGCTGAGTAGTATAGCCAGACAAAAACGCTCAGAGGCGGATTTTAAACAGGGAACTTCAAAAGAGCTAGAAATGGTCCAAAACAACCAATTACTACAAGCTCTTGTGCTGAGGTCACTCCTTCAGGGACAGATAGGCTGCTCAAGGCTCCCCACTCCCGCTGGTGAGCAAAGAAACTTCCTTCTATCCAAGTAAGGCAATAGACACCACAGGAACTACACCACAGCCCACAATACAGCAAAGCCTGTATACTGGTCTAAACTAGTAGAGGAGAGGTGGGAAAACAAGGATATTTTTTTGTTTTTGAGATAGAAAGCACACAGAAATGCAGGAAACAGTAATAAATCAGTTACACAGGCTAGCACACTTTAGTGGGCAGCCTCAACAGTTAAATTACAAACAAACAACTTTCGACCAATTTTCGACTAAATGAAACTAAGTGCAGATAATATATAATGCAACAAACAGTTAAAAAAACAGTTTAAGCTTGTTCAAGGTAAGCAAGAGAAGGTATTTCAGGTAAAAAAAAACAGAAAAAAATACTTAAATCAGGAAAGTAGCCGCTTTTCTCAGTTCTCTGCTGCTAGGACCACTCTGCAGGACCAAGAGGAGCAAGTCCCGGGGAGAACAGACCCCCAAGTTTCACTATCCATTGCCTTTCTTTGTTATTCAGAATTCCATGCCATCCAGTTTTGAAAGCCCAATTGCCTATAATGCTGTCTATAATAGTAAATGAAAATTTAGCAGTGGGATGATTCAATGTGTGTCTGTATAGGGCATTGGTAACCCTAGCATTCCTAATATCACCCAGATGTTCAGATATTCTAATTCTGAACTGTCTAGATGTCTGACCAATGTAGAAAGCTTGACAAGTGCATGTTGCAAGATAGACAATCCAATCTATACTACAATTACCAAAGCAACGGATATTGTATAAATGTCCGGTGTTCTTGCTAGTAAATGTTTTAGTTTTAAAAATATAACTGCAAAAACTACAGTGTCCACAAGGGTAGGATCCAACTAATTTTTCACCCGTGAGGGTCCTCTGATATAGAGCATCATCCCTTGATGTTACTTTCTTATAATGAGAGAAATGAGATCCCAGTGTCTTGACCTTTCTATATGAAAATGAACACCTATCCCCCAAGTGGTCCTCTAGTAAAGTATGTGACTTCAATATATTCCAATGTTTATCTACAATGTCCAAAAGATGCATAGTATTTCTACCATATGTAGTGACAAATCTCAAGGTCTCCTGATTAGTCTGCCTATGGTGTTTTCTGTATTCCAATAATGTATCCCTGGTCTGATTTTTACTCCATTGCATGGCTGAACAAACAGTATGTCTAGAATATCCCCTTGTGAGAAACCTATTGGCAAGATCATTATGATGTTGTCTCAAGTCTTGTTCAGAGGAACAAATCCTTTTAACCCGCAAAAACTGGGATTTAGGGATATTATTAATAGTGTGCTTGGGATGTAGACTGTTGGCATGTAACAAGGTGTTATATTCTGGAAATTTACGATATACAGAAGTTTTAAGGGTATTATCTGGTTGGCGCTGTAAAAAAACTTCTAAGAAGTGTATTTCATTATGATGGTAATCAACCGTAAACTCCGCACCCCATATATTACCATTAAGATGTTCAACAAACTCCTGTAAATAGTCACTTCCCCCTTTCCAGACCAGCCAACAGTCATCCAAGTACCTTCTCCAGATGTCAATTTCAGGTATGTATATATTATGAAGCTCATCATAAATGATATGTTCCTCAACATACCCCATGTAAAGGTCAGCATAAACAGGTGCAAATGAAGCACCCATAGCTGTACCCTGTATCTGCCAGTAGCAATCCTCTTTAAAATAAAAGACATTTTTGGTGAGGATATGTTCGGCCATACAAATCAATAATGTATTAAATCCAGGGGAATAAATGCCTGCTTTGTTCAGCCAAAAATCCAATGCTGCTAATCCAGCCCAGTGTGGAATACTGGTGTAAAGAGATTTGGCATCAAGAGTACACATTAGCCAATGTGGCTCTAATTTTGAATCTGAAACAATTTGTAAAAATTCTGTAGTGTCCTGGAGTCTGGCTCTAATCAATGGCAAAAGAGGTTTAAGTTTTTCCGAGAGGAAAACAGAAAGGGGTTCAGTAAGTGATCCAATCCCTGAAACAATTGGTCTACCCGGCGGTTGATGAAGAGATTTATGGATTTTGGGTAATAGATATAAAAACTGTTTCGCAGGATCCATAACCATTAGATGTGACTTAATCTTATCAGATTTTTTTCATTTGGTCTGACTAGCTTGGTTGCCTTGCACCAGCCGTACTTGCTAGCTTCCTCTTTGACTCATTATACCAAGCAAGGAATCTCAGTTAGAGAATCAATGTACCCAAACATCTGATAAACTTTTTAAATGTATGAAAAACCTCAGATCCTGTGTTTGGCACCTGAAATTGTTTAAGGCATACCAATGTAATGGTATTTCCCCAAGGGGCTTGCGAATTCGTATTAAACCACTGGTGGGCCAGGCCGATAATATTTTATTAACAGCCTGGTCTGAAATACAGCAATCCACTTCTATGCAATTTGTAAACATATTACATGCGTTTTATGAACGCAAAATAGAAAGCTGTGTTTCAGAGGTGACCGAGATGTGTGAAAAGGCAAGCCAGTTTGATGGCCAACATATATAAATCTTGCTTTCAAAAGTTAAGTGCTGATTTGTTAGAGTTCGAAAAGGAACTCGAAGAAAGAAAGTTATGTAAATTTAACAGAGATGTCTGGGACTACAGTTAAGGAAAACCATTTGAACTGGCTAAAAGTGTTACATTTTCTAAACAAGAAACCTATAATAGTGGCCAAAAAAAGAAAAAGGAAAAAAATCTATCCTAAAGAAATCGGACAGTTTTACTTCTGGGGAGGACTCTTCCTCTTTCACAGATACTGAAATGGAGTCTCAACAAGTGTCACCAGCTTCTAAAAAATGCTCTTCTTTTAAACCAAAGTTTGGACCCAGATAAAGTACAGTTGTGTACACTTACCATAAATGTAGATGTTCGAGTATATTCACTGTTGCTGTCATCCCATTTGGGTTATCTGCTTGCAGTAGCCCTCAGTCGGCCTGATTAACAAAGTCTTGGGTCCTGCATCGGTTACTGTCTCTTCTTCCATGACGTCAGGTCGTCAGCGGTATAAAACATACAGCCAACGCCATTACATCAGTTTTTCTTGCCCCAGAAAAGAAAGAAGATGAAAGACTCCACTGCCATAAGGGCCTGTAATTCAGATACCCTTCTTGCTGAAGTGATTGCTAAAAGGAAAGCTGTTTTCCAAGAAGGGAATTTTAAGTATGCAGTAGCAGCTGGCTTGAAAGGAGGAAGAATGAGTTTCTACAATACAAAGTTAAGGTCCCAGGCTGGAGATGGAGCTCTCCTGGGTGGTCGTAAATGTATGGCCCCTCTGAGAAACTGCTTGAGCAGTGGATGAGAGAAGAGGAGAGGTTCTGTGTTATAATGAGCTGAAATAGCTGAGGTGTGAATTTTGATGGAGGAGAAAGGTCCTTATGAAGCATCTCAGTTAAGTATTGTAAAATCTGAGGTAAACTGGGCTCTGCTGTGCTCATCCCTTGAGATTGGTTCCAGGCACAGAATCTTTTCCATTTTTCAGCATAAGATTTTCTAGTACTAGGCCTCCTTGCCTCTAAAAATGATATCCATCACTGGTTTACTGAGGAAATTATGGAAAAGGAGAGATTAGGTAATTAGCCAGGTTGCTAGGTTCAAGTGTGTGAAGCGGAGGGTGCAGAATCTGGTTCTCCTGCTGAGACAACAGGGTAGGAGTCTGAGGCAGGTGCCATGGGGCCAACAGTGACACACTATGCAAGAGGGGTTACCAGTGTTGGCGTGGCCAGTCTGTTGCAATCAAAATTGTCCTTGGTTTGTCTTGTTTGATCTTTAGTAGTACTTTGGAGAGCAGAGGAGGAAAGGCATAAACTGATAGGTTTTTCCAGCTGAAGGACAGAGCATCCACTTTCCAAGCTTATTTGTGGAGAGTCCTTGTGCAAAATTTGTCCAATTGATAGTTCTGGGGGGAAGCAAACATGTCTATATCTGGGTTCCCCCATTTACTTGTCAACATGTTGAAAATCCTTGGTTCCAGTTTCCACTCATGTGGGTCCATGAGGTTTCTGCTTAGTTCGTCTGCCAGTGTGTTTAGTTTTCCTGGCAGGAATTGAGCTTGTAGATGCACTTGGTAGTTCCACAATGCCATGGCTAGTCTGCAGAGGGGGTAAGAATGCGTATCCCCCTGCTTATGTACCGCATAGTGGTGTTGTCCATCTTTACCATTAATTGTCCTGGAAGAACATGGTCCTTGAAAGCTGTCAGAGCATTCTGTACAGCTAACATTTTGATATGCAGGTGGATTTGCCCTAAATGCACTTCCCTGCCAGGTGAGCCCCCCATGCATAATCTGATGCATTTGTTGTTAGGGTTTCGGCGGCAAGGGGTAGTGTGAATGATAGTCCCTTGTTTTGGTGGCAGGCCTCTGCCCACCAAAGGAACTCTAGGCGTAGGCAATGTATGATAGGAATCATTGCTTCTACAGCCGGAAAATGTTGACACCATAGGCTTTTTAGGTACCATTGCAGTTTCCTCATATGCAGTCTTGCATATGGAATTAGAAGAATGCAGGAGGCCATGAACCCTAATGCTTATAGTATTTGCCTTGCAGATAGCAGGGTTTTTGTGGCCACTTGTTTAAGTAGGTTGTCAAATGAATTTGTTTCTCTGGCGTGAGAAAAGCCATCTGGGAAGTTGTATTCAAGCTTGCTCCCAGGAATATAATTTGTTGATAGGGTACCAGGTGTGAATTATTTTCGTTTATGGTGTACCAGACAAGTTAGCATCCTTTGTACAAAGGCCAGATGATTCAAAAGTATGTCCTGGCTTTCTGCCTGAATTAGACAATCGTCCAGGTATGGGTATATTTCAATATTTCTTTGACTGCAAAATGCAATGACTGGAGCTAGGCACTTTGTGAATACCCTGGGTGCAGTAGATAATCCAAAGGGCAGTGCAGAGAACTGATAGTGCGTGTAACCTGCTTTGAAGCATAGGTATCTTCTGCAAGATTCCCTGATTGGGATGTGCAGGTATGCTTCCTTTAAATCTAATGCTGCCAACCAGGCGTCTTTGCCTAGCATAGGGAGCAACTGGTGAAGTCTCAGCATCCTGAACTTTGGAATCACCAAACAAAGTGTTTAGAGTAGACAGGTCCAAGCTAGAACAACATGAATTGGCCTTTCTGGGTACCAGGAAAAGTCTTGAGTAGAAACCTTGTCCTTTTTCCTCTTCTGATACCAAATGAATAGCCTCCATGCTTAAGAGAGAAAGTACTTGCTTTCGGACCTCTGCCCACTGATTTGGGGGTAAATCTGGCCACCCGCTTGGTGTTGGTAAAGTGTGGAAGTGAAATCTGTTTCCCTGGGACACTATATTTAAAACCCATTTGTCCTGGGTAATGAGTTCCCAGTTCTTTGCATGAAGAGCAATCTTTCACCCCAAAGGGGCAGTCAGTTGAGAAGTGCTTGGAAGTTTTAAAAAGAAGTCACTGAGACAGTTTACCATGGGGGGGGGGGTTATTACTCCCAGATTTGGAAGTGGAGGCCCCCCACTTAGTCCTGTGCGTACCCTGGGACTGAAACCTGGAGGATCTGCTGGATCTGGATTTGGAATGAGAAGGTCTGGAAGAGGCAGGAAAGGACAAATTCTTGGAAGGCCAATGCCTACTAAACCTTGGAGGTTGCACTTGTAAAAAATCTTAAACAGTTTGCATAGATTTAGCTTTTTCCTCCATCTTTTTAAGAACTTCTTCTGCCTTGTTGCCAAACAGGCGGTCCTGGTTTAAGGGAGTATCCAGTCATTTTGCTTTAACATGACCTGGCAAGGATTGCTCCTTAAGCCAAGCATGCCTTCTAAGTACAGACCCAGTTACAGCAGCCCTGCAAGATGCCTCTAGTGAATCAAAAACCACATTGCAAAGTATGTTTTCCAACTTGTTCAGCTAAATGCAGTAAATCCTTATTTTCAGCACAATCAGGAATCAACATAATTTTCTGTTTAAGCAATCCAATAATATGCTGCTGATACTTTAACATATGAAACTGGCAGTTTAAGGTCCTAATGGCCAAAGTTGCAGAAGTGTATACCTTCTTACTCCATCTATCCAGCGCCCTGGAGTCTCCATCAGAGGGGGTAGGATTTTTGACAGCAGTAGCTTTAATGCCTTTGGGTCCCTGCGAAATGGTCTCAGGATCCGCAGTAGGATTTTTAAAAAGGAACTTGTGAGAGTCAGGGACCCTATAATATCTATCAGGTTTTCTGGGAGCAGGAGGTAAAGAGTTAGGGGCCAAGCTAGATTCCGAAAAGGCATCATCAACAATGTCCAGTACAGGAGGTATGGCTAAAGGCCTGTGCTGGGGCAGGAGTAAGAAATCCCTAAGCCTCTTTTTAGAATCACAGGAATCCTGACTTTCCCAACAAAAATTCTCCCCGAGAGTATGTAAGTTTTACCAAAAGAGAAATCTTCTGGAGGGGGGGGGGGAATAGAGTCCTCAGCATCAGAATCCTCATAGGTAGATAAGGGTAAATCCTGGTCATAGAAACAGAAAATTCAGAATCCTGGTCAAAAGTATTATAAGCAAACTCAGTCCTAGGTCTCTTAGAGGGGGAAGGCTGGCTTCCCCTGATTAAGTTAATAAGGTCTTCAGCCATTCTTATCATTTGTTTTTTAGGCATAGAGGCCTCTCCATGCGGTCTGGGCATCAGTTTTCTAGGCATGGTTTGAGTTTTAGGCCTTGAAGAAGAAGATGGTGTCAGTTTAATACACAAGTCAGTAGGCCTGAAAACACCCTCAGAAGCCGGTGCCTGCACAGCAGCTCAGGACCCATCCAAGGTATAGACATCCGCAGGTTCCACAGTTGAAGCATCTTGCGGCATACTCAATGGGTCTAGGAAGAGGCCTGCGAATCTGAAGTAACAGGTATCAGAGGCTGCAAAAGCACCTTACTGAGTACCGGCGAACTGGCGACTGGCTTAGGAGAAGCGTCGTTGGCAGCTTTGGACCTAGGCGGCCTGTCTCTGTCTATCCTTGCGTTTTTTCAGAATGTTGGTAGTCGGATGGCTTACCGAAGACATATCAGGATAATTGAACCAAGCACCAAAATATTTAGAAGTGAAAATATACAGATGATGGATAGTTCGTGGTTTAAATAAGGCACAAAACCGACAGCGAGGTACGCTGTGGTCACGGCCTAGGCAAGGAACACAGTACGAATGAAAATCTTTATGAGGTATTTGCTTTCCACAAGTAATGCAATTATTTACTTTTACTGACATTGGTTTAGAGCAAGAAAAAGTTTCCCCAATGGGGTACTTAGCTTTTAGTTGAAGACTTCTGTTTTGAAACTCGAAAACGAAAATTTCACGAGTTGGCTGACCAGCACTTGCGAACTGCTTCTGCTTAGGGCAAGCATGGCAAGAAAGATGTAATGGCGTCGGCTGCATGTTTTATACCCCTGACGATCTGACGTCATGGAAGAAGGGACAGCAACCAACACAGGACCCAAGACTTTGTTAATCAGGCCGACTGAGGGCTACTGCAAGCAAATAACCCAAATGTGATGACTGCAACAGTGAAACACAAAGAACATCATTAATTCTGTCCCTTCAGAGGTAGAAGGAGGGGCGGAAGAAAACACAGGTCAAGATGTAACCTTAGAAACACTACTACATTTTTTGAAATACAAGAAGATAACAAACAATACACCTAATATTTTATCTGTTGTCTTGTCAGATATAACCCAGGTGTTAAATAAAGGTCTCAGTTTTATTCCTGGCTATGTGGTGTCTGAGGATAATTTTGTGGATGATTTGACCTCTTTTTGTAGATTGCTAAATCTTAGACTGTATTTTGATAATAATGACACCGATGAACCAACTTAATCGTTTCAACAGACCTTTAAATTTCAAAGTTCTACATTTGTTCTTCTTATGAATAAGTATGTCGATATCTTACAAAAATGTGTACTCAAAGTTTTACATTTTGGTGTGCAATCAGATAAGAAGGTTTTCCTAATAACTTAACTTCATCAGAGATTCAAGCTTTACAAAATTTGAGGAAGAATAAAAATAGTGAAATCATTGCTGCTGATAAGGGTAGAACTACAGTGGTCATGGACGGGTCTATGTATTTGGCTGAAGCGGAGAGACAGCTGAAAGATGGTCGGTTTTACACAGTCATGTCCATTGACCCAACATCTACATTTAAGTGAGAAATTTATGAATTTTTGTAGTTGGCGGTTAGTGAAGGTATTAACAGTGACAAAACTTCATATCATCTCAGGGTTAAAGATCCATTACCACAATACCTCTACTTACTTCCCAAAATTCACAAAAATGCCACGCAACCACCAGGCAAGACCTACTGTTTCTGGTAACGGTTCTCTCACAGAACCATTATCGTTTTTTCTGACAATATATTTGAAGCCATTGTTAAAAGGCGTTAGGGCTCGTATATAGGACACTATGGAATTTCTCAATATTGTGTCTGATACACAACTGGATCCTGGGTGGATTATGTGCACCCTTGATGTTACATCATTATACACAAGTATTTCTCATTGGGCAGGTCTCACTGCCTTGGAATATTGGTTGCGAGAAATTCCACTATACAGCCTGGAATTTAACACCTTCCTCCTCTGTTTGGCAGAACATGTTCTAACCAAGAATGTCTTTTATTTTAATGGGAGCTGTTTTTTACAACTCAAAGGTACAGATATGGGTGCTTCATTTCACCAATTTATGCCAACCTTTTCATGGGATATTTGGAACAGATCATATGATGATGGCCATAATCTATTTCTGGATGAAACAGATATTTGGAGGAGATTTTTGGATGACTGCTGGATGGTTTGGAAATCGGATGTTGAATCTTTACAGGAATTTGTTCATCATCAATGAAAATAAGTGGGGTATCCAGTTCACAGTCAATTATGACATGGATAATGCTAGTCAATGCTAGAAGTCTAAATCTCAAAATGCACTCACTCAAGGCACACCTTAAATGGAGAACATCGATATCTGTGCAGTGACTGAGACCTGGTTCAAGGCTCTAGAGAGCACCCCTGCATTACCAGATTATAACTCATACCACACTTTTCGGCCATCTAACCTGGACAAGAACACCAAAGGCGGAGGTGTGTCCATATTCATTAAGGATATCCACTCATCCAGGCTAGTTGCGCAGCATAATGCATCCGAGGTTATCCAAGTGCAACTAACTCTGGGTAAAACTGCAATCCAAATTGTAGCTTGCTACAGATCCCCCACCATGCTCTAGGATTCCCACTCTTTTTTTCTTGATATACTGGAAAATATTAGGGTTCAACTAAACATCCTAATAACGGGCAATTTCAACTACCCCACCATTAACTGGGAAAACTTCTCGTGTACCAACTCCTTTGCTCAGTGCTTTCTGGAATTCATAAATTCCAATGCCCTGGGTCAACTTATCCACACCCCCACCAGGGGCAGCAATATCCTAGACCTAGTTATTACCAACATGAGTGACCAGTGTTCCACACCTGAAGTCAACTCCTCGGTCACAGCCGACCATAAGCTAATCAACCTAGATATCCGCATCCCACCCCACCCACCAATAAGGAAACCACAGTAAAAAATTTCTCCAAAGTCAACTTCGCTACATGAACTTCACGACACCCATGCAGATGTTACCACTATGATCACTATGATTCCAATTAAAACTCTACAGCAGTAAGCCTTTTTAAGTTAGAAAAAGGTGAAACTCGGTCATTTGGAGAAACCGTGGTGCAGTTTTCCTGCAAAATTTTGTAATTTCACAAGTCCGATTCTGTAGCCCTGAAAGAGTGGCAAAAATGCATGATCAGCAGAGTTTCAACACTTCTAAATCTTCCGACCTCTATAAACTATGTTTCTAGTAAATATCAACAGAAAAATAACTCTTGATATGTACGCAGAATATGCCTGCATACACCAGTGACTCATATAGGTACTATCCTGGCAACCTCTTAACAGACATCCTGCTTATCCTAACAACTCTATTATGTCTACATCAACATAAAAACTGCTCTTACATTTCTAAGTATGGCTAGGCTTACAAATGCCCTAGGGCAGATAGCCTAGTACTATACTATGAAACTATGAAACAAATCATCTCAGTGACTTAAAATTCAATCCAGCTCTTCCATAGTAAGCCCAGCAATTTCAAATAATAACCAAAGTACAGTCATGTAACACCATGACAAGCTTTACTAAACATTTCCGCAAATTGGCGATTAACATACAAGCAGCTTGTAGATTTTAGTGCCAAGTCCCACACCAAAAGGGACCATCTGAAACGCTGTAGTACAGTTTCTACACATCAGCCACCAAAGCAAAGGCCAGTACAGCAACCAGCAACTAGGCCACCACAGAAAATATTGTGGCTGTCTTGTCTGTAATATTCCCTGAAAACATTCTGTCATGTTCTTCATCTTCGCTCCTGGTTGTGTTAATACACAAGTACCCAAGATTTTTGGGGAGTCCAGCTGAATTGTCTGCAGGACTCTTGGAAGTAGAGGAAAATGAGGGAAGGCATACAGAAATATCCCCTTCCAAGGAAAAGAAAGGGCACACTGAAACAGAAAAGAGGGAGCTGCCTGTTCAGAGGCAAAGCAGAACGATCTACCTGAGGAACACCCACTGATGGACTATGTCCAGAAACACATCTTTGTGAAGCATCCATTCGTGAGCCTGTGTTTGCCACTAGACTGTGCAGTGAAGGAATATATACTACCTGAAGAGGTAGCTGATTACTGACAGCCAGATCCCAGGCCAGACGACCCAGCCTGCAAAGCAGTAAGACTTTGTGATCCCCCCCCCACCTGCTTGCTGACATACTACATCACTATGGTAGTGTTTGCGTAAACCTTAAAGGGGCCTGAAGAAAGCATGGGGTGAAAGGCCTAAAGGGCCAGAATCAGAGCTCTCATTTCTTTGATGTTGATATGGTCTGACTTCTACTGGTGGGGCCACTTTCTGCTGACCACAAGATAACCCCAAACGGACGGGCCTCACCTCACGTGTGAAGCGTTGGTGAACAGTTCTTGAGAAGGAACCAGAGGCTGAAAGGGCAGGCTTGGGTTGAGGGTAGGTTGCTGAATCCACCACTCAAATTCCCCGCTTGAAACAAGGAAGAACAGGAACTCTGAAATTCAAAGGGTGGCAGTGCTGAAGCCAAACTGACATGAAATACCACTGAAGCTTCTGTATATGCAGTCTGGCAACAGACAGCATTGGAATAGAAGAGGCCATGAATACTAGGGCCCAAAGAAACCCCCTGGCTAGAATAGCAGACAGAGGAAGAAGAGACTAAAGGAAAGCTGTCAAGGACAAAACCTTTGGAAGTGGAAGAGAGGCAACAAATTTCAGTGTCTTGACTCCTGAAACCCACATAAATATAATCCTGCAAGGGAGTCAGGACAGACTCTTGAAAGTTGATAGCGAACTCAGACTTTGAAGGAGATGCATGGCAAATTCTACAGCCTGTAACAGGCAACTGGAAGAATGTGCCTGAATCAACAGGTCATCTAAATGAGGAAAAATCTGAATGCCTTGAAGTCTGCAAAAGATAATCACGAGCTAGGCATTTTGTGAACACCCTTGGGGCAGTAGAGAGGTCAAAGGGCAAAGCAGAGAATTGAAAATAACAGGAAAAAAAATGGAGAAATGTAAAAACGTCCTGAATAGAGGGTGAATTATATGAAAGTAAGCATCCTTCAGATCCAAGGACACTAGAAAAGCCTGGGGGAGCAAAAGAGGAAACAGGGTTTGAAGAGAAGCATCCAAAAGGAAGGAACCTTGAGAAAGGTGTTGAGCCACGAGAGATCCAGAATAGGCCTCCAAATGCCCTACTTTCGAGGAACACAAAACATTCTGGAGTAGAATCCCTGTCCTACATGGGAAGGAGGGACAGGATGAATAGTTCCCTTGTCCACCAGGGACCAAGAACCTCTGAGAAATGAGGAAGTTGCTCTCGAGGAGGTTGAGGAATCCCTGAAAAAGAAGGGAGAGACTTCCACACCATTAAGTGGTCTGACGAGTCTGCCTGCAAACAAAGGCAGACCTAGTAGGACAGTTCCTCTGGAACTTAGGGATGAGGGACAGAAAACATTTTTAAGGTCCTGCAAAGCTTTGCCTTTGTCCAGAAGAGACAAACATATCAGCAGCAGTCCCAAAGAGGTTTTTATTATCCAAAGGAGCATCCAGAAGCTTGGCCTTAATGTCCTCAGGTAATGACTGCAGATGGAGGCAACAGCAGCATCATAGCATACTTGACAGACTAGTGAGCCACCTGAGAGGTAGAATCTAATACAGAGGCAGACGACCTTCCTTTGGAATAAGGGGTGTTAGAGAAATAACCAGACAAGTCTGAGCAATCAAGACCAGAGGACATCTGGTCATATGGGTCTAGTAATTAATGGCCCTAAAGGCCATGGTGGCAGCAGTATAGACCTTCTTTGCAATACTCTCCATGGCACTACTATCCTTATCCAAAGGCAGGAGCTCGGTAGATGGAAAAAGCTTAGAAGGCTTGTCAGAGGAGACTGACACCACAGCAGGATCAGCAAGAGGACAAACAGGAAGTGACAATCCTCTGGAACTTTATAGAACCTGTCAGGTTGTTTAGGAGCAGGGGGCTGAGAATACAGAGTTTTAGAGGTAGCTAAAAGGTGCCTAACAAAGCAAGCCAACACAGGAGGTACTGCAGAAGTTTTAGGAGAGTTCATCTGAAGCAACTCATAATACCGCCTCTGGATATCAGACACCAGAGAAGAATCCTACTTAAAGTATTCCATTATTCTGGCTACTGTGTCCCCAAAAGACAGCTCCTCCAAAGGAGACTTAGGACTAATCTATTCCTCTTCATCAGAGTCACAAGCCAAGAGAGAGGGCATCTGAGAAGAATAACACAAGAACCACCCATCAGACTCCGAATCCTCATCTGAGGAATCAGGTTCCCTAGGCCTTTTAGAAGGAGTTGACGTCCAAGATGCAGTAGGCACAGAAGCACCCTTGGGGAGACTTCATGGCCATGAAGGCATTAAACAGGCCCTGCGTAAACTCCTGCCATTCCCCTTGAAGGTCCTTAGGATGTATAGAACAATGTTTAGTCTTCTGTTTTGTCTTGGTACGGATGTCAGCCCTAACAAACACCGAAGGTTCTAACCCTTGATCAGATTCAATAAGAGTAACTGGAAACTCTTCCTTGACCAGAATCTGCAGAATCCCTGTACAACCCTCTGAGACAACTAACTGAGGTTCCCCATTAACATGTGGGACAGATGCCTGCAAAACCTCAGATGACGTGTGAAAGGAGGGATCCATGCTGGCCTCCAACAGGGTCGTGGCAGAGAAATCTGAAGTTGATACCGAACGGTCTACAGAGCTATCAACTGCTTGAAGAGACGTCCAGTAGAGGGTGGACACCCAAAGAAGCCAACTGAGATTTCTTGGCCGCCTTCTTGCTTAACAACAGTACCTCAGGTTTAACGGATTCTGCCATGCTACCCTGGGCCTACTGTAAGTCACTGGTTCTCACAACAGATGGTCAGGAAAGACCAGCGGCTTCTAGGAGTCTAAGCCACAAATGCCAGGCAAGTGCTACAGGAAGTATGGTCAGGGGAAGCACCCACACAAGAGAGACGCTGCTCATGATGATTTTTATGTAGTATCTATGTCCCACACTGACATTTTCCATTCTTGAATGACTTCAACTCTAGGCAACCCAAAGAAAACAAGACCAACAGTGGGGGGAGGGCCACACCAATGGGACACATCAGACTCCTAGGAATCTGCACAGCAGAGGGCATTCAGACTGATGAGCAATGATGTCATTAAGAATGGCGGCAAAGAAGTTCTGTGTAATTCAGTCCACACATCACCTTTACGCCCTACGTCCTGAGTAGGGAGCATACGTGTGACATACAGCGCATACAAGACCTAAATGCTTCGGTATACTGGACAGACTATGGGCTGCCCTTGGCAGGAGATCCCGAGGGTAAAGAATACTACAACAGTGATATAGAAGGACATCTCTGTAGTGCAGAAATTCCATATTTTCTGCAATGAATGAATGAATTAATTAGAAAATTAAATCATCATACAATGGCCCATAAGAAAACATTACAAAAAACGTAGTTTTCATAACCCCTTAAACCAGGTGAAAGGTCATCATCTTGGTAAATGTTGACTGTACTACTGCACTTATGAAGAACAGCCTCCTAAAATTAGAATATACCACCACCATGAGTTTCTTGTTTTTTCTACTGTTTATTCTCTTCCCACAAATCTATCGCTGCCCCATGGAAGGCCTTTTTAAACCATAGTCCTAAATACTCAATGTTAATGTGTCCTCATAAATATGGGTATTGCTGAACGATTTGGTGTGTGGGTACATAATTTATAGTTATAGCCTTTGTTTTAGCTTCATTAATTTTTATATTGTAAAAAGACTGAAAATAGTCTCAAAATGTTCCACAATACCAAGATGTCCTTTTTTAGTTCAAGTACAAAATATCATCATCTGCAATTAAAGTCAGCTTTTATTGATTACCACACAAACTACACTCTTGAATTGAGTCCCTTATTTCTTTGCCAATGGCTCTTAATACTAACAAAATAACAAAGGAGAAAGTGGACAGCCCTGCCCGATTCCTCTGTTTAAACACAACTTATCAGAGAGGAACCCTTCCAACTTGATTCTTGCCTCCAATCCCTCAGATATCCTCCGAATTAACCTTATTGAGTCAGGGAATGCAAATGCTTCCATTGCCCTACTCTAAATCCTAGCTTACTCTGCCAAATGCTTTCTCTGCATCAAGAGCCACCAATAGCAGCTGTACCATCAGTGGTACAGGCACAATTTTCAAATCTAGGTGTTTAGGATTCCCTGTCTCTCCCCCCTTGGCTGACCTGGCATGATACACAGTTCAAACTCTGCATTTACCTACACTAGCATACTGCAGCTCCTACAAAACGGTGTCTATGGGATTGCAATTGGCCACCACAGTCTCTAAGAACTTTTTCTCTCCCAACAATTAAATAGCTCAAACTCTACATTTACCTACACTAGCATACTGCAGCTCCTGCAAAACGGTGTCTACAGGATTGCAATTGGCCACCACAGTCTCTAACAACTTTATCTCTCGCAACAATTAAACAGTGTAGGTTACAAACATAAACATTTGTTAAGCTCTCTTTTACTGTGCTGTGTAACAAAGCAAGTCACCATTTTGGTCAGTCATAGGGCTCTTTCTGCTCTATTTTTTTGCCTCTTTTCCCCTGTAACTAAATTAAACCGACTGAGATTTGTCTGCATACATCAACTGGACATAAGCTGATTTAAGTATATTTTCTGCACTTTTTGTGGTTTTAAAATTTGGACTGTGATTCCTCATATCTAGCTCTGTTGAAACTGTCTTGTGTGTGTCTCTGAAGTTCTGCAGTAGTTGTTAGACTGCTTTAAAATTCCTTTAAGTGTTAATTAGCTTGGGGGGTTTCTGCTAACATTAAAATCTGTGTTGGTTACATTTCTAGTAATCATTTTAAATTGAGTTGCTACCTACTGAGATTTGTCTGCATACATCAATTGGACATAAGCTGATTTAAGTATATTTTCTGCACTTTTTGTGGTTTTAAAATTTGGACTGTGATTCCTCATATCTAGCTCTGTTGAAACTGTCTTCCCCATCCCCCCTCCCTGTTCTTGGTTGTAGTTTAAATTTGGTGGCTTCTGCAGTGCCCGCCCCACTGTAGATTTGATCTAGGACACTCCCCCAGTCCCATCTCTTTACTGCATTCTACCTAATAAACCCTTTCTGCACTTGCTTTTAGTCCTTTTTAATTTAACTACATTTTTTCAAACTGTGTGTGGACTAATATTGCTACATACTCAAGTGTGCCAGCTTGCACTGCATGTGAATTGTTTTTACTACTGTTTTTGCTACTTTTCTGAAAAAAAAAAAAAATTATCTGCTTTTACTGTATTTGTGTTTCTTCCTACTTTATTTTGCTTTTGCGTCATCTTAAAAGTACTCAGTTGTATTTACTACTTCTTGGTGTAACTCATTCTAAGCCTTTTAGTTTAAGCACTTGGGCTTCAGACCAGTTGTTTTACATTAAGAAGGTTTGTGGTCTGCACTGTAGTGGCAGGACAGGTAGCTTACATCCTTCTAAGTTGGAAACTGCTGATTGAGGGCTCAGTGTCAGTTATTCTAAAAGTGTATTAATTCTGGTTTAAGCGCTTGGGCTTCAGGCCAGTTATTTTACACTAAAAGGGTTCGTGGTCTGCACTCTTGTGGGAGGAGAGGCTGGACTCTGCCCTTCTGAGCTGGGAATTTCTAGTTAAAGGCTTATAGTGCCTGCATATTTGAACTGCTTCTTACTGAAATTGGTACACCTTGTTTGCTGTAGCATAGACTAGATCCAGGCCTGCTGAATCTAGCTTTGTTTGTATAACTTGAGCACTAATCCAGGCATTCTTCAAAGTATTCAATTGTATTTATTACTGCTTGGTAGTAACTTGATTAAAGTGTAGCTATCATTCTAAGTCTTTTGGATTAAGCACTTGGGCTTCAGACCAGTTGTTTTACATTAGGAAGGTTTGTGGCCTGCACTGTGGTGGCAGGACAGGTAGCTTACATCCTTCTAAGTTGGGAACTGCTGATTGAGGGCTCAGTGTCTGTTATTCTAAAAGTGTATTAGTTCTGGTTTAAGCACTTGGGCTTCAGCCCAGTTATATTACATTAAGAAGGTTCGTGGTCTGCACTCTTGTGGAAGGAGAGGCTGGACTCTGCCCTTCTGAGCTGGGAATTTCTGGTTAAAGGCTTATAGTCCTGCATATTTCAACTGTTTCTTACTGAAATTGGTACACCTTGTTTGCTGTAGCATAGACTAGATCCAGGCCTGCTGAATCTAGCTCTGTTTGTATGCTTATTGTTTGTTTGCTTGTTATTTCCCTGAAACGCTAATACCACCTAAAACGCGACTTTTCAGCGCTTCTGAGGATCCCTAGTGATATCTGCATTGGTTACTGTACTCATTTCCTTGTTTCACTTAAAAGAAAGTTACTGTTTGTCATTTTTGCATTTAAGTTACCTGTAACACATTGCATTTAAGTTACCTGGCAATTGCTCACTAAAGCAATTATATAAATCAGCACTAAAAAATTAAAAGCACTACACTCTCACAAAGTCCTCTTGAGTACCTTGTTCCCCACTGGCCCTTTTTTTTTAAATTATAAAGGAATTCCCAATACTATTCTAGCATGTCCATAGGTCAGTTGTCAATCTTCTCTCCAGTCCAGCTGGTGAATCTGGGAATCTTGAGGCAATGTTACAACTGCCTCATGTACACAGACAACCCCCTCCTCCTCCCAACAAATTCCAACACATGTGAGAGATGCATCCATATAGCCAAACTGGAGGCTAAGCTCTCTCAACTCAGTACTAGCGTAACCAGTCAGGAGGAGAAGGAAACCACACTCAGTATAATTCCAGTCTCACATAGACCTACCACGACAGCAAACCAAACACATAAACACACAAAAACATACTCGGAGGCTCTAAATAAAAATCTGCCTAAGGAGCAGAGACCTCCAAAGCAGACACCCAAGCAACCGCTACCCCAAAACAAAACACGTGCAACACATAGCTCACAAAGCCAGTGTGCCGAACAGTCACAGCCCTTAAGGCTAAACAACACACCTGATACACATGTAATAGGTGACTCTATAGTCAGGCACACTGACGTCCCGCTCACCAGGCTGAACAAGGAGAAGGTCACGGTGAGCTGCCTGTCGGGCGCAAAGATCCACCACATAACACAAGCACTCAGGTCACTCCAAGGCAAGTACAAATATGACTCAGTCATTGTCCATGCTGGTGTGAATGACCTGAGACGTACCTCCCTGGACTACATGAAAAGACACATAGAGGAGCTCTCTGAGCATGTGGCCCAGACCTTGAGTAGCATCTTACCCTCACCAAGAATGATTCCACAATATGAAGACAAGATGATCAATTTCAACAATTGGCTTAAGTACTGGTGTCATTCAAAGGGGATCCAATGCCTGTCAGCTTGGGATGATATGCTCGACAAGCCACGATGCTTCGCTAGGGACAGCTTGCACCTGTTCACCCCTGGGCTTTCGGATATTGGCAAACGCTCTTGCTACCCCCATAGTGGCTTTTTTAGGCAAGGCTCAAAAGACAAACCCACCTCCATAGGTATCACAAGGGATAAGAAACTAGGAGTAATGCTACTCAACGCCAGAAGTCGAAACCTCAAGATGCATGCACTCGAAACTCTCCTTAGCATGGAGAACATCGATATCTGTGCAGTAACAGAAACCTGGTTCAAGGCTCCCGAGAGCACCCCAGCACTACCAGGTTATACCTCATACCATGCTTTTCGGCCCCAAAACTTGGACCGACCCACAAAAGGAGGGGGACTATCAATATTCGTCAAAGATACCCACACCTCCAGGTTGGTGGCACAGCACGAAGCATCAGAGACTATCTATGTGCAACTAACAGTGGGTAAAACTGCCTTCCAGTTTATAGCCTGCTACAGACCACCCTCCCTAACCCAGGAACCCCACTCGGCCTTCCTGAGAACACTGGAAAATATGAAGGTCTCTCCAAACACCATTATATTGGGTGACTTCAACTACCCAAACATAGACTGGGAGCATTACTCTAGCTCCAACACCCTAGCCCAAAGGTTCCTAGAATTTATAAACTCAAATGCTATGGAACAACTTGTTACCACTCCCACAAGAGGGAAAACATACTGGACCTGATCATCACCAACATGGGGACTCTATGCTCCAGACCAGAAGTGTATCCCTCACTGGTAAGATCAGACCATAAACTAATCTCACTGGATATTCACATCCCGACACCACCCCCTGCCCAGAAAACCACAGTGAAAAACTTATCTAAAGCAAATTTCACACTCCTCAAAACCGAGGTGGAATCCTTCAAAGCCCCCGGGCCTGTGGAAAATACGGTCCAGACCACAGAATCCTTTATAAACGCATTCTATGAACACCTTCAGGAATGCATGGATCATGCAATCCCAAATAAAACCAAGACCCAATCCTCCAAAGGCAGACGTCCTGTCTGGTCGACCCCAGCCATAAACAAACTATACAATAGAAGGCGGAAGCTACTAAATGATAGAGCAAAATTCCAAAAAGGGAAGGCATCTCTGATCAGTATTAGCAAAAAACTACGGGCACTCATAAAATCATCTAAGGCCAGCTTCGAGAGAAAAATTGCACAGGACACTAAGGATAATCACAAGGCTTTCTTTAGTTATGTTAGGAACCTGGGTGGTAATTCCCAGATATGCTCAGAATTAGTCCAAAATGACAAAAAATACACCGAACCCACAGACATTGCCAACAACCTAGCTGACAGGTTCAGCGCAAACTCCCCCCCCCCCACCAAAAGGGCAAATATCTATCCCAGCAGAGTGCTGCCCCCCTGACATCTCAGATGCTCAGGTAAGAGCCGCCCTCTCCAAAGCAAAAAACACAGCATCAATGGGACCAGACGGTGTCCCGGGCTGCGTCCTACATAAACTCCAAGAAGAGCTAAACCCAAACATAAAACTACTGTTCAATCTCAGCCTTACTACAGGATATGTACCCAAAGAGTGGCGTACAGCAACTGTGGTCCCTCTCCACAAAGGTGGTGCCTCAATGGATCCTGGAAACTATCGCCCCATAAGCCTGACTAGCTTGGTCTGCAAAGCTATGGAAAGGATCATCATGGACCTCATAAATAATGATATTGGGGACCTACAGACACTGGATCCTACCCAGTTCGGCTTTGTTAAGGGTAGATCCTGCCTCTTAAACCTGGTTGATTTCTTTGAAACAGTCACCAAGGTCATTGACGAGGGGAAGGTGGTCCACACAGCCTACCTGGACCTCGCAAAAGCCTTTGATACAATACCCCACTCGGGCATTATAGATAAGCTCACCAGCTTATATATAAACCCCTATGTCACTAGATGGGTTGCAAATTGGCTCGAGGACAGAACCCACATGGTTAGAATTGCTGGAGCCATGTCAGACTCCAAACCAGTTACAAGTGGCGTCCCACAAGGGCTCAGTCCTGGGACCTCTCTTGTTCGGTATATATTTCTCGGAGCAGGCCAACACGGAAGGACTGTGGCTGAACAAGTTCGCAGATGACTGCAAACTGGGCGCCATAATCGACTCTCCAGCCGACATAAGCATCCTCCAAAAGGGCCTCATAGAAACAGACAACTGGTGCCAGAGCCATGGCCTCAAGCTAAACGCCAAAAAGTGTATAGTCATCCCCTTTGGCAAAAACAAAGTGCCCACAAATTACCACATAGGTGGTAATCCATTAAGTATAGAAGTAATTAGGGACCTGGGGACCCAAGTTGATAGCAATCTCTCATTTGACAACCATGTGGCCAAAGTGGTTAGAAAAACATTTTACATAGCCCACCTAATCATGAAGGGATTCACATCTAGATCAGGGGAGGTCATCGTGCTTCTTTACGCATCCCTCATCAGGCCCATAATTTAGTACAATGCCCCTTTTGGGATGCACCTTACCAGACACCTGCAGCAACTGGAAAGACCCCAAAAGTACCTCACCAAGAGGATCAAAGGGCTCAAACAGATGCCATATGCTGCCCGGTTAAAGAAACTCCAGCTCTACTCAGTGGCATACCGCCTGTTCAGAGGCGATCTGTGCCTGATGTATAAAGCCATGTCCAACCCGGAATTAATGTAAAGCCATGTCCAACCCGGAATTAATGGACATGGTGCACCTCAGAAAATCCAAATCCCATCGAGCTACACGCTGGAGAGACTTGCACCTCAGCACTGAAATAAATAGGACATGCTGGAGGGACAGATTCATAACCCAGAGGCTCCCTTCACTCTGGAATAAAATCCCAGTCCAGGTTAGGAAGAGTCCCTCATTGACTCTCTTCAAAAGGAATCTTGATGAGTGGATGGGAGATTGTAGGTTTACCCCGGGTATCACTTCTGTGTCACTGTTAGACAGAGGCACAGTATACTAACCTCAAAAACGGGCATAGCAAAATTAATTTAAAATGGGTGGCGAAAGCCAAACACATTCTGGCTAGGCTTATAAATGCCCTAGGGCAGATAGCCTAGTATGAACCTATGAACCTATACATTTGTCTCTCTGACCCTAATTTTTACAGCTATACCTTGTACCTTTATGGCTCTCTAACTTTCAGATATAGATTGTTTTACTTATTCGTCTGACATTTGAACAAGTAACCCTGACAAAAACCTCAAAATTGTACATGGTGGGTCTGTCTTTCTTGCTAAAAGTAAGTAAAATTGAAGTGCGCTGAGTGCAGCTTTTAGGTCCTTACATTCAACTTACGTGTGGTGCAGTGAGTCATTCAAGATTCTTCTTCTAATCACTCCCACTGCCTTCCTTTTCCCCACCCTCTTACCTCTAACAAGTTTATATTGGCTACAGTTGTACAGGCACCATTTTCAGACCTAGGTGCTTAGGATTTCCTGTCTCTCACCCCTTGGCTGACTTGGCATGATTCACAGTGTAAGTTTCTTCATTACATGGATTTTTTACTGTTTTTGTGTGTAACTGTATGACCTATTTCTAGGCTCTGAAACTGCACAGATTGCTCTATTTTGTTGCCTAGGATTTTTAAAAAGCTAGTGACTTTACTTGAAGTCTGTCCTAACATTTGTGTTCTAAACTGAACCTGCAACTAGAGAAAGTGTATAATCATCAGATCAACTACTTGCATATGTTTTTAATGTTTAATTGCTCATACACATTGAATAAGTGCATTTACAACCTGAATAACTTGTGCTAGCTATACTGGAATTGCTTTTACTCACTATTTTGCATTTGCACAATGATGAACGGCTGATTCGTTTTTTTCTGGTATATCTGTAAAATCTGGAAAGTGTTTGTTATATTTCTCTACTACTAAGTTTTCTTAGCCATAAACCCTAGTCTACTCTGAAGTGTGCTACCTTTACCCCCCTCAAACCTCTCTGATTGTGCTATTGCAAAATAATTGCCTGTTGTTGCCTTAATACTATAGCAATAACCCACGTCTGGGTGTGGGTAATGCTGGATTTACCCACGGTTGGTGTGGTTTGGTCACGAGGTCGAAGCCCGAGTGGCCAAACAAAGACAACCGTGGGTAAATCCAGCATTACCCACACCCAGAAGTGGGTTATTGCTATTATACAATGACATTATTTAAGAAAAAAAAATAATTACTTTTCTTAAATAATGGCATTGTATAATGCCTCCTTGCTGCCCTTCCGCAGCTGTCTGGTATTCTGCGGCAGTTCTGATGTACTGCGCATGTGTATGCTTGCGCAGTACATCCGAGCTGTGGGCAAAAGCAACGGAGAAAGCAAGATCTCTGTTGCTTTTTACAAACTGTCTCGCTATGTTAAAGGAGTTTAACATAGCGAGACAGCTTTTAAAAAAGCAACGGAGAATCTCCGTTGCCTTTTAAACGCTGTCTCGCTATGTTAAACCCATTTAACATAGCGAGACAGTTTTGAAAAAAGCAATGGAGAAAGCAAGATCTCAGTTGCTTTTTACAAAGTGTCTTACTATGCTAAAGGAGTTTAACATAGCGAGACAGCTTTAAAAACCTTTAAACCCATTTAACATAGTGAGACAACTTTAAAAAAAGCAACGGAGATAGGAAGATCTCCGTTGCTGTCTCACTATGTTAAACTCCTTTAACATAGCGAGACAGTGTCTAAACAGCAACGGAGATCTTGCGTTCTCCGTTGCTGTAAAAAACGAGTTATACTAAATGGAAAAAGTCCAGGAGTCCAGACCTTTTTCCATTACTATAATTCTGATTTACAACATGCACGCTGACCAATCAGCGTGCAGATTTTGGAATATTAATGGAGGGGTCGTTGTATAATTACCTATAATCTCTGCTTTTCTCTTTTTTTCTAGTCAAACTCTACATTTACCTATACTAGCGTACTGCAGATCCTGCAAAACGGTGTCTACAGGATTGCAATTGGTCACCACAGTCTCTAACAACTTTTTCTTTCCCAACAATTAGACCGTGTAGGTTACAAACATAAACATTTGTTAAGCTCTCTTTTATTGTGCTGTGTAACAAAGCAAGCCACCATTTTGGTCAGTCATAGGGCTCTTTCTGCTCTATTTTTTTGCCCCTTTCCCCTGTAACTAAAGTAAACTGATTCATACATTTGTCTCTCTGACCTAAGTTTTACAGCTATACCTTGTACCTTTATGGTTTTCTAACTTTCAGACACAGATTAAGTTTTATTTGTCTGACATTTGAACAAGTAACCCTGATAAAAACCTCAAAATTGTATACTGTTGGTCTGTCTTTCCTGCTAAAACCAAGTAACATTAAAGTGCTGAGTGCAGGTTTTAGGCCCTTACATTCAACTTACTTGTGGTGTGGTTTTGCCCGCTCCGCTCCCCCTCTCTTCGCTCGGGCTTGCTTCGCTCCCCTCCCACCCCCGAATTCCACCCTCCCAAGTATCCTCAGATGTATACTTTCACCTCATTGTTAGGTCACTCCCACAGCCCCCTCCCACCACCATAACTTGTGCTCTCTCCCTTTCACTCCTCCCACCTTGTCTCCAATCTTCCTCTTTTCCCCGCCCACCTTGGGCTGCCTGCTCTGTTGCTTGCCTCTCTCACACTTAACTCTTTCACTCCCTAGCACACCTACTATCTCTCCTCACATACTCACTATTTCCACCCCTCAATACTGTTCCTTCCCTCACACTGCTTATCTCTAGTCACCACCCTTTCCTAATATATTTCTTTATATTTTTCCCTAAAACTCTTCCCCTCCTTTTTCCATCACACAATGCTATCCTTACTGCTATTTCTCCCACTTCTAATCTCACTAGCCCTACGCACTTCCTACCACACTGAGCTCCATATCTTCCCGTCTTCCCCCACCTTTCCCAGACCGCTTTCAACATATAACCAAGCTCCACTGACTATTGGCCCCTCTCTCTTCTGTCTCTCCCCCCTTCAATGTCTATTTAACTCATGGCCTACCCCGCTCCTACTCCTAAACCCAAACTCAAGTACTCTATTCCCCTTAATGACCACCCTCACCTTTTCCATCTTGTCTTTGCTCTTCTGGTTTCTGGTGACATCCATCCTAATCCTGGACCCTTCCCTCTCTCCACTACCCCTTCCACCTTTATCTACTGTCCCCCCGAAAACATCCTCAAATATCTCCAGCATCAAACATCTCTCTATCTCTGCAATGAACATCCAAAGCCTAAACAACAAAATGTCTGAACTTCATGCATGGTTTGCCCAACATAAACCTCATATCCTGGCCTTATCGGAACCCTGGCTAAAACAGCATATCAATTCCTCTGAATTTCTGCCACCACAATACAATATCTATAGGTCTGATTGGACACCCAAAAAAGGCTGTGGGGTGGCTATCTTCTACTCTGTCTCACTGATGCCAACACCTATAGATATTACCCTGCCTAGTTTCTCCTCTGCTGAATTACTGCACCTAGACTGCCACATCAATAACTATAGGAAGTTTGCTATTTCCCCCCAGGTAAAAACATCCCTATCCTTGAACATATACTCTCCTGGATAAACAACTCCATCCCTATGAAACCATCATTCTTAGAGATGTTAATGCAGATTAGAACTCCCTTACTGGTCACTCACCCCAACATTGCATTAACCTGTATGGATTCTCACAACTGATCACTACCACTACCCATTACAGTAAAAACACTACTGGTTCCACAATTGACTGGATCTTGACCAACTCTCCTAATAACCCCTGCAACCCTTCTGCCTTCCCTGACTCTATTAGTGACCATTCTCCCATCTCTATCTTAAGGCACTCTCCTCATCTCCCATCTCTATCTTAAGGCACTCTCCTCATCTCCCATCTCTATCCTAAGGCACTCTCCTCATCTCTCGAAGCCCCATCTCTACAGAGATTGTGGGAAACTGACTAACTTTTCCCCTGAAACATTTAACTATAGACTCTCTGCCATCAACTGGTTTTTCCTAAAAACTCTCCTGCTCAATGATGCTGTTACTAAATTTAGCCACATGTTCCTTGATTTCCTAAACTCTCTTGCCCCCACTCGCAAAATCATAACCAAATCTAACTTTGCACCCTGGCTCTCCAAAGCTACTCATGCTTTGATGCATGAAAGAGATGCCCTATGGAAAAAATGGCAAACAACTAAAACTCCCAACTTTCTCCAAGGTTATAAGAAACTCAGACATCGTGTAAAAATGTATTATTTTGGATAAACACCAATATTTCACTAATTTTCAAAGCTCTCACCCAAATGACCCCAAAACAATCTGGATTACTCTCAACTCCCTGCTCCACACTGGTTCTCCTACCATCCCCTAACCCTTTCCCCCATTATTCTCCCTCTGAAACTGCAGACTTACCCAACAAACACTTCATAGACACCATCTCTAAACTCCTACCCTCTGGTAACTCTGCTCATCCCAACTCTTCTGTGTCACCCTCACCTCCCCCTAAACTTTTATGTTCCTCAGTCTCTCAGCCTTTTACCTTGCGACCTGTTTCTACTAAATACATCAAATCCCTGCTTCTTGAACTAAAAACATGCTCTCCCTCTACTGATAAACTCCCCCCTCAATTTTTAAAAATTGCTGTTGACTCTACTGCATATCCTTCATCTATCTTAATCAACCATTCCATTCAGGAATCTACCATACCAGAAATATGGAAATCCTTCTATACCACTCATCTGTACAAAGGTGGCAACTCTGTTGAACCCTCTACCTATAGACCAATCACTATTCTCTCACCGCTCTCTAAGATCCTTGAAAAATGTATACATACTCAACTACTGTCCTATCTCATTCACGAAAATCTCCTCACCCCCTCGCAACATGGTTTTCACCCTAAACACAGTACCTCGACTGCCTTACTATCCTTTACTCAAAAGGTTGCAGAAGCTAGGGATAACAACCCCTTGTTCTCCTGTCTATTCCTTGATCTCTCTAAAGCCTTCGACACTGTATCTCAACCCATCCTTCTTAACAAACTCTCAGATCTAAACCTCTCTCCTTCTACTCTTGGCTGGTTCCAATCCTACCTTGCTGGCAGAAAACAAGCTGTTAGATGGCAGCAGGCTTTCTTACCCTTCCTTGCTGCTCAAAACAGGAGTGCCCCAAGGCTTCATACTTGGACCGCTCCTTTTCAACATTTTTACCAACAAACTACATTCATTCTGCAGTCTCTTATCTGTAATACAATACGCAGATGACTCGACTCTCTTATCCATCTCCAATACTATCTCTGAACTACACACACTAACAAAAACCTCCTTTATCTCTGTTAAAAAATGGGCTCAAAAACAATCAACTAATCTTTAACCCTAACAAAACTCAACTCCTTCTCGTCCTACCTCAGACAGACTCTCACCTTAAATCAAACTTTTCTCTTTCCTCCCTAGATGGCAACACTATCTCCCCCTGCCTCACACACCAAACTCCTTGGGTTAATAATTGATGACCAACTAAAATTTGACTTGCACATACAAGAGGCCATCAAAAAAACTCACCAAAAACTTAGACTACTTTATAGGAACAAACAATTCCTCACTACTGCCACTAAACGCATTCTTGCGCAGGCATTTCTCTTACCTAGTCTTCTATACGCTTCCCTCATCCTTACCAATATCCAAACTACCTCAATGCAGAAACTGAAACAAACGTACAACAAAATTGTCAGATTTATTCTAAACCAACCACTCTCTTCACATCACTGCCTCTCACTAAACAAACTTCAGTGGCTGGAATTTCCACACCTTCTCCTACAATCGTAACTCCACATTACCTTTTCCATACTCAATGACCCCCTCTGTCTGGCCCTGCTTTCTTCTCCCATGTTACTTCCTACTCCCCCCCCCCCCCGGCCTCTCCTGAGTGCTGATCAGCATCTTCTCTCAGTTTATAAACCCAAAAAGAATACTGGCAAACTACTTTACAAACACACTGTCTCGCTAAATTGGAACAAACTCCCTCTCCATATTATATCCAACCTTTTCTTGTTTTAAAAAGGAGCTTAAATCCCACCTACTAAACTTGAAATTATGCCGTTGCATTGATGACATGTAGTCTTAGTCTCTCCAACTGTATAACCTGTTACATCTCCTAACTTTATTTTAAGCAGAAGTTACTAACAAAAAAAGAATCTCTTAAACCCTCAGCTCTACTACTATAGCCCTACTACAGCCCCCTCCCATTCTCCACACTATTTATCCCCCCCACTTCCTATCAATGTCTATACATTGTCCTTCTTTTGAACGATTATCTTTTTGTTCTTACTCTCATATGTAGTAAATTTTAGTCCACTACTATCAGTGCAACCCTTAATGTTCATAATTGTTTTTCTTTTATTCTTTTTATAATTAATTTTGTATTTGCATTGTTGTTTTTAATAGTTTTTGTCCTCTATGTTTAGCTTTGCTTATGTTTGCTGGAGCTCTTTCCCCTTGGGTCTCCACTGAAAATGGGTTGTTTACTATCAAATGCAATGCAAATAGTTAATAACCCTTTCTTTTTTATAATTATTTTGTATTGTGATTGTTATTTAATATTTGTATAGTGTCACTTTATTTTTACTTATATTTGCTGAGGCTTTTCCCCTCAGGGTTCCACTGAAAATGGGTTTGTTTGCAAAGTCAGTTGGACTAACTCGGTTAACAAATGTGAAATAAATAAATAAAATATCACTGTTCTATTAATGTTGTCAAATGTTTACCTCCCTACGAAAAAACACACTGATCCATACCTATCAATCAATTTTAGCAACACCTTTGGCATTCTTCTAGCTAGTGTAGAAAAACACTTTATAATCATGGTTTCAAATTGAAATGAGTTCATATGAAGCTGGGACTGACAGGTTTTTACTTTATTTGGACAATACAGCCACCACAGCTTTTTCTCCAAGACGCTGATGCTTCCCTTCCTTTAAGAGCACTATTAAACAAAATCTTCCATATTTATACTACACGTGAATCTGCTATTATGGAATTTAAACATTTTTTAGAGAAATTATCAGCTTTCAGCTGGGAATATTACAGGTGGGGACTGGAATTTGATTTGTAACATTGAGGATGTATTATGGGCCTAGAAGGGAAACTATAAAAAAACAGGGTACATTTTGAAGAAATGTATAAAAAAATATTTTGTATGAAAGGAATGACTTCAGTATTAGAAACTGTATACATTAATCAACAAGGTACAATAACTGGACTAAACTAGACAAAAATTATATTTCCAGGGACATGTGCATTTAATTGAGAATCCTATCCAATAATTATTTCAGATCATGCACCAATAATTACTACGATAAAAATGCATGGTAATGGAGTAAACATGAGAAAGTGGCACTTCCCCAACTACCTGTTAAAGAGAGGGGAATTTATGGAATGGGTAGTGGAAATTATCTGGGAATTACTAGGAAAGATAGAAGGTATTCCAGAAGTTATAGCTAGTGAGTGGGATAAAATAAAAGTAGAGTTTAAAAGCAGAGTACAGAAAAAAAGGAGACCTGGTTAAGAAGTAAGAATTACTTAAAGGGGGTGACGAAGGTTAAAGTATTACAAAATAAGGGGAATCTTACAGAAGAAGAGGCACAAATGCAGAATGCTAAAGAGAAAAGAAGGAAGTATCTGAATAATATGCATGACTTTAGAAAGACTGCTGTTAAGCAACTGTTTTCTAATAATATCTCCAGAGCATGAAAACTTTTGGCACAATGACTTAGGCAACAGAAAGTAGAAAGGGTTGTTGCCAGACCTAGGCAGTCTATAACAAGAAAAATAACCAGAGATCCTGTAGAGACTTTAGGGATATTTCAGAAATTTTATGAAAATTTGTATAAAACAGAGAAGTGGGGAAATCAAGTAAAAAGTACAAATGTAAATATTTACAGAAGACTTAAATATACCATGGTTAAAGGTAGAAGAGTCTCAACAACTAACAGTTAAAATAGGAGACAACGAGATAAAAATGTACAACCAATCCACAGGAAAGTCTTCAGGAATAGATGGGACTGTGGTGGAAGTTTGGAAGCTGGGAGAGAAGAAAATGATTTATTTATTTAACATTTGACTGGGAAAGTCCGACTAGGACAGAGCTTATTTTCAGTGGAGGCCCGGGGAGAAACGCTCCAAACACGTCTTTGGAATGTGGGAGGAAACTGGAGTACCCGGAGGAAACCCACACAAACACAGGGAAGACATGCAGACCCGCACAGAAGGCATCTCAGCAGGGACTCAAACAGGAGAACCTCTTCCTGTCAGGTGACAATGTTAACCACTGCACCACCTAATAACGGTTATTGAGATTCTTGTACCTCTAACCTTGGTATATTTAAGTCTTCCATAAATATTTCCATTTGTGCTTTTTTCTTGATTTCCCCACATGACTACAAAGGCTTTAACAGTATTTTAAAAGGAGGGGAGGCACCAACATCTTGGCAAAAAGCTGTGGTGGTCGTAATACTTAACGACGGTCAAGATCCATCTGATCCAGCTTCATATAGGCCAATTTCAATTTTAAACCATGATTACAAAGTGTGTATGTCTACAATAGCTAAAAGAATGGCAAAGGTGATGCCAAAACTGATAGATACAGACCAACGTGGTTGTGTGGAGGGGGGTCAAACATGTGATAACATTAATAGAAAGGGTTGTTGTGTAAAATCTCACCATAACTTTTGATCGCCTTCTCTTCTATATGCTGCTGTATCCATAACACAAGGTACTGGATCCACACACCTCACTTTCCTTTTGTCTCCCTCTCTCCTTCCCAGCTTGCAATCAGATTACCCAGGACTCTTGGGTCCTCTTCATAATAAAACAGGAATACTTTATGATATGGGAGACCAAGCCTACACCCAAAGGCATTCCTCAACCCCCCTCGAGAACTGCCTTACTTTCCCCAAATCCTTTAGGAACTCCTAGCACAAGGAATTTGAGATTTATGGTGAACCCCAGACTTCTCAAGAGGGAAATGGTGAAGTTCAGGTGTTGAAGGAACAAGGGAGCTGATGGGGTCTGAATCAGGATATCATCTAGGTAGGGGAAAAGCTGGATTCCCCTTGTCCTGGCAAAGGCCATTACTGGTGCCAAGCATTTTGTAAACAAACACACTCAGGGCTGTACAGAGACCGAATGGCAAAGTACAGAACTGAAGCTGTGCAGAACCCACTGAGAAGTGGAGGAATTTCCAGTATTGGGATGTGTAAGTAGGTGTCTTTTATATCCAAGGATACTAAGAAAGCATGGGGGAGGATCAATGGAAGAAGGGTAGGGTGGGTGAGCATCCGAAAGGAGGGAACTTGGAGGAATGTGTTGAGGTGAGACAAATCCAGAACTGGTCTCTTGTGTTATGGATACAGCAGCATGAATAGAAGGACATCAATGGTGATCCAGGTAGAAGCAAAATGTAAGAAAATACTGCTGTTGCTGGTGGGTCTTGATGTGAGAAAGCATTCAACAGAGTACGCAGATTTTATGAGTAGAGCAATGGAAGCAATTGCATTTCATGATGCAATAAAAAAGTGTTAGGGTTCCTCTGATGAGCTGTCTCTGAACAGAGGAACCAGGCATGGGTGTCCTCTTTTCCCCTTCGTTATCTGTGTTATACTTACAACCACTGACAAAGAAAATAACGGACTCAGAAATTCAAGGATATAACTGATATGGTGTTCAAGAAAAATTGGCTTTATTTGCAGATGATGACATTTGGTACTTGATTAAAAAAAAAAAAAAAAAGGACATCTCAATCTAGAGGAATATTCTGAGACGGTTCCATTTTTTTTCGAGATACAAAATTAATGAAGATAAAAGAAAGACCATAGCTATAAACTATGTACTCACACATGAATTGATTCAGCAATACCCATACTTAAGGGGACATGATAAAATGAAGCATATAGGAGTATGGACTAAAACGGATTCTGTTATGTCAGCCCAGCTAAGGATATAGTACAGTTGTGTACACTTACCATAAATGTACATGTTCGAGTGTATTCACTGTTGCAGTCATCACCTGTGGGTTATCCCTGCTGTGGTAGCCCTCGGTCGGCCCAAATACCAGAGTCAATGTTTTTGTGCGCCAGCTGTCATCGCCTGTAGTTTGACGTCAGGTCATCAGTACTATTAAGCAAGACAGCCAACATCATTACATAATTTTTTCTTGCTCTAACATGTCAGAAGCACAAGGGAAAAGAGAGTAATAGTCCTGGTGGCTTAAAATACACCTTGGGAAGGTTGTGTCCCCCTATGAGAAAGCTGTTAAAATAGGGGATGGAGGGAGGTAAACCAAGACTGCAACAGTGAATACACTCAAACATCTACATTTATGGTAAGTGTACGCAACTGTACTATGTTCTTTGTGTTTTGCTGCTGCAGTCATCACCTGTGGGAGAATTCCCAAAGCTGAGGAAAAGGGTGGAAGGATAGGTTGAGTCCTAGGTACGGGTCAGGAAGCCCTGCAGAACTGCAGTGGCAAACCCTGCCCTAGACGTAGAAAAGAGAGGTAGGTGGTAATGCTTTGTAAAGGTATGGACAGAGGGCCAAGGTGGCCGCTTCCAAGATGTCCCTGGTAGGTACTCCTCTGAGGAAGGCAGTGGAAGTGGAGGTTGCCCTAGTGGAGTGGGTACAGATAGACTTAGGGATGGGTTTCCTATGTAGTCTGTAGCAAAACATGATACAGTGTGAAATCCATTTGGAAATGGTTTGTTTGGAGATGGGCTTCCCCTCTGCCCCTGGGACAAAGCTTACAACAAGCTGGTCTGTTTTTCTGAATGGCTTAGTACAGTCCAGATAGTATCCGAGTTGTCTGCGAGTGTAGAATTCTATTCCCCTTGTTTTGAGGGAAAGAAGGTGGGACGGTGAATGGCCTGGTTAACAGTCACATCAGATACCACCTTGGGCATAAAGGAGGGATTAGTCCTCAGGGAAACTCTGTCTGTATGGAAAATTATGAGAATTATGCAAGGGATAAGAGGGATAGTGGTCTCTAGGGACTCAAGAGTACTTACACCAAAGGTTCTTTAAGTACCACTGAAGTTTTCTCATGTGAAGCCTGGGCTCGATAACCATGAGGGCTTGAAGTTCCAAGACCCTTCTGGCTGAGGTGATAGCTAGTAGGAAGGCAGTCTTCCAAGAGAGGTAAATTTCAATTCTTTTGAAGCGGCAGGTTCAAAAGAAGGTAAGGTTAGTTTCTCTAACACATAATTCAGGTTCCCAGGGTGGCGCTGGAGGCCTTCTGGGAGGCATGATATTAGAAGCCCCTCTGAGGAATTGCTTAATCAAAGGATGAGAGAAGAGGGGTGGGTCTGAATCATAATGGGCAGAGATGGCCGAGGCATGGATTTTAAGAGAGGAGAAGGAGAGGCCACTATTGAGCAACTCTGCTAGGTAATCCAGGATGAGAGGGATGGAAGGTTGGGAGGTACTGCTCTCTTTTATTTGTTTCCAGGAGCAGAATCTTTTCCATATTCCTGCATTTGGTTTTCTTGTGCTGGGCCTCCTGGCCTCTGTGATGATATCCAGGACCTGTTTGCTTAACAGGGACTCCTTGTTAGTTTTTAGTGTATAAGCCATGCTGAAAGTTTGAGGGTCTGTAGGTCTGGGTGCACTACCTTCTCCCTCTCCTGGGTCAAGAGGTCTGACCTCAGGGGGAAGCAGCTTTAGGGGCTGTAAGGTCAGACTGTGTAGTAAGGGGTACCAATGCTGTCTGGTCCAATCTGGAGCAATGAGGATGGCCTTTGGTCTCTCTTATTTTGATCAGAACCTTGGGAATAAGGGGGAGAGGACGGCATGCATACACAAACAGGGAGCTCCAGGGGAAGGTTAAGGCATCCACCTTCCATGCTAGGAGGTGATACTCCCTGGTACAAAACTTGTACAACTGGAGGTCGAAGTGCGAGGCAAAGAGGTCCACTTCGGGGGTCCCCCACTCCTGGGTGATTTGCAGAAAGATTTCTCTGTGGAGCTGCCATTCGTCGGGGACCAGTAAGTTTCAGCTTAGGTGGTCTGCCAGTGTGTTGTTGATCCCTGGTAAGTATTGGGCAATTAGGTGTAGCCCCATGGAGGCTGCTGTAAGCCAGAGATTTATGGCTAACCTGCACACGGGGTAAGATTGAGTACTCCCCTGCTTGTTGATGTACCACATTACTGTGTTGTTGTCTGTTTTTATAAGGAGGACCCTTGGGCTGACACGGGGTTTCAAGGAAGTCACAGCCTTTTGCACTGCCATCATTTCTTTTTGGTTGATGTGCAAGTGAATTTGCTGGGCACTCTAAAGGCCCTGGGTACACCTGCCTGCTAGGTGAGCTCCCCAAGTTATGTCTGAGGTGTCGGTGGTGATGGTCTGGCAGGAAGGGTGGAGGATGAAGGGAAGAGCCTTGTTCATGGCACAGGCCTCTGCACACCAGAGAAATTCTGTCCTTATGCAAGGGATCAGAGGGAGAGTGGTCTGTAGGGACTGAGAGTGCTTACACCAAAGGTTCTTTAAGTACCACTGAAGTTTTCTCATGTGAAGCCTGGCGAGAGGGATGATAAGAATGCAAGATACCATGTATCCCAGGGCTTGCAGGAACTTCCTCGCAATGAGGTGACTTCTGGAAGCCAGCTGGGTGAAGTAGAGGCAGAAAGCTCTGCTTTTCTGGGGCCATGAAGGCCATTTGGGTTGCTTTGTTTAGCACAGCTCCCAGGAAACCAATTTTCATGGTGAGGTTTTGCTTTGATTTTTTTTTCTAGTCGACGGTGAACCCTAGGGAAATTAGGAGTGATATGACAAAGAGAAGGTCATGGATCAGTTTTTCTTTACTGTCTGTCTGAATGAGGCAGTCGTCCCGGTAAGGGTAAATCTGTATATTTCTCTGTCTGCAGAATGCTATAGTCGGGGCCAAGCATTTGGTGAATAATCTGGGAGCAGTAGATAAGCCAAACAGCAGTGGAGAGAACTGAAAAGTGTTGACTGCCTGCTCTGAAGCGCAGGAATTTACTGCACGATTCCCTGATGGGGATGTAGAGGTAGGCATCTTTTAGGTCTAGTGTCACAAGCCAAGCATTTTGTGTGAGCACAGGCAGGAGCTGCTGCAAGGTTAGCATTTTGAATCTGGGGACCATCAAAGAGGTGTTCAGTTTTGATCCAGGATGGGGCACCAAGTGCCCTCTATTCTGGGAACAAGTAATAGTCTAGAGTAAAAACCTTTTCCTGTTTGACCTGAAGGGACAGCTTATACCCTGGGATATTAGTGTTTGGACCTGTTTTAATGCCTCTGCCCACTGGTTTGGGAGGAGGTCTGGGTATCCTCTTGGAATAGGGAATTTGCTTAAGTAGAATCTGTATCCCTGAGAAATGATTTTTAATACCCATTGGTCCTTGGTTATAGAGCCCCAATTTTCCTTGAACAGAGTGAGCCTTCCTCCTAGTTTTTGATGAGTGAAAGAAGGGAGAGGGGGAGGGAGAGTCACTGTGAGTGCTTGCCATAGAAGCATGGCTTAGAACTCTCTGCCTTAAGAGGCAGAAGTGGTTCATTTTTGCTTCTTTGCTGGCCCTGGGATAGGGACCTGGATGGCTTGTCCCTGCGGGGCTTACCTTGGCCCTGTCTGCTGGGTGCAGGGAAGGCCCAGTGCTTAGAGGGGAAGTTCCTGCTGAATCTGGGCGGTTGAACTTGAAAGAAATATTTTACTGTTTGCATAGATTTTGCTTTGTCTTCCATCTTAAGCACCTCTTCTGCTTTTTCCCCAAACAAGCATTCCTTATCTAGGAGTGCATCAATAAGTTTAGACTTGACATGATCAGGGAGAGGTTGTTCCTTCAGCCATGCATGTCTTCTAATAAAAAATCCTGTCACTGCTGCCCTGCTAGAGGCTTCTAGGGCATCATATCCACACTGTAATGAGTGCTTGGCCACTTGACAAACAGAGTGTAGTAATTCTGACAGCTCTTTTGAGTTGGCACCGTCAGAAGACATAGCAAACTTCTGTTTTAATTGTTCCAAAGTGTGCTCTTGATATTTTGACATATGAAACTGACAATTAAGTGCTCTGATAGCTAAGGTCGGAGAGGTGTACACTTTCTTACCCCATCTGTCCAGAGCTCTGGAGTCTTTGTCAGAAGGAAGAGGATTCTAAGCAGAACTAGTCTTAGCTCCTTTGGGTCCCTGTATAATGACCTCAGGGTCTGCAGCAGGATTCCTGTACAAGCATTCATGAGAATCCGGTACTCTGTAGTACTGGTCAGGTTTAGTTGGAGCAGGAGGCAGGGCATCAGGGCTAAGCTGGATTCATGGAAAACATCATCCACCACTTCCAGAATAGGTAGGATGGCCAGGAGTCTGTGCTGGGGCAGGTCCAGAAACTCTTTAAGTCATTTCTCTGACTGTGGGAAGTCTTGAGATTCCCATTGAAAATGTTCCCCAAAGGAGAGGTCCTCTGGAGGGGAGGCAGAGGGGATGGATTCCTCTGCATCTGAATCCTCATAAACAGTTAAGGGATGTTGTTCCTCTTCAAAAGCAGAATAATCAGATTACTCAGACTCATGGTCTGTCAGAATTTCTGGAGAAGGATGCCTTTTCCTTTTGGGAGTGGGGGCCTGAGTACCTCGGATAAGGGAGATGAGATCTTCTGCCACTTTAAGCATTTGAGCTTGGGGTGGGGGAGCAGTAGCAAGATGGTGGCTAGAAGCAGATTGCCTAGGAGTGGCCTGGCTTCGAGGCCTGAGAGAATCCGTCGGTTTCTGAGAAGTGGTAGTCGGATGAGAAGACGGCAGTTTTTGTCTAGAATCTGTAGTGAGAAAGGCCTCCTCAGAAGCCTGTGCAGCTCCAGACCCAACCGAGGGAGAGACAGCCAAAGGCTTGGAATACTAAGTGGATTTCTGTGACATACCAGACTCCGAAAGGGTCTCGGCAGAGGCCTGCATAGAAAGTGAGTCAAGCATCAGGAGCTGCGCAAACGCCTCACTGAATTCCGGAGAACTGATGACTTGCTTAGCAGTAGCGTCATCTGAAGGCTTAGCCTTGTGTGGCCTGTCTCTATCTTTACATTTTATCGGAATGTTGACAGATGGTTGGCTGATCGACACCATATCGGAATTCGAAGACGGAACACGAAAATTGCCTACAAAAAGAGCTCTATAGCGAATGGTTCTCACATTAAAGAGGGCACAGAACTGGCAGCGAGGGACGCAGTGGTCTGGGCCTAAACAACTGATGTAGTAAGAATGAAAGTCTCGGTGTGGGATCTGCTTTCGCAGGCGAGACAATTGTTAACGTTTTCAGACATTGGTTAGAGTAAGAAAAAAGGGTCCCCAATGGGGTACTTAGCTTTAGATGTTTTTTGCTGAAATTCAATTTCTGGTAGTGACCAACCAGCACTCGTGCGAAATGCTTCTGCTACGGGCTCCACAGCAAGAAAGACTGATGTAATGACGTTGGCTGCCTTGCTTTATAGTACTGGTGACCTGATGTCAGACTACAGGCTATGGCAGCCGACGCACAAAAACACTGACTCTGGTATTCGAGCCAGTTGGGGGCTACCACAGCAGGGATAACCCACAGGTGATGACTGCAACAGTAAAACACGAAGAACATGTGGGAAGAGACTAAACAAAAGATAATACAAAAGCTGAGAAACTGAAAGCTCTTGCCTGTGGATATGGACAGCTAAAATGTTTTGAGTCCCTTAAGTTTTATACATTGGTCAGGCATATTTTTGCCTCCAGAGAAGCTGTGGATAAATAAATAATAATTAATAAAAAGTTGAAGGATTTTATTTGGAAGGGGGCATGAGTCAAGTGGGATAAGTTGATCCCAACAGAACAAGGAGGTTTTAGCATTACCTAATCTGAAAGGATATTTTAGGGCATTAGGCTCTTGTATATAACACAAGCAGAAAGCTACAATTCAAAGTGAAAGGGATAACGATGAAGTGGGAAGGGGGTAATTTAAGAAATAAGGAAAGAATGGGATTTTGGGCACAGATCCTTAAGGAGAACAGTCGTACAAAATACTATATTAACAAAGTAGCAAAAAGTATGCTAACAGCAAAGTCAACATAGCAATGGGGAAAGGAGATTCTGCCAATTGGGATGACTTGCAATTATGGGTACAGCTGGAATTTACTGGAGGAGGCTGGCAACGGAACCAAGATACTGACCACAAATAATCAGAACAGAATGGGAAAAGGCCAAGAAGACATTTGGATTGCAGGCTGGTGATTGCCTTCCCTATCAGGGATTGCTTTCAAAATATAGATAAAGAGAAAGGGATAGTGGAATCCTAAGTGAAAGACCTGCAATGGTTGAGTTTTTAACTGAACCTAGAACAGAAGCTGCTGTTAAAAAAGGGGCAATTAGGGCATATAAAACATTGCACAGTAGCTACAAGAATCAATCAGAAGAGGTCAGAAAAGATTGGGAAAAAAAGATTACATATGCAATTCACAAAGAAGCAATGGGAGTACATATGTATGTCTCCCAAACATGCAACAAAATGTAGAAAATCTAGGAGTTTTGCCTTGGAAATATTTGCACAGATACTTTTATACACTAGGTAGACTCTATAAAAAATTTTCCTCAGGTAGACAGTAAACAGAGATGCAATGGGGAAGAAAAAAGTTCCATGGAGCATATATGTTCTCAGAGTGTAATGAAATGGCAGACTTTAAAAATAACCTACAGAGTACTCTGTCAGGAATATTGGGCAAGTAAATGAGTGCAATTAAGAAAAAAGAAGTTATATTCTTACCACAACATTCCATCTGTGTTGTTGATCTTCATTCATTCATTACTGATGGGTGTCGTTTCCGTCCTTGGAACCGAGTCAGCCATTATAACAAGCTCGCGCCAACCAAAAAACTCATGAGCTAAGTCGTACCCATAGTGCCCCTCTCTACATTACCTCAGATCAAGTTTGCCCATAAGGAATGAAGAAAGAAAGAAAGCAGAGGTTTTATCTGAGCAATTTCCCTATCATAGGCTAGGACCACATCGAACCTCCACGAGTCTTTCGGAGGAGGATGGCAGGTGGGTTGTAATGAATGAATGAAGATCAACAACACAGATGGAACGTTATGGTAAGAACATAACTTCTTAATCTTCATTCATTCCTTACTGATGGGACAGAGTCCCTAGCTACTTTGTTTCCTGGGAGGCCCTATGGAAGAAAATTCCTGAGTACCACTGAACCAAAGGAAGCTCTCCCCTGGAGACCATATCCAATTTGTAATGAGTGATAAAGGTATGAGGAGTAGACCATCCTGCTGACACATAAATGTTATCCATACAAGCTCCTGCATGGAAAGCAACAGACGTTGCAACTGATCTTGTGGAATGCACTTTGACTTTACAGGGTAATGAGGCTTTGTTCCATCGATAAATAAAGCAAATATAGTCTCTCAACCATTTAGACAAAGTAACTTTGGAAACAGGTCTCTCCAGTCTTGGCCCTGAGAATAACACACATAACTGGTCAGAGTTTCGTAATGACTTAGTTCTGTCGAGATAGAAATGCAGTTGTCTATGCATGTCAAGCAAATATAGTGAATATTCTCCTTTGTTAGAAAATTTTGGAAAGAAAACTGGTAGTTATGGTTTGATTAATAGTACAGTCCGAAATAACTTTGGGTAAAAAGGATGGGGTTAGTCCGGAGTGATACTCTGTCCTTATGGAACACTATGTAAGGACATTTTATGCCCAACGCTTGCAACTCAAAAATTTGTCTCGCTGTGGTAATGGCCACCAAGAACAAAGCCTTCCAGGATAAGAATTTCAGATCGCAATTGGCAGCAGATTCAAAGGGAGGACGAGTCAAGGATTGTAGAACTAAAGTTAAATTTCAGGGCTCAATTGGTGGTTTGAAGGGGACCTAATGTGTGTAACTCCTTTCAGAAATGTTTTACAGAGGAGGTGTGAAACCAAGGAAGAGTCCTTGAAACCATTATAAAAACTGGAGATTGCCACCAAATGTACTCGAACAGTTGAAGCTGCAGCTCTTGAGTGAAGGAGGTTAGATAAGTAATCTAGCACCATAGAAAGCTGGGCCGAAAATGGGTTTACTCCATTTTTATGAGACCAAATTATGAATCTTTTCCACCTGCTTAGATAAAGTTTCCTGGTGGATGGTTTATGGGAAGCCAGAAGAATGTGGTGTACAGGGGAGGACAGGTTGTTTTGCCTGGCAATTACTGGAAGTGGAGGAGCCAAGCTGTCAGCTTGAGGCACGATACGTTCGGATGAATCAACCCCTGTGGGTGCGACAGCAATTCCGGAGTTGGATCCAGAATCCATGGTTGATGTACTAGGTGGCCAAAAAAAGGGAAACCAAATTTGTCGGGGCCAGTAGGGTGCAATGAGGATTACTCTGCTTTCCAACTGAAGAGCCTTCTTCAAAAATTGTGGGATCAGAGGAAGGATATGCATAAAAAAGCCCCATGGGCCAATCGTGCACCAGAGTGTCCCTCAGGGACTCCCCCTGGGGGGAATTAGGGCAAAGTAGCTGCTGAATTTGTGATTTGCGGGGAACGCAAACAGATCACAGCAAGGCTGGCCCCAGTGACTGAAGATTTCCGCTGTTACGACAGGACTGAGGTACCACTCGTGAGGCAGGAGAATGCATCTGCTCAATTCATCTGCAAATACATTGAAATCCCCGGGAATGTGCATTGCTATCAGAAAGCGGTTGGAAGCGGTTTCCCATTGCCAAACTCTCATGGCCTCTCGACGCCAGTCCCCTGTCTTTTTTTTCACTAAAAAGAACCTCGAGCAGACTCCGGATCTTATCTGGTCTGGTGAGACTGTTTGGATGGCCCTTTTTTGAAGCAGCTTTTGGATTTTGTGAGGCTGCTACTTCCCTTTGACTGGGTGAAACATCGGGAATATGCGTTAGCAGACGTGAGCAAAGGTTAAAAGGGATGTGGTAACCTCTGACAATTATCGCCTACACCCAAAGATCTGTGGTTATAGTTTGCCAGGCAAGGTGGTGGAGAGAAAAACGTCCTCCGACTGCTTCCAGAGGTAAGCAATCGGGCTGCTCTTCAGCAGCGTTGATAGGGTTGTCCAGAGAAGGAATCTCTGGATCCCTGATTATGTGGACTCCCTCTGCCTCTGAAGGGGCATCTTCTGGTTCAGTTCCCCCCTCTACCTCGGGGGAGATTCACCATGTGTATTGCGGAAAGGACCCTGGGATTTCTTGTACCACATTTTTCCACTCTGATTCCTAGAATCATTTGAGAGTGGAAAAATGTATGCCTACTGCAAACAAGGTCTTACTGTCCTTTTCACACCTGGCTAAAGTGTCTTTTACCTTAGGGCCAAAAAGGGAAGAGGCCTCTACTGAGGCATTCAGGAAGGAAAACTTACAGGGGTCCGCAAAATCACATAAACGCATCCAGGCGTGACATCTCATCACAACGCCTGCACCCACTGCTCTAGCTGCCCCTTCGGTAGAATGAGAAATCAACTGCATGGAGGAGTTAGACAGAGATTCCAGGGTGAGAAGCTGTGAGGCAACTTTGTCACATATCCCATCAAGCAACTGCTCATGCAAGGGTTTCTGAGAGTACTGAGATTAGATCTCTCTGAAGCTGGGTAAAGTGTGCCAGATAGTTCAGGCACTGAATGGCAAAGGTTGCTAAAGAGTACACCCGCTTCCAAGTCCGTCTATTGCCCAAGACTCCCTGTTAAGGGATGGACAGTAGAACTCTCATCAGTTAGTTCTTTCTTAGTGGCCACCGCCACAACCATAGCATTTACTGGTAGGCCTTTGGACCAGTGTGGACTGTCCTCTGGAGGAGAAAGAATTTTGTCTGGTCACTGGGGAGAGGTTCAATAGTATCAGGATTCTTCCAGGCGTGCTGCACTATGAGCTGAACCATGTCATCTGCAGGCGGGGTCACTCAGGAAGTAGAGGGCCGGACAATTAAAGCCTGCAAAAATACACACTCTTCTGAGGAAGGGGTGGTGGACTGCCAGTCCCCCTGCTGCTTCAGGATCTCCAGTATGTCTCCAAAGGAGACATCCTCAGGGGGCGACCATGGGGACCCTTCATTGTAATCTGCATCTTCGGTGAGGGATTCTTCAGGGGAATCCACGTGCTTCCTCTTGCACGATCTCTTACGAGGTAACTCCTCAGCAGGGGCACCTGAGGAGGACTCTGCAGAGTGGGTACCATGGGGAAGGATGTCTTGGAAGTTCCCATGCCTTGAGTAGTGGTCTGTGGCAACTGCAGCTCAGAGGAAAGGTATATATGGGTCTCCAGCACCAAAGATACCAGTTGGAGCCTGTCAAGGCAAGTGCCCTCTCCATCACCTGGAAAGCAGGTCTGCCCGAAGAGGGATGGGAGCCCAGAATAGAGAAAGACAACCTCGGGATCAGGGTTACACCCTGCTCCGATGACTCATTCCCGGGGAAGGAGACACAAGAGGACCCGGTTCCGCCAAAGCAACCAGAACTATAGTAGACAATGCCAAGGAAAAAACAGGCACCACACTAGGAATCACATGGTGCCAATGGACCAGTGTCGATCCTGAGGATGGCCCAGCTCTGGATGAGTCGAAGGCCAAATGGTGGACTCCAGAGCCACGTAAGGTCTACCAATGTAGCCGAAGAAATTGGAACTGGGGTTGGCGTTGCTGTCGAAGGCTCCGATACCTCAAGGGAGGTAGAAGGAGGAAAGTAAGTAGGAGTCCGTGGAAAAAAATCCTTGAGGTGGGAGGGAGGATTTGGAGGGTGTTGGAAAACCTCTGGCCACCAGGAGCTGACCCACAAGCTTCATTATGTCCAGTTCCAAAAGGCTCCTGGAGGAGTAGGTGGATATCTCCGACGGGGAGTCAGAACATTTTAGGAAGGGGCTACATTGTTGGCCAAACAACTGATCCACTGAAGGGGAATATCTGGTCCAAGGAGTTATTTCACCTTTCGGTACCAAGGTCAAAGGACCAGCATAATGTACAGGTAGGGGGGGAAGCTACCTGTGTTGGAATTACTATTTTTGATGCTGAAAGGGAAGTTGGTAATGTCGTCACAATCGGTGCTGAAATCATAGTTTCAGAAATAGGTGCCGGGGGCAGCACTGTAGTCGGCTGCTGAGATACCAGAACCGAAGATGGCACCATGGAGGGGGTTTGAGGCCCTGGTGCAGAGGATGTTGGTGCCAGTTTTGAGAATTTCGCCTTCAGCTCCGAAGATTTGGACTCACTAGTGTGAAGAGAAGAGGGTAAAGATTTACTTCTCTTTGTGCGTTCTTTCTTTGGAGGGGATGAGCCCTCCACATCAACAATAAGTCTCCGCAGAGAGAGATTTAAGGAGACGTTTGAGCATGAGTTTATTTTTGCGTTACGCCAACGTGCGGGAGCTAAAGGCTTTACAAATGTCACACAGGGGTTTTACAGAAAGGTGTGGTACCCCGAGACAGTAAACACAGGATGTATGGCTATCAACATTAGGCATTTTCCTGTCACATTCATCACAACGCTTAAACCCAGTAGTACTCTTTTTCTCAGACATCGTAGCAACAAAAAAATATACAATTTGGCCACAAAGAATCAAACACAGAAACACACTCAATCACAAAGAAGAAGAAAGGAGTATTGGGAATGACTTCAGAGGTAAGGGAAGGCCTGTACCAGCAATGGTACAGAGAGTACCAAACTTTGTAAAAAGGGAGGAAAGAGAGAGAGGGACACACACAAGAAATGAAAAAGTATGCGACTAACAGGCGACCTAGGTATATGCAAAAAAGAGAGAAGATGCTTTAGTAAGAGGCAAAGTATGAAAATGTATAAATGACTTGGCTGACAGCTGACCTGACACATCTTTATTCAGTACGCGGCAAACGAGATGCAAGGTAATATAGAAAGGGGTACTATGGCTAAGACTTAGCTCGAAAGTTTTTTGGCTGGCGTGAGCATGTTATAATGGCCAACTCGGTTCCAAAGATGGAACCAACACCCATCAGTAAGGAATGAATGAAGATTAACATCAGATTTATTTTTTTTAGCTGGGATAAAGGACCTGAATTGTCTAGACATGACAATGTGGCTGCCAAACAAGCAATTACTAGGAAATGGAATTCAAAATCAAAACCAACTATACTTGAAGTAGTGAATATTGTAACAAAGATAAAGGAACAGGAAGTGGGATCTTTTGAAAAGGGAAAGAGTAAACTACTGTAAAAAATAAAAACTGTGGGAATAATAAATGCGGAAAAATGTTTTGGACGAGGAATAGGCTTTGAGAGAAGGCACAAACTGAACAACTTATGTAATTGTTGCTTTGACTATATGATATATAAACAAAATATGTGATGTACAATGTTTGTATATGTGAACTTAATATGGTTTGATTACTTTTATATAAATGAAAGTTTGCCAATGTCACAAGTGATAATTCAGTACAGGTGTTTAAAAAATGTTCTTCCAGAAATGTATCATTTTCTTGGGTCTACATTAAAAGACTGAAGAGGTGTTTCATCGAACACCTCTTGGTCGACACAAAGAGTGAACGCACTAAAGCGCGAATGCTCAAAACAGCGATTTCTTTCCCTGGGAAAGAAATCACTTGGCCATCCCTGTATGTTTGCCCCTTTCCTCACTGTAGTGCGATCTCGGAGTTGGTACATTTAGTGAGGAAGATGGCAAGAGTCAAGTGGGATTAAGCGGATTTTTCTAGCAGAACTGTGAGGATTGTGACTACCCAATTTGAAAGGGTATTTCAGAGCTACACAGTTAAGACTCCTACACATAGCACAAGCAGAAAAATATACTTCAAAGTGTAAAGAGAAGACGAAGAAACACAGGGAAAGCTCAAGAAAAGTACAGTTGTGTACCTACCATAAATGTAGATGTTCGAGTGTATTCACTGTTGCAGTCATTACAATTGGGTTATCCTGCTGGCAGGCTACCCGCAGTCGGCCTGAATTCCAAAGTCCTGGTCCGGCGTCGGTTGCTGTCGCCTCCTACCTGACGTCAGTGCGCCAGGGGTATAAAAGATGCAGCTGACGCCATTTTCTTCAGTTTTTCTTGCCCCAGATGTCAGGTGACCCCTAATGGGTAGGCTAAATTATGCCAATAAGCATGCATGCACTAAAGTAAACTTTTCCTTCATCTACGAGCAAATACACCACATAGGTTGTATAGAATAGAGAAGTACAGATAAGTCCCAGCAAAGGAAAGGGGGATGGTGGGTGGGTAACCTGGACTGCAACAGTGAACACACTCTAACATCTACATTTATGGTAGGTACACAACTGTACTATGTTCATTGTGTTTCATTGTTGCAGTCATTACAATTGGGTTGAATCCCAAAGCTAAGGTTGGGAGGCTGGGGCTAAATAGGATTAGGAGAGGCTTTGAGGCCCTGCAGAACTGCAGTGGCTAAGCCTGCCCTGCATTTAGAGTAGAGAGGTAAGTGACAGTGCTTTGTAAAAGTGTGCACTGAACTCCAAGTTGCAGCCTCTAAGATGTCTTTGGTTGGTACTCCTCTGAGAAAGGCTGCTGAAGTGGCTGCTGCTCTGGTTGAATGGGGCCTAATGCCCTTAGGCACTGATTTGCCATGCTGTGAATAGCAGAAACAAATGTAGTGGCCTATCCACTTTGAAATAGTCTGCTTTGAGATAGCCTTTCCTTGTGATCCTGCAGCATATGCCACTAGAAGTTGTTCAGTCTTTCTGAAAGCTTTGGTTCTGTGCAAGTAGAAGCGTAGCTGCCTGTGAATGTCCAAAGAATGCACAAGTCTCTCACCCTTATTCTGTGGGTTTGGATAAAAGGTAGGCAAATGAATTGTTTGGTTATGGGCCACACTGGACACTACCTTAGGCATAAATGTCAGGTTTGTCCTCAGAGAAACCCTGTCAGGATGGAAAATGATGAAAGGTTCCACAACCATGAGTGCCTGTAACTCTGAGACTCGTCTTGCGGAGGTTATTGCTAGGAGCCGAGCTGTTTTCCAGGATAAGAATTTTAAATCAGCTGTAGATGCTGGCTCAAAAGGACGCAGTGTGAGTTTTTCCAAGACATAATTAAAGGTCCCATGCAGGTATTGGTGCTCTCCTTGGAGGTCTTATGTTTTTGACACCTCTGAGGTACTGCCTTAGTAATGGATTAGAAAAAATAGATGGTTCTGTATTGTAATGAGCTGAAATGGCAGAGGCATGAATCTTAATTGATGAAAAGGATAGGGCCTTTGTCCAGCATCTCAGTTAAGTATTGTAAAATCTGAGGAATATTTGGTAAAATTGTGTCAATTCCTTGTGCCTGGTTCCAAGCACAGAATCTCTTCCATTTTTCTGCATAGGATTTTATGGTGCTAGGCCTCCAAAATAACATCCATCACCGCTTTAGAGAGAGGTGTGTTTTGAATGGCTACATTATCCGCCATGCTGCCAGATTTAAGGTCCTGAGTTGGCTGTGCAGGATCTGACTGTTTTGTTGGGTCAATAAGTGAGGAATTTGAGGTAATGTCCAGGATGGGCATTGAGACAAGTTCTTTAGGATTGGGTACCAGTGCTGGCGGGGCCAGTCTGGGGCAATCAATATCATTTTTGGCTTCTCTTGTCTGACCTTTAGGTGTACCTTGGGGAGGAGAGGCAGTGGAGGAAAGGCATATACTGTTAAGTTTTTCCAGCTGAAAGATAGAGCATCCACTTTCCATGCTTGCTTGTGATAAGTCCTTGTGCAGAATCTCTGTAGTTGGCAGTTGTGAGGGGAGGCAAATAGGTCTATGTCCGGGCATCCCCAGTTCCTTGTTATCTTGCTGAAGACTTGTGGATCCAATTTCCACTCGTGGGGATCCATTAGGTTTCTGCTTAGTTCGTCTGCGAGAGTATTTATCTTTCCTGGCTGGAATTGTGCTTGCAGATGTACCTGGTAAGTCAATACTGTGTCCCACAAAGTCATGGCTAGTCTGCAGAGGGGGTAGGAATGTGTGCCTCCCTGCTTGTTTATGTACCACATGACTGTAGTATTGTCCGTCTTTATCAATAGTTGTCCTGGATGAAGTAGATCCTTGAAGGCTGTCAGGGCATTCTGAACAGCTAGCATCTCTTTTTGATTGATATTTAGATGCATTTGGCTTGCGGACCATGTGCCCTGAATACATCTTCCTGCCATATGGGCCCCCCAGGCATAATCTGATGCATGTGTTTTTAATGTCTGCCTGGCTGTGGGTAAAGTGAATGGCTGTCCCTTGTTGTGGTGACAGGCCTTTGCCCACCATCGAAACTCCTGTTGCAGGCAGGGAATGAGGATAATTATTGTTTCCAGGCTGTGGCAATGTTGAGTCCAAACACTTTTTAGATACCATTGTAGTTTCCTCATATGCAGTTTTTCATATGGAATTAGCAGAATGCAGGATGCCATGAAGCCCAAAGCCTGTAGAATTTTTCTTGCAGATAACTGGGTCTTTGTTGCCAACATTTTGAAATAAGTAGTCAGTTGTCTTTGTTTGTCTGGCGTGAGATAAGCCATCTGGGCAGTTGTATTTAAGCTTGCACCCAGAAATATTATCTCTTGAGAGGGTACTAGTTTGGATTTCTTTTCATTTACTGTGTACCCTAGGCATGTTAGTAATCTTTTTACAAATGCCAGATGCTGTAGTAGAATGTCCTTGTTCTCTGCTTGAATAAGACAGTCGTTCAAAGTAAGGGTAAATTTGTATTCCTCTTTGTCTGCAAAATGCAATTACTGGTGCCAGACATTTTGTGAAGACCCTGGGCGCAGTAGATAAGCCACAGGGCAGTGCAGAGAATTGGTAGTGCACGGAGCCAGCTATAAATTTGAGGTATCTTCTGCATGATTGTCTGACTGGGACATACAGGTATGCCTCTTTTAGGTCTAAAGTCACAAGCCAAGCCTTCTTGCCCAGCATGGGCAGAAGCTGCTGACAGTCAACATTTTGAATTTTGGAATATCCAGAAATGTGTTTAGAATAGACGGGTCCAGTATTGGTCTCCAGGCTTTGTCCTTTCTGGGCACCAAGAACAGTCTTGAGTAAAATCCTAGTCCCTGCTCTTATTGTGGTACTCGCTGAATGGCCCTCATGTCCATGAGGGATGAAACTTGTTTTTGTGCCTCTGCCCATTGGTTGTGTGTAGGTCTGGCATACCGTTTGCCCTTGGCAGGGTGTGAAAGTGGAACCTGTAGCCTTGTGACACTATATTAAAGACCCATTTGTCCTGGGTGATCATGTGCCAATTTGGTGAAAAAAGTGCTAGTTTTCCCCCTAAAGGAGCTGCTAGAAGATAAGTGCTTGGTGCTGGCAGGGGAAAGTCATTGAGACTGTTTTCTGTATGGCTGAGATTTATCTTCTCCACTTTTGGAGGTAGAAGCACCCCGCTGTTTAGACCTGTATGAGCCTTGGGGCTGGGATCTGCCTCTGGGGCATCTGTATCTGCCTCTTTGCGGCCTGTCTGACACTGGAAAGGACCAATTCTTTGTAGGCCAGTTCCTGCTAAATCTGGGAGGTTGTACCTGTAAGAAATCCTTGACTGTTTGCATAGATTTAGCTTTGTCCTCCATTTTCTTCAACACCTCTTCTGCTTTAACACCAAACAAGGTATCATGCTGTAATGGACCAGGCAGATTCTGTTCCTTCAACCAAGCATGCCTCCTAATGACAGAACCCGTAACAGCGGCCCTGCAGGAGGCCTCCAGAGAATCAAAACCACATTGCAAAGTATGCTTTCCCACTTGTTCAGCTGCATGCAATAAATCCTGCATTTCTTTGTATTCTGCACATTCAGAATTTGTCAATATTTTCTGTTTAAGCAGTGACATAAGGTATTGTTGATATTTAAGCATATGAAACTGACAATTTAAGGCCCTTACGGACAAGGTAGCAGAAGTGTAAATCTTTTTTCCCCATCTGTCCAGGGCCCTTGAATCCCTATCAGAGGGGATAGGGTTTTTTGCAGTGGAAGCCTTGACCCCTTTGGGACCCTGAGAGATAGTTTCTGGGTCAGCAGCAGGGTTTTTATAAAGAAATGTATGTGAATCAGGAACCCTGTAGTATCTGTCTGGCTTAACAGGAGCTGGTGGTAAAGAGTCAGGAGACGGACCGGACTCTGAAAATACATCATCTACAATGTCTAAAACAGGAGGAATAGCAAGGGGCCTGTGCTGAGGTAGTAAAAGGAAGTCTGAGCCTTTTCTTAGATTCTGAGTAATCTTGGCTATCCCAGTGGAAGTGCTCCCTCATAGTATGCAGGGTCTCCCCAAAAGAATAATTCTCAGGAGGAGAGGCTGAAGGGATAGATTCTTCAGCATCAAAATCCTCATAAGGAGGAAGACAGTATTCCTGTTCAGAAGAGGAATCAGAGGAAATGGAAACCTGATCTGAAGATTCATATTCTGTCTCTTGCCTAGGCTTCTTATCAGGAGGGGGATGGGAACCCCTGATCAAAGTAATTAGGTCTTCGGCCATTTTAAGCATCTGTTTTTTAGGCATGGAGGTCTGCCCAAGGGAATGTTGTACTTGTTTCTTTGTCTTTAGAGATGCTTTAGTCTTTGCCTTTGAAGCTGAAGTCATTTTCACATATAACTGTATAGGCCCGAAAACACCCTCAGAAGCCGATGCCTGCTCAGCGGCTCCAGACCCATCTGAGGGAATAGTTTCCGAGGGTCCAATACCTTGAGTTTCCAGCGGCCTAGTCGGCTCCACGTGGGAGTCGGAAGCTGCCTGTGGCTCTGAGGTAGTGGGCATCAGGGGCTGCGAAAGCGCCTCACTAAGAACCGGCAAACCGGCGACTGGCTTAGCAGAAGCCTCATTGTCGGTTTTGGACCTCGGATGCCTTTCCTTTTCTTTGTGCTTTTTATAAACTCCGGTAGTCGGCTGTTCCGATGGTATTATATAATTAAATCTTCTGCCAAAGTAATGAAATGCAAAATCGAACCGACGCTTAATAGTGCGTTGGTTAAATCTAGCACAAAACCGACAACTAGCAACGTCGTGGTCAGGGCCTAGGCAAGGAATACAGTAAGAATGAAAATCCTTATGAGGTATTTGCTTCCCACAAGAAATAAAAGTATTAACTTTTTCTGACATCGGTCTGGAGCAAGAAAAAAGTTTCCCCAACGGGGTACTTAGCTTTAATGAAGACTTCGGATCTGAAATTTGAATGTGAAAATCTCAGGAGTCAGCCGACCGGCACTTGCGAACTGCTTTTGCTTCGTGCACCGCGTGGTAAGAAAGACTGAAGAAATGGTGTTGGCTGCATCTTTTATATCCCTGGCGCACTGACGTCAGGGAGGAGGCGACAGTAACCGATGCCGGACCAGGACTTTGGAATTCAGGCAGACTGCGGGTAGCCTGCCAGCAGGATAACCCAATTATAATGACTGCAACAGTGAAACACGAACATCAAGGAGAGCCTGGGATTTTGGATGCAGGACTGCAGGCCTTTAAAAAGAATAACAATAATCATGCAAAATATATCCACAAAGCCGAAAGTATTCTAAGAGCTAAACCAACATGGGAATGTTGAAATGCGATTGACAATAGGGATGACTGCAATTAGGGATACAGACAACAGGCAAGAGGGGACCAGAATTTACTGGAGAAAACTGGCAAAGGAACCAAGGTACTGGGAGCAAATAACTAGAGAGGGAAAGATGATAGAATGCAAAGGCACTAAGAATTTATTTGGACTGCATGTTAGAGATTGCCCTCCTCCTTATTAAGGATTGATATCGGAGTATGGGCAAAGAGAAAGAAATAGGAGGTTACAAAACAAAAGACCAGCACTGGTAGAGTTTTTAATAGAATCAAGAATAGAAGCTGCTATTAAAAAAGGAATAATTAGTAGAGCATATAAAATACTGCATGATAACTATAAGAATCAATCAGAGGAGGTTAGAAAGGACTGGGAAGTGAAACTGGATAAGCAATTCACAAAGAAACAATGGGAGGATATATCTGTGTCCCTCAAATATGCAACAAAATCTAGAAGATTTAGGACTTTTGCCTGGAAATGTTTACATAGATATTTTTATACCCCAAGTAGACTCCAGAGAATTTTTCCTCAAAAAGACAGTAAATGTTGGCGGTGTGGAGGGAAGAAAGAAGTAATCGAGAACACATTTTCTGGGAGTGCGGTGAGTTGGCGAACTTTAAGAATTCGCTGCAGGATGCACTGTTGGAAATGCTGGGTGGGCAGACTGGATTGATGAGGGAGATGATTTTTCTGAGCTTTGATACAGAATTGGAATTGCCTAGGCATGGTAAAGCCTTGTTGTCTCTAATAATGGCTGCTGCCAAAAAAGCAATTACTAAAAAATGTAAATCAAAATCTAAACCAACTATACTGAAAGTAGTGAATATAGTAACAGAGATAAAACAACTGGAACCGAGATCTTTAGAAAAGGGTAGGAGCAAACTACATAAGAAAAATGGGAGTTGTGGGAACAATACATACAAGGGAAGAATGAGGTCTAACAGATGGTATTACTTAAATGAGCTATGTAATGTTTGAGTAGGAAAGACTGGGTAGATTATATAAGTGATGTATAATGTTTGCAACTGGGAGTGTGTTAATATGGTTTGTGATGTAAAATGCGACTAGGATTGTGTTGGTGTGGTTTGTTTTCATTTGTATAAATGTATGATTCCTTGTGTAGTAAGTGATGGTTTAATAAAGATGCTTCTTGTTTAAAAAAAGGCAGGAAGTGAATAATTTATATAATATATAGCAATACATGTGAAGTATACTGTCTGTTATATTGTTATATTAATATAATTTGATTACTGTTATGTGGATGTAAATTTGCCTATGTCATAAGTGATAACTCAATAAAGGTGTTTGAAGAAAAAAAAAGGTTGGTCTTGTGAACATCAAGCAGATGCAACAAATGTTCTCCCTCATTAGAGAAATTTGGGAAAAAACTGGTAGCTGAATGGTCTGATTAAGACTGTATTATCGTAGCTATATTGGGCATGAAAGAGGGATTAATACGAAGGAAAACCCTATCTTTGTGGAAAATAATGCAAGGAGGCTTAAACGACCATGCCTAAATCTCAGATTCTCTTTGCTGAGGTGATGGCAATGAGAAAGACTGTCTTTCATGAAAGAAACTAAGTCACAATCTTAGGCTGGTTCAAAAGGTTTTGAGTTAAGCCTTGCAAGACCACAGTGAGATCCCATGGCAGGGAAGGATCTTTGACTGGAGGCCTGAGAAGGAAGATCTCTTTCAAGAAGTCCTTGCACAGTTTGGAAGTTGACGAGGAATTGAAAACACTACCGGTATGTAAGTTAGAAATGGCTGCCAATTGAAGTTTGATGGTAGAGAAGCTGGCTCCCTCTTTGAAAAGATATACAAGGAAGAGAGGGATATCTGAAATCGGTGCTGAAAAAGGGTCAATGTTCTCTTTAGAAGCCCAGAAAAGAAATCTCTTTCATTTACCCCCACAGATTTCCTTGGTAGCTGGTTTTTGGGAGGCTAAAATAATGTCTTGGATGGGGGAAGGAAGCCTGGACCGTCGAACAATCACTGGAAGTGGAGAAACCAAACTGTCAGTTTGAGGGCCATCAGACTGGGAAGGAAACCCTCAATAGGGTGACAAAGGAGGCATTGTGTGGGCGCCAGAATCCATGGAAGATATTTCAGGTGAGACCACAGGAAGGGGAACCAAATCTGACAAGGCCAATTGCGGGCAATGAGGATTACCAAGGACATCAGACACTTTGCTTTCTGGAGAAACTTTGGGATCAAGGGTAGTGGGGTATATAGAGGAGACCGGGAGGGCCAATGATGAACCAGTGTGTTCCTCGGGGACTCCCCAGAGAAGGGATCAGAGTGAAACAATTGCTGCACTTGTTATTCTGGGGTGATGCAAAAAGGTTGCAGCAAGGTTGGCCCCAATGGCTGAAGATCAAGTCTGCTGCTGATTGATTGAGGGGTCACTTGAAGGGGTCAAAATGGACCTGCTGAGCTCGTTTGCCAGGATGCTGGATTTCCCCAGTATGTGAATTGCAAGCAGAAAATGGTCTGAAGACATCACCCATTCCCAAACCCCTATGGCTTTTCTGCACAGCGGGTTCCTCCTTGTTTGATGTACCATACCACCGACATTTTGTTTGTGTGGATCGCAATCGTCCCTAGAGGGAGAATGTCCTGAAGGGCTTGCAACACGAGGACTGCTCTCATCTCCAAAACACTGACATGCAATCTGTTCTCTATGTGCGACCATGAGCCTTGAACCATCTTTCCCTTGAAATGCCCCCACCTCAACTGGGAAGCATCTGTGGTCACCATGGCTGAGGGGGAAGGAAGGAGGAAGGGTATGCCTATCGTCAGGTCGTCCAACAGCAACCACCATTGTTGATGCTTTCTGCAAACCAAATTCAACTTGATAGGAACAGATTGAGGCTGGTAGCATATAGACCACTGAGCAGCCAAGATCCACTGAACAACTCACATAAAATACCTTGCAAGATGGACTAATGGAATGACAGCAGTCACAGATAATACAGCTTGAAGTGGGGAAGATCGGTTTAAGACAGCTCGGACATGATCTCTCAAGGTCTGAACATGATGAGGGGGTAGGGTTGTAATCTGGTTCACTGTGTCCAAGGCAGCTCCAATGAATTCTAAACTCTTCACTGGAGATGGGTTCGCTTTGTCAGGTTTATGGTGATCCCCAGCTGAATGACAAGGTTGAAGAAATAATCCCTGACCTGAAGTAGTTGATCCCTGGTTGGTGCAGTGAAGAGCCAGTCGTCCAGATATGGAAACACCCGGATTCCTTGCAGTCTCAGGTGAGCTGCAACTACTTCCATGCATTTGGTAAACACCCTGGGTGCTGTGGTGAGTCCAAAGGACACAGCTCTGAATTGAAAATGACTTGCTCTCAGCCAGAAGTGCAGATGACTTCTGGAACATCCGTCTCTTTTGATGTGACAGTATGCATCCTTTAAGTCCACTGAGAACATCAAACTGCCCTTCCTAAGCAGCAGTAGAATGGTCTGAACCATCACCATTTGGAATTTCACCTTCTTTACAAGCAAATTTAATTTGCTTAGATCCAAGATGGATTGCAGGTCCCCAGATTTCTTTGGCACTAAAACAAAGTGAATCCTCTTTGTTCAGTCGGGACCCCTTGGATGACTCTTTTTTGCAGTAGATTTAGAATTTCTGCTACTGCGAACTCCCTCCGACTGGGTGAAATGTCATGAAGTCTCTTTGCCCTCTCTGGAGGAGGAAGGAAAAAGGGACTAAAATAACCTCTGGATATAATCTTTAGCACCCACTTGTTTTGCATTATATTGGTCCAGGTGGTAGAGTGCAGAAAAAAAATGACCCCCGACTGCCTCAAGAGATGAGCAGTCAGCCAGCGCTTCATGAATGCTGATAAGAGTCCATAAGAGAAAGGTTCTCTGAAGCCCTGATTCTGCGGACCTCTTTTGCCACTGAGGAGGCATCTCCCAGTGAAACTTCCTCCTCTGCCTCTAGAGGAAGGATGCTTACGTTGATCTTCGGAAGACCCCCGAGATTTGCAAAACCAAATCTTCTTTCCACTGCACTTATTTTTAGAAAAGATGTATTGAGGAGTTGAGAACTTGACCCCAACGGCAGACAAGGTTTTCCCTTCTTGCGCACTGGGTGTTAGGGTCTCTGACCGATGGTTGAAAAGCAAGGATGCCTTAAAAGGTTCCGTGAAACCACAAAGCCTCATCCAGGCATGTCTCTGAATAGCAATGCCTGAGCCAGCTGCCAGTGAGGCACCCTCCATGGAATGAGAAATAAGCCTCAAGGAAGAGCTGGACAAAGATGAAAGAGACGCAATCGGGGTGGGGGAAGAGACCTTCTGGAAGTCCTCTGCTGACATGATCTCTGCCAGAGAGTCTGATACTTCCTTCACCAGTTCCCTCTGCAATCGAGTAAAGTATGCCAGGTAGTTCAATGCTCTCAGTGACAAAGTGGCCAAGATGTAAATGTTCTTACCAAACCTGTCCATCGCTCTGGGCTCCCTGTTCAGTGGATAGTCAATGGAGCTCTGTTTGGCTAGCTCCTTTTTGGTAGCTGCTGCCACAGCCATGTCATCCAGTGGAATACCCTTGGTCCAATATGTTCTGTCCTTAGGGGTTGATAAAAATTTGTCTGGGTGAGGTCTGATAGAGTCCAGCTCCTTCCAGGTCCAGCTGGATACCAAATCCACTAGCTCGTCCGCTAGGTGAACCACCTAGAATGTAGATATGCCTGTCCCAAAGGTCTCCCAAAACACAGACTCCTCCGAGGATGGAGATTGGGTTGACCAACCACCTCTTTGCCTCAGGATCTCCTCTGGTGGTGACCCGGAGGATCCTTCCCCTTCATCGAAGTCCATGTCCTTGGTGATAAACTCCAAAGGGGATTCAATAAGCCTCCTTTTGCATGCCGTCTTACGAGGGATTTTCTCTGTGGGATGTTCAGGGGAGGTCTTGGAAAAGGGGTGGGGCTCCCTCTGGGGGAAGTGTTTGGAGGCTAGTCCAGATAGCCTGACTCTGGACAGCTATGGCAGGCTCAAGTCTCTGATCCAAGGGAAGTCAATGGGAGGGGTCGTATCTCAAAAGAGACTGGATCCCTATGGCAAGAGAAGGCCCCTTCTCCAACATGCAGAGGGGCCTGGTGAATCCCTCCACAGTTCTACCGGAGCCGAACCTACTGAAGAAGAGAGGGCTGGGATCCCTGGTTTCCAGGTAGACTAGGATCACAACTGTCCAGCACCGAAGAGCTGAGGGAAAGAGATGGCTCCAACATAGTTGGAGCTGAATATCTCCCCCCGAATCTGATGGGGACATCCCAGATCAGAGACCCGCCTAGCCTGACCTGGCCAAAGCCATCAACACTATTCCCCACTCGGGAATAGTAGATAAACACTCTCACCTAGGCATCAATCCATATGTTACCAGATGGGTAGCAAACTGGCTCACTGATTAAACCCACCTAATCAAAACAGGGGAAGCCACCTCAAGCAGTAGATCTGTAACGAGTGGCGTACCCCAAGGATCAGTCTTGAGGCCTCTTATTTGGGATATACTTCTCTGAGGTGCAGGCCAAACCAGTGGGGTATGGCTGACCAAGTTTGCAGATGACTGCAAGCTGGGCACAGTCATCAATTCCCCAAGTGATGTGGACGTCCTCCAAAAGGGTCTCACCCAAACAAATGACTGGTACAAGAAACATGGCCTCAAGCTGAATGCCAAAAAATGCATCATCATCCCCTTTGGAGAGGGTGACGTCTCCACATATTTTTACATTAATAACAATGTCCTAAGTACACAATCAATAGTGAGGGATTTGGTCACCCAGGCTGATAGCAACCTGATTTTTGACCACCATGTTACTTCCGTTGTACGGAAAGCTTTCTACATGGCCCACCTCATAAGTAATATCTCGTCCAGGGACAAAGGTCATACAATCCCTGTATTTTTCCCTTATAAGGCCAATTACTGAGTACAATCCCCCATTCAGCATGTACCTCACAAAGTACATGCAGCAGCTGGAGAGACCACAGAGGTTCCTCACCAGGAGAATCCAGGGTCTCAAACATTTACCCTATACAGATGGGCTAAAATCCCTGTCACTCACCTCAGTTTCATACAGACTCCACAGTGATGACCTCTGTGTAGCATGCAAAGCAATACAGGTGACTTCAACCTGGTCTGTGATATCAATAGGACTTGTTGGCGGGACAGATTTGTGTCCCAGGGACTTTTTAAGTGCAACCTGGATAACTAGATGGGAAACAGAAAATGCACTCCTGGGATTCCACCCGTGTCCCTGCTGGACAGGGGTTCTGGGCACTGACTTGTCTAAACATGGACTAAATTCTTGGATAGGCTTATAAGGGCCTCAGGGCCAACAGCCTATTAACCTCCTATGATCCGAAGACAATGGAGCCAAGGAGGTCAGGGCAAAAGTCTAGGTGGAGGAAAGGAAGCTCCTCATACTCAACCTCAGAACTCTCAGTTGGCTATGATTGCAAGACTCTGATACTGAGGGGCGGATCAGAGAAGGAGACTGAGGTTGGAGGGAAACACTTACAGAATCCAGAGAGGATGGCATGGAGAGACCCCCCCACACACACACACACACTGGAACCAAGTCTTGAGAATCTTCCTAATCATCCTGTTCACACCTGGAAGAAGCCACTGATGGGGGCCTGAAGTGCCTACCAGGAGTCTGCTGCAGCTCAAGGGAAAGGACTGACTCAATTCCCAGCACCGGCTGTAGGATCTGTAGTCCTAGGATCCATGATAGCAGGAGCAGCTTCAAAATAACTTGAAATTAGATAAGAACGACGTGGGCCTAGGATTTAAACTCGTTAGGTTGATCTGCTGTGGCAACCTCTAATGGGAGCAGCCGAAAGAAGAAGGAGGATCTGAAGGCCTCGGAACTTTGGACGGTGACTCCAAAGATGCCCTCGAGGACTAATGAGGACACTTCTTGGAGTCAGAGGACCCCTCCACACTCTTTGAGGGGTATGAGCCCCTAGAGAGGAACTACAGACAAAAGGCCTCCTAAAATCAACTTATTTCAGCAGTCAGCTATAGCCCTAGGAGTGAAGCTCTCACAGATAGAACAGGCTGACTGCAGATGCTCCAGACCTAGACAATAAACACACAAGGAATGGGCATCGGAATGTGGGAACTTACAGCCACATTCCAAGCACTTTTTAAAGCCAGAGGGTTTCTCTGACATAATTTCACCAACACAGAACACCACAATAAAAAGATATACAGGCACAAGAAGGCGCAGCAAAAAAAAGCAATTGCCAATCCAGAAGAAAGCCAAAGACCAATGGCTGCACTATATAAACAACTACCTGTTTAGCTAAATATATAACTAAAACTACAACTACTTATTTATTTTTTTTAAACAGCAACAAGAGCGAAAAGGTCTCCCCCGACAGAACAAAGTGGTCATCAGATAAATGTGGCAAAAGGAAGGCGCAAAGTGCTGGTCTAAGAGAGGGGAAGGATATACACCTACGCAATAATGGAATGGGAGGAAATATAAAATAGAATAATATAAAAAAAAGCACTTATCTGGAAAAAAAACACTACTCTTACTAAGAAATCTTGCTTGAGACTCTGACCATGTCTGATGCTGCTGGTGGCAAACAAGATCCGAGGGAGTTAGGAGAAGTGGGAGGAGCTCAGGACTTGGATCCTAGTCTGAAGAAATGTGGACAAGTCAGATCCGTAACCCATACACGAGGAGGAATGAAAGAGACAACATCAGATCTAACACAAACATTGTAGAACTAGAGACACAGTAACCTTAAGAGGATCTTGTTTTTTTGTTTTGGCACCAACTAGAAAATATTTTCCATTTACTTCTTTTGGATTTCCCAAGAGCATGTTTCTTTACCTTCTTTAACACCTGATGCACATCCTCATAAATAGGTGCCTAAAGGTATTAAAGCTCTATCTTCCAGGAAGTTAGTGAAGTTGTTACAAAATGGGGTTTATCAAATAACCCCATGCCTTGTGTGAGAGGGACCAATCTACGAGGAAGCTTGTAACTATTTCCAAAATAAGAGAATCACTGTTGCCTGGTCTAGAAGGAAGTTACTTCACTGAGCTTTAGAGAGTCATCTTGAATCTTTAAAATGACTATAAACATCACTGGAGAGGCATACAGGAACATTCCTGTCCAAGGAAATGAGAATGCATCTGTTGTTCAGGCCAGCTTACAAGGAGTCTTGGAGCAAAATTTTTCCAGATGTTTGCTGTGAATGGAAGACCTACCTGAGGTGTTCCTGACAGCTGAATCAAATCCAGGAACACCCCAGATTACATTTCCATTTTCGAGTGTCTGTCATGGGCCTGTTTAGCTTGTCTGCCAAACTGTTTTGCTCATATGGAATGCAAGACACCTGTAGAGTAAGACTGTTCTGAATTGCTATATCCCAGGTTACCATGGCTAATCTGTACTGAAAGAAACATCGGGTGCCCCTGTTTATCTACCATATCACTGTGGTGTTGTCTGTAATCACTTGTAAATGTCCTGTGGACCACAGACAATTGAGAAAGATAAGTGCATCTATGACTGTCAATATCTCTTTTATGTCTGTGTGTTTGGACTGTTTTTTTTTTTTTTTGTTCTAAAGACCTCAAAGACACAGCACCCCAATCAAAGTCCGAGGCATCTGTTACTGAAGCTGGATGGGAGAATGACAGACCTGGATTCAGATACAACTGGTCTCGCCACCAAAACAGTTTCCTTTTTACAAATCTGACAACTGGAATTTGAAAAATCAGTGGGTGATGATATTAGGACAACACAGATTTTTAGGTAATAATGAATCTTTCTTTTGTGGAGTCTAGCTACAGGAATCATGAGAACCACAGATGGCATGAAAACTAGTACCCTGAGAAATTCTCTTGCAGAGTCCTGGACTAAATGGAAAAGCTTAATAGATCTAGATCTACTCTTTCATGAGGATGAAAGCTCTCTAAACTGAAGTACCTAAGAGAGGGTCTATATTACATATTCCAACGTTTAATAGCTAAAGGTCGACCTTTAGTGATAGAACATTTAAATGTTCGAATATAAAAAAAAAAAAAAAAATGAAAGGGTGTAAGAAGTGGGGCAAGCCACCCTGCACCCCCCACACCCCCCAGCTACTTAAATATACCAAGATCGCACTACAGTGTAGGGAATGGGAACTTTTCCATTTCTGCACTGAAGTGCGATCTCGGAGTTGGTATACTTAAGAAGCGGGGGGGGGGTGCAGGGGGCTTGCCCCCCCTGCTTAAACCCTTTTCTTTTTGCGATTCAAAAATTTAAGCGTTCGGATATGTAATATAGACCCCTAAGAGATGCCTCAGGAATACAATCATGTGGGAAGAAGAAGAACAGTTCTCCTGGAAACCCAGTCTGTGAAGGAGATCTCTTAACCTAGACAGAAATTCTTGACACTTTGGAAAAGGCTGGGCAAAGACAAGCAAGCTATCTAAATAAGGAAAGATGTGAATACAGTGCAGCCTGCAATAGGCTACCCTTGCAGCCTGACACTGAGAGCACCCTTAGAGCAGTGAATGACCAAAAGGGTAATGCTAAGAACTGAAAATGCAATCCAGACAAAGAAAACCTTAAGAAAATGTATGAGAACTAAGCCTACAGGAATATGATGACTAGCAGCTTTTAAATCTAGAGCTACAAAAAAAAAAAAAAAAAAAAACAAACTGAAAGGGAATAAACAGTAAGAATCAGTCAAAGGAATAGCATTTTGAATTTTGGAGCTTTCCCAAACTGAATGAGAAAGGAAATATTTAAGACCGGTCTCCATGAGGCTTCTTTCATTAGTACCAAAAACATTCTTGAACAAAAACCTTTCCCTGTCAGAGAAAAATGAACAGTTTCTATTACCTGCCACTGTTTTTGAACACCTGCATATTTCTTTTTGTAAAAAGATTCTGCGTTAGGGGTGAAATGAAACCTGTAACAAATTTGGAGAAGGAAGGCTGAAAAATATGAGTCACCCTTAAATCAATTTCCCTCCCTCGCTAATCACATTTCTTCAGGACATCAGCAACATACAGTCCAATTCTCAAAATCTTCCTATGAATATAACTTCTCATAATAGACCCAGTAGCTGCTGCTCTGGAAGGGGCATCTGCCGAGTCACAAGAACACTTCAAAGAATGTTTGGTTACATGACGGACAGAAGCAATTAAGACCATTTCGAGAAAATTTGCCCTCAGAAGATGGAAAAGTGGCAGTAATGTTCCTCACATTTTCAAATGAAGCAAGTAAAACCTTTGACATGTGAACCTGACAATTACAAATATTAAAATAAGAGTGGTAGAGAAAAACAAACTCCTCCAAATCTATCAAAGGCTTTCCCATTGTCAGTACAGGAGGAGCTAACATTTACTTAATTAACTCCTGGACTGAGTGGAAAACATCAGGAACAAATTCAAGGAAATCAGTGCATGGTCATGTCATTATATTCCCACTGACACAACTGGTTCATCCTAAATATGGTTTCTGAAAAAGAAAATTCTTCCAACAGACAATCAGAAGAAACACAGTCCTCAAAATCAGCTTCCAGAGGAGAAAAATAGACGTTGTCCCCAACCTTGTTTGCAACCATTAAGAATTCCTTTTTCTCTTACCAGTAAATCCAGACTGAGAAGGGTTAAAAGCCTGAACTAAGCCCAACAAATCAAGCTGCAGAGGCCACAAAAGTACCTCACAGAGAGGATCCTAGGCCTTAAACATTTGTCCTATATGGACAGACTCAAAAAAAACTCCAGCTATTCCATCTCAAATCGCCTACTTAGAGGCGATCTCTGCTTTACTTACAAAGCTATGTCTGACCCAGCTCTGTCAGAAATGCTACATCTAAAGAAATCCCAATCCCTCCACACCACACACTCCAGAGACCCAAGTCTCATTACCACAATCAACAGAACATGCTGGACGGACAGGTTCATAACATGGAACAGACTTCCCATACATATCAAGTACACCACCTTACTGGCCCTCTTCAAGAGAAATCGTGATGAATGGATGGGAAATAGAAAGTTCACCCCAGGGATCACTCCAGTGGCTTTACTTGGAGGCACTGGGAACTAAGGTCAGGTGGCACGACGCCAGGGTAATCCTATGACCTAGGGTTGTAAAGGCTCCAGGGCCATTAGCCCAGTACACAGCTATGAACCCTATGTGTAGTATGGACAGGGGAAGCATAAGAATCACTGATGCCATGTATTCCACAATTCTGGAAAACAAAAAATTCCTTGCAGATGCATGGTTATGAAAGAAGAAACCCTGTAACAACTGCTGAAACAAATCTATTTTGGAGGAAGAAAGGATCTTCCCAAGGTAGAGTCCAACAAACATCTCAAGTAAATCATCCTGTGAGAAAGGATAACAGAACACTTCTGAAAGTTTATCTGAAAACCCAAATTGAGTTTTCTAAAGTGTTTTGACAGCTGAAAAAAAAATCTACGAACATGACTACTGTCCAAATCTGGAAAATTGTGAATGCCTTGCAATGTGCAATAAATAATGACTGAAACTGGGCATTTTGTGAATACTCTTGGTGCTGTGGACAGTCCAAAAGGTAAAACAGAGACCTGATCATGTAAGCCAAACCCAGCAAATATTAAGAAAAAGTCTTAAGAAAAGCCTGAAATGCTCTGCAAGGGGGATGTGATAATATGTATCCTTTAAGTCCAACTTCACCATGAAAGCTAGAGGAGGAATCTGAGGTACAAGAGACTAAAGAGATAAGAACTTGAATGTCTGAATCTTGGCAAAAAGGTTTAGAAGAGAAATATACAGTACAGGCCTCCAGGATCATTCTGCTTTGGGAACTAGAAAAACTCTTGAATAAAACCCCTAGGCCTAAGAGATGGGGGGGGGGGGGGCACAAGTTCTATGACTCTCAGACATAATGTGTTACAGAATACATGGAAATACAAAGGTCCGGTTCCCTAGACAAAAGGGAACCTCATGGAAAAAAAACCTCATCAGCAGGGTGCTCTGACCGAGAAGAATTTCCTGAAGTGCAACCATCTCATTGCAATGTCCACTCTTCTGTCAGAAATTCCCTGTCAGAAATTAAAGAAACTATTTTCCTTTTCATCCCTGAATAATGAGAAGGTAAAGAAAAAGCTTTAACAAGTTCTTTGGCAAATCTAAGTAAGTCTGCCCCATCTACAGAAATACAAAAGGGAAACAATGACTTTCTCGCTAAGCACCCCCCCTCCTGAAAACAGACTCATATTAACCACAATGGTTCCAGCTTCTAACAGGTCTTCCCAGTCAAGTGAAGGACCCTCACCTGCCCCTTCCTCTGACAAAAGTGGCTCTCCCTTACCCACCAAGGACATCTGTACAGCAGCTGCAGATGTGGCTATTCCCTGGAATTTGGTGGCTAAAAAAGCTACACCAAGAGGACAGGAGGGAAAAAAAATGGGCAACCTGAGTAACATTTGTCCACAGCAGTCACCCACCAGTGGTTGAGGTAGAACGGGAGATGACCGGACACCTGAAGACTCCTAAACTATTTTTGTGTGTGCAGGGGAAGGTACATTGCAGAGACCAGAGCCTGGAAGAGTCGGTAACTTGTAAAACTTCTGTCAAAACTATAACAGAAAGTTCCCAGAAGTATTTACATAACTTTCTACAGTCTGAACAAATTCAGTTTCCTAGCTAAACAATCTTTTTCACAGAAAAATGCAAGTTTTCTTCATAAAGAAAAAGTGAGTGAAAGGCCTCCCCCAGTAAGGACTTATCTACTCTTGAAGATCCCTTGACTACTAATGGTTTCATGGGGCCTACCGACAGAGTCTTCTCTTCAGCAGCAACAAAGCTTTGAAGCTTTAATGCTCCAACTGTCTTTCTTATGGAGCTCTGAGATCCTGACAAGTGTGTGTGAAAGGAGTCTTTAGCTTTTGAAAGCAGGCTGACTGCAGTGGTGCAGGACCCATATGGTTAATGGTGATCAGTGATCTACGTTTCATCATCTAACTTTCTAAGAAAAACCACTGCAAATATGAAGAAAAATACTCTTTTAATGAATGCTTTCAACAGCAGATACACGACTTCATCAGATTACATAAAACATTGACATCACTTCCTTTTAAAAGCCAGGCACCACCACATGACCACAATTTCCTCTACAGGATTCAAATTGTATTGCAACACTGTTTCTCAAGCTGTATTGCCTCTACAGGATTCAGGTTGTATTGCAACACTATGTTTTAAAACTAAACACTGAAATATATGTGAAACTTGATTAAGAAATAATAATAAAAAATTGCAAGACTAAACAAACTACAATAGTGTTTGTTCTTCACAGTAATCCATATGTATAAATAAATAACAAACATCAATCCAGCATACTGCTGATACACTAAGACAGTATAAAAAGATGCATTATAAACATACATTGATCACATTTTCCCCTACTTTCCTTATTTGCTGTGCAAGTTAAAACATTACAAATCTATCAAAGATAAAATTCATCTTTCAGTTTTAAATAACTAGAGAGGGAAATAATATCATTCATAGGTTCATAGATTAGTACTAAGCTAACTGCCCTTGCGAGCCATTTTAAGCCTAGCCAGTTATCCCTTGTGAGACTCAAACCCTGCATCCTTGCGAGCCATTTTAAGCCTAGCCAATTATCCCTTGTGAGACTCAAACCCTGCACCCTGTGTTTGTAAGGCAAACACCTTAACCATTAGGCCACCCTCCCAACCCAGGGGGGTTGCTGGCATTAAATCTTAACTGCTACATACATTCTCTAAATTCGAAAAACAATTCTCGTGGAGCCCCCCCCCTGTTGTTAAGAACAACTTGGTCAAAGGCAATAAATTTAAACCTATGGGAAGGATTTTCCTTGATGTGCAATGCCAATGCATTTGTTTTCATTGGCTTTTTTTAATATCATAATTGTGTTGGTATACACGCACTTTGAAAGCCTTTTTAGTCTTGCCTATGTAAAATCCTTCACAGGACTAGCATAAAGCTGCATAAACTACAAAAGTGCAGTTACAATTCAACCTATGGTTCAAATATATTAGACCATAATGTGGAATATGTAAGGTGTCCATTTCAAAAATACTGGAACACTGTGTACAATGACCACATTTGGTCATCCGTCCTTTTCCATAGGTTTTATAACCCTCTGAATTACTGAATGAATTACAGATATTTTTTGAATTTTTAAATACTAGTACATCTTTTTTAAATTTCACCATGGAACAAAGCAGTGACAAGATCAATTTTTTGGATATATTTATTGTCAAAAATGAAGTAGAACAGAACTTTAAAAACACGATATACAGAAAACCCACATATTCTAATACCCTCTTACACTATGAGAGTGGACACCCTGACTTTCAAAAAAGTCACTTGTCAAAGGCCAATGTGTTAGATTGGCACATTTGATCAGTGACATAGAAATGTTCTATGAAGAGAGGGACAAGTTGAGAGGTATGTTACAACAAACAGGGCATCCTAACAATTTTATTGAACCAATTCTTAATGATGTCATGGAAAAAAGTGTATGTGGGCACTTTTTTCCATTATTAGGGACTGATACATCTGGTATTGTTACCCCTAATATTAACATTTTGAGTGAAGATACAAACATGACCCAAGATTTCAGCAAGGCCCTTATTTTAACTTATAACCCATTATTTTATGACATCAGGGACATATTAAATAAGAATTGGTTTATTTTTAGAGGAGATCAAGAATGGTTAAAAAATGTGGGGGAAGCCATGTGTTGTATACAAAAAAGATGCTTGTTTTAAAAATTTACTTGAACAAAACACAGAGGGTTATAAAACCTATGGAAAAGGATGGATGACCAAATGTGGTCATTGTCACAGTATTCCAGTATTTTTGAAACGGACACCTTACATATTCCACATTATGGTCTAATACATTTGAACCATAGGTTGAATTGTAACAGCACTTTTGTAGTTGATGCAACCTTATGCCAATCCTGTGAAGGATTTTACATAGGCAAGACTAAAAAGGCTTTCAAAATGTGTGTATACCAATACAATTATGATATTAAAAAAGCCAATAAAAAAAATGCAATGGCATTGCACATCAAGGAAAATCCTGACCATATGTTTAAATTTATTGCCTTTGACCAAGTTGTTCTTAACAATGGGGGGTCCACGAGAACTGTTTCTCGATTTTAGAGAATGTGGCAGTTAAGATTTAATGCCAACAACCCCCCCCCCCCCCGGTTGAATGATATTATTTCCCTCACTAGTTATTTAAAACTGAAAGATGAATTTTATCTTTGATAGATTTGTAATGTTTAAACTTGCACAGCAAATAAGGAACGCAGGGGAAAATGTGATCAGTGTATGTTTATAACACATCTTTTTATACTGTGTTCGTGTATCAGCAGTATGCTGGATTGATGTTTGTTATTTATTTATACATATGGGTTACTGTGAAGAACAAACACTACTGTAGTTTGTTTTGTCTTACGATTGTTTTATTATTTCTTAATCAAGTTTCACGTATATATTTCACTGTTTAGTTTTAAAACATAGTGTTGCAATACAACCTGAATCCTATAAAGGCAATACAGCTTGAGAAACAGTGTTGCAATACAATTTGAATCCTCTAGAGGAAATTAATTGTGGTCATGTGGTGGTGCCTGGATTTTAAAAGGAAGTGATGTCAATGTTTTACATAATCTGAAGAAGTCAAGTGTATCTACTGATGAAAGCTCTCATTAAAAGAGTATTTTTCTTCATATCTGTGGCGGTTTTTCTTATTTTCATTCAAGTTTAGTTAGTTTCTTGGTTATTGGATCATCTAACTTTCTGTTAAGTTTTGGAGAAACCACACATGCAAGATTAAGGACTGGATTCCAAAAGACTTGGTCTCATTGTGAGTTACTTCAGTGTACAGCCCATCCACAAAGCATTATTATGCCATTGCAACTCACTCACACTGACATTTAAGTCTCAGAATCTGGCCACAATTAGAATCCTTTATGGAATGAATTTGCAAACTGAAATAAAATTAAAAACGCTGTTATAAACACACATCATTATGTTGCAATAACTATGGATTTCAATGTTTCTTCCTCGTGCACGTTGTACTGTGCATTTGTAAAGCATTTTATTTGGTAAAGAACAGGCTAAGTGAAGTTGTTGCGGATGAATGTTGTTTAGAAAAACTTGTTTGAAATGACATATTAATTATTATTTAAGTTTTATGTGCAGGGCAAAACAAAACCTCAAAACTCATGTTAAAAGCTGTATACCCTTCACTCATAACTTAATATAACCTTCTCTAAGGTCAGTGCATCTTGGAGAAAGAATGTCACCTTTGGCATAGATATCTTCAAATCTGACTTTTGGCTTCAACCTAGCAGAAGGGGAACTCAAAGCTTTTAACAATTTTAAAATGAGGACATGTACACTTGACCCTTACTGAACAGTCCAGGTTTACTCACACTTTTTACGCACCAATATAAAGGGTACACTTGATTTTAAGTACAGTAAATCTATCACTGTTTTAAGTATATTAAACACATTTAGACATTAACAAGGTAATGCCACAAATAACAAAATGTTTTTCTTTTAGGTCATAAATGTTAAAGTAACTAGAGAACACAACATACCATCTCCACATATGGCTTCATCTCCCATGCTTCGATATTTGTGTTATCTATTACAATGGGATATTTTCCTTGCTCCATTGCTTCTTCGGCTGTAATACAAATCAAGCCAAAGCAAAAGAAAACGGGTATACTGAAATAAACAAAATGGGTACAGAACTACAACCTAGAACAATTTAATGTTATGTGACCATTTTCTGGAATGCAAACAAAACAGTACTTCAAACTACAATTGTGAGTACATCAATAGTTTCACAAATAAGGAAATGTAAAAAAAAAAATAAAAAAAAAACAAAAAACATTCAAATTCCACTTGAAATTACTTTTGAATGACAAGTTTTTAAATGCCTACATTTGAACATTTTCAAGTGTGATAACATCGACAGCAGTACCACTGTATGTACACACTGTTATAGAATGTGCGGACCATTATCACTCTCTCAAAATGGGAAGTAAGTTTACCCTAGTAAAACGGGATAGCACTGACCAACATGCACTATACAGAAAAGAAGGCTGAAAAAAAGCATGTTCTGTCTAGAGATAAAAAGTACTTGGGGTAAAACTATCAAAATGAACACAGAGCTTCATTCACATTAAACATTAATAACACAAAAGTAACGCACTGTAAGCAAACCTTCAAAAAAGACACAGAACATGGTTAAACTCATTGGGTAAAGGCAGACTGATGCTGACACTACAAAAGCATTTACACAGGACACACTCAAGCAAGTGGCTTAAAATGCCAACTGTCACTATCAGGAGTTACCATGACAAACTGTTGTGCTGAAAACACAGTATAAAAGCATTAAATATCACTAGACATTATAAACCTGTGCATCTAAAGTAATTTATTTTCATTTAAATACATCTGCACAGACTACAATTTGAAACCTTCAGATGCAACTCATTTTAAGAATTATTTCAAAAACAAGACATTTCTTGTACCAATTTTCTTTTTTTTGGGGGGGGGGACACACCTCCTCCTTTACTTCTGCCCTCCCAGTCTGCTTCTCCATTTCCTTACACAGTAAGGTGGGGGGGGGGGCATTCTAAGAAAAGGTTAAGTACAGCAGTTTTCAGAACATTCAACTGCAGGGTGGCCTTTTCAACCACATGGAAGTGTGGTGCGTACGTGTGCGTGTGCATGTGCATGTGCGTGTGTGCGTGTGTATGTATGTGCGCGCTCGCTCGCATGCATTGGCTTTGCAGAGCTAGCAGGGTACAGGATTAAAAATTCAGAACATAAACAGCAATAGCAGCTAAAATCTTGCCATTCCAGACACACACTGCATGGCATACTGGACACAATTTAGTTAATAAAGTATGTCGTTACATGGGGCATAAAAAGCAATAGTAGTAGGCTGAGGGCAGAGGACACAGACAGGCTGTGCACAAGAAAACAGATGAGGATATAAAAAAAAAAAAACAGTGCCTTATCATCACAATAGCTAATAGGGACACTGCAGTATTCTTATCCAAAAATCAACTTCATCTTCAGATCTTACTACTGTGCACATATATCCTTAAAGATCTCTTCCTTAGCTAAAATACGTCTACCATTTCTCCACATTAACTCTTCAGTCTAACCATTTACTCATCTACTATAGCCAATTTCTCTCTCGTACTTCATCAATAACTAGCCCTTATCTGCATTATGTCTAGAAAAGATGATTAAGAAGCTGTTAACAAGGCATTTCCTGTGCTCCAATGGTGCAAGGTTTGATTCCCTTAGTTTCCACTGCCTAACTGTGCAACTCTAAGGAAGTTACTTAACCAGACACTGATCCGAAGCTGAACGTGAAAAAGGTCCATGCAGATCACAGCTCTATTCCGGAAAACAAATAAAATAAATAAATAAAACAAACTAATCACCTACATTGACTATAATACTAATGCTTTGGAGCTAAAGGGCAAACCAGGAATGGAGACAACACAGTTGAGAGGACCCTCAGCTGGATCTGAGTCTGAAGGAACCTCTGCATCATCCCATCATTGTCTGCCTTGATAAAGACTCCTAGAAGAAAGGACAGACACAGAAAATGATGCCACCAAGAGAAATCTTTGCCACAAACTAACCGGCTCTGGGAATAACTGAGGCTGAGGAGTACTGTGCTGTCTACAGCTGCTTTAAGTAGTTAATTGCACTGTAGTACATTGTATCCGATAGTTCGAGGGCTGTTGTACTAGTTTACGTGGTATTCTTACACATGTTCTCCAAACCAGCCATTCTACATTAAGATTTGTTTTCTGCACTCTTGTGGCAGAAATGTACTGATCCAACCTATCCGAGTTGGGGATTGCTGGTGAAAGCTTATTGTGTGCTTTCCTGATTTCTAAGCGATATCCTCGAGCATTAGTATCCAATACAGTTACAGGAAATGATTGATATCCTTTATACGGAAGAAGATCAGCAGAAGATGGCGGCAAATTAGCAACCATACAAATGCAAAACAGTGACATTGAAGTAGATAACCGGTGGGTTGTTCCATATTCGCCTTTGCTATCAAAAACATACAAAGCGCACATAAACGTGGAATACTGTAACTCTGTTAAATCGATCAAATACATTTGTAAATACGTGAATAAAGGCAGCGACATGGCAGTTTTTGGCATGCAACCAGAAAGAAGTGATAGGAATGTGGTCATACATATCGATGAAATCGCACAGTATCAGGCTGGAAGATACATAAGCAGCAATGAAGCTGTATGGCGAATTCTTTCATTTCCCATACATGAACGAAGTCCAGCTGTTGTTCACTTAGCAGTACATCTAGAAAATGGACAACGTGTTTATTTCACAGCTGCAAATGTGCAACAAATAGCCCGGCATCCACCGGCTACAACGTTAACTGCTTTCTTCACGTTATGTCAAAATGACGCGCTTGCGAAAACACTGCTGTATTCGGAAGTGCCAACGTATTACACATGGAATGCGAGTAGAAAATCATTTGAACGACGCAAACAAGGAGAGCAAGTCGACGGACAACCTGGCATATTCAAAGAAACTACAATAGGCAGACTGTACACCGTGCATCCCAATCAAAATGAATGCTTCTTTCTTCGCATGCTGTTGGCAAATGTGCCCGGTCCAACGTCTTTCCAGCAATTGAGAATTGTCAACGGCATTACACATGCCACTTTCCAAAGTGCATGTCAAGCTCTAAATTTATTGGAGAACGACCGACACTAGGATGTATGCATTAATGATGCGTGCAATACGTCACATCCAAATCAAATTCGTGCATTGTTTGCAATCATTTTGACCGCCTGCTCTCCTTCATCTCCAACAGAGTTATGAGAGAAATATAAATCGCACATGGCTGAAGATATTTTCCATCAAATACGCAAGGAAAATTCAAATATGAACATGGATTTCACAGCAGAAATCTACAACAAAGTGTTGATAATGACTGAAGATTTGTGCATAGAAATCGCAAACAAAGTTCTCAATCAATTGGGAATGCCATCACCGAATCGATCTGCTGCTGCTTCATTCGATGTAGAATTGCGTCATGAACAAAATTACAACACGGGTGATCTTTTGTAGTATGTGCAATCAAATATTCCTAAGCCGACGCTTGAGCAAAAAGGCATTTACGATCAAATAATGCAAACTGTCAATAACGGGGTTGGAGAAATCTTCTTCTTAGATGCACCAGGAGGAACTGGTAAAATGTTCCTAATTAGATTGATTCTGGCAGCAATTCGATCCCAAAATGGCATAGCCTTAGCTCTTGCGTCGTCCAGAATAGCTGTGACATTGCTAACAGGTGGAAGAACTGCTCATTCCACTTTGAAATTGCCATTGAACATGCAATTCATTGAAACTCCCACGTGCAACATTTCCAAAGCATCCGGCATGGGAAAAGTATTGCAGAAATGCAAACTTATTGTTTGCGATGAATGCACAATGGCACACAAAAAATTCGCTCGAGGCTCTTGATCGATCGTTACAAGATTTGCGTGGAAACATCAGACCATTTGGGAACGCACTAATATTGCTTGCAGGAGATTTCAGGCAAACATTACCTGTAATTCCTCGATCGACACCAGCGGACAAAATAAATGTTGCCTGAAATACACTACTTTGTGGCGACACGTAAAGACGTTAAAATTAAGTACAAATATGCATGTCCAGCTGCAAAACGATCGATCAGCTGAGATATTCTCACATCAATTGCTGGAATTTGGGAACGGAAAGGTGCCGGTTGATCTGACCTCAGGAAGAATTTCACTGCCTCATAACTTCTGCAATTTAGTGACGTCAAAAGAAGAACTGGTTGAAAAAGTATTTCCCAAAATTCAAACCAATTATAAGAATCACGATTGGCTGACTGAACGAGCTACTCTTGCGGCCAAGAACAAAGAAGTCTACGAACTTAACAATATTATTCA